>NC_081824.1:239703829-240348273 GCF_030867095.1 Alligator mississippiensis
CAAAGAACTGGAGAGAGAGAAACGGAGAACCATACTACTTTGTGAGACAGTACCAATATGGAATGGGAGAAACCTACTGTTGGTCAGGGGACTGGCTTTCATGAGGCAATTTATGAGCTGATAAACATGCAGATGAGATGGGAAAGCAGAAGACACAGAAGAGATGGAGGAAAGAAGAATGGCAGTGTTCCTTCAAAAGGACAATGGGATGGAGTAAAGTAGTTGCTTCTTCCTGGGTTGGGGGAGTTTCAGGAGAGATTAGAGTATTAATGGGGAAAACAGGTGCAATAAAAACAGGGTATTGTTGTAGTGGATGTTGCCAAATTGTGTGTTAATGTAGTCTCTTTTAGTTGTTTTGTAATAATAATAATAATAATAATAATAATAATGTTTCCCTTCAGCATCTTGGCCTTTTTGGCTAAGATCAAGTGTAACACATTTTTGGCGCCAAGGGGAGGGTGTTGGGGCTGCCTCTGGCCCACCCAGTGCCAGCCTGATATTGCAGTGCCTTCAGACCTGGTGCCAGTTCCCTGTAGAGAGAACATCTGCCCTTTTTTTAATGGCCATAAAAAAAAAAGTTCCCATCAGGATGTTTGCCCTATATGGGTCATGTGTTTCATAGTCATGCTCAGCGTTGACTGCATTTGCTCAGTTTCAAAGCTGGCTTCCATTGCTGAGCACATGCTGCTTTTGGCATCAGTTTGATGATAGGAAATGTATTTAATGAGGCTTCCCTGTATGTGAATGTAAGGCAAGAGGAATTTCCTGGTAAAATGAGATAAATAAGCTCATAGATCCAGCAATGCCTCTCCCCTAGTCGGCTCTCTACCTAATGGAAGAGATCTATGGGCTGACTAGGGGAGAGGCACTGCTGGATCTGGTTCTGGCTAAAGGGGATGATGTGGTGAGTGACCTGAGGATTGAGGGAAAGCTCAGTGACAGTGACCATGAACTGATCACTTTCTCTGTCCAATGCAGGGTGGGCAAATGTCTCAGCAAAACAGAAATCCTCAACTTTGGGAAGGCTGACTTTCAGAAACTCAGGAGACTGGTCAGCCAGGTACTAACAGACTATGGTAAGGGGAGTCCATGAGGAATGGTTGTTCCTTAAGACTGCAGTCCTCGAAGCGCAAGGAAAATCCATTCCATCCTGTAGGAAAGGCCAGGCTGGGGAGCCCCTTTGCCTCAACACAGAACTTTTGGATCTCCTGAAACTAAAAAGAGAAGCCTATACCAGATGGAAAACAGGAGTCATTACCAAGGAGGACTACACAACACTAGTCCACACCTGTAGAGATTGGACCAGAAAAGCCAAGGCAGAAACCAAATTCAGACTTGCCACAGACATCAAGGACAACAAAAAGTCCTTTTTCAAATGTGGTAAGTCAAAGGAAAAACAAAGGCAACATTGGAGCCCTGTTAAATAAAATGGGGCAGCTGATGTCTGACGCTCAGGAAAAGGCCAGTTGCGTAAACGATTACTTTGTGTCAGTCTTCCACCTTTCCCAAGGGGTCACCCTGTCAGATAGGATGCAAAACATCCAGAGGGTGGGAGATGGGCCTCCAACTGACATAGATCAAGAAAGGGAACACCTTGAGAAGCTTGACATCCACAAGTCTGCGGGCCCAGACAGAATGCACCCAAGAGTCTTGAAGGAGCTGGTGGACATCATAGCGCACCCTATGGCAAAGATATTTGAGAACTCATGGTGCTTGGGAGAGGTACCAGAGGACTGGAAAAGAGCCAATGTGGTCCCAATCTTCAAGAAAGGAAGGAGGGAAGACCCAGGGAATTACAGACCAATCAGTCTGACATTCATCCCTGGAAGTCCTGGAGAAAATTATCAAGGGTTCCATCAGCAGTAGGCTAACGGAAGGCAACTTTCTGAGTTCTAGCCAACATGGCTTCATTGCTGGAAGGTCTTGCCTGACCAACCTCATCTCCTTCTATGACCAGATGATGCATTGCCTGGACAAGAGAGATGAAGATGATGTCATATATCTGGATTTCAAAAAGGCTTTTGACTTGGTCTCCAATGATATCCTCATGGCTAAACTGGAGAACTGCAGCCTCAACCATCTGACGGTCTGATGGCTGGCGAACTGGCTCCAAAGTTAGACCCAAAGAATATTAGCTGATGGGAGCGAATAAACTCAACTGGTGCAAGGTAACCAGTGGTATCCCTCAGGGCTCGATGCCTGAGCCAATACTCTTCAACATCTTCATAAATGATCTGGATTCAGGCACTAGATGTGTACTAGCAAAGTTCATAGACGACACTAACTATGGAGGAAGGTGGTCACGCTGGAGGATAGGCTCACAAGGTGGGAGAACCAAAACCTGATGGCATTTAATGCAGAGAAGTGCAGGGTACTCCACCTTGGGAGGAAGAACCAGGATCATACTTATAGGCTTGGCAGTGCTACACTTGGTAGCACCATGACTGAAAGAGACTTGGGGGTCTTGATTGACCACAAGATGAACATGAGCCACCAATGCAATGCCGTAGCTGGCAAAGCAAACCAAACTCTGGCATGCATCCACCAATGCATTTCAAGCAAAACCAGGGACATCATCCTCCTGCTCTACTCAGCCTTAGTGAGGCTGTAGCTAGAGTACTGCATCCAGTTTTGGGCCTCCCACTACAGGAAGGATGTGGATAAACTTGAGAGAGTCCAAAGGAGAGCCACCCACATGATCAAAGGCCAAGAGAGCAAGCTTTACAAGGAGAGGGTGAGGGACATGGGGCTTTTCAGTCTGGAGAAGAGAAGGCTCAGGGGGGACTTAGTGGCAGCCTAGTATATACGGGGGATGCATCAATATCTGGGAGAACAGTTGTTCACCAGGGCTCCCCAAGGGATAAAAAGGTCTAATGACCACAAACTTCTGGAAGGCCAATTTAGACTGGACGTAAGGAAAAATTCCTTTACAGTCTGAGTGTCCAGGGTCTGAAACAGACTCTCCCTCCCCCCCCCCCCCCGAAGTGGTGCATTCAAAAGGCATTTGGATGCATATCTTTGCTGGAATCATTTGACCCCAGCAGACTTCCTGCCTATGGCAAGGGGCCTGGACTCAATGATCTCACAAGGTCCCTTCCAGCCCCTAATGTCTACGAAATCCTAGGACCATCTATCAGTCCAAGAAGACTCATCTGCTGTAGTCAAGATTTCTGCAAGCAGCCCATTTGCTTCCACTTAGCATATACCAATTCCAGCCTAGAGTGACCAAGAGTGCATGCCCCAGTGCTGCTCTTGGGCTGTTTTTGTACAGCATGTTTGTGGTGTGTACTCAGAGCTTCTCTATGGCAGCTAGTCTGCCTTATTTCTAGGATTTGGCCTATGTAAAATGGGTGGGGCAATTTTTTCCATGGCAATCCCAGGCATGGCACAGAGGCAGTCTGGATAGGCCTTAAAACTGCCCAGTACCTCACCTGTTGGAAAGCAGGTGCCTTGAATTGTGGATGAGGATGATTTTCCCAGCCACCCTGCCTCAACTATTTCCTTTTTCCTATAGGCATCAGGATGATATGGTTGAGGATGGTCCTGCTTTGAGCAGGGGGTTGGACTAGATGATCCCCAAGGTCCATTCCAAACCTAATTTTCAAGTATTCTATGATCCACAAGGACTATCTTACTGCTGTCTCTAGTCTGAAAATCAGTTGCAAATGGCTTAGACCAGCAGAAGTCAGATGTTAGGATTTGGTCTCAGTTGTCTTCGTTATTTTGTCCTAAGAAGGAGTGTTAGAAATGGGGCAGTTGTTAGCCAAGTTATTTGAGTGAAGTGCTGTTTTTTTTTTAAGGGAAACCAGAGTATTGTATATCTAAAATTGGTGGTTTCATAGTTTCATAGTTGGTAGGGTCGGAAGGGACCTAAGCAGATCATCCAGTCCAACCCCCTGCCATGGGCAGGAAAGGATGCTGGGGTCAAATGACCCCAGCTAGGTGGCTGTGTAGCCTCCTTTTAAAGACCCCCAGGGTAGGGGCAAGCACCACTTCCCTTGGAAGTTGGTTCCAGCTCCTGGGTGCCCTGACAGTGAAGTAGTGCCTTCTGATATTTAGCCTGAATCTACTCTCAGTCAATTTATGGCTGTTATTCCTAGTTACTCTCAGTAGTGCTTGGGGGAACAGGGACTCTCCCATTGCCTGCTGGTCTCCCTTGGCAAGTTTCTAGACAGCCACCAGATCCCCTCTCCGCCTTCTTTTGTGGAGGCTGAGCAGGTTCAGATCCTGTAGCCTCTCCTTGTAGGGCCTGCCCTGCTGCCCCCTAATCATGCAAGTGGCCCTCCTCTGGACCCTCTCGATGCCGTCCACACCCCTCCTGAAGTGCGGCGCCGAAAACTGGATGCAGTACTCCAAATGTGGCCTGACCAATGTCGCATAGAGGTGGAAAGGTGGTAGGTCACCTCCCTTTAAATGAGGCATCAGGAGTCATACTGGTCCAGGTTCTGGACCAAAGTAAACAGTTGCATTTAGTGAGGCTGCAAAATCTTAAGCTCTCATACTAAAAAGATAAAATAACTGATGCAGTAAAAATGTGCTTCATTCTATAAGTTCTTGAAAGAGGATCTCTGAGAGAGTTTGGAACAGCCGTATTGTCTTAAGAGGGTGCTAACTGTGAAGCACAATTATTAGTGTTCTGAGTTTTCCATTTGTTGTGAAAAAACCATGTATTTTCTTCTTTAAAGGAGAAAAAACACAGATTTTCTTCTTTAAGGGAGAAAAAACACAGGAAACTGCAGGTTTCCCCTTGCAGGCTGGCAGAGTTCCAGCCTGGAAGGGGCTGCTTGGGGCTTGGGGAAGCAGGACTCAGGGGGCACCACATGTATGTGTGTGCACATAAGTGCTCATGGCCTGCAATACAGCCAGGCAGCAGTGGAGCAGCTCCCCCAGCTGCCTGCATTTACTTATGGGGGGGCATAGCTGATGCAGGGGGAGGGGCAGGAGAGCAGTTTGAGATGGCAGGAGCCACAGTGACAGAAGGAGTGGAGCAGGGTTGGTGGCTGTGGCTGGGGACACTGCCCAGTCAGGGCAGGACCCAGGACCAGGGTAGGAATGCGTGGCCATGGGTCCCAGCTGAGGGAGCAGGACAGAGCCATGGGCAGCTCAGTCTGGGGAGGGGGGAAGGGGGAGGGCTGTCATCCAGGTCCATGTGCCCATCCAGATTTGTGTGCCCATAGTGGGCATGGGGCTGCAGCCTGGCTGCCTCTGCAGCCCAGTGGGTGGAACCCAGGAAGGGAGGGAGAGCAGACCAGGGAGGCTCAGTGCCACTGTCACTGCTGCCAGGACCCTTGTGCCAGTCATACCACCATGGTGAAGCACACCCTGCCTACCCAGCAGCAGTGGGGGCAGCAGCGTGGACTTATACAGTTAAGGAGAGAGGCTGGGGTAGCATGCTACCACCATGAACTTCCAGTGCCAATGAACAGCAGGTCCAAGGAGAATCATGTTGAGAGCATGTAGAGACAATTTAGAAAAAGCCTATGGTTGCCACAATGGACATGTTGCTGCTACATGAGAGGCAGACCATGTGAATGCTCCTTCTCCTTTTCTGTGGAAGAATTATAGTCCAGCGATTAACCTACAGAAAAGAATTGGAGTTTGGAAACTGGATTCCTAGTCCCTCTTTAAACTTGTCCATGCCAGGAAATAAAGGTGGTGTCTTGAGCATGCAATTACTGAAACTCTTTAAAACCCTGCCACAAACTGGGCAAGATATAATTTTAACCCCTGTTAGCTGATCCAAGTGAAACAAAGGGGGAGCCTATAGGAGAACTGTAGAAGTGCAGAGGAATGTATCTGGGCTCATGCTGTTCTTAGTAGTGAGCTGAGGAAGTGCATTCTAGAAGAATGTACTGTATGTTGGCTTTATAACTGGTTGGATCATCATGCTTAAGGAGCAGTCATTGAGAGCCCAGTGTCTAATTGGGAGGAGATACTGAGTGGTGTTTTCTAGGGGTCAGTCCTGGATCCAGTACTGTTTAATATCTTCTTTATTGATTTGGAGGATGAGATTGAACACTTAGGAAATTTGTAGAGGACACAGGAGCTGGTGAAACCATGACCAGCAAACAGGCCAGTAAATAGGGAATTTGAGTGGGGAGTTCAGTGGAGGAGTTGCTCAGCCACTTTCTTAACTTTTTTTCATTGTAAGCTTGTCGAATGGAAGTAGGCAAAGGAGGAAGAAGAAATTTGCTAGGAGGTGGTGATGGTTGGTGACTCCATCTTGCAGGGCACGGAGGCATCCAGCAAAAAAGGAAACAAAGAACTAGCAGGCGAATCAACAGGATAGCTAGAAGACATCACAGTGCCAAAGCCATTGCCATGTCCTCTGCCTGTATTTATGTGAACTCTATCCAGGCATGGCCACTGACCAACAAGGCTTCCACCCAGGTCATAGTCTGGCTTTGCAAGGACTGTGGCCTGCATGTCTCTTGCAAAGACAGCCAGGTAGAAGAGTGCTTGCAGTGAGAGGTACCTCCTGGTAGAATCTCTCAAGGATCAGATAAGGGAGCTGCAAGTGGTGGTGGCTAAGTCCAAAAGCAGTATGAGCATGAGGTCTTTGACTGAATGCACAAAGATCTCCAGCATCGTGGAAGAGGGACAGCCAGAGAAGGCATTGGAAAACACAAGACAGCTATTCAGGAAATTTAAAACTGGCAGCTTGCCACCTCTGGCAGTAGAAAGCACTTGTCTTCTAAGCCTGTAGTACAAAACTGTGGCTTCAGACAAGAAGGAGCCTACTCTAGTAGCAGGAAAGGCCAAGCTATGTACCCCACAGAGTGGAAGGATCAAGACCACTGGCACCAAGATGAAAAAAAATGAGTGGTGGTGGTTGGCAACACCATCTTGCAGGGCATGGAGTCATCCAGCTGCCAGTTTGACCTGTTGGCTTAGGAGGTTTGCTGCCTGTCAGGAGCCCACCTCTAATATGTCACAGAAAAGTTGCTTGGACTCATCTAGCTCTCTGACTACTATCCCATGCTGCTCATCAGTGTGGGCACTAATGATTCTGCCAGGGGCAATCTTGAGAAGATCAAAAGTAACTACATGGCTCTGGGTGCCGTTGTGATGGAGATGTAGTATATTCTTCTACCAAAGGCATAACAGGACAGCTGCTGCAATTGCACATCTGCAGCAGCAGCTGTCATTCTCTGACTTCTTCCCTCCCCACCCCCATAATCAGCACCCAAGTCTTCTGCCCTAGCTGACCTGCCAGATTTGAACTACTGTCTTCTGGTCAAGGGGAAAGGGCCTGGTTAGTAGCAGACAACCTGGAGATCAATATATGACTGAGTAGATGGGTGTCACCAGCAGAGTTTTGGCTGCTTTGACCATTGGGTGGTATTACAAGGAAAAAAAATACTGGTATCCATTTGATGAAGAGGGAGAAGAATATCTTCATAAACAGGCTTGCTATCTTGCTGAGGAGGGGTTTAAACTAGATTCACTTGGCAATGGAAAGAAAAGCCAAGAAATAAGAATGAGCCAGGGGATCTAGATAAAAATCCAGTAAGGGGAGAAAACAGTGGAAGCCTTATCACTGTTCTTAGGCAGAAAAATGGCCAATCAGTTACCCAAAATGTTTATAGACTAACCTAAGAAGCATGAGCCACCAATCATTCCCCACCCTCTTCTCCCTGCTGAATTTGGGGACAGAGGAAAAGTATGGCAGTGGCATTCATTCCCTTGGCTCTGGAACTGAGCAAAAACTGTGGCTTTGGCAGGAGCCTACACTCACCAGCTAGAGAGCTCCCTGTACATGTAGCACGCAGCTGAAGGAGGGTGCAATTGCACCATTGCACCCCATCCATATCTGCTATTGCTTATCTCCCATTCTATATTTGTTCTTTTGATTCTTGTTTTTTCATAGCTGTAGTACCCTACGACCATAGAATCATAGAAAATTAGGGATGGAAGAGACCTCAGAAGGTCAGTAAGTCCAACCACCTGCTCAAAGCAGGATCATCCAACCACATCATCCCAGCCAAGGTTTTGTCTACCTGGGTCTTGAAAGTCAAAAACCTCCAAGGATGGAGATTGCATAACCTCTCTGGGTAACCTGTTTTAGTGTGTTACTACCCTCCTAGTGAGAGAGCTTTTCCTAAGATTTAACCTAAACTTCCCTTGCTGCAGCTTGAGACTATTGCTCCTTGTTCTGTCATCTGCCACCACGGAGAACAGTCTAGCTCCATCCTCTTTGGAACCACCGTTCAGGTAGTTGAAGGCTGCTATTAAATCCCTCCTCAGTCTGGAGAAGAGAAGACTAAAGAAGCCCAATTCCCTTAGCCTTTCCTCATAAGTCACGTGTTCTGGCCCTCTAACCATTTTCATTGCCATTGCTGGACTCTCTCCAATTTGTCCACATCCTTTCTGTAGGGGAGGGCCCAAATTTGGACACAGTACTCTACATGTGGCTTAACCAGTGCTGAATGGAGGGGAATAATCACTTCCCTTGATCTGCTGGCAACACACCTACCAATACAGGCCAGTATGCTGTTAGCCTTTTTGGCAAAAAGGGCACGTTGTTAACTCCTATTCAGCTTATTGTCCGCTGTAACCCCCCATGTTGTTTTAATTACAGCTGTTGGTTAGCCAGTCAGTCCCCAGCCTATACCAGTATGTAGGATTTTTCTGTCCTAAGTACAGGACTGCACTTGTCTTTACTGAATCTCATGAGATTTTGTTTGGTTCAGTCCTCCAATTTGTCTAGGTCTCTCCGAATCTTAGCTTTACCCTCCAGCATATCTACAACTGTACCCAGCTTGGTGTCATCTGTAAACTTGCTGAGGGTGCATTCCATCAGTGATCTAGAAGATGAGATGAAGACATTGAACAAAATCGGCCCCAGGACCAACCCCTGGGGCACTCCACTTAATACTGGCTGCCAACTAGACATTGAGCCATTGATTATAACTCTTTGAGCTCAAAAATCAGGCCAGTTTTCTATCTACCATTCATCTAACCCATACTTCCTTAGCTTACTTGTGAGAATGTTGTGGAAAACCATATCAAAAGCTTTGCTAAAGTCAAGGTATATCATGTCCACTGCTCTCCCAGCATCCACCAAGCCAATCATCTCATCATAGAAAGTAACCTGTTTAGTCAGGCATGATTTGCCTTTGGTGAATCTATGCTGACTGTTCCTGATCACCTTCTCCAAGTACTTAGAAATGGATTCCTTGAGGACCTGCTTCATCATTTTTCCATGGACCAAGGTGGGGCTGAGTTGTCTGTAGTTCCTTGGATCATCCTTCTTTCCTTTATTAAAGATAGGCACTATGTTTACTCTTTTCCAATCATGTAGAACCTCTCCCAATCACCATGTTTTCAGAGATAATGGCCAGCAGCTTTGCAATCACATTAGCCAACTCTGTCAGCACCCTCATGTGTTGTGTGTCGAGTCCCATGGACTTGTACACATCCAGCTTTTCTAAACAGTCCATAACCTACTATTAGCTGCTCGCCTCCTCCCCCAATTGTGGTGCTAGGTGTAGTAGTCTGGGACAGACTGTGGAGACTGAGGTAAAAAAAGGCATTGAATATTTCAGCCATTTCCACATGATGTGTCACTAGGTTGCTTCTCCCATTCAGGACCCACATATTCCCTGATCTTCCTCTTGCTGCTGACATATTTGTAGAAACTCTTTTTGTTACCCTTCACATCCCTTGCTAGTAGCAACTCCAATTGCACTTTGGCCTTCCTGATTTCATCCTTGCATGCCCAAGCAATACCCTTTTACTTCTCCCTAGTTATTTGTCCAATCCTCTATGTTGAACTTCATCCTGCTGCCCCTAGCTCAGCTTTACCATCCATCAAGATTCCTCTGAGTTTTATCTCTATCCTTCAAAGCTTTGCAGTCTTTCACAGTTTCAGGTCATCTGTAGATTGTATCAGGAAGCTCTCTGTTCCAGCATCCAGATCATTAATGAATATGTTAAATAATACTGGACCAAGAGCAGACCCCTGTGGAACCTCACTCAAAACCTCCTGCCATCATGACATTGATTTATTTATAATTTACCATGTGCTTACAGTTATTGAGCCAATTGTCTATCCACATCGTAGTAATTTTATCAAGCCGGCATTTCATAGTTATAATGAGTCTAGCCCAGCTGGGACAGATTCAGTCCTAGTCTCCAGCTGGAGGTAATCAAGGAATCGAGCTGAGTCATCATTCAAGAAGAGACACTGTTAGGAAATCAGGACATAGGTGGTCTTGTCTAGTGGTTACAGACCCAAAACAGGAACAGTCCAGACTAGTTTCCCAGGGAGGGGGTGGTACAGAGGGGGTCTGGCATCGGCTGTGGCTCCCAGCTCCAGTTCTGAAGTCAGAACAGGCTGAGGAGAGAAGCTGTAGCTGGAGATAGGATAAGCCATGAGTTAAACAGGATCAGAAGTCAAAAGCCAGAGCTAAAGGTTGAATCAGAATTGAGAGCAGAGAATCAGTATCAGAAGCAAGAGTTGGAGTCAGGAGTCAGAACCAGAAGATCAGCAAGGAAGCACATGAAAGGTCAGGAACAAGAATTTTCATCTTTGCCCAGATCAGGAAACTGCAGGCAGGGCCCAGCTTTTAAGGGCTGGAGGAAGTGGAACCTGCTTCCTGTGGCTTCAGCAGACTGGCTGCCCTGAACGCTTCACTCAACCCAACTGGGAAAAGGATGCAGCTCTGGGCTGGGAGGTGGCACCTATCCAGGGATGACTTGCTTTGATCTCCTGATTTGGGACTGGCTGGGTCCAGGGTCCTGGTCTGGCCTCATTACAGACCCCACCCACACTGACTATTCAGGCTCATGCCAGACAACAGAGAGCTTTTTGAGTAACCATCTGCTTTGTTGTGCCTCTGTCCTGCTTGGAACTCCTAACCTGACTATGCTCTGAACTTGTGACTTGGATATTCCTACCTCTCCCTGCTTGGTCTCATTCCTGATTGTTCTTATTACTGTCTTGGACCTCCTGGCCTGGAACAACTGCTTGCCCTGACCACTACCTCGTCTCAACCTTTGGCTTGTTATCTTGCACTAAGACTGACCCTCATCTTGACCTTAGCTTCAGCTCCAGTAAACCCCCCCCCCCATCTTGTGCAATCCACTCAGACTGACTGCCTATATAGCCTGGTCAATCCTTACGTTAGTCATGGGGGACTCTGAAAAACCTTACCGAGATCCAAGTACAGTATGTCTACTAAAATCCCTTCATCCACTCAATGAATTACTTTGCCCAGGAAGGTGATCAGGTTGGTTTGGCTTCATTTATTTTTCTCCAAATCCATGTTGGCTGCTAGTGACCAGTCTGATGGATGGTCACAATGGTATCCAGTGGTTTTGTAATTTATAAATCGGTAAAGCTTTTCAGTAGTTTGCATGACCTCTCACTGCCTTACAGCCTTCCACAACATTCACCTCTAAACAAATCCTCCTTTTTTGAATATTCACTGCACTGTAAAAGTGAGGGTCAGGGACCTGTAACCCATAAAGGTGAACTCTGGAGGCCAGGGGTACAGAGCGAGAGGCAAGGGGTGCAGAGCGAGAGGCAAGCATTCACCTTTGGATAGATATTTCTGTTCTTACCCGGTGTGTAAACATGAAAAATCCTGGAAAAAGAGGGGGGGGGGGACCAAAACGATGATACATGTTTTAGTTAGAAGTATGTCTGTGTTTCTATATGCATGCATACACAAACATAGGCAAAAATACTGCCTTATTCAAGAAAATATTTTAGTTGTTGTGTGGTCACATGTACCAATGGATAACATTTTCAAAAGAGCCTAAATTGTGATGTCAACCAGAGTTTTGTATTCTCGCACTTTTGAAAATTATATATATATGAATCTTTATGTAGCTTTGTAACAGGTTTGGGCTCCAGGGGTGATTGGACCACCACCTGGTGACCATGAAACCTTTTCCCTGCTCCAGCTTTAGACTGCCCTTCCCTTTTTGCATCACCTGCCATGCCTTTGATATAGTTATTTGATTGGAAGGGAGGCTGCCTAATGGATCCTAGAGTGATCCCCAGTTCCCCTAGATGCCAGCTGGTTCTCCCAGGGCACCTGTTAGCTTTAAAAGCCTTAAGCCATGCCTATACCTCTCAGATGTCACTGGACCATCATTCCCTTTGTTGAGGCCTTGACCTTCTCAGCCTCAACCCCTTTTCTCTGGCTGGGACTTAACTTTCCCAGTGTACTGGACCTGGCTTCTAGGCACCAGCTCTGTTAATCCAGGCTCTTGGGGTCTCCACCTTTTCCTCCAGAGTTCACCTTTTTGGGCTACAGGACCCTGACCCTTACTTTGCCCCTCACAGGTGCCTACATCAACATAGTCTCTTGGGGTCCCCATCCCTTGCCTGGGATGGAGAACCTGGCCCCCAGAGTTCGCTCTTCATGGGCTATGGATCAACCCTTGCTTTGCCTCTCACAGGCTTCTCTGCCCCCATGGGTTCCAGGCCCCTGGCCTGTTCTCACCTCTGTAAAGCAATGCTAGGTTCCCTGGTCGTCTTCACCCTATAAGGGCTCTGGGCCCTGGGGCCCAATCAGTGCCTCAAGTCTGGCCTCAGGCAGGGTTCAAAGTAGTCATGTGCCCCTTGGGCACTGTGGGACCTCCAAGACCACCCCTCACAGTTCTACCCAAATCACCAGTTGTAAATTGTAACAGTGGGAATGAGCATGCTTGCTGTAACAAATTTAACCTGCTGGAGGTGTAGCAAATTATACCAATAGCTCGCTGTCTGCATTAAGGCTTCTCCTTACCCAGGGCTGTGCTCCTTTGTAAGACACCAGTATTCACCTGGCAGTCCTTAGAACAGTTCTGAAGTCATCCCTCTGTAACCTTCCTGGCCTGGAACTCTTCATCCAGCAACTTAAAGGACTAGAATGCCTGGCCAGGTCAGGTTCTGGGCTTATATGCTTCAAGCACAGCCCCCTTCTAGTCAGGTGGATCCCTAACCACCCACAGGGGTTCCTCCCCAGGGCCTAATGACTGGTTGCCATGAAGACTTAAAACTGCTGCCCAAGCAGCCTCCTACTGCTTGAGTTAGGCTTTGCCCTGTTGGCTTATTGTGGGTTGCCAGGCCTACAGTAAGCAGTGGTAGCTGCTGGTCTCCAGCTACCTATTCCCTTACAGCCTGCTTGCCCTGAGCAGATATCTCCTGACTAACAGCAGGTGTAACCCTTTACTTGGCTGGGGTTCTCCCAGGTCTGGGCAGCAGGAGTTTCCCATTGCCTGGCCTCTCTAGCTTCAGGTTTTCAGGAGTAACAGGAGCCTCAAGCTCTCTGTTACAACCTTAAAAGTTCTGCCTCTAAGTACTACTTTTAAAAGTGCCTCGGACCATTTATGAAACCAAATGTCACTGAAAACTAAGCAGTTTAAGCACTCATGAACTGACAGTGCTTTAAAACATTGGAATTAGGCCCTAAGTTCACTTTTGTGTTTTCAAACGATTTATTCTAAGGGTTATTGACACACAAGAGTTGCCACAGTTCAACTGAAGGTGTGATTTTTTTTTTTTTTATCCCTGCTTAATTAAACATCTGACAAGACCTGGGTGTTGTGATAGAAAACAAGATGAACATGAGCCACCAATGCAATGCCATAGCTGGCAGAGCTAATCAAACACTGGCATGCATCTACCGAGGCATCTCGAGCAAGGCTAAGGATGTCATCCTCCCTCTCTACTCAGCCTTGGTGAGACCACAGCTGGAGTACTGCATCCAGTTCTGGGCACTGCACTTTGAGGAAAGATGGGGAGAAACTCGAGAGAGTCCAAAGGGGGGTTATGTGCATGATTAGAGGCCTAGAGACCAGGTCATACGAGGAGAGGCTGAAAGACGTGGGACTGTTCAGCCTGGAGATGACTCAGAGGGGACTTGGTGGCAAGGGCATACATCAGGACCTGACAAGAAATAACGGTCACAAGCTGATTGAGAATCGCTTCAGGCTAGACATAACAAAAAAAGTCTTTACAAATTGAGCACTGAGGGTTTGGAACAGGCGCCCCCCAGAGGTGTTTCAGTCATCCACCCTGGCAACCTTCAAAAAGTGTCTTGTTGTTGATCTTGCTGGGGTCATCTGTTCCAGCAGTCTTTCCTGCCCAAGTGTAGGGGAGCTGGACCCAATGATCTGTAAGGGGCCTTCCAGCCTCTAACAACTATGAAACTATGAAGCTACTACAAAAGGTTGTTGGGTGCTTATTTCAGCTTAAACTAGGCTTTTGATTTACCTTGACTTTAGAAACAACTGGAAGGTAAACCAAAATAAGCTACCCCAGGATCAAAATAAGAGCATCCACAGGCCCTTTGTACTAGCTTAACAAAATTATTCTCATTAAAGCAGTGCAAGGTTGTCTGCATCCAACACTTAAAATGGTCATTTACAACTGTTTTTTATTCCCATGAGCTCTGCATACACAATGTAGCCAAAAAGAGACTAAGCTGGGTACTAGGTTGAGCCATGAACAGGGATCCAGGCTTTCCATTTCCCATGGAAAAACAGAGAATAACACGGGTTTCCCCCTTTACCCGAGGAAGGCATTTTAACAGAGAAACCCACGGATTTTGCAGTTTTGCAACGAGCTCTCTGCAGGCTGGCACTCAGGATGTGCTCAGGCAGGGGTCACCATGTACACGGCCACCAGGCAGCCTGGAGAGTAGCTCCTGCAGGTAAGTGGGGGGTGGGGATTGAGGCCTCCATGGGGAAGGAGGTAGTAAGTTGGGCAGGGCTGGAGCTGCTTGGGGCCCAGGGCTGTAATGTATGGCCACAGGGCCCTGGCAGGAGCAGGACTGGATCGTGGGTGGCTTATCCAAGTGGTGGCGGGGGGGGGGGAGGGAGGGGGGGGCTGGCTCCCCACCACTGCATGCACTCCCAGGGAGGTAGGGGGGACCCATGTCTCACAGATCTGTGTGCAGGGTGGGGGCGGGTGTGAGCTGCCCACTGTGGGGTCGGGCTCCCTGCTCTGCTGCCTTCCCCCAGGTCTTCTGCAGCCCAGTGGGTGTGACCCAGCATGACAGGGCAGAGTGGGGCCATGCAGGGAAGCTTCTTGCCACTGCGAGCTCCCTGTTGCCTTGCTAACATGCCCCATGCCCACATGGCAGCAGCAAATGACACAGGCCCACACTGCTGCCTCCACTGCTGCTACACAGGCAGGGGATACCTCACCAGGGCAGCATGAAGCTTTCAGTGGCAAGGAGATCCTTGCATGGCCCCACTCTGCCCTGCCGCACTAGGAGCTGTGGAGGCCCCAGCAGGGTGGTGAGGATGAACCTGGAGTGGGCAGCCCATGCCCACCCCTGCCCCCACCCCATGCACAGATCTGGAGGGCACAGGTCCCCCCGGCCCTCCAGGATTGTGTGCAGTGGCGGGGAGTTGGCCTCACTCCCCAACCGAGCCTGCAGCAGGTAGGTAGCAGACACCAGGAGGGGAGCCGGGCTCTATGTTTCACTCCTTTCCACTCCATTGCAGCAGCCACCACCTCCCATGGGTGGCAGCTGGGGCTTGAGCGCTGCTGTGGGGGACTGCAGACCCAGCTCCCTGGCCCCATAGCCTTGGCAGCTGGGGGGTCCCTCTGGCAGGGCTGGGGAGGCAGAGGGTGTGGGTGGGGGGTCAGGAGCACCAGCAGAGTTGGGAGGCTGTGGGGGGGAGCGGGGGCACCAGCAGGGCTGTGTGGGGGCTGTGGGCAGGAAGTGAGGAGTACCAGCAGGGGGCTGTGGCTTGTGAGGGAGGAACCTGGACCTCAGTTCTGTGAGTGAAGGGGGCAGGGGGCGCTCTGATTTTTCCATGAGAAAAAACCTAAAATCAAATACCAACATTTTATAAGTATTTAGAATTTATTTTATTACAATAATTGAAGTAGTGGTAGGCTTCCAAATTGCTTTAAAATTGTAAACATATCAAGAAAACATTCTGTTCAACCGATATCTATATATATAGTGACTTTTCATTTTAATCACGGATTTTGGGTTTTAAATAAGAGAATTTGTGATTTGTTTATCAGAGCATTTGCAGTTTTTTATCAGGGAAATCCAGGATCCCTGGTCATGAACAGAGTATGAGCCAACTTACTGGTGAATCCAGGATTCACTGAGGGCTTGCTGCAGGGGAAATGCACTGTGCATCTTTGATGGAAGCTAGAGAAGGAAAGCATGTTCTTAACTCATGTTAGCTAACTAATGGAAGCAAACATGAGGTAATCCCAGAGAGGAAAAGGACTTTGTCATTTCACTACAAATCAACAGGTTGACTTAACGGCTTTGGAGGAACCTGAACCCATTCCTGTCTTAATGTAGTGGGGTGCTGAGCTATGCAGTAGCAGCCTGCTGACACCAAGCTTGGTAGGAAGCCTGTTATTTGGAGGGGTCTACCCAAATAGTTATGCCGTGTCTGTAAACAGCCTCAGTTTGCACTTGCTATTCTGCTAAGCAAGGGCTTAAATGAGCAAGGCTTCAGTAACTGAGGAGCTGTAACAAGAAGCTGCAAGTGAGAGCAGTGCTTTGCTGTCTGGAAAGATGACTGAAAAGAAGGTAGCACAGGAAGTTGCCTCCCAAAAACTATTTGCCTATGCCTTCCAGTCAGATAAAGGGCAGTGGAATAAGCTTTTAACTTGATGATGGGGACAAGATAGTTTACCATCTGGCTGACCTGATGCAGTTAATTGTAGAGATCACAGAAAAAAATATTTTTTTACTTATGCAGTACTAACCATTATGTCAGGAGGCCATGAAGAGTGATGGGGAGGCACTGATAAGTGATTAAGAACCACTTATTTTGGTTAACTTTGAACCTGCTTCTAATCCATTTAAGCCAAACTGAAATATGAATGTTGACGCATCCTTTTCCACCAGTTTAACTAAACCAATTTCAATTCATGCTACTAATGACACTGAAGTCAAAACCTATGGTGGTAGTGGTGCACAGGTGCCGGACTTGCTGCCCTCTTGAGTGGGTATCAACCAACTTTGCAAAAATCACACAGTTCAAGTTCCAACTAAGCCTGTTTGGCTAGTATACACCTGCTATGCCTTGTTATTACTCTTTTTCTGTAACTAAGGCAAGCTCATACAAGTCTGTTTCCTGCACACTATACCATATATGCTTCCCACTTCACTTTAGAATGCAAATAAAGATTTTTAGCTTCTATAAATTACTTGGGATTCACATACTTGAATGGTTTCCTCTGCCTCTTGCAATTATAGGAACTGTTCTTTGCCAAAAAGCCTTCATGCTCTGTTCTTAGGGTTAAACTCCCCAGGTGGAAGTCCAAATTTGCTTTCACTCATAGATCTATGTTTAGTCCCTGCTGCAAAAATAAAACTTATTTTTTGGTCAAAGGATAAGGACAACTCAGGGCAGAATCATTTTAATCTCTCATTAAGGAAAATGTTAAATGCGCCATTCATTTCTGTAAAAGGAATAGTTCCCTAAGTAACCTTCCAAATAACTTCTGCCCCCCTCTGTCCAGCCCTCCTGCTCCTCCTGCATCAAATTATGTTGCTGTTTCCATGGTGCTGCTTCTGCAAATTCCCAAACTAATGAAACATGTAACTATTGTAAAGAGAATGATTACAAAGAAATTCACCTCTGCTATGGAAGATTGCACAGGTCTCTTCTGCCAGTGTTGGTCCAGTTGTTCCAATCCCTCATCCCTGCCTCTGATGTCATGTCCTCAGATTGTTGTGTTCAGCTTCTTCATATAATCAACTCAAAGGGCAATGGTCTTGATGTTTCCCTGTAACACACTATGAATACCTATTGTGCAATGATTTACTCTATAGTCAGTAGTGGATATAGACATGGGGCAAGTGTGGTGTGCGCCCCCCCCCCCCCCCCCCCGGGGCAATCCTATGCATACATTGTGACCTCTGAGCTTACTGCCTGGCCAGCATGGACTCCTGCCTAAGCTCCACATATGAGCAGTGAGCTCTGAGCTGCCTTGCAGGATTTTCCCATAGCTCTTGCTTTTATGCCCAGGGGGTATCCAGTGTTGCTGCTTGCCCTTCCCTTTCCCCACTGCAGCAAGGGGAAGGAAGGGACAAGCAGTGGTGGCAGTGCTCACCCTCTGGGTTCCAGAGCCACATGAAAGCAGGGGCTCCAGCCAAACCCCAAGGCAACAGCTCATATGTGACAGGCAAAGTGAGGCTATAGTCCACCCCTTCTGGATCCACCCCTAGCTACAGTATACATATGATATGATTTTACTCTAATACATACATACATACACACACACACACACACACACACACACAAATGATATAGCATACAGATATATATTAATATTGTAATATAGCAATGATAATAATTTATCTAGACAAGGAGCACAGAACCCAATACCACTTTAAAATTTAAATAGATGATAGAAAATCCTTATTAATGCATTCTATGCAGAACATACTTTGCAACTTCTGGCTTAAATCAATACCATTTATTGCACACTGAGCTATCAGATCAAACCTGTTGAATGTTGTAAAAATCTTGCAGGCTCTCAGCTAGTTTGTACTGCAGCCCCCTGGGGCTGATGATAAAGCATGTCTATAGCAGTGCAGTGCAGAGGAACGGTCTTCCTGGCAACCAGCAGAGAGAGAGAGAGAGGCAAGACTTTAAAAATTAAGACTAGAGATAAATCCACTCATTGCATTCAGATCTCTTGAATGATGGAGCTGGGCTTCTCTACAGCTCCCCACACCATAATGTAAAAATAGTTTAAAAAATGGCAGGAAGGACCAGTGATTTTTGTGCTTGAAACTAAAATGTTTACTAAGGCAGGCTGGTTTTTGTGGTTGCCATTTTGCCTTACTGCTTTATTTACTAAGGGAAGCTAACATGCATAGGGACCATCCTGTTCCATACATGTCACAGGCCTTTTAAAATGCTATGCTGTTTTCTATTTTCCAGGGGGCAGCACAGGTACCTCTCCAACAACCTCCAGCACCGGGACTCCATCACCCTCAGCTTCTTCTCATCTTCTCTCTCCATCCTGCTCTCCTCCAACCTTTCATCTGGCCCCCAATACTTTTAACGTGGGCTGCCGAGAGAGCCAGCTGTGCAACCTTAACCTGTCTGATTATCCCCCATGTGCCAGAAGCAATATGGCTGCCTTGCAGAGTTACCCTGGGCTGAGTGACAGCGGGTACAATCGGCTGCAGAGTGGCACTGCTTCTGCCACTCAGCCCTCAGAAACTTTCATGCCTCAGAGGACTCCATCCTTGATCTCAGGAATGCCGACTCCATCCTCACTGCCTAGCAATGGGAAGATGGAAGCCTATGGTGGCCAACTGGGGTCCTTCCCAACCTCTCAGTTTCAGTATGTCATGCAAACAGGCAACCCTGCCTCCACCTCTTCTTCTTCACATATGTTTGGTGGTGGCCACATGCAACAGGGCTCCTACAATGCCTTCTCCCTTCACAACCCTTACAATCTGTATGGATACAATTTCCCTGCCTCCCCTCGGCTGGCAGCAAGCCCAGAGAAACTGACCACACCCCAAAGCACTTTACTCTGTTCCTCCCCTTCCAATGGGGCTTTTGGAGAGAGGCAATATCTTTCAACAGGGATGGATCATGGGATGCACATGATCAGCTCCCCACCCAGCAACCAGCAAACAGCCAGTGCCTGTGATAACAGGCAGTATGGGGCTGTCCAGGGTTCCTCCTCACAGATGTCTGTGCACATGGTTTAACCAGCAAGCTGTCTCCTTGGAATCACAGACAACAAGACTTTGTTGTCTCCCCAGTTGACCCCGCCCCAATACTATTTTGCTTTTAAACTTATAGTGGAACTAGTTTGTTAATGATATATGAAAATACAGGTCATCCAAATACACACCAAATAACCCCATGGAAAGCCCCCAACCTGACAGCCACTGCCACTCATTGTAATCCAAGGCCTTAGCATCTGGAACGGAGCATCTATTCCTAATATAGGACATGATATAGAAAAGGGCATTGTTTAAGAGAAGCCAGAGTGAAGCATAAAAAAAACCTAATACATGGCACATGCATTTACTGTCAATGAGCATGAATTCTGATTGTTGAAGGAATCTTATGTGTGTGTTCTGTCCTTCTATGTCCAAGGAAGGATGCCACTGAAGAATTCATGACATACAGCTGTGCTGCCCATGCAAGGTCATTTTTTTCAAGGCCTCCTCCCTCCTTGGCTATCTTTTCTTGCCTGAGTGGTTTAACAATAACAACTGCAAAACTTAATACAAGTCCTGTGGCTCCCTCTCCCCACTGTAGTAAAAGAACTTCTTGGCTGAACTGGAACTTCTCTTCCTTAAGAGATTTTTACTTTTTGACTGTGGCTGTGCCTGACAGGCAATGTCTTTGTATAGGTCAAGCTTGCAAAGTGCCACGCCTGCATAAAGAGAGAGAGAGAGAGAGAGAGAGAAAGAAAAAGAGACTGAAGCTTTACCACACAATGGAACCTCTGCCCTATGTAGGGAACCATGTTCAGAATGCTGCATAAGGGAAGAGGGGTCTCAGTGCTGTGCCTTCTATGTTACTCAGAGCAATAAAGAAACTATAGACTGTGCTTGGAATATATCTGTCTGCAGATCATTCAGCTCAACAGGAGGAGAATCTCCAGACTGAGCATATGGTGAATGGTAGAAAGAAGAGGGGATCTGTTCTCCTGCAGACCCCAGATGTACAATATGGCTGACCTCAGCCATCTTGCATGTACAAGTTGCCATAGAAAACAATGCAGGTATTCTCTGTCCTCCAACCTGCTATTTGATCTCTGTTTTACCAAATAGATCATTGACTTGTTAAAATGTCTTTCTTTTTTGTTTTTTTTTTTCTTCTTTAAAAAAAAAAAGAAAAAAATTGTAGCTTGGTGCAAGCTAAGCATTTAAGTTGTGTGAAAATGCAAATACCAAGTAACAGAATACAGATATTATTAAGATTTGTTTTGAGGTGTTGTAGATAAATGTATTTATGTGCCTAGTGGGGAATTCAATACTATGAGTATAAAAGAGGTCAATAAAAATGGTATGTAAAATATGTATGAAGAGAAAGGTGTATAAAGATTTGCCCTATGCACGGAACTTTGTTTCTAAGTGCCAAGCACAAAAGCGCTAAATAAATCTTTGCAATTGTTCCTTATGTGTTCTGTTTGTATGTAAGAATCCATAGTCTGTGGACATCAAATTTTAAAATAACCAGTAAGTTTTTTTGTGCAGAACCCAAGAATTGCAGCCATCTATATAAAACTAAGGTTCTCATGCATGGAAAAAGAAAATTAAGGGGAGACACAAAAGCAGTCTTCAAATATATGAAGAGCTGTCTTAAAGAAGAGACCACCTTTTCTCCATCACTGACCAAGTCTATATGTGCATTTATGCCAACTTAAATTTACTGTGTACTAAGTTACTGCACAGTAAGTGGGAATAGGCTGGCATCTACATGTGCAGGTGTTAAAGTACATTAACATTGTGTATGGACTGACTTGGGACACAGTGCTATTATGCAGTAAGGTGTCTACATGTGCATTACTGTGCAGTAACTAATCGGGCCTAAACTTGATACCCGCATGATGCGGGTATCAAATTTACGCTCAAATTGGTGTAAGTCACCATGTATACTGTGCAGTATGGGCATGCACGAGTAGATGTGCGCCCATACTGCACAGTAATTTCAGTTACTGTGCAGTAAATGTGCACACGTAGACATGTCCACAGGGTAGGGAGCAGAAAATACAGCAGCAGATTGGGCAGAAAAATGGGATTAGAGGGCCCTATGGGAGGGTACAGGCATTATTTTTTTAAATCAATGCCTGCCAAATAATGCCTGTCAAAAAAGGTTGGCCTCTATCTCCTTAAGTCCCTTCCAGCCCTAATTTTCTATGACTTCCTCAAAGAACATGATAAGCGTTAGGTGGCCAGCTGACAACAATGCACACAGCAGCAATTCCTTTACACAATAACAACTTCCTAACATTTTAAAAAAATATTGGACCTCCTTTAAAAGGTGGAGAGTTATGGCAGGGAAACTCTGCACCTGGGGCAACCACAACCCACAGGGCAGTGCCAGCTACTGTGGTGCTGGTCACAGTGGCACAATTACCTGTTGCTGTGCTAGCAGTTACTTTTATATTCCGTCATAAAGCTGGTGCCAGGGGCTGCTGCCCCACTTGCTCCCTCTCATTTATGCTATTGGTTTCAATGGTCAAATATACACACACTATCAGATGCCCATCTTTGTATGGAAGAGGTCTTATATGCAGTGGTTTCTGGAATTTTCATTTTTAAGTTTTAACACAACTGGCAAATGTACTTCAAAAGGTATTTTTCATAGCTATTTTTAAATGTTCATAGATGATTACAGATAATTTAGTGTTTTTTGTAAATTTTGTCTGGGTTTCTTCAGCTTGTCTGTTACATTACATCTCCAAAACCATGGGGAACCTGAAAAAATGCAGTTTTGCACTGTATAGCTTTTTGATGTGTATGCTAAATGAGAAACAATTTTTTAATAGAAAACTGAACCTGTAGGAAAGAAAATGCTTTGGAAGTTAATTCAGTAAACAGTTTTTCACAGAGGCATCTAAAAATTATTTTTCTGGGCTTGAGGCATAGTCCAGTTAGTTTGGTATACTTTGTCTAAAAGTAGTTAACTCTACATGCTTCAGAGGCAGGGGAAAGAAACTGCACAGTAAAAGCTGTGGGGTAATCTTAGTTTGTTCCTGCCCCAGTATCTCCCTGTAACCTTTATATATTAGTTCTTGGTTAATCCCAGAACTGGGGCCGGGGGGGGGGGGGGGGGGGGGGCAAGGAGGGTGTTATATATATATTCCAGAATTCTTTATAAGCTCTTACATAAATATCCAGTACCTCTTTCCATCTTGCTAAGTTCTTGGCTTCAATAATATCATGACAGAGAGCTCTAAATCTGTAGTATCGTTTATCCTGAGGAGGGTAGGGGAGGACTTCATATTGTATTCTAGATTCATTGCTTTATATAATGGCATTGTAATATTGTGTGGTTCATTTCCCCTACATTCTTTCTTTTCTTACATTGACCCTAGGTGTTTATTTATCACCCCACAGTTACACCCAGGTCCCTTTCCTGAGTCAAACAACTAATTTAAAATATATCAAAATGTGAATAGTTTTTGTTCCCCATTATGAATTTATTTTTCTTGTATGGACATTGGGTTTCATTTGCCTTTTCCCAGAGTTGCTAACAAGTAGTTTGAACCCTGAAGCACATCATAGTTGGCATGTTGCCAGGACGAAAACTGACCATTTATTCATATGTTTTGCTTTCTGACTAAGGGAGCACTGTTAATGGAAGATAAATATCCATCCGTATGTTACCTTAAGGCAGGAGTGTCAAAAACATGGCTCATGGGCTGCATCTGGCCTGCAGAACCATGTCATCTGGCCTGCTGGAACAGAGGGACTGGGAATTTGGGGGTGGAGTGAGACGGGGAGAGGACTACCACCAAATTCTGAGGATACGGAGCTCTGGTGGGAATGTGTTTTGGCTGTGGTAGGGTGAGCAACATATGTGTTAAGTCCTGCAATTCCCAGAGCCAGCACAGTGGCTTAAATACCCGTGATAGTTAATGCTGTTGCTTTTTGCCTCACCACTGCAGGTTGGTCTTGTTCTGTACCACAAGGAACCCCACTGTCCAGATCCAGCCCAGGAGACTAAAAGAGTTAGGCACCCATACTTTAGGGGGAACATATCTTTAAAAGTCAAATGTGTCAACTTGATAAACTGGATTCATTAATTTTTAAAGTTAAAAAACAAAATAACATCCAGGGAGAAAAAGTCAAGCAGACAAAGAAAAACTAAAAAATGTGTCCCTTAAGGAAAGTTAAAAGAGAGCTTCTGGGGCAGAGCACTGGTTAGAAAGAGGCTTGGAATTAAGCAAAAAAAGGTCATGGAATTGGAAATGTGTTTACAACCTTTTAAAAAAAACCACATTGCATCACTGGAATACCTAATGCTATCATATTTTTCTCCTTCTAATGGAAACAGCATGACCATGAATACTGATCACTTGAGCCAAAAGAGGTATATAGATGCAATGTTTTGTATCATCACTCAAGAACACTACCATAATAGTTCATTTTCTATTTTGGTGGATGGTCTGTGAACCACTGGTGATCCAAAGAGTACTTACTGGAGGTGGCAGATAGCTGATTGGTCAGTGTTTGGACTGTTTCTCCCAGGTTCCAACTGGAAAACAGTATCAAGAGACAGCTGAAAACACATGAAATACTTTCTGAATGTTTTCCCATGTTAGCAACTACAGTTGTTGCCATAGGGATGTCATGTTTATAAAGGTAGGAGAGGTCTCTAGGAGACCTAGCTTTTTAAATATTAAATGTACATTTTAAAAAAGAATACAAAATGGAGAAGAAAATACACTTATGAGAACAGCGTAAGAGCCATATTGTGAGAGACTTGTAATCTATATAGTCTTTATGTTGTATAGTAGCCAATATAAAATGCTTTACAGAGAAGCATTAAAGCCCCCATAACATAATTAACTACAATATTCTATCTTTGGAGGGGTGGTCTTTTTTTTCTGACCTAAGCTAGGGATCATCTTATACCCTGGAACAGAAGGATTAACAGCCTGTGTAATTTTACACTCAATAATGTTCCTGGAGATGCTATTCTTATTTGAATATTTTTCTACTCCTGTTTTGCTTAACTATGTTACTTGACTGCCTAGTAACAGACTACACAGATGCAAGGTAGCTTTCATCCAAGCATCTCAGCCTGTGACAAACAGCACTAGAACTTTGTTACTTCCTAGAGTCATAAACTCAGGGACAAATAGGCCATGTCCACACATAGTGTGGACATTTGGTTCCCCAGGGACAACTAACAGCAGCACACCTTGCGCCGCTGCTAGTGTCCCTGGGGAATGCCCATGTTATGTGCCCTCTGGTGTACAGCAAGTTACATCGGGTCGGGTAGGGGAGGCTGGGGCTGGCACTGGGCTGGCCCCTGCAGCCTTACTTGGGGTCTCAGGGGCCTCTTGAGGCTGCAGTCACATCATTCCTGCCGTGTGGAGACTGGCCGGTAGTGGAGTGTGGCTCTGGCTGGCCAGGCTCTGGCTTTGGGCAGCGCACACTGCCACAGTGTGTGTCACTCCACCTTTTTTTTCCCCCACGGGTTTTTTTGGACCCTAGATTTCCAGGGGTCAAAAAAACCCTTTGTGCTGCTCCCTTGAAGTATGGAGAACAACTGACTATGTGGCATGTCGTGCCACCTACTGCACAGCCGTGCTCATTTGGACGCAGCCATAGGGCTGGAAGGACCTCAAGAGGTCACATAGGTCCAGACCCTGCTCAAGGCAGGATAACCCCTGTCTAAGACATCTCATCCAGGAGAACACAAAACAACAGCAGACTCTTCCTATGCCTGAAGAAAGGTGTTTGTGCCTGAAAGTTTGCAAAGAACTGTTTTTCCAACTATTTAGTTGGTCTAATAAAAGAGATCACATTTACCCAAAGAACCTTGTCTGAGCACATTCTTCCTGTGCTCTAGCACTGCTTACTACCCAAGAGGACATTTATGGAGGTATTTTTGGCCCATAAAACCTTGAGTCATGGAGCAATTGGCTATTTGAGTGAACCCTTCTCCCCTGTATAACACACTGACAGCTGATCAAGGAGTGTAGCTAAAAGCCAGCTGAAAGTTGTTTGTCAATGGAAAGTTCCTTTGTTTTGGAACCTGTTCCCCCTCTTCAACCTCCAGAGAACAAAGCTGGTGACCAACAGAGCACACTGCCAGACTCACTGGTTTGCCAAGACTTCCCTTGTGAGAACCTAGGGAGGGGATTGTTTTAAAGTATTCTGTTTTCAAGCAATCTATTTGTTAAGGATTTATTTTTAATATCCTCTGTTTGAATTTTTTTAAGGCTGATATAACAGTCCTAGAAACCGACACAAAGAGAAATCTCCATCAATATAGTGTATTAATAAATCTACTTTAAGATGTAGAAGATGGGTCTGTCTGCCTCTGTATCGTGTCTGTGACAATAGATTCAGAATATCTTGCAATATAATTAACAACAAGCCTTTGTGCACCTGCCAACACCATCCAGTATCTAGTGTGTGGAAAAGGAGGTGTTTTGTCTCCCTGCTCTTGGGTAGAGGGAGGTCCTTTATGGTTTGTTCCAGGAAGATAGTATCCTAGACTATATTTAAAGCTGTCAACCACATCCAGACAAGCAGGGGCATGCACTTGCAGCGGTACAAATTTGTACCACTACTTTGTGCCACAGTGCATGCCCCTGCACATGCACTTTGTTGTGGGACAAACTGCCCTTGCCCAGCTCTTCCTGGCTCTTTAGCCAGGGAGAGCTGGAGCAGCTGTATTACTTGGTGTCCTGGTGGCATGTTGGAGCAGCAAGGGCACAGCTCGGGCAGCACGGAGGCCTGGCCAGCAGCCAAAGCATTTCTCCAGAGGGCCAGGACTTTGTTTGTGCTGGCACACACTTTTTGTGTGCATTGCTACACATTTTTTCCCAGCATTTATTTATGTTTTTGTTACTGGGAAAGCCACACTTTTTAACCTTCACTGTGTGCAGTTTGTGGTGCCACAAACTGCACGCCCCTGCTCATCTTGATGTGGCCATTGAAGACAAACCACTATTTTATACAACTGTACTACTTTCTATATTGGATTCCAGCCCCTTATTATTGCAGCCAAAGGTCATATATACAGGTGATATGAAATTGGAAGTAATCACGAATCCCTTGGGAAGAACTGAAGAAAACAGTAATAATAGATTGGGAAACTGAACAAAAGAAGTGAAAGGGAATGAAAGAAGATTAAATAAGGGCAAAAGAATCTACATGGGACAAAATAATAATAAAAACAATAATAATGGACATATCCAAAATGGGAAGTAACTGGCTACATATTACTAGCAAGCAGAAGGATCTAGACTTAATAGTGAAAGATGACCTAACTATGACTCAGACATTTTCAGGCAATGGCAAAAGCTTGCAGGATTATAAAGTAATTCCTTCTTGGAGACATAGCGATCTTGGTCCCTTTTAGCCCAAAGAGCTCTATAGTAGGGGGTGTGTGAAGTGGGCCCTATTTGATTTGGATCTGGATTTGGCCTGAACTGGGGACAGTGATTCAATTAGTTGATTTGGATTACTGTCCCCAATTCGATTTGGCCAAATCCAAATTTGAAGATTTGATGCTTATTTGGAGAATCACAAATTCGGACACAGACACAGCTTTAAGTGTTTTTTCTATATATCTTGAAGTACCAGCATGGCTTGTGAACGCTGCGATGCTGGGGCACATGGAGCATCCCACAGGAGTGTGGAACTGGTGGGAGGTGCTCCACATGCTAGGTGGTAAACCTGGAAGTGGGCTGG
Organism: Alligator mississippiensis; assembly: GCF_030867095.1. Taxonomy (NCBI): domain Eukaryota; kingdom Metazoa; phylum Chordata; order Crocodylia; family Alligatoridae; genus Alligator; species Alligator mississippiensis. Next base: position 239,731,177 of record NC_081824.1, read on the forward strand.
AAGTACTTCTGGTCCACTTCTGGCTCCTCTGGGGAGTGCACTGGGGGACCCCCCTGTACTCCCCCAGCTCAGCAATCAGCCACAGGGGGGACCTTGGGTGCCCCCCCAGACCCAGGAGGCACCAGTCACCAAGCTGAGGGGGCAAAAGGGGGCCACCAGTACATTCCCTCGCAGACTCAGAAGTGGATTAGAAGTGCTTCTGGTCCACTTCCGGGTTTGCTGCTGAGCGTGCTGGGGAGCCCCTTGTGCTTCTGTGGGACAGTCCACGTGCCCCAGCATTGCAGCATTGATGAGCTGCCTGGTACCTTGAGGTATGTAGAAAAAACATTTAAAGCTTTGTCTATGTCCAAATCACCGAATCTTTCTGAATCTCTCCAAATTGATTTGGAGGGTTCTGATTCGATTCGGAGAGATTAAAGGGTCCTCTGATTCAATCTGGGTTCACAGATTCAGCCACTGATCGGGCTGAATCTCTGCCGAATCAAATCAGGGACTGAAGCTTCTCACAGCTCTACTCTATAGTGCTATCAATTCATTCCACAAAGATATGTGGACTTGTTTCAATATGGAATACCAGCTCTTTATGGCAAGTTTTCTTTGTTCTTTACAATGTTAATGTGGTTTCCAGTCTTGTGCATTGGTATTTTAGATGTAAATTTTCAAGTGTGCTTAGGCAAGCAGAAATCATGGTTTATTACTCACAGTTATAAAATATTTATTCTACTCTCTTGCATACTAAGTACTGATTTTACATTATATACAGATTTTAATGATTGTTTTCATTATGGTTTACACAGTATGATGGTAGAAACCACTATTGCAACAATCTGTCCTGATACATAAAAGAAGTAGTTCATTACTGAAGTGCACAGAAAAGGAGATATGCTGGATAAAGTCAGTTCTAGTTTTCTGAATGCACCACTCCTGTTTTTCTTGGAAAAATGAAGTGTCTTCTTCCAGTCTCAGATCTTTGCCTGCATCCAAACTGTGGCACAAAAGCTATCTTCACCCCAGCAGTACAGATTGACTGAGCTGCTGCTCTACTGAAGATGAAATGCTAGGACAGAAATGTATGGTTACTGTGCTTCAAAGGAGTCAAAGAAAGATTACACTTAGATCAACACAGGCCATGTCTACATAAGATGCTGACTGCATAGTCACCAGAGACTCCTATGCAGTAGTATTGCATGGCAGGAAGTGTGATGTGATGCTACTGTGCAGTAGTCACAGGCTACTGCCCTGTTGGCATCACAAAAAAACAATTTGCCAACGTGACTGCTCAGTAATTCTGGTTACTACACAGTAGTATACAAGTACTTATACAAGTACTTATGAGCGGTACACATCCTCGATGATCAGGATGGGTTCAGAAGAGGAGCAAACTGAGGTGCTGTGGGTTAGAATGAAAGGGGGCATGGGGAAAGGGACTTGATAGTGGGCGTCTACTACAGACTGCCTCACCAGGGGGATGAGCTGGACCTGGAATTTTCAGTTCAGCTCATGGAGGCTGTAAGGACAAGGGATGTGGTTGTCATGGGTGACCTAAACTACCCAGACATCTGCTGGGAGGATCAGTCAGCCAGGTCTGAATGCTCACATAGGTTTTTAGCCTGCATACAGGACCTCCACCTAACCCAGGAGGTACATAATCCCACCAGAGAAAATGCCTTGCTGGACTTGGTCCTTGCCACAAGCAATGACCTGGTGAGCGATCTGCAGGTGCTTGACTACCTAGGCATTAGTGACCATCGTCTGCTGGAATTTACTATCTGGCACAGGGTGATGAAATCAAGCAGTAAGGCAAAAGTCCTTGACTTCAGGAGGGCCAACTTCAATGAGCTAAGGAGACATTGGGGACTTGGAGCTTCAATGAGATGGGAGTCCAGGACAAGTAGTTGTTCTTTAAGGAGATGATCCTCTGAGCTCAGAAGGAGTCAGTCCCAACATGAACCAAAGGGGGCAAGAGTGCTAAAAAGCCCCCTGGGCTCAGTAAAGGCATCCAGGAGGGCCTGAGGGCAAAAAAGGTAGCATACAATTAGTGGAAGCAAGGGGCAATCACCAAGGAGGATTACACCTCTGTTGTTTGTGATCATAGGGAGGCAGTTAGGAAGGCCAAGGCAGAGATGGAACTAGGGCTGGTGACCAGAATTAAGGATAACAAAAAGTGCTTTTTTGAATACATAGGGAGTAAGAAGAAGGCACCAGGTAACGTGGGGCCCCTACAGGATAGGCTTGGCAATATGGTGATTGCAGCAAAGGAAAAAGCTGATCACTTAAACGAGTTCTTTGCATCCATATTTCTGAGCAGGGACCAGGACAACTTTCCCACTAGGATTACAGACAGGCTCAGGGGACATGACACCATGCCTAGGGTAAGGGATGATCTAGTTAGGGAATTCTTGGAGGGGCTGGATGTGTACATATCAGCAGGTCCAGATGCTCTTCATCCAAGGGTACTGAGGGAATTGGTGGAGGTCATTGCAGGGCCCCTGGCACGGCTGTATGAGCGCTCGTGGTGCTCTGGCCAGGTCCCAGAGGACTGGAAAAGAGCCAATGTGGTCCCCATTTACAAGAAGGGGGGAAAGGAGGACCCAGGTAACTATAGGCCAGTTAGTCTCACCTCGGTCCTTGGGAAGACCTTTAAGAAAATTATCAAGGAACACATCTGCGGGGGACCAGCATGGGAGGTAACGCTCGGGGGCAACCAACACGGGTTCACTGTGGGCAGATCCTGCCTGAATAACCTTGTTTCCTTTTATGACCAGGTCACAAAGTCCTTGGATACAGGCGTTGAGGTGGATGTCATCTACCTAAACTTCAAGAAGGACTTTGACACTGTTTCCCACCCCATTCTCATAAAAATACTAGACAACTGTGGCATTGATGCCTACATAGTCAGATGGGTGGCAAATTGGCTCGATGGTCTCACCCAGAGAGTGGTGGTGGACGGGTCATTTTCAACCTGGAGGGATGTGGGCAGTGGAGTTCCCCAGGGCTCAGTCCTCAGGCCTGTGCTATTCAACACCTTTATCAGTGACTTGGAGGTGGGCATGGCAAGCACGCTGTCCAAATTCACTGCTGACACAAAGATGTGGAGAGAAGTGGGCAAACTGGAGGGGAGGGACAGAATCCAAGTAGATCTAGACAGGTTACAGAGGTGGGCAAATGAGAATAGAATGGAATTCAATGAAGACAAGTGCAAGGTGATGCATCTAGGGAGAAAGAACCTGCAACATACCTATAGGCTGGGGAACACCCTTCTCAACAGCACGATGGCTGAAAGGGATCTTGGAGCCATTGTTAACTCCAGGATGGACATGAGCCGCCAATGCGAGGAAGCGGTTAGTAAAGCTAACCACATCTTGTTGTGCATCTACAGATGCATTACAAGCAGATCCAGGGAGGTGATCCTTCCCCTCTATGTGGCACTGGTCAGGCTGCAGTTGTAGTACTGTGTCCAGTTCTGGGCACTGCACTTCAAGAGGGATGTGGCTAAACTTGAGAGGGTCCAGAGGAAAGCCACTCGCATGGTCAGGGGGCAGCAGGCCAGGCCCTATGAAGATAGACTAAAGGACCTGAGTCTATTAAGTCTCCACAAGAGAAGACTGAGAGGTGATCTGGTGGCCTATAAACTCACCAGGGGGGACTAATGGAAAATAGGTGAGGCTCTGTTTCCCCAGGCACCACCTGGGATAACAAGGAATAACAGCCACAGATTAATTGAGAGCAGGTTCAGGCTTGATATCAGGAGGTATTACTTTATGGTTAGGGCTGCCAGGCTCTGGAATGGGCTTCCAAGGGAGGTGGTGCTCTCCCCTACCTTGGGGGTCTTCAAGAGGAGGTTGGATAGATATCTGGCTGGGGTTTATGATCCCAGCACTCGTTCCTGCCCAGGGCAGGAGGTTGGACTTGATGATCTGTTCAGTTCCCTTCTGACCCTAGAAATTACGAAACTATAAGTACTAAATGACTGCACAGTTACAACTCATGCAGATGTGGTCAGAAGGGTAGGACTGCTACATACAATACTATCTTTTTGCATAATTCTTTTTAATACCAGTATATCAAGGGCACAATCATTCTATGACTCTGCAGTGATGGTATGTGGATCCACACATAGTGCAAGCATCTACCTTTGTCCACCTTTCTTCAGAATAAGGTCCTAAATTAATACAAGGTAATGCATTTCATGCATTCACAGCAATTAGCAATATCCATGCAACTCCTGAGAGAGGTTTGCCTAGTAACAGGTTCACACATCTTTATCTTAGAGAACTACATACAGACTCCATGTATATGACTGTGTCCTTGATACTTTGGTTCCATAAACCACCTAATATTACTTGCACCCATATGATATGGAACCCTTTCTGTACGTGACATATAGAATGTGGATGCTTATAATTTAATAAGTAGTCACATACATTTCTATTTTACTCATGGTGAGAAATTTGTCATCAAAAAGATAAAAAAGCTTGGAGGTAACAATTATGATATACTTGAATTCAGCAAAGTACAGAATTAGAGAACATGATAACAACAGAATATTAAGTCTCAATATAAATTCTGGGGAGCTAGGAAATGTGGGTTTTCATCCTTTCTCAGGTTCCAGTAGCATGGACCTGTGCCTTTGTGGAGAGCCCCATTGACAGTAAGATATAAGGTTCAGAGACCTAAGGTTTAAAAAAAAATTACACTGCAACTAGGAAACAATAAGCAATGAAACAAGATTGCTGAATTAATTGAACCTGTCCAAGAAAAGGTAAGTATAGCAAAAGAAAGAAAAGCTACCTTATTAAAAGGCAAATAAAAGAAGGGATTTTACAAAAATACATGGGATAAAGAACAAAGGGGAAGATCATGGAATAAAGAAGGAAATCATTAGAAACTCTGAAGTTAGATTTTGAAACTTTTTTTTACCTTAAAAAATGTTTAACAAAGATGCGTGGACAAATCTAAAATTTTGAAGCTTCTGTCAAAATATTTTAAAATATTTCCATATTTCCAGCTATTTCCTTTGTCACAGACAGCCTCTTTTCTAACTTGAATTGCTACCACTGTAGAGTCTCCCTTACTCACCTTTGGCTCCCCCCTCCCCGTTTTCTCCCCCTCCCTTTACTTTTGTTTTCCTAGGGTGCTTGTACACATGATGGGGGGTTTATTCAGTTTAATTCTCCCTAAATTGAAATTCTCTCCACCATTTCCATTTAGGGGGAACTAAACTGAACTGAACTTAACTGAACTGAACTAAACATAACTAAACTTCCGGGGTGTGTACACAAGGGTGGGGACCCAATCCTGGGTGGTGTGGAGGGGAGCGAGCTACTGATGGGTCGAGCAGTCCCTGAGCTGCACAGGGGCCTGGTGCTTCCCTCCATGGTTGCAGGGGGAGGGGGGGCTGGTGCTTCCCTCTGTGACAGAGGTGGCAGCCCCCAGGCAGCACCTGCCTGCTGGCTTCCAGCCTGGGCAATCCCAGGGGGTGCTGCAGCCACAGAGGGAAGCATCAGGCCTCTGTGCAGCTCAGGCAGGCAGGGTTCAAGAGAAAAAAAAAAGATCAGACTCCTTGCCGCTTTTTCTTTTCTTTAGTTGAGCCTGCCTGCATGAGCTGCCACCAAGTCACACAGCTGCTGAGCTGCGCAGGGCCTAGTGCTTTGCTCCGTGGTGGCCACATCCCCTGGGACCACCCACACTGGGTGCCAGTGGACAAGTACCACCTGGGAGGTGCAGCTGCCATGGAGGAAAGCACCAGCCTGGAAGCTCAGGGGCTGTGCGATCCGGCTGCAGCTCACAGCTCCCTCATTTGCCACGGGAGAGGCAGGTAAGCTCCAGCACCCCTGCACTGTCCCCGCTGCCTTCCTGCTGCCTGGGACTGCCCAGGAATGGCTGGCTTGCCCCTGGGGCAGAGCAGCAAGATGTCAGGAGGGTGGCTGGGTGTGCTGGTGGTGGAAGAAGGTGACGGGGATGGTGCATGGGGTGCTGGAAGCCCACCAAGCCCAAGCTTCCCTGAGCATGTTGGCTCCCAGCACTCACTTTGTTAGGTAGCAAACTAAAACACCTCAGAGATGTTTTATCTTGCTACGTTACAAAGTCATTTAAAGCAGAATACACCACCAAGCATGCAAACAGGAACGGCATTGAAGTAGAATACACTGCCGAATGTGCAAACAGCAATGACATCAAAGCAATTCAAAAACACATTTAAGCCGCTTTAAAGGACAATTTTGTTGCATGTACAAAGGCTCCTAATTTCTACCTATTTACATTTTCACTGACATCCTGTCACACTTTCTCTCATTCCTTGGAGTCTCAGAACAGCAGAGACTTCCTATGCCTGAAGAAAGGTGTTTGCACCCAAAAGCTTGCTACGAACTTTTCCTCAACTACTCAGTTGGTCTAATAAAAGATATCACATCTACTCAAAGAACCTTGCCTGCCTATGTAAAAATAAGGTAAGGGAAGTCAGAAACAACATTAATACATGAATATACAAATCATGAATGTAGATGATTTGTAAGATGGTAAAGAAGTGGTTAGTAACTTAAAACCCGTGAACCAGAACCAGCCCATAGAACCTTTGGATCCAGCCCACTGAAATGGGGCTTTGGGAACACTGGGCTATGGAAAGCACCTTTTGTGGGCACTCTCCCTATTCTGCCTTGGGGACAAGTGCCAGCTGCAGGTGGTTTCCCTATGTGGCTGGGGAGACAAGCAGTGGTGGCATTAGGACCTGCCCTTTCACCTTCAACCTGGGGTGCATCATTCCATCCTGGAGCTGGAAAAGGCCCCTGTACTAAAGAATTAGCCAGTAAGTTTTCTGAACCCTGGATATTTTAAAAAGTCACAGAGAATTTGGGAAGATTCAGAACTGTACAGATAAAATATATGATACAAATTGTTTTTTAAAAGAAAAGATCAAAATGGTCCTAGCAGCTATACTTCATTTAGTAATTAGTAAGATAATTTTCTTATTAGTAAAGGAATGAAACAGCTATGCAGAGAAAACCATCAGTCTTGATGGTGATGGAACATAAATAAGCAGCATAGCTCTATGAACAACTTACATTTATGCATCTCTTTACTGTTGCACATTGTTGCTTAGTATTACATTTAACCACCTTTTAGTCTACATGTCAGGGGTCATTCCCAAATCAGTTTGATCTTTGATCAGCAACCACTGTGGATATTCATTTTCAAAAAAAGATTTTGTAGCATAGAAAGAGTTGTAGAAAGGCAATAAAACAAGAAAAGCAAAATATATGGCAAATATCTGGAAAAAAAAAATCTCCTACAGGTATGTGTACACTGGGGTGTAGAATAGACTCCAAATTGCTTTGAGGCATTTAACTTTCATATGTTCCCATGGGGTAATTTCCTACCCCAGACACATATTTTGTGCAGTATTTTAAAGTTGATTAATTCTAAAAATTGATTTTTTTAGGACATTGTTACTAGCACTGCAGTGTACTATATTCCCAAAGAACAGCCAGCTTACTTGAATGGTTTGCTCCCAGAAGATGAAAAACTGCCAAGAGTAACATATTATCCCAGGCGTGAATGTGTTTTTCCATATGGGGTAACAATTGACCCCAAACCCATGTTAACACATTGGGATAACTTGTTACTCCAATGCAATTTCTGTATAAATGACAGGAATTTTCTTAATAAATGACCTGTTTGCTTACTTTGGGTGGATGCATCTGAAAGGTCATCATTCATTCACACCTCATTTATGTCCACTTCAGGTATCCATGGTAACTAATAGATGGCCATCCTCCACTCTGCTTTTGCAGAAGATGTGGTAATCTCTTTTGCTAACCACTTTGTTTGCAGGCTGCAAGGTCATCAAAACACCCTGCCCTTTGCCAAAAAACCCCAAACCCTTTGTCACACCCAAATCCACCTTTGCTCTCTTTTCTCATGGCAAAACTCTGCTTCACCTGCCTCTTTCATAACATACAAGCTAGTTTGCCATGCCTTTGTTGGAAGTGAGGACAAGGAGCAAAGGGATAGCAGAGATAGAACAACACCATACTGCAATGCAGCGTAGACTATGGAGTTCCCTTCAATGGTTAGGGCTTGATACCCCCCACACCACTTTTTCCTGCTCTCAATAAGCACTTGCATGTGTGGTTTCCAAACAGCATCCACCCACATTGGCTTGCCTGCAAAGGGTGGATGCTGGTCTCTGGCTTCTGTGCCCAGGAGGAGAGGGTGCTACCTGTGCTGTCATTGGACAGGATAGAATTGCTTCTGTGACAGCATAGGTGGACAGGCTTGTCTTTGATTGTTATTTATATGCATTCAGCAGTAATCATTTTTTTTTCTAGAGTCCAGGATGAGAAGGCCCCATATATTCAGTGCTGAAGCCTGTCTTGCACAGGTAACTGGGGATGACAGAAACACATCCACTGATGAAATCTTATCCCAAGGCAGTGAGGATGCTGACATTGTTCCAGACATGGGAGACTGTTCAGAGCAAGAATACCATGTAAATATGGAAGCTTCATCCAGCTCAGATGAGGAGGAGTTAGTGCCACAAGCAGAAGTGATGCCAGCACTTCCAGTGGGAAAAGGAAGAGGACCAGCCCAGGGCCACAATGGAAGACCGAGGAGAACTGCAACAGGATGTGGAGTAGAACCACTGCCACCACCCGCAGAAAAATTGTAGATGATGACACATTTAAAGGAAGGAATGACAGAGTGTGGGGAAAATGTCCACAGCTAATACATCATCAGAGAACAGCCAAGGACATAGCGCATGAAAGTGCTGGGCCAACAAGAAAAAGTAATAAAGGCACAGTGGTGGAAACATTCCACCTGTTTCTTTCACAAGATATCCTGACTGCTATCATAAAAGAAACAAACAGAGGGGCAGAAAGAAGATTCAGGGAGTAGAATGATAGCCATCCAAAAATAGAAAGGAGTGTAAAAAGCTGGATGAAACAGAACTGAAAGCCTACATTAGCCTCCTACTGCTGAGTGGTCTATACCATAGTGGTCACAAGGCACTGGAGGAGTTGTGGGAGCAATGCGCTGGGTGTCCTTGCTTCTGTGCCACCATGAATTGAAAACGATTCCATCAAATCACCAACTACCTGAGATTTGACAACAAACTGACATGTGAGGAAATGAGAGCCGTGGACAAACTTGCTGCCTTCAGAGATATTTGGACACAATTTGTGGAGCAGCTCAAGAAATGGTATATTCCAGAAATATATCTGATGGTTGATGAGCAGCTCATTGCATTCAGGGGTCACTGTCCCTTCAGAGAATATATGCTCAGCAAGCCTGCCAGATATGACTTGAAAATTTGGTGGTGCTGTGATGCAGCAACATCATTCTCTGTGTCTGGAGACATCTACATGGGCAAACAACCAGAAGCTCCATGCCAAGTGTGATGACTGTAGGTGTTGTAGGACTTGCTGCCACTGCCCTGAGCTTGTTTTCCTACAGACAGTGACACGGTGACCTCGGCTTCAGATTACCTGGTCTGCCAATAAGTTGGTCTTATGTTTCTCACCTGCCATGACTTTGATGATATTATATTGCTAAAAGGCAATGCCCAAGGTGATCCTACCTGGTCTCAATCCCTGTTTTTTTTCTGTGGAGCTCCAAACCTCCCCTTTATCACACCCTAGCTTCTCCAGATGGCACTCATTCTCTGAAGCCCAGATCTTAATGCTGCCTGTTGGTCTATTGTTCCACCCTCAGCCATGAGGGTGACCATTGGTTATAGTTAGGCACACACCCTTCCAGGGCTGGCCTTGGCCTGCACTCAAATATCCAAAAAAAAAAAAAAGAAAGCAAAACCTGACTGCTCTCAGTCTCTTTGCCAGACTCAGTCCATGTCCCCTTCACCTGGGGTCAGGCTCTCATGTCCAAATCACAACAAAAAAAAATCAGTTAATCCACTCACTGCTCTGCACAGGCCTGCCCCAGCTTACTCGTGAGCATTCACAGTCCCAATGGGATCTCTCCCACGTGCAGCAAGGCTCTAACCTGAAAACGGCAATTCTTCTGGCCTCTCTCCTGGATCCTTAGCTGTCACTCTGCTCCAGGGATTCCCAGAAGCCTTGTGTATGCAGGCCTCCGCCTGCCTCCTTCTCTGGGTTACACCTGCAGTGTTTCTCCAGCAGGTTTGTCAACATTTGCCTGCCGGGACTCTCAGTGCTCCTCTCTCTGTGGCTCACGGGGAATCGACACCACTCTGCCCCTCTCTGGGGTGGAAATACTTCTGAGCAGCCTCCCTCCTCCAATCCAGACTGCAATGCTGCTCCAGAAATCTGGTGATTGCTTCTCTTCCCTTCCAGTCTCCAGCTGCAGCCCCACTGGCCCCCCCCCCATGCTGTAAGTGTTGCTTGCTTTCACTTTCCCTGTCTGTTGCTGCAGGCTGCTTTTCTTCTGACCTCCCATGCCCAGCATGTAAGACACCTTGGGGCTTTTGTTTACTCTCTCTCTCCTTCACACCAAGGTAATTTTTGTACCTACGTCATTGAAAAACTGGTTCATCCCTGGTACAAGATGAAATATTGTACTTGTATTTCTTTACAAGTACTGACCTGGCAGAAAGACTGCTACAGGAAGACATGTCCTCTGTGAGTACGATTTGGAAAATTAAGGCCAATATCCCAAACAATATGCAAGCAAATTGAAGAAGGGAACGTTTTAAATCCATTTTTGCTTTTGATAGGGAACTCACCCTATTTTCCTATGTTTCAAAGAAGTCCAAAGTTGTGCTGTTGCTGTCTAGCATGCACCATCACCTGTCAGTGGGTGAAGAGCAAGAAAGCTGGACATCATCCATGACTACAATAAAAACAAGGGTGGGGTGGATAACCTTGACCACTTAGTTCGTATGACCACCTGCAGGTGGCCAATGACACTATTTTAAAATATGCTGGATCTGGCTGCCATTGCCAGTTTCATCATTTGGCTAGGCCACAACGCAAACTGAAAGCAAACATTACATTTAAGAAGACTAAGCTATTTTTTCCAGGAGATTGGAGAAGAGTTGAAAACATAGAATGAGGGATACACGTAATCTGTTTAAATCTGTCAAGTCTGGTATGACTGCCGTAAATTACAAATTGCAACAACACACCCCAGTAGAACCTTCTACAAGCATGAGTAGAGATTGCGCTTTTTGTCCAAGGACAGATGACCACAAAACCCAGAAATTATGTGAAGATTGTAAATGATTTACTTGTGTGCATCACAGTATATTACTGCTACTTTGTGAGGAATGCAATATTTAGTTAAAACAGTAAGGAAATGTTTTTGGAAGTAATTGCTAGTTTTAAAACAGTGTGAACTGCAGACGTAGTAAATTGTTCGTTCATGTTTTGAAACACTAAAAAAAGTTTAAATTTTGTTCAGAGTTCTAGATAAATAATATTTTTGGTTCAAATGATCATAAATACTCTTTCAATCAATCTGTATGTTTAATAAATAATTTTTGGTACATTTATACTGTTGTCACTGGTTCCATTTTGTTCATGTGGGTGGGGTAACAAGTTACCCCATAAGACCAATAATGTTGAAATGAGGGGTAACTAGTTACCTCATGAGAACAACAATGGTTATGGTTTCATGAGAACAGATGAGGTTAAAACACAGAAAATGTACAGTGGGATTCTACAAGGCAGGGAAGTAGATTGACTGACCATCATAGATTTGACAATTGTAAACCCCACAATTCCTGACCAGAATACTTTCCTTACAAGGAAATTTGTGAGTTTTCAATTCTTCACAATAGTTGAGATTCAGTTGAGCTTGAATCCAAAACCAAGAACTTTTCTGGGTTTACCTAGGCATAATATCTGTTTTTTCTCTCTTCAACTGCTGCCACAATTGTGCCACAGGGGATTCTTTCAGTCCTCTGCCACTTTTATCCATATTTCCCACAGCTCTAACAGCTGAAGCTTAATGAGATTTTAAAAAATGATTTCTCAATTCTGGAGAAAATTATCAAAGAGACCTTTCTTAGTAAGCTGGATGAGGGCAACATCCTGAGGGACAGCCAGCACGAGTTTGTCATTGGTTTGCCTGACCAATATCATCTCCTTCTATGACCAGGTGACATATCACCTGGACAAGGGAGATGACATTGGCATCATATATCTGGACTTTAAAAAAGCCTTTGATCTGGTGTCCCATGACCTCCTCATGGAAAAATTGGCCAACTGTGGCCTTGGCTACACCACAGTCCGATGGCTGGGAAATTGGCTCCGAGGTCGGACCTAGAAAGTAGTGGTCAATGGTAGCAAATCATTATGGTGCTCCGTGACCAGTGGTGTCCCCCAAAGCTCTGTCTTTGGAGAGGGGCTAGGTACATGGAGGGGAAGAAAAGGGAGAAACACAATGGCCTCTTTCCACTGCAAGAGGAATTTCCCCCCTATTAGATCATTTACTCTAAGTCACCAAAGCTGGGACTTGAACTCAAAGCTCCCACACAGTAGGCAGAAACTCTGCCACACAGCCATCAGTGCTGATAGCACTTTAAGTTGCTAGGGGTCTTGACCTTCCTGGAGCCCCGGCCTCACATCGAGCTACCTGGCCTCTGATTGGAGGAGCTGGAAGCAGAGCTGGGAACCTCTCAGGTCGCTGCTCAGATCCTTGCTGGAGCTGGGGAGCCTCTCCTGCTGGCCACAGCCTCTCATAGGTGATCCTGGAACCCAGTGGGAGCCTCTCCTGCCGGCTACATACTGCACTGCTGAGGACCCCAGTGCTGCCTGCAGGTCCCACTCCTTCAGGCTCTTCTGGGACAACTGTTCCCGCCCTGTTGGCTCAGTTCCTGCCAGCTCTTTGAAGCTCCTTCCTTGTGGTCCCTCGCTGGTCTACCCTGAGTCAGCCACGCTGCCCCTTTTATCCCCCTCCAGGTGACCCAAGGGGCCAATCAGGGAACATGGAGGGTGAGTCTCTGGGGCCTGATTGGTGAGGAAAGGGAATCCCAAGTCCTCCAATCGTCTCTTGCCCTTTCAAAACCCCTGGGCTAAGTCACTACCAGTCAGCCCATCACACATTACTTATTCAGAGAGTAGCAGCAACACTTCACATTAGTACCAGCTGGTTTCCCTTTCCAATTGCCAAGGCAGAAGCCAGCATAGACCGAAGAACTCATCTATTAACATGTGCTGCTTCTGAAACATAGCAACCAAGGTGCTACTAACCATTAGAGAATCAGAAAGAGCAGTAGTCAGCGGAAGCAGTCAGCTCCTGCAGTGCCCTGGGCAGTGTGCCAAACACTGGAGAGTGGGGCAAAGATTCTTACTTTCCCCAGCTCTCTCTGCGCTCAGGTAGCAGTTCCTTCAGTTGTACTAGCATGTGGTTGTGCTGATGCAGCTGAGGAGCAGGTTTAGCAGAGGGAACCAGACTGTCCCTGCCTCCCCAGGAGCCTTTGCTACAGGTGTAGCCCTGCAGTGCTCAGCCATAAAAGTCAGGAAGCCCCATGTCCCATAATGCACTGGGAGGGTTGAGCTAAGTGGCACCCCTTTATGGGAATTTGCTATGGGAGGTGCAGCTCCATGCCCAGTAGTGGTGCAGGTACAGGTGGCAGAGAACAGGGTACCAGGGACAGCCCCTGGAGAGTCTATGCCATGAGACTGCTGCAGCTAGTGTGCAGGAAGCCTGTCTGTAAGCTGCAGCAGCCTCAGGGCAGCCCCATACAATATGGAGTACAGGGCTGCCCAGCTTGTCTGGTTAGGCAGTGCAGGGCTGTATCTGCCACAGCAAAGGCTCCCAGAGCACGGAGGGATGTGGGGCGGGTAAGGTACCCAGCTTGCCCTACCCTAGTTACATTACTAGTTGTCATGCCTTCATACTATTGGACTTTATTTCTAGTCTCTTTTGTGAGTTTCAAGTGCTTTAAAAGACTTATCTTTTCTTTCTGTTTAGAACAATAATCAGAAGTGCTCGTTTGGTCTGGTCTTTCTCCATCAGTATGCCATCCCAAAGACCCCATCCCAATCCCACAGACAAGTCACGTGAATCCTCCTGTCCTGTTCCTTTCCCTTCCCTTCCCTTCCCATCCCACCATACTACAAATATACAGGGTTTTTTTAAATTAACTATAGCTGCTTAATAACTGCTATTTCATAAGAGTAGCGGGTGGGGCTATGATATCATAAGAGTAGCGGGTAGGTGGGCAGCTGGGTGGGTGTTTGTTGCCACCTGGTTAATTGGTGATTGCTGTTGATGTTGTAGGTGGTGAGCTCTTCTGGATTTTTTTTTTTTAATTTTTTTCTGGACTATATTTCCCAGCATGCCCAAGCTCACTGATCTTCGTACAGTTTCCAGTGGGGGCTCCCATTGGAACCTTCCTATTCCCTGTCCAGGTACACCGTCAATCTGTTGTTGTCAGCAATATATCCTTCTGGACAATCATGCACAAGGGCCGCTCGACCAGCCTATTGTGCAGCATGCGGGCTGCCACAATAAAGGCCGTTATATTTTCTTGATCCATGTTGAGCCGGCACATAAGTGCCCTCCATTGTCTTTTCAGTCAGCTGAACACCCATTCCACGGCCATCCTGCAGCTGCTGGGGTGGTAGTTGAAAGCCAGCTTTTGCGGGTAGGTAATGCTCCCTCCAAAAGGCTTCATGAGCCAGGGCTTTAGGCAGTAGGCAGCATCCAGTAATATAACCAGGGGAACAGTGGCCCCGCATAGTGTCCTTTCTCCATGAGGGCAGGCAGAGGGGAGTTTCTGAACATGCACGCATCATGTGCACTGCCAGTTCAGCTGGTAAAAATGTTCATGTACCAGCCCCGGTGGTCCACCGGAGCTTACAGGATCACAGAGGCATATCCTTTCCTGTTTGTGAAAGCCTTCCCCCTCCCCACAGGGCACAGCACTGGGATGTGAGTGCTGTCTAAAGCCCCTACACAGTTTGGGAACCCCTTCTCATTAAAGCCATCTATGACTTCCCGCGGATTCTTCAGGTCAATAATTTTCTTTGCAGAGATCTCCTTAAGCAGCTGGCATACCTCACAAGTTGCAAACTGGGTGGCAATGGAGTGGAGGCTGGATGGGCTCGCCAATTTCATGATGGCCATTGCAACCCTCTTGTCTGGTGGGATGGCCCAATGCATGTTTGTGTCCTACCTCGTGATGTGTGGCCCCAGCATTGAGATGATATGATAGAATGTCCTCCTTTTCATTCGGAACATCTCCAGCCACTGCTGCTCCTTCCAAGCAGTCAGCATGATTCACTCCCACCAGTCCGAGCTGCTCTCATGGGCCCACACTGTATGGATTCTGGTCCTCCTCCTCAGGTTGCTCAGCAGAGCCTGGTCAAATTCCATTTGTTCACTTTGCTGTGTGTATGCCAAGCCCCTGAGCACCTGTTGTATCTTATTATTATTGTCATTGATGTTAAAGAAGTACCACAACTTGCCACTGAACACTGTAGCACAGTTCCTATCCTTCCCAAGCATTCCAGCAGTAATCCCCAGGTAAACAGTATTTGCAGAAACAGTACTGCCACCTCCTCCTCCTCCTGCTCCATGTTCTCCATCATGTCACGTATTTCACCCTTGTTCTCCATTTTGCCTCTCTCCGTCAGCAGAACCTTTCACCCGTCTGCAACAAGCAAGGGGCAGGGACTGTGTGGTTAGTCTGGAGCTTGGTCTAGCTGCTTTTTCAACACTTCACCCCAGCATCTCTGGGCATTGGGACTTTGCACATCCTTTCATCCTTTCATCCTGAGCTTTACAGCCACTGGTGTCTTGATGTAATCAAACTTACAAACAAAAAATGTTTTGCTGACTCCTCTCCTAGCTACTCAAAACTTTTACCACTTTAAGGGAAATCAGGCTGTGCTTCTGTAATAAAATTATTTTGCACAAGCAGACAGGTAGGTATCAACTATTGCAATGTTCTGGTCCATTGAGCAGCCATCCCAAAGTACAATGGCCTTATTTACACCATCTTTGTTGTTGTTAACTAGGTGCTTCATCACCTTTGGGTGTTTTGATACTTATAGGTAATTACTTCACAATCCTTGGAATTTTCCTAGACCCTCATGCAAGCACAGTCCGAGTATAAAGGTGCCCCTCCCCGCAAATTTGCCAGCCCCTTTCATAAATCACTTGTGCTGTTGACCATGAACTGCTTCACCATGTCTCAGAAAGCCAAGGCCAGCAGTATGGAGCTGATGCCCCAGGAGGCTGATACCTCCAACACCTGTGGACCCAACTGGACCTGGGAAGAACTGGAGGAGGACTTAATTGACATTTGGTTGGAGCAAAGGATCATAGACAGGCTGGAAAGTAGGAGGAATAAGCCTTTTTATGTTGAGATTGAAAAAGACATGCAGGCACGAAGGCACAATCATGACTGGACCCAGGTCTGGTGCAAGATCAAGACCCTGAGATCAGCATTTTACAAAGCCAAAGATGCAAACTCTCTTCTGGGGCAGGTCGAACAATTGCCCCCTTCTATGACAAGCTGTCCATCATTCTCTCCAAGGATGTGGATGACAACCCAGGTTTGGAGACTCTCAGCACCAGAGTTGGGCTGGAGGTGGAGGAGGAGGCAGCAGCAGCCCCTCCTCATGGTGGAGCCATGAGTATGTCTCAGCTGTTTGGAGGTTGCTCTCTGTTCCCTGATGACCATGAGTGCCAGGAAGAACCATTGGTCACCTTACAGTTAGTGCCACTTAGCCCCTCTGTTCCATGGAGTAGTACAGATGATGAAGTGGAGGGTCATGAAGCAACCCATGCAGCTGATATGATGCATCATCTTTTACCAAGGCACAAGAACATGCTGGACTGGGTAAGTCTTTTCTAATGTGCCTCTTGTCGCTGCCAGGCAACTGTTACAGTAGG
This sequence comes from Alligator mississippiensis, assembly GCF_030867095.1. Taxonomy (NCBI): domain Eukaryota; kingdom Metazoa; phylum Chordata; order Crocodylia; family Alligatoridae; genus Alligator; species Alligator mississippiensis. The sequence goes on from NC_081824.1 coordinate 239,748,001, forward strand.
TGGGTAGCCATGTTCTTTTGGTGGTGGTGCAGACTGGGTTTGACAGGTAATTATTTACTTTAATTTTTTGCAGCTAGCAGTGGCAGCCATGGACCTATTCCCAGAGCAGTGAGAACTCATAAATTTTGAGCAGCACAAGTGGTGCCCCAGTATTGCAGAGTCTGTTCCGTGCCTGCTGGCATTTTGTGGGGGTGGGGATGTGTACTTTCCTCCTCTTGGGGGGAAGGCAACCATTTTTTTTTCTTTATCAGCCACTGTGACCTGTGGCCACTGGGAATGGCACCCTGCTTGCACTTCAGCAGAGTGCTGCAGAGATTTTCACAGCAAGCAGATATGATCCTGTGAAACCTCACTTGAGGGTTTGGCGGATCCCTCAGTAATCAGGGTGCAATGCAAAGATGCCTGGTGGGCCAAACTCCATGAGACCCTGCATAAGGAGGATGCCATCCTCGAGGAAGTGCGAGACACCATGAAGAATTTGAAAGATGTGGTCAAGGAGTCCTGTGCTGAATTGCAGAGTTCACATGACACTTTCAAGGATGCCTTTCAGAGTGTGCAGAACTACCTAAATAAATGGGTACTGTTAGACCCAGACTCCATGCAGTTCCCAATGACTAGGGAGACGACTGTCCAAGTACCCCTGGATCCTGTTACTCATTAGCCAGAGCAGAGCAGGGAGCAAACACCAGCACACATTGCTCGCAACAGCTTTATTCAGAAGGGTGACAGCTTTGGGCGAGCTCCCACACCAACAGAATATGGGGAGCAGCAATGAACAATAGTTTTTTCCACATTTATACACTTTGGTTCATGTTTATTAACATTTATTCTACCCTCGCTCCTCCTATGTTCCACCCATTTCTCCTCTCATCTCAAGCTCCACTTCCGTTTACTGTTTGCTTCATTAGCATGGAATTGCCTATGCATTCCATTCATTTACATGACTTCTTGCTATAAGCGCATGTCTAAGACCTTGACTCCTTTTCTTTGGTCAATGGGCAGACTTTGACCAAAACCTAGAAGCTTCTGCAGGCTTCTTCAGCAATCACCATTCACCTTTTTGCATATCCTCAATCCTGGGGAAACTCGTTGAGAGTCAGTTTTACCTTAATCCTCAATCCTGGGGAAACTCTTTGAGAAGATCATCAAGTAACACATCTGTGCTGGGCCGGCGTTGGGGATGATGCTCAAGGGCAACCAGCATGGTTTCATTAGGGGCAGGTCATGTCAGACCAACCTGATTGCCTTTTACGATCAGGTCACAAAAGCATTGGATGCTGGTGTCACCGTGGATGTAGTCTTTCTGGACTTCAGCAAGGCCTTTGACACTGTCTCCCACCCCATCCTCATTAAAAAACTAGGCAACTGTGGCATCGATGCCTACACGGTGAGATGGATTGCTAATTGGCTGAAGGGTTGTACTCAGAGGCTGATGGTGGACGCGTCATATTCGACCTGGGGGGAAGTGGGCAGCGGAGTCCCCCAGGGCTCAGTCCTTGGGCCCACACTGTTCAAGTTCTTTATCAGCGATTTGGATGATGGGGTGAAAAGCAACCTGTTCAAATTTGCTGATGATACCAAAATTTGGGGTGAGGTGGGCACGTTAGTAGGGAGGGAAAGACCTGGATAGGTTGCAAGGGTGGGTTAACAAAAACAGGATGCGTTTCAATACGGACAAGTGCAGGGTGCTGCACTTGGGCAGTAGTAACCGGCAGCACACTTATAAGATTGGAAACTCCCTTCTTGAGAACACGGAGGCAGAAAGGGATCTTGGAGTCATCATTGACTCCAAGATGAACATGGGCCGACAATGCAAGGTCACGGTCGGCAGGGCTAACCAGACCTTATCGTGCATCCACAGGTGCATCTCAAGTAGGGCCACGGAGGTGATCCTCCCCCTCTACTTGACACTGGTCAGGCCACAGCTGGAGTACTGTGTCCAGTTCTGGGCACCCCGCTTCAAGAGGGATGTGGACAACGTTAAGAGGGTCCAGAGGAGGGCCACCCGCATGATCCGGGGACAGCAGGGCAGACCCTACAATGAGAGGCTACGGGACCTGAACCTGTTCAGCCTTCACAAGAGAAGGCTGAGGGGGGACCTGGTGACCGTCTATAAACTCTCTAGGGGGGACCAGAAGGGTTTGGGGGAGACCTTGTTTCCCCTAGGGCCCCCCAGGATAACAAGGAATAACGGCCACAAGTTGTTGGAGAGTAGGTTTAGATTGGACATCCGTAAGAACTACTTCACAGTTAGGGCGGCTAGAATCTGGAACCAACTTCCAAGGGAAGTGGTGCTGGCTCCTACCCTGGGGGTCTTTAAGAAGCCGCTCGATGCCTACCTGGCTGGGGTCATTTGAGCCCAGTTTTCCTCCTGCCCAGGCAGGGGGTCGGGCTTGAAGATCTACAAGGTTTCTTCCGAACCTACTTCTATGATTCTATGATATGTTCATCTTGGAACCAAGGAGGTGATAATCCCCTCTATCGGGCGCTGGTCAGACCACAGTTGGAATAGTGTGTGCAATTTTGGGCGCTGCACTTCAAGAGGGATGTGGATAACCTGGAGAGGGTCCAGAGAAGGGCCACACGTATGGTTAAGGGCTTGCAGGCAGAGCCCTATGAGGAGAGACTAGGGCACCTGGACCTCTTCAGCCTCTGCAAGAGAAGGTTGAGAGGCGACCTTGTGGCTGCCTATAAGTTCATCATAGGGGCACAGAAGGGAATTGGTGAGGCTTTACTCACCAAGGCACCCCTGGGGGTTACAAGAAATAATAGCCATAAACTAGCAGAGAGCAGATTTAGACTGGACATTAGGAAGAACTTCTTCACAGTTCGAGTGGCCAAGGTCTGGAATGGGCTCCCAAGGGAGGTGGTGCTCTCCCCTACCCTGGGGGTCTTCAAGAGGAGGTTAGATAGGCATCTAGCTGGGGTCATCTAAACCCAGCACTCTTTCCTACCTATGCAGGGGTTTGGAATTGATGATCTATTGAGGTCCCTTCCGACCCTAGAATCTATGAATCTATGAATCTATGGATTCTGTTACCAATTATGCGTTGTTTTCCACATTCCAGTCTGTTTTTCTGTTTCAGGTTGTATCATCTAACTTTTTGGGCCCCTTTATCTTATCTCATTCCTTGTTATAGCTGGTTCACTGCACACAGACTCACACCGATTCACTTGCTGCTTTTCCCTCAGAAAATGGTTGACACAGTTACAATGGTTACTTAGCATAAGCAAATGGCTGGCTTAGCTATCATTTTGCCTTGTGAGCAGCTTTGCTAGGCCACAGGTCATGCCTTGTATTCAGCTGCAAATCCAGTACTCCCTAATAATCCAAATTATTGTCACCCTAACAGGTACAACACCCAAAAGGGAAAAGCTTCATAGATTTCATAGACATTAGGGCTGGAAGGGACCTCGGAAGATCATCGAGCCCAGCCCCCAGCCCAAAGGGCAGGAAGTCAGCTGGGGTCATAGGATCCCAGCAAGATAAGCATCCAGTTTGCTCTTGAAGATGTTCAATGAAGGCGCTTGAACAACCTCCGGTGGCAGGCTGTTCCAGACCTTGGGGGCTCGGACAGTAAAGAAATTCTTCCTTATGTCCAGCCTGAAACGGTCTTGTAGTAGTTTATGACCGTTTGACCTAGTCGTCATCCCTTGGGGCACTCTGGTGAACAAACCTTCCCCCAGATACTGGTGGTCACCCCTGATAAACTTATAGGTGGCCATCAGATCAACCCTGAGCCTCCGCTTTTCCAGGCTAAAAGTTATCCACTCCTTTTGCCTCTGTGCAAGACAAGCTGAGAATTACATCCAAGTGGCGCCCTGGGGTTTGCAGCTTTGCTTGCACACAAACACAATCTCTCTTGCACAAGTACACAGCGGGGCTCCAGAGGTAAACAAGGGGGCTACCTGGGTGTGTCACCCCTCCAGCAGCCAGCCTGGCTTGCTTTTTGGAAAGCCACCAGCCACTTTGCAAACTCAGGGCCACATTGTCTTCACGCTCTTTTTTGGCTCACCCTTCACAAGCCTTCCTTGACCTGCTTTGGTTGCAAACAAACCCAGGGACATGCAAACTTTTCTACCTTCTTTTTGCACTATTTTCCAGCCCGGCGCCAGACTCTCTGTTTTTTTTTCCATACCAAAATGAGGCTGCCGGAGGGAGGAGGTTCCCCACTCAAGCATTATAAATTAGGGAAGCAGAGGTCGGGTTATGTGTTCATTGTATTGACAGGGGAGGTTTGAGGAGGTTGAGGGATGACAGCACAGCAGGGGCAGAGAAGAACTTATCCTAGTAACAAGTCTTGCCCCTGGGGGGCACAGCAATGTGAATGCAGGGTTTGAGAAGACTGCAGGGTGATCAAGTGGGGTGCAGTGAAGCTTCAACTGCTATTTGATGCCTGTGCAATGTGCAACTTGAAAGTGGACATGGCAATGTGATACACGCCACCTTTGGTAAGTGACACCTGACACTTGTCTGTACCCTAAGAGTCATCCCTAGGGGGGTGCAAGTACAAGCAACTGCCCCGGGCACAGCGCTTTTGGGTCCCCCTCAGAGATGGGCAGAGTGGATGAGCTGACTCCTCAGTGCAGCCGTTGGCCTTGCATCCAATGCTCATCAACTCCCCTTCCTTGCTGGCACCACTGTGGCATGCAGGATTGGCTCTGCATCAGGAGGCGGTGTTTAATTTGCTCAAGGCCCTGCACCGTGGCATAACATGGGTCAGCTCTGATTGGAGGGGCATGCATTATTTAATTCAAATTTATTGTAAATGGGTCTGATGGAACTTTAGGGATCTGAAGGAAGGTACTTGAGGCGCACAAGAGGCACCAATACAAATTCCTATGCTCTTTTAAACCTCCCTCCCTCTGGTTTTTACATCCCTTTTCACTGCTAGCCACAGGCTGATCCATCCCTGCTGGTGTGACAAGAGGCAGAAAGAGAAAGGAAGAAAGAAAGAGAAAATGAAGAGCATGACAACACTTCCTTCAGGATTCATGATTGTAACGGTTCAATTCCACCCTATATATGTGGCCAATGTATGTTCTATATATTTCTGTTAAATATAAAATTACAGTTTGATTCCTTACCATGCGAAAGCAGATACTGAGCGGGAGGCAGGGTGGTGAAGGAAATGTCTACTGTGGTGGTTCTGCTTATGTTCAAGCTTTAACCCCTTTTTCTATGATTGCCTATGTTTGGGTCCCTGTGGTATATTCTGACTTTCGCCTGCCACGTCTCGTTTATTTTTGATGTTATTAGTTGGGAAGTGTAACTCCTTTTATAGATTCATAGATGTTAGGGTCAGAAGGGACCTCAATAGATCATTGAGTCCGACCCCCTGCATAAGCAGGAAAGAGTGCTGGGTCTAGATGACCCCAGCTAGATACTCGTTTAACCTCCTCTTGAAGACCCCCAGGGTAGGGGAGAGCACCACCTCCCTTGGGAGCCCATTCCAGACCTTGGCCACTCGAACTGTGAAGAAGTTCTTCCTAATGTCCAGTCTAAATCTGCTCTCTGCTAGCTTGTGGCCATTGTTTCTTGTAACCCCCAGGGGCGCCTTGGTGAATAAATCCTCACCAATTCCCTTCTGCCCCCCCGTGATGAATTTATAGGCAGCCACAAGGTCGCCTCTCAACCTTCTCTTGCGGAGGCTGAAAAGGTCCAGTTTCTCTAGTCTCTCTTCGTAGGGCTTGGTCTGCAGGCCCTTGACCATACGAGTGGCCCTTCTCTGGACCCTCTCCAGGTTATCTGCATCCTTTTTGAAGTGTGGCGCCCAGAATTGCACGCAGTACTCCAACTGCGGTCTGACCAGCGCCCGATAGAGGGGAAGTATCACCTCCTTGGACCTATTCGTCATGCATCTGCTGATGCACGATAAAGTGCCATTGGCTTTTCTGATGGCTTCGTCACACTGCCGGCTCATGTTCATCTTGGAGTCCACTAGGACTCCAAGATCCCTTTCCACCTCTGTGCCACCCAGCAGGTCATTCCCTAGGCTGTAGGTGTGCTGGACATTTTTCCTCCCTAGGTGCAGCACTTTGCATTTCTCCTTGTTGAACTGCATCCTGTTGTTTTCTGCCCACTTGTCCAACCTATCCAGGTCTGCCTGCAGCTGTTCCCTGCCCTCTGGTGTGTCCACTTCTCCCCATAGCTTTGTGTCATCTGCAAACTTGGACAGAGTACATTTGACTCCCTTGTCCAAGTCGCTGATGAAGACATTAAAGAGTATCGGTCCAAGGACTGAGCCCTGCGGGACCCCACTGCCCACACCCTTCCAGGTCGAGACCGACCCATCTACCACGACTCTTTGGGTGCGACCCTCTAGCCAATTCGCCACCCACCGGACTGTGCAGTCATCCACATCACAGCCTCTTAATTTGTTCACCAGTATGGGGTGGGATACTGTATCGAAGGCCTTCCTGAAGTCCAAGTATACGACATCCACCCCTCCTCCTGTGTCCAGGCGTTTCGTAACCTGGTCATAGAAAGAGACTAGGTTGGTCAGGCACGATCTGCCCGCCACAAACCCATGCTGGTTTCCCCTCAGCATAATTTGTCCTGCCGGGCTCTCACAAATGTGAGCCTTGATAATTTTTTCAAATACTTTACCAAGGATGGAGGTGAGACTGACCGGCCTATAGTTGCCCGGGTCCTCCTTCCTCCCCTTTTTGAAAATGGGGACCACGTTAGCCCTTTTCCAGTCCTCCGGGACTTGGCCCGTGCGCCACGAGCATTCGAATATTCCCGCCAGTGGCTCTGCAATGATGTTGGCCAGTGCCTTCAGCACCCTCGGATGGAGCCCATCCGGGCCTGCCGACTTAAAGGCATCCAGTTCTTCCAAGTGACTCTGCACCACCTCAGGATCTACGCATGGTAGTCTGGCGCCTTCCTGCTGCCTCTCTACAACCCCAGTGAGAGGCTTGTCGTGCCCCTCGCTTAGGAACACTGAGGCAAAGAACTCGTTGAGGAGTTCAGCCTTGTCCCCCCTATCTGTCACCAATTGTTTCTGCCCATTTAGCAGTGGTCCTATTCCTCCCTGGGCCTTCCTTTTACTCCCTATATATCTAAAAAACAATTTCTTGTTGTCCTTTACTTGGGTTGCCATCCTCAGCTCCATGGTAGCTTTGGCCCGTCTAACTGCCTCCCTACAAGCATGAGCAGAGGAGGTATATTCATCTTTAGTGATCTCACCCTGTTTCCACTTTTTATGTGCTCCCCTTTTGGCCCTTAGGCTGCCCTGGATTTCTCTGGTCAGCCATGGAAGCCTCCTGGCCCCTTTCCCTCTTTTGCCTTGCTCGGGGATCGTCTTGCTTTGTGCCCGAAGGATCATTTCCTTTAGGCACAGCCACCCTTCTTGGGCACCCATCCCATCAAAACTCCTACTCTGCAGTGCTTCCTTGACTAATCGCCTGAGTGCAATGAGATCAGCTTTCCTAAAGTCTAGCACTTTTACCCTACTAGTTACCTTACCCACTTGCCGTCTTATGTTGAATTCTATTATAAGGTGATCACTGTCTCCCAGATAGCTACCGATCTGGAGGTCCCCTATCATGTCATCTCCCGTTGCCAATACCAGATCCAGTATGGCATTCCCCCTAGTGGGACCATACACCTCCTGTGTCAGGTGGAGGTCCTGTACACAAGTTAGAAACTTGCGTGAGCGATGGGACCTTGCTGTCTGCGTCTCCCAGCAGATGTCCGGGTAGTTTAGGTCCCCCATGACTACCGCCTCTTTAGCTTTTATGGTCTCCGAGAGTTGCCTCAGGAGCCCCGCATCTATTTCTTCCCCTTGGTGTGGGGGTCTGTAACAGACCTCTACCACCAAATCCCTTTCTCCTTGCCCCCCATGTAGCCTAACCCACAATCCTTCTACTTCCTCAGCCTTGGATTCTGTCTTGATGAGGGTTGATGTATATTGCTCACTGACATAAAGTGCAACCCCCCCCCCCTTTCTTCCCCGACCTGTCCTTTCTATACAATCTATAGCCCTCAATATGTACCGCCCAGTCATGGGATGAATCCCACCAGGTCTCTGTTAGCCCCACTAAGTCATAGGTGTTTAGTGCAAGCAGGAGCGCTAGTTCATCCTGCTTGTTCCCCATGCTCCTAGCATTAGTATATAGGCACTTGAGCCCTGCGACTGGCGCCTTTGCTGCCCCCCCCGCTCCCAGTCCCATGGGGCCCATTGTTTCTTACCTTCTTGTTCCTTACCTGTTCTGTTGTGCTGGCCTCCCCATGGCTTTCAGGTTCCCAATGTTCTCCTTCTTCAGGCTGGGCTGTCCTTGTGGGTGCCACATGGTTTGGTGGTCCACAGCTTCCCCTGCCCTCGTACTCCCCTCCCCCCGATGAGCCTAGTTTAAAGCCCGCCGGAGGAGATCCACCAACCTAGAAGAAAACACATGCTTACCTTTGGGGGACAGGTGAAGCCCATCCCAGCTGAGCATGTCCCTCATCGTGATGTGCGGGTCATGGTCCAGGAAGCCGAAGCCTGCCTCGAGACACCACTGCCGAAGCCGCCAGTTGGTCTCTCGGATGCAGTTCTCATGCCGTCTTCCTCGTCCGGTCACTGGTAGGATGGAAGAGAAAACCACCTGGGCACCGAACTCCTTCAGCACGCCGCCCAGAGCACAGTAGTCCGCCATCAAGTGATCGGGGGTTCTCCTGGCCGCATCATTAGTACCCACATGGACTAGGACCATGGGGTAATAATAATTTCTACCACAGTCAGACACTGGCAATCTACATGGGGATTTTCTGGGCCACAACCTCTCTTGAATCTGTTCTAGACGACACTCAAAAATTTAAGTCATTGATTGAATCACAATCTTATTTAAGTTAATAACTTTTTTTAAAAATTGTTGTTGGTCTTTATATCTATGACCAACCCACAGTTAGACAGACTGTGGTTATTGTTCAGGTACATCTTCATTTTTTATTTTGAAAATCTTCTGCTGACTTCCTCCACTCTCCCATAATATCCAGTTTAGGTTAATTGAAACTTAACAGTGGAACTAAACAATGAAACAATATATATATCCCTTGGCTCTCTCACCCATCCCTTGGCTCTCTCACCCATGAAACCAGCTAGAGTCCAATTGACTCTACCATATATCCAAACACAATAAAGGAAATGAGAAACACAATTTTTGTTTTGACCTGTAAGGTAAATGCTTTTCTTTTCTCACCACTGCCTCAGCTGAAGTTCCTTCACTGTTTGGAGCCTTCCTCCTCCCCCTTTTTTTTTTTAAGATGAACCTTCTCGGTCAACTCCATGCTTAACAAGACCCAGTCAAGTCATTTCCCTCTATTAAGGTTCAGGGTTCTCTCCCCTCCAGCAACCTTAATTTCTTTTCGCTCCCAGTTTTTCACTCAGTGTCCCACACCTCCCTTCCCAGGTTTGTTCTATCTTAAAGGAGCAGCTTCTCCGGAAGTGGCACTCTCCTTTTGCTGCTTCTTGCCCATGTTCACTGTCATTCCTCACAGCAAGCATTCCACTCCCAGCCAGTGCCTCTTCACACCCACCTCTTGGTTCCTGAACTTGTCTTACTTCCTCCTCTTGGTTGCTGGCCACAAGTACTGTTAAGACTTCTTCTTTGTGTAATACTTGAATTGTGGAGGCTTTCTTCACAGGCTTTGGCTGGAGCATCAGCTTGAGTATGGTAAGAATTGCACAAGTTCTGCAGATCCATTTCATATTATTCTCGCCCTCCTCCTGGTTGGTGGCCTGTTTGCTAACCAGCATATCATGGAATTGTAATTAGAAGATTGTTGCTGGCCCCAAATGCAGAGGGTTTCTTCTTGGTTGCTGGCCAAGACCTCCAGCTCCTTCTTGTCCCATGGCTGGGGCTCTTAGCAGCCAGGGTGGTGCTCTGGCATACTCCCTCCCTAGCACTTCCTTCATGGTTACTAGCTATGTTTCAGAAAATGACTGCTGCTTGGTGGCCCTTACAAACACACACACACACACACACACACAGACACACACACCATCAATCTAATAATCAATCAGTCAGTTTCTCTGAATTTCCTTCATGGAAGGAAATCTCTACATTTTCTAAATAGAGAATTTTTTTTCATAGACTACTGTATCATGTGTACCTTTAAAAATAATTTTTTCTACAGTAGTCTATGAGGATTTTAGATTTTAGTTTTTCCAAAATGTGAAAGCTAAGATTCGGCAAAGGCCCTGCTTCCCTCCCTCATGCCTTCTCCTGCATGGCTGTTTAAATAATCAATCAAATAATCAATAATCAACCAAATACAGTCCAAATACACATAACAATCAACCAAATAATCAAAACAGGCACACAGACACACACACACTCATAAAAGGACTGTATTTTTCCCCACCCCACTTCCCTGGTGACAGTTACTTTTTCTGAATTTCCTGCCCTGCAAGAAGTGCTTTCCTCAGGTCTGAAACCTAGTAAACCTGTACTAGGGTTTCTTCTTGGTTGTTGGCCAAGATCTCCGGCAAATTCCCTTCTGGGGTCCAGGTAGTAGGCCCAGGCCTGTGGGCTCTTCAATTTACTTGCCCACCTCTGCACCTACCTCTCCATTGTAGCCTCATAACTTTTCAACCACTGCTGACAACAAAGCAAGCTATGCTCCTGAGCTTAAAGCAGATGCATCCTGACCTGACTTCTCTCAGTTGCACCTTTATAAAAAACCTGCCCACATCTCATCCAGAAGCTGAGGCTTCTTCACACGCTTTTGCACCCTTGGAACTTTGTCATTATTGTTGGCCACAAAGCCTTCTTCTTGGTTGCTGGTCTAGACCTCCACGGTCTCAGTAGTAGGTTCCTTGCCCGCCTTGCTCTCTATCTTACACCTCTCTGTTGTAGCCTTGTATCTCTGGAGTCACTGCTGGCCACAAAGCAAACTGTGATCATGAGCTATGACCACTGCAGTGGCAGAGGGCTTGGGCTGCAGGGGTGCCTTCCACTAAGGAAGCTGCGGCTTGAGTTTCTCCTCTGAATTGTGGAGGTCTTCTTGGTTGCTGGCCAAGACCTCCACATTCTGGGTAGTAGGCTCTTCAGCCCACTTGGCTTCTGCCTTACACCTCAGCAACCAAGCAGACATGTCCTGACCTGACCTCTCTCCATTGCACCCTTATAAAAAACTGCCTGCTTCTTGCCCAGAAGCTGAGGCTTCTTCACTGGCTTTGGCATGAGCATCAGCACTTGCCCTGTGCCTTACACCTCTCTGTTGCACCCTTGGAACTTTGGAATCATTGCTGGGGGAAAGCTTCTTGCTGGGAAGGGAAAACACTGCCTGCTTCTCACCCTTCTGAGGACCACTGCAGTGGCAGAAGCTGAGGTACCTTGGCCTGAGCACGAGCTTGATTTCTACAAGTTCTCCAGGCCCACTTCATATAGTCTTCTTGCCTTCCCCTGGTTACTGGCCATGTATTGAATCAGTACTAGCTGGACAAGTTGTGCAAGCGCATTTCATTCATTGCTGCCAAGGCTGTGGGTTGCAGGGGGGGCCTTCCACTAAGGAAGCTGCAGCTTGAATTCCTCCTCTTAATTGTGGAGGCAAGCTTCTTGGTTGCTTTGCTTGCTCTCTGCCTTATATATCTCTCCCTCCTCCTGGTTAGCTTTGACCACTGCAGTGGCAGAAGCTGAGGCTTCTTCACTGGCTATGCCCTGAGCATCAGCTCGATTTGCACAAGTTCTGCAGGCCCACTTCATATAGTCTAGTCACCCTCCACCTGGCTATTGGCCATGAACCAGCAAATTCGGATTTGGGTACATGTCTTCTGACACCCACCCACCACTCTGTCTCCTTGAGGGAGGTTTCTGTATTTTAATAGGGAGATTTAAAATAAATTTTAAATGAACAAGGAGATTTTAGAGAAATAATTAATAGTAGAAAGTCCCCCCAACCTGAGAGGGATACATGCACCTGCACCTGAGGGGGCCCCAACTGTGCCTTGATTCAACTGTGTTCCTGCTGGGTGGGCCATGTTCAGTAACTGGGAAGGGGGTGCAGGATGCCTCCCTCCTTCCATCCCTCTCCCTCACCCACCCACCCACCTGGGGGCCCCTTCCTCCCTAAGCTTTGTGCCCAGAAAAGATTTGAAAGTTACAAAGTGCCACAGAGAGTGAGTAGCATGGCATGGCCCAACTCAGTTAGACGCGGGAGCGGCGAGAGACACGCGGGTGAAAGCTCGCTGCGCCCCCGCTCCCCCGAAGCCCCCCAGAAACCCTCCAGCAGCCGCGGAGCCCCCCGCTGACCCCCAGCGCAGCCGGGGTAAGCGGGGCCCGTGGAGAGAAGGGGCTAACCCCTTAGTGTGTGTGTGGGAGGCGGCAGCTGAGTGGAGCCAGGCCAGGTCAAGGCCTGCCCAGGCCCCTACTGCGCCCAGCCCCCCAGGGAGCCACGCGACCGGAGTCGCGTGAACAGGCTGCACAAACAGGCGCGCTTCTCTGCCGGCGCATGAGTTAGCGCGGAGTTCGTGCGGGAGGGCACCAGACCCTGCCTGCGCACCCCCCAGGGTAGACAGTCCCAGCTGTAGCCAGCCTACCAGAGGCATGACACGGATGGGCACGCGCCGCACCCTGAGGGTCCCCTCGGGCTCCGCGGCCCCCCCCCTCTGGCACCTCAGACACGGCCACCCAGACGGAGCCCCTGGTTCCGGGCTCCACGCAGACGGAGCCCCTGGCTCTCGGCTGCGGGGGCTGCCTGTCCCTTTTTCAGGCTCTGGGGCCTGGGAGCATGGCGACCTCCCCTTGCGGGGTCTGCTCCCTTTTGGGGTCTCTGGCATGCCAGCTGGAGGAGCTCCAGGCCACAGTCCACAGACTGCGTGCCATCAGGGACTGCGAGCAGGAGATAGACTCCTACTGCCAGGCCCTTCTCCCCCGGGAGGCAGAGGGTAGATCACAGTCTCCCTCCAGGCCAGAGGAGGACTCTGGGACCTCCTGCTGTGTCCAGCCAGGGGCATGGACCAAGGTGGTCAAGGGCCCTAAGGCCCGCCGCACCAAGGCCCCTCCCCCGCCAGAACTGAGCAACAGGTATGCACCTCTTGCTGCCCCAGCAGAGCCTGCTGAGTTGCCGGCCCCCACAGGCAACATGGGCCCAACTGCAACTCCCGCCCCTGCTCTCCCCAAGACAAAACGTAAGGTGTTTGTTGTGGGAGACTCCCTCCTGAGGGGGACGGAGGGGCCAATCTGCCACCCTGACCCCTTAGCCCGGCAAGTCTGCTGCTTCCCAGGGGCCCGCATCCGGGACATTGCGGAGAGGATCCCCAAGCTCCTCAAACCCACAGACCGCTATCCCATGCTCCTTATTCATGTGGGCACCAATGACACGGCTCGGAGCACTCCCAGCCAGGTCATGAGGCGCTACAGGGATTTGGGAGCGGGGCTTAAGGGTCTGGGGGCACAGGTGGTGTTCTCGTTGATCCTCCCAGTCTCAGGCTATGGGCTGAGAAGGGACAGGAGGATCCATGTGGTCAACCAAAGACTGCGGCGCTGGTGTCGTCAGGAAGGCTTTGGCTTTCATGACCACAGCCCGCTCTTTGGCGAGAGAGGCAGCGAGCTGCTGGGAAGAGATGGTCTCCACCTCTCTCCCCTAGGGAGGAGGCTCTTCTCAGCCAAACTGGCTGACCTGCTCCACCGGGCTTTAAACTAAGCCCGCTGGGGGACGGGGGCACGACCGCCACTGCTGGCCCGCTGAGCAAATCTTGCAAAGCCAGCGGATCATGGCACTCAAGGGAGCCCGCCCCAGCCCCAGCCCTAGTAAAATCTGTGGGCAAGGAAGGAGCCCCCCAGGGGGCGCTTGCCTGCCTGTACACAAATGCCAGGAGCTTGGGGAATAAGCAGGAGGAGCTCATCCTCCTGCTCAGTGCAAACAATTACGATGTCATAGGGATCACGGAGACCTGGTGGGACTCCACCCATGACTGGACCACGGGGATAGATGGCTATACCCTGTACAGGAGGGATCGTGTAGAGAAAAGGGGCGGGGGTGTAGCTGTCTATGTTAAGGAAAGCTACGCGTCCCTGCAAGCCGATATTGGCGACCAGGGTGGACGGCTGGAGACCCTCTGGGTTAAAATCCGTGGGGAACACGGCACAGGGGACACAATGGTGGGAGTCTATTAAAGACCTCCCACCCAAAGTCCTGAGCTAGACCAGGAGTTTGCCCAGGAACTGGCTGAGGCAGCTTGCTCCAGGACCATGGTTGTCATGGGTGACTTCAATTACCCAGACATCTCGTGGGAGGATCGCTCAGCAAAATCTGAGCGGTCGCAGAGCTTCCTCTCGTGCGTGGATGACCTCTACCTGACTCAAGAAGTCTATGGGCCAACGAGAGGCAAAGCGCTGCTCGACCTGGTGCTGGCTACTGGGGAGGACCTAGTCGGCGACCTAGTGATCGATGGGAAGCTGGGTGACAGCAACCACGAGCTGATCACCTTCACCATCCGCCGAAAAGCTGGCAAGTCGGTCAGCAACACGCAAGTCCTTGACTTCAGGAAAGCCGACTTTGACAAGCTCAGGAGGCTTGTCAGTGAGGCCCTAAGGGACTGTGACCGCAGGGAGAGGGGAGTTCAAGAAGAGTGGTTGCTCCTCAAGGGAGCGATCCTCAATGCACAAACTAAGTCTATTCCATCTCGGAGGAAAGGCAGCAAGAGGGCACAGCAGCCCCCCTGGCTCTCCAGGGACCTAGCAGACCTCCTGAGGCTAAAAAGAAAGGCCTACAAAGGATGGAGGATGGGAGTCACCTCCAAGGACGATTATTCTGCACTGGTCTGGTCCTGTAGGGAGCAGACCAGGAAAGCCAAGGCTGCAACTGAACTCCAGCTAGCTTTGAGCATCAAGGACAATAAAAAGTCCTTTTTCAGATATGTGGGGAGCCGGAGGAAAAGCAGGGGCAATGTTGGACCCCTGCTGAACCAGATGGGGCAACTGACAACTGACGCCCAGGAAAAAGCCAACCTATTAAATAGGTACTTTGAGTCGGTCTTTCATCAGCCCCATGGGACGCCCGTGCCTGCTACAGGGCCGGGAATTCCGGGTGAGGGTGATCCCCTGCCCTCCATTAATGCTGACTTTGTGAAGGAACATCTTGAGAAGCTGGATACCTTCAAGTCAGCCGGCCCTGACAATCTTCACCCCAGGGTACTCAAGGAGCTGGCGAGCATCATAGCCCAGCCTCTAGCGCGGATCTTTGAAAACTCTTGGCGCTCTGGTGTAGTGCCCGAAGACTGGAAGAAGGCCAACGTGGTGCCTATCTTCAAGAAAGGGAGGAAAGTGGATCCGGCTAACTATAGGCCCATCAGCCTGACTTCTATCCCGGGGAAGATCTTAGAAAAGTTTATTAAGGAGGCCATCCTTAATGGACTGGCCGACGCCAACATCTTAAGGGATAGCCAGCACGGGTTTGTTGCGGGTAGGTCTTGCTTGACTAATCTCATTTCCTTCTACGACCAGGTGACCTATCACCTGGACAAGGGAGATGAGATTGATGTCATATATCTTGACTTCAAAAAAGCCTTCGATCTGGTGTCCCATGATCGTCTCTTGGAGAAACTGGCCAATTGTTGCCTTGGGTCCCCCACGATCCACTGGCTGGAAAATTGTCTCCGGGGTCAGACCCAGAGGGTAGTAATTGATGGAAGTCACTCATCGTGGTGTCCTGTGACCAGTGGGGTCCCCCAGGGCTCTGTCCTTGGACCCATACTGTTCAACATCTTCATTAACGATGTGGACACTGGAGTCAGAAGCGGACTGGCCAAGTTCGCCGATGACACCAAACTTTGGGGCAAAGCATCCACGCCAGAAGACAGGCGGGTGATCCAGGCTGACCTGGACAGGCTCAGCAAGTGGGCGGATGAGAATCTGATGGTGTTCAATGCCGATAAATGCAAGGTTCTCCACCTTGGGAAGAAAAACCCGCAGCATCCTTATAGGCTCGGCAGTGCTATGTTGGTTAGCACTATGGAAGAAAGAGACTTGGGGGTCATCACTGACCACAAGATGAACATGAGCCTGCAATGCGATGCTGCGGCTAGTAAAGCGACCAAAACGCTGGCTTGCATCCATAGATGCTTCTCAAGCAAATCCCGGGACGTCATTCTCCCCCTGTACTCGGCCTTAGTGAGGCCGCAGCTGGAGTACTGCGTCCAGTTTTGGGCTCCACAATTCAAAAAGGATGTGGAGAAGCTTGAGAGAGTCCAGAGAAGAGCCACGCGCATGATCAGGGGTCAGGGAAGCAGACCCTACGATGACAGGCTGAGAGCCCTGGGGCTCTTTAGCCTGGAAAAGCGCAGGCTCAGGGGTGATCTGATGGCCACCTACAAGTTTATCAGGGGTGATCACCAGTATCTAGGGGAACGTTTGTTCACCAGAGCGCCCCAAGGGATGACGAGGACGAATGGTCACAAACTACTACAAGATCGTTTCAGGCTGGACATAAGGAAGAATTTCTTTACTGTCCGAGCCCCCAAGGTCTGGAACAGCCTGCCGCCGGAGGTTGTTCAAGCGCCTTCATTGAACACCTTCAAGATGAAACTGGATGCTTATCTTGCTGGGATCCTATGACCCCAGCTGACGTCCTGCCCTTTGGGCGGGGGGCTGGACTCGATGATCTTCCGAGGTCCCTTCCAGCCCCAATGTCTATGAAATCTATGAAATCTATGAAACTCAGCTAGCCAGCTGAGTCAGGCCATTCATCTATACCTGAGGAGGCCCCAAACATGCCTGGGGGCCAACATCTGAGGGGGCCCCCTTTGAGACCATGGCTGAGCCCCTTCCCCCCCGCACTTGATCCAGCCATGTTCCTGTTGGGACATATTCAGTAACTGGGAAGGGGGTGCAGGACGCCTTCCTCTCTCCCTCCACACCTCACCCCCAACCACCCACCTGAGGGCCACCTCCCTTCATCTATAAGCTTTGTGCCCAGCAAAGATTCCAAAGATACAATGGAATGGAGACTAGCATGCCTGACCACCCACCTGAGGGGGCCCCTGGGGGAACTTGCCTGGGGGCCCCTACCTGAGGAGTCCCCTCCCTGAGGAGGCCCCTCCCTAACTAGGATTTTTGGGTGGGTTTCTTTCTTGCAAGAAAATGCTGGCTGCAGACTAGCACTGGCCAAACTTTTGACCTCCCTCTGTCTGCTAACAGTCATCATCAGTAACCAGAAAGGGCCAGTAACCAGGCTGGCTGACTGGCTGGCTGGCTGCCTCCCTCCCTCCCTCCCTCCCTCCCTCCCAACCTCCTGCCCTTCCACCATACAGCCCTCCATCAATCCATATCATATCAAGGGATTACTAAAGGGACATGGGAGCATATTGTAAATTGGTGCTTTATCCTATTGTTTTGCGTTTGCTGGCAATGGCTGTAGTGTAAAAAAATGTATTCACCATTGACTACCAACAGCCTTGTTGACTAAAAAAAAAGTCTATAGTGTTTTAGCTTTATTGTGATTTCTAAATGGAATTGATTGCAATTCAATTTATTGTGGAAAAAAAATGTTTTTTCAATGTTCCAAAAACCCTGGGCATAGTGCTTTTTTGCAACTATGACCTTGGCTAATTAGTAGCTCCCTGCTTATCTGGGAGCCATCTGATGAGGACATGCCAATACTTAGTCTAGAAGAAAGAAGTATTACAATTTTCTTGAATTTTGTTGAAAAGAAGTTCTTTCTGAATACACTTTATTCTGGAGAGACCTTGAGGTAGCTGAAGAGATTACCCTGGGCTGCCTGGGTTCCTCATCTCCCTCAACTTCTCTCTGTCCTTTGAGAAGGCTGAGAGGAAAGATATGGCAAGGGAAGACAAAGCAGTCCTGAACAAAGTGATGAGCTCTCTCCAGGGGGAGAGTGGGTTGAAGCAGAAGTGGAGAAGAGGGTGGTGTGGCAAGGAGGGGTGGTCTGCAAACACAGCTCCAAAAGGTGCTGCATGCAGGATTTTGTAATGCAAACATTGCATTGAAAAGAAAGCATTGGAAAAAAAATAATTTTTGCATTTCACCTCCCATAACAGTACAGCCTGCCTGCAAAGAGAAAAAGAAGCTGTTTTGGAGTGGCGGCAGCAGGTGTTAACCCCAACTCCCTACCCACCTTGGTGATCATGTCATATGCATTATAATGCATTTTAAAGACTTACTAAATTGTCTTTAAAGGCATGCTAAAGGCTAAAGGCCGTGAGTGGGGCTGTTTAGTCTTTTTTCTTACAAGACATATCTTGCTGGACCTCACCCTACTTAACAAATCAACCCTGCAACTCTTTGCAAGTCTTTCCAGAAATGCCATGACTAAAACCCTCACAAACACAGCATCCCCACCACTGAGGAGGATACGGTTTCCAACCCCCACCCCCAACTATGTCAAAGAAAACATGACACATCAATCATATACAAATTCACACACATGCACAAAAAAAAATGTTAAAAAAAGAAGAAGTTTTTTTCAGTATCTTGATAGTCATTGTGAATCTCCACTGGCCTGTGGGCTTGTCTCCAGTGAGTTCTGCCCACAAAAGTTTTCTGTGAGGAGGGAGGAAAAAGGAAGAAGAGGAAGAGGAGCGGGGCTTGAAGCACAGTTGAAAAACTGGAATTTTGCTACACCCCCCCCCCTCCACACAGACACACTCTCTCTCTCTCACACACACACACACAAGGTCAGTGAGACATATTACCTAACTATCACCTGGGACGCTGCATACCCTGGGTGTCGGGTCTGGCAGGCAGCATCCTGCTGCCCTTGGACTCGTGGCTCTGAAATGGAATGTGATGAAGTTCAGGTTGCAATACTGAAGGAAGTCATGTAACTACTCATCATGCTCTCCAAAGTTTCAAACTACTTGCATAAAACTTACCATTATGCTGATGCTGCTGCCGTCAGGAGCCATGGCTCTTGTATTGGTAGATGACAGTGGATGCAGGGATCACAGTAGGTGGAGGGTAGTGGTGGGGGTGGCTGGAGGCCAGGAGGGTACATGGGCGGGGCGGGAAGAACACAGAGAATAGGTAGCAGGAGGGCAACAATTAAGAGTGGGTAGAAAATAATATTATTGCTCTCCCCCCATTCTTTTCCATCTTTTAAAATAAAATAAGAATAAAATAAGAATAACTGGTCAGGTCAACAAAGCAGACACATCCTGACCTGACTGCGGAGGAGGGAGGGGTGAGGCATGAAAGAGGGTAAAAAAGAACACACAGCACCACCTACTGGCTAGAGGCTGGAATGCAGCAGCCCCCATGGCGAAGGGGATTAATTACAATTCTTTGGAGTCTCTGGCTATTTGCACGAACAAAATCCACAGTTGAACTGGAAAGCAACACAAATTAAAACATCTCCAAGTAGTGTTAGTTTAAGGCACTAAATGGACTTTAAAATGGTGGGAAATCCTGGGTCGTGCAAACACAAATGCAGTTACATCAATGTAAATGGGAAATTTTGTTTTGTCTACACATGTCCAAAGGCCACAAAATAGAGCTGTGGAAACCAGGCAGGAAAAAAACCCACAATGAAATTGTGTGCAACCTTTTTTCACCTTTGTTTGTGTGACGAGCTAGCTGGCAGTGACCTAGCCCAGGGGTTTTGAAAGGGCAAAAGATGATTGGAGGACTTGGGATTCCCTTTCCTCACCACCCTGGTAATGATTTGGCCCAGGGGTTTTGAAGGTGTAAAAGATGATTAAAGGACTTGGGATTCCCTTTCCTCACCAATCAGGCCCCACAGATTCACCCCTCATGTCCCCTGATTGGCCCCTTGGGTCACCTGGAGGGGGATAAAAGGGGCAGCATGGCTGACTCAGGGAGAGACCAGTGAGGGACCACGAGGAAGGAGCTTCAAAGAGCTGGCAAGAGCTGAGCCAGTGGGGCAGGAGCAGTTACCCCAGAAAAGCCTGAAGGAGCAGGACCTGCAGGCAGCAGTTGGACCCTCAGCAGCACGGCATGTGGCTGGCAGGAGAGGCTTCCCGCTTCATCAAGGATCTGAACAGCGACCTGAGGGGTCCCAGCTTGGCTTCCAGCTCCTCCAATCAGAGACCAGGCAGCTCGAAGTGACGCCGGGGCTCCAGGAAGGTCAAGACCCCTAGCAGTTTGGAGAAATACTAGCACTGGTGGCTGTGTGGTAGCATTCTTGCCTACCCCATGGGAGATCCAAGATCAAGTTCCAGGTTTGGTGACTTGTGGTGAGTGAGCCAACAAAGGAAAATTCCTCTTGCAGTGGAAAGGGGCCATTGTATTTTCTCCCCTTCCAGGTACCTAGGCCCTATATTTCTTTGTCCTTTGACATTTTGTATTTTGTGCCTTTTTTTTTATATTTCCCCAACCAGCATTGTTTGCTCTGCTGTTTGTGTTTTATATTTTGTTAACCTTGTCTTTTGTCAATGATTGTAAGTGTCTAACCTTTGTTGAATCCTGCCCCTTGGGGCATTGTAGTGTCCACTATACCCCCTGATTATGCCTGTTATGTTCCCAGTATTGTTCCCTCATTAAAAGGTATATGGTTAAGTCCCCAGTGGTGGTCTGGCTCTGCTCTATAGGGGGAGGAGAGTCCCTACACCTCCCATAGTGCTTGTGCACCTGCTTTGATCCCTTCAGTTGGAGAGGGGGTACCTTTTGGAGTACCGCCCAGGTTATATTTGCTCATCAAATTTTTCATTTTTTTTCATAAAAATCTAGGAAACTGAATATTTTTCATATGGAAACATGAGAACCATTCAGTCACTGTTTTTGTTTTGGTTTGTTTTGTCACTGAAAAGTTGTGGCTTGAAAAATATGTACGTGAGCATAAGAAGGCAATCCTTATAGATGCTGCATGACCTAGGCCTCATTTCAGTAAAGCAAATAATTGGGTGCTTAACTTTAGACACATTGTGCAAATGTACACATGCAGTTAATATGCATAAATAAACTCTGGAGCTCATTAATCCCGAGTTTATTGCAGTGTTGCACCAGCTCTGGCTGGCAGGGGGTCCCAGGGATCAGTCTGCCATCTCAACATGCTGTGGAGAGGCTGGATAGGGTGTGAGGGTGCTTCAGTGCAGGGATAACCAGCAGGCAGACCCTGCACTGAAGCACCCTTGAGCCCTAGCCAGCCAGCTCAGTATCTACACATGTGGTCCTGCAGAGTAAAAAACTCTGCAACAGAATATTACTTGTATTAACAAGTACAATCTTGCTGCAGAGTAAATTAGTTTACAGGCACATGTATGATGTGTGATGTTTACTGCACAGCTAATTAGTTCACTGCACAATAAACATCTCTTGTAGATGTGCCTATCCTGAAGTTTTCTGCTGCAATAGAGTGGATTATGGAAGAGGGGCCCTTATGTACTAAGGGCTTTTTTACATGTGCAAGCACCACAGCACTGGGCACTTTGAAAAGCACCCAGCACTGCAGTGTGTTCAGTTGTATACGTGGCAAAATGTGCATTAGCGTGAAGAAAATGATGGTGGTGTGCTTTTGAACTAAAACACCTCAGAGGTGCTTTAGTTCAAAAGTGCACCACCGCCATTTTTTGTGCACTGATGTGCATTTCTCTGCTTATACAACTGCATGTGGCACTGCACAATGAGCATCAGCTCACATGCAGAGCAGACTCAATTAATCAAGTCTGCTCCAAAGTGACGGCACATTGTGGGACAAAAACATACATGTATTAATGTACATGCCCTAAGAGGAGGGCTCAGAACCTTGCTGTCCTGAGTGCTAGTGCTTCTTCTGCCACTTTCTGGCTTTCATATATTAAGCACTTTCCATGCCTTACAATAAAAGTAGAAGGGAAGCATGCAGTCATTATTACCCCGTTGTCACTGCCTCCTGTCCCACTCTGAGCAGACACTAGTATGTAGTGCTAGGATCCAAGTACTTGAAGCCTATATTCTTCTAAGTACTGACAGATTCTTGTTCCCAGCTCCATCTCTAATATAAATGACCTTTTTGTGCTGCCAGAGACAGATCCAGACAGCCACAACCCCCACTACTAGGGTAGCTATATCCTCTGCCCCATCAGTGTGGGGAGATCACAGTGCAAAAGCACATAAGTCCTACAGCACATAAAAATGCCCCCTCCCTTCCCCTTTCTGCTCAGATGTGGTTCCTTTCCTTCTTCTTCCACACCCCCACTCCTCTGCTTGCCTCTGCTGCATTCTCCATGTTTGGGTGGAAGGGAGAGTTCATGGAGAGTTCCCCCCCACAGGGAAGGAGAATCCCCATCCATCCCTGATGCCAATTTCCCCATCCACAGCTGAGCTCAGCCCCTGTGCAGCAGGCAGGAATAGCTCTGGTGCTTCTCTGCCCTCCAGATAGTGGGGAAAGGTAGGTGGGGGAGGGAAAGGAGGAGGGGTAGGAGGAAAGGAAAGGGAGAGGGCATTTATTTGAGCTAAAAAAGGAAGGGAGAGAGTATTTTCACCTGCTTTTGGAACTTTGAAAAGTCCCTAGAGGCTCCCATGGTGTGGTCCAATCCAAAAGTGTGGAGCATCTACACTACTGCACCACCTCTGGATCCTCCCCTGCATACAGTTGCTGTGTGCACCACCTTTCTTTTGGCAGGGACACTCCACAAGCTGTCTGCAAGGTAGTTGGATAGCTTATAGAGCAGGTTTACTGGAATATTACTGTCAGAGGGGGAGAGAGAGAGAGAGATTCTCATCTGGCATTATCTATATATCATAAAACCATGGAACCCATCATGGTTTCCTTCTGTAATCCTGAAGTTTCTTTATTGGTTCCTCTCTTCTTTTTTCTAGATTAAACTAACTTTATTCTTTAACCTTTCCTCAGATGCCATGCTTTCTAAGCTACTCATCATTCTTGGGATATTCTCCAGTTTGTCCTTATCTTTCTTTAAATGTGGTGTATGAAACCAGACACAGCATTCCAGCTGAGGACTCACCAGTGCTGACTAAAACAGAATAACTGTCTCCCGTATTTTACATACAAAACTCCAGTTAATTTTGTGGCTAGTATAAGAATTTGGATACTTAGAAATACCACGCTATGTTTTATGAGAGCACATCTCAGTTACACGTATTATACTCAATCCATGGTGCTATTATCAATTATCAAGCAATTATCATAGCTGTTTTGTGCAGCATTCCACTAGTAACCTGAACAGGACTCCGAGATTTCTCAAGCTGATAGTATGAATCTTTGTATCATATGCGTCTGAACTTTTTTCCCCCGGTTTGAATCTGAACTAAGAAATCCTTATGAGTAAGTGGGTGCTGATTGCTGCATTTTATTCAAACAATATCCTGGCTTAGTGTTCCATCCTGCAAAGTTAAAGATGATATATGCCAGGTTGTGTGTGGGAAGGTGACATTTAGTGCTAGTTAGGGATGCTTTGGTCCATAGAAGTTGCAGGTTTGAGTAGTGAAGCGTGGATCCACATCTCCTCTAAGAGTGGTGTGGATAAAAGCACATTGGTGATCCTCAGTACATACGAATATGTACACTAATATGCTAGGTCTTAAGGCCCTGACACAGATAAAGCTCTCACTCATTTTGCTGTGTGTGAGGACTAAGTAATAGCAGGAGGCCAGATCCCTACACTACATTAACCGACATGCATCTCCTACATAGATCAGCCACAGACTGGCATGACTCCACTATTGGTTAGGAATATAGCTTTAAAAGCATTATTCAGAGGAGGTTAAGTCACCAACACACTGCTGGTTCTCTTGTTCCTTACAAGAACAGGCTTGGTGGCAACTTCAAGATGTCATTTCTGCCTGTTCTGGGTTTATATCATATGTTTCAGTGTAAGGGAAATTTCTTCTTTTACACTCCTTTTCTGCCTCTGCAAGATGATGCTGTTCCTGTCCTCATTCGGTCTTTCTGAACACGCAGATGTTCATTCCTGTTCCCTGTAGTGATCACTGGATTCAGTAAACGCAGGCATACATGAATGAGAAGAACTATCAACAAACTTTAATTGAGGAGCAGTAGGCAACCTTTGCAAACCCTTCTTTTCTCTAACTAGCTAACTACTTAATTGAGGAACCATCCTCCAATTACCAGCTGCCTCAGTCTCCTTAGTTAGGGAGCATCTCTAAGTTATAATGTCTATCATTACATTCCCCTATCACAGCACCCTTACTTGAACATAGTTTCATCTTACACTCCCTGGGGTGGACAGGTTGATGTAGCGAATATGGCAGAACTTCTCTTGGTCTTCCTGCAGAATATGTCCTATCCCCTTCTTCATCCTTTTGTCCTTATTATCATCTTTTTTTCATAAGTGATCCAAACTCTTCCTTAGTGAACTCACATGCTGTCAATCTCCTATGTTAACATTTTCTCTACATCATTAAAAGGGAAGTAAGAATAAATGTGTGGAATCTGGCTCTGACACTGACAGATTCCCACACTTCTTCCAGAGAGATGTCCAAATGTTACAAAGACAAACCATATGGGAAGCCCCAGCACTTGAGGCCATTAATAGGAATTTTTAAGCAACTGTGATTGATGGAGCAGCTCTTACAAGTCTGAGATCAATGAAAATGCAACTTGATCTTTTGAACTCAAACTTTTTTCCCCTTCCTTTTTCTGTAGAAAATCCCATAAAACCATTTCAGTGCAGACAAAAGCTGTCTGGGGCTCCTCACAAGGATTTGTCATATACTTTTCTTTTCTCCCCACTCTATCCCCTGTCCCATATTTCCAGTTTCACATACATGTTGTTTTTGAGAGTTCATTATCCACAGCCCTCATCAGAACATTGTTATCAATCCTTTTTTATGATCTGGACTAAAATATTTGAAAATTAGCTCACTATTTAATAACTGGAAATATGTCAGTTAGCCTGTGCTATTCTTTTCCCATGGATCAAAGTACCTAACATGAATTGTGAATTTCTCTCCATCCTGTTGATATTCATATAACAACACTAAATGTAAATAAAAGTGCAATAAAAAACAAAAACAATGACATAATTTCCATTGATTTCCATTAATAATTTCCATTAATGAATCACTATTCATTCTAAAAAGACATGTTAATTCTAAAAAGACACCATTAATGAATCATTATTAATTCTAAAAAGACACTGAGTTTAACATAGGGATCATATCGCCCTTTACCAAAAGAAACCATCCACAGCTGGGGTGGGGAATACCTGCCATTCTGCAGCAATTTAGAGAAGGAAATAAGGATGAATATTGCATCCAATTGAACATTCCTAGAGGAATAAGTTCTTATGTGGTTTGCAGTCTGGCCAGGATAGATAACAGAATTAGCACTCTGATCCTAAGGAAATGGAAAATTCACTGCAGGGGCAGATGCTGTGGAGAAACAAGTCTTAAGGCACTTGGGACTAGATGCAGGACTCAAAATGTGCATGGACAGGCTCTTCCAGAAATTTCCAGTTCATCAATTTCTGCAGAACTTGGATGATTTTTTAAAGAGTGCCTAGTCATTTAAGGCTGTCAAGTGTGAGCCTATGTAAAGTAATTCATGGCTCTTTTAATGAGTCTCAAAACCTTAATCATTAACTAAGAGAGAGACAAACTGCTTTCAGTTCTCCACAAGTATTAACTCTAACACCAACTGAGGGAGATTTTGATGTCAATATTATCCACAGGAAGAACAGCATGGTCATTTGTTTATTCGCTGTATTTGGCGATTGTACAAGAAATTAGAAATTGTGATGGGCTAGCTGGCAGTGACCTAGCCCAGGGGTTTTGAAAGGGCAAAAGATGATTGGAGGACTTCGGATTCCCTTTCCTCACCAATCAGACCCCAGAGACTCGCTCCTCATGTCCCCTGATTGGCCCCTTGGGTCACCTGGAGGGGGATAAAAAGGGCAGCATAGCTTACTCAGGGAGAGAGCAGTGAGGGACCATAAGGAAGGAGCTTCAAAGAGCTGGCAAGAGCTGAGCCAGTGCAGTGGAAGTAGTTGCCCCAGAAGAGCCTTAAGGAGCAGGACTTGCAAGCAGCAGTTGAACCCTCAGCAGCACAGTATGTGGCTGGGAGGAGAGGCTTCCTACTGGGCTCCAGAATCACCTACAAGAGGCTGTGGCCAGCAGGAGAGGCGTCCCGTTTCAGCAAGGATCTGAGCAGTGACCTGAGGGGTTCCCAGCTTGACTTCCAGCTCCTCCAATCAGAGACCAGGAAGCTCAATGTGAGGCCGGGGCTCCAGGAAGGTCAAGACCCCTAGCAGCTTGAAGCACTACTAGCACTGGTGCCTGTGTTGTGACAGTGTTCCTGCCTACCACATGGAAGATCCAAGATCAAGTTCCAGCTTTGGTGACTTGTGGTGAGTGAACTAACAAGGAAAAACTCCTCTTGCAGTGGAAAGGGGCCACTGTGTTTTCTCCCTTTCCAGGTACCTAGGCCCTATATTTCTTTGTCCTTTGACATTTTGTATTTTGTGCCTTTTTTTTATATTTCCCCAACCAGTACTGCTGTTGTTCTGCTGTTTGTGTTTTTATATTTTGTTAACCCTGTCTTTTGTCAATGATTGTAAGTGTCTAACCTTTGTTGAATCCTGCCCCTCGGGGCATTGTAGTGTCCACTATAGCCCCTGATTATACTTGTTATGTTCCCAGTATTGTTCCCTCATTAAAAGGTATATGGTTAAGTCTCCAGTGGTGGTCTGGCTCTGCTCTATAGGGGGAGGAGAGTCCCTACACCTCCCACAACGCTTGTGCACCTGCTTTGATCCCTTCAATTGGAGAGGGGGTACCTTTTGGGGTACTGCCTGGGTTCCAAAATGTTGTAGGAATTTGAAACAAAAAGGCCTCTGAGGTCATTTTACACATTCTGATCATTGAGAAGTTGTTCTAATAATGCTTTCTTTAGTGTTTTGTCCATCATCACATACCATGCCTTATGTGAGTCTGTATCTCTGCTTTTTGCAGAGCCTGACAGAACTCTCACCACCTGGATCAGTTCTCATCATTTTCCCCATACTGCCTTGATTTCCACTTTCAAATGAACAAAGTTCTGTCCTTGTCCCAAATAGCTATAATTTCCCATTACTGTCACTAAGTCTGAAGCCCTCAACCAAAATGTCTGTAATTCCCTGATAAAGAATAATGACCTGATGAAGAATGTCTTGCATTCAAAGCTTGTCTAACTCTATCCCAACTATGCCGTTTGTCCAATATATGACATCAGCCTAAGAAATCCTTGCCTATCACATAATTCCTGGATCACCATGGCTACAACATCATTCTAACACTACTATAAATTTCTCATAGTTTTTGACAGAAAAAGGATGGATGGCTTTGGTAAAGATGGTCATGCTGTCCCATTGCATCTAATGAAGTAGAAACCAGGTTTTCTTTGGATGAAATGGTAGCTCTGAGTCACCAGAGAAAATGGAAAAGCTGAAAGTGATAGTGAAAGGCTGCATGTAACAAACATGGGGGGAAACCTCTTAGTAACCAAGATGATAGGAGGAGAAGAACAGAGAGTGAGAGTCCACATAGTGCCATTGTGATATAAGGAGATGAGGTATGGACACATCTGAATACATCCCTCATCTGGGAAGAGAGGGCTCTAGAGAGGTGAGACCAGAGGTCCAGGGAACATCAGTCTGTAGCCAACAGCAGGATATGGTTAATGGGCTAGATAATATTTGAATAAAGGAATCCTTACTAGCTCTATAGCGGGGTAGGGAACTCCTTGCACAGGTTCCAGAGTGTGGCACATGGAGGCATTTTGCTTGCCATGTGCACCTCAGGGTGGACAGTGGGGAAGGGTCCAGAGCTGTGCTGCCACAAGAAGGATTGGGCCCCTTACAGCTCTCCTGCTGTCTAGCCCTGGCATGCCAACATCTTACAAGTCAAGGTTGTGGGTGTTTTTGGCATTCTGCCCAAAAAGTTTGCCAACCCCTGCTCTACACCATCTCTCAATTGCTTCAATACAAAGAACAACATGGAAGGTTTAGGGGAATGTAGGTTGGAGGAGGAGATTTCACAGATTCATAGACATTAGGGCTGGACGGGACCTCAAGAGATCATCAAGTCCAGCCCCCTGCCCCAGGGGCAGGAAGTCAGCTAGGGTCAAAGGTTCCCAGTAACATAAGCACCCAAATGTTCCTTGAATGAGTGCAGAGTAGGTGCCTGCACCTCTTCTGGAGAGAATCCATTCCAGGCCTTGAAGGCTTGGACAGTAAAGAAGTTTTTTCTTATGTCCAGCCTAAAACGGTCATGAAGGAGTTAATGACCATTGGTCCTTGTTATCCCTTGGGGCGCTCTGGTGAGCAGGTGTTCCCCCAGATCCTGATGTACACCTCTTACGTAATTATAGGCAGCCGCCAGGTCTCCCCTGAGCCTGCGCTTTTCCAGGCTGAAGAGTCCCATGGCTCTTAGCCTCTCATCATAAGGCCTATTTTCTTGCCCTCTGATCATGTGTGTGGCTGTCCTCTGGACTCTCTCAAGCTTCTCAACATGCTTCTTGAATTGTGGAGCCCAGAACTGGATGCAATACTCCAGCTGCGGCCTCACCAAGGCTGAGTATGGTGGGAGGATGACATCTTGAGATTTATTTGAGAAGTATCTATGGATGCAAGCTAGAGTTTATTTTCTTTACCAGCTGCAACATCACATTGGTGGCTCATGTTCATCTAGCAGTCAATCATGACCCCCAAGTCTCTTTCAGCCAGGGTGCTAGCGGGCATAGCACTGCTGAGCCTATAAGTGTGCTGCGGGTTTTTTTTCCCCAAGGTGGCGTACCTTGCATTTTTCAGTATTGAACATCATCAGGTTTATATCCGCCCACTTAGTAAACTTATCCAAGTCAGCCTGGATTACTAGCCTATACTCAGGGGTGGACACTATGCCCCGAAGTTTAGTGTCATTGTTGAACTTGGCCAGTGCGCTTCTGACACCAATGCCCACATTGTTGATAAAGATGTTAAAGAGAACTGGTCCAAGGTCAGAGCCTTGGGGGACACCACTGGTCATGGAGCACCATAGTGATTCACTTCCATTGACTACTACTTTCTGGGTCCGACCTTGGAGCCAATTTCCTAGCCATTGGACTGTGGTGTAGCCGAGGCCACAGTTGGCCAATTTTTCCATGAGGAGATCATGGGACACCAGATCAAAGGATTTTTTAAAGTACATATATATATATATATATATATATATATATATATATAGCAGTTGGGAATGTTACCCCTGGCTCAGTACAGCCCTAAACCTATACTTGTTGGTGACTCAGAGGGTCTGACTGAGAATGAGTCACTTTACGCAGGCCTTGCTTCTTGTAGTCTTCCAAGGCATCTGCTACATGCCTCTGCTGGAAACAGGACATGGGGCTGAAGGGAGCTTTGGCCTGACCCAGCATGTCATTTCTCATGTATGAATGGTATGAGGCAGTGTTCTGACCATATGGTCATAGGGAGCTACAAGGATCAGGGAACACAGGGATCAATTGATGCATGCCAGGGTATTGTTGGCCCTGCTGGCTACAGCATCGCACTGTGGGCTCATGTTCATACTGTGGTCAATTATTACCCCCAGGTCTGTGGTGGCAAGTGATGGGGGATCTTCAGTCCTGCTATTTGTTGAGAGGCAACAGTTGCACAAGCACCCATGTCACAAGTTTTGTTTGTCAGCAGCTAGGGGTGCAGGGCCCCAGAACCCCCCTGCACCCATCTTCTCAACAACTGGCAGACTTCATGGAGATAGCAGGGCCTAGCAGGCCTGCAGTTAGATAATCTATGGAGGTCCCTTCCAGCCCTACTTCTCTATGATTCAAACAAGCAGAAAGGTGAAATGGCTTGGCTAAATTACAGGGTGAGTCACTGTCAGAGATGGGACTATTTACCTGCTCCCAGTTTCACGCTGAGTCCATTCTGACCCTTGCTGCCTCTACTGCTCTTAAGCCACCAGTTGCAATGGCTGTATGGCAGATGAGTCAGCTCAGCTGAGGAGGGAGACTGTGTAATCCTAAAGGCACCCAACTCTCAAAGCCATTGATGGACCTGAGGTCTTCT
Organism: Alligator mississippiensis; assembly: GCF_030867095.1. Classification (NCBI taxonomy): domain Eukaryota; kingdom Metazoa; phylum Chordata; order Crocodylia; family Alligatoridae; genus Alligator; species Alligator mississippiensis. Next base: position 239,777,907 of record NC_081824.1, read on the forward strand.
GTAAGATCAAGAGACATGTAGCTCTTGGCAGTCATAGAGGAGATGAAGAACAAGCCAGGAACATTAGAGAAAGCCAGGGATAAAGTTTCTGTCTTTGGAGTGAGTTTACCACTGTCATGGTTTCAAGCACTTTGCAAGGAAAAGGCCTACAAATGTACTCACCTTTTTAAATGGGAGTTATGATCCCCTGTTACATTTTAAGGTTTCCATAGTTGGGATATACTGTTACTGCAGCCCCAAAAAGGAACAACTAGTTCTGGGCAGGTAGAATTCCCACCTCTACAGCTGTTAAGTAGGAAACAGGGGTAATCTTCACCCCTGAGGAGCTGCCGTGTAGTTTTCATTATCTTGGAAAAGGTGTTATGAACTGCTAAGTGATAGAAAGTACTTTTACATTTTCCAGAGTTCAATGACATCAAAGTGACCTCTTTTTTCAGTGCCATCTGGCAATGGGCACTGATCCATATTCAGCATACAGACTTCAACTTTTAAACAAACCTTTTAGTGGCATCAGGCAAATCGTTTAGAATGTGTATGATTCCATGGGCCATTTTTGTTTTAACTTTTGGCACAAGTGAGTCTTTATACTGTAGCTCATACTCAGTAATGTGATGATGTGAAACCCCAGAAACAGCCACTCACACTGCATGGCTCTTTTTATTTAAAAGCCTCAGAGTTTGCAATACGTAACCATTTCTCACCAAAAATATTACAATAATTTTAATGTAGTGATTCATGTTTATTTAAACTCTGAAACATGACAGTAGCAATGTTATTAAATTTAGTGATATGGGCTTTAATGTACTGTGGAATCTTTTCTTTGCAACTAATATATATTATTAAAATGTTGAGTGAATATAGCACTTAGGAAAAGTAATAGTTTGGCAGCCTAGAATAGTGAAGTTCCCAACCACAGAAAATGATGCGTGAGACAAACTGCTCATGTTTACACACACCACCCTGCCTGTACTGTATTGCCTAAAGCTTACCTAGGAGTGATTCCTCTTCACAATGAGTGGTAAATTCAAATACCAGAGTCCTTGGCTTCAACTGCTGAGAATACTAAACACAAGTAGCCAATTAGCATTAGTTATATCAGGGGTGGGCAATTGTTTTAGGTGGAGTGCCATTTACTGAATTTTGGCAAGCTGTTGAGGGCCTCATGGGTAGCACTGCCCCCGGTCACTATCTTGACTGAAAGTCCTGCCTCTTAACCCCTGACCTTTGCCACCAGAAGTCCCTCCCCTTGCCCCAGAAGTACTCCTTTCAGCAAGGGGTTTTGCTATCTCGGAACCAAAAAATACCAAATTATATTCTAAAAAGCAAACATCTACAACATTCATTAATTTGATTTCAAAAAATATTTTTGTCTTGATTTACCTGTGTTTGTGTAGTGTATGTAGAAGTGATTAAAAATAGCTTAAAATGAAGTCTTACTTAAATATTGTGGGGGGGCATGGGGGTGGGTATAGGTTTGTGGGAGGCTATGGGTGTGTGGGTATGTAGGGTGTAGGGGAGGGTGTGGGTGTGTGTGGTGGTTTTGTTGGGGGGGATGGGTGTAGGATGAGGGAGCATGTGGGTGTGTATGTAGATGTGTGGGGTGTGGAGGGTATGGAGTTTGTGGGAGGATGTGTTTGGGGGAGGGTGGCTGGGATGTGTGAGGGGGTGTGGGTGTAGAGGTCTGCATGTATGGCAGTGTGAGGGGGTGTGGGTGCATGTGTATGGTGGGATGTGCATATGGGACACCCTACAAACACACACACACACACACACACTCTCTCTCTCTCTCTCTCTCTCTCTCCCTCCCTCCCTCTCTGCACACACACACACTACCCCTCCCACCCCTTCCCCCCCACACACTGTCCCTCCCTCCCTGCACACACACACCCTCCCACTCCTGGCCCTGGAGTACTGGCACAGGCCCCGTGCTCCCATGGTCTGGTGATGCAGCTGGGAGCCATGTAGTGCTGGAGCATCCAACAGTGGGCAGGAAAGCAGGGAAATGGCAGCTACAGGTAGGGGGGAGTGGCAGCAAGCGGGCATGTGGGAGTGCAGCAACAGCTGAGTGGGAGCATGGGGCCCTTGCTGGTGTCCTGAGGCTAGCGCCAGTGGGGGCCAGAGTGAGGCAGCAGAAGCACAGGGTCTAGAACCAGCTGTGCTGGAGAGGGGGCAGGGGTCCTGTGTTCTTGCCACCTTGCTTTGGGCCCCACCAGTGCTGGCCCTGGGACACTGGCACAGGCCCTGCACTGCCATAAGCTGTTGCTGTGCTCCTGTGTGCCTGCTTGCTGCTACTCCCCCAACCTGTAGCTGCCATTTCCCTGCTTTCCTGCCCACTGCTGGCTGCTCCAGCACCATGTGGTTCCTAGCTGCATGGTCATGACTGCAGGACTCAGCAGGACCTGGCCCAGCATGGCCCAGGCCTGATGACTGGGGTTATTACCCATGATCCTCCCCTGCCTCCACACCCACCGCCACATTCTTATCTGAGTTTCCTTCTCAAGCAGATGGAGGCAGGAAGAGCCCCAGGGTCCTAGGCCAGAAACCTCTGCTAGGCAGAGACTTCTGTTTTGGGGGGAGAGGAATGTGGGGGGCAGGGCCAGATGGGCCCTGCTGCTGGGTTGCTGAGTCCTACTGCTGGCTTCCCCTAGGTCCTCCTGCCACTGGCTCCTGTCATCTTTGGCAGGCAGCCAGGAGCAGATAAACATTAATTTTCTATTTTTTTTAGGGGCCCCATGGGTGGGATAGAATGGCCTGGTGGGCAGTATTTTGCTCACCCCTGAGTTATATGATGCAGATGCGTATCCATTAGAGAAAAGGACCCTGCCTTCTACATTAGCCAACAGAGTATGAGCGTCATCTTGTAACCAGAATGAGTGTCATTTTGTAACAGGGCACCAGGGCAAATCTCCAGTTCCCACTCTGCCATCTACCCAGGCACCTGCACTGACCTGGGAGTCCACAAGGCTTCTGCCTCAGAGGACATCTTACCTGGGGCCAGGCTCAGTCAGCATTAAGTTCTCTCCCCTTTAAGCCTGTCTTCTCCTTTCTATACCCCTCATGGAGGCATGTCATTAACTGCAGGGTGGGGCCAATGCAGCCCACTAGTTCTTTGGAACCCCTTCCTCATCAGGGAGTAGCCAGTCCATGCCATCACACATCCTCACACACCCTCCCCCGCAAGACCCCTTTTGGGGTACTTCCCTCCCTGGATACATCCTTTGCCTCCCATGAAAAAAATCTGCATTGAGGTGGACATTTACAGCTCTATCATGGATTCACAAAGAGAAGGGTTGCAGGTCCATGTACCAAACATAATTTGGGGATTAATCTCCTCTGTGGTGTGTAACCAGTGGAGAGGTCCATGATCAGGGTGAAGGTCCCACACAGCAAGTAATATCTGAGGGCCTCCACTGCCCATTTTACTGCCAGTGCTTCCTTTTCAATAACTGAATACTTTTTTTCCTGTGAGAATAGCTTTCAGCTCAAATAGAGGATCCAATGTTTCTCCCCATTCTCAGTCTGGAATATAAACTCCTTTGAACAGTCTGGGTTATACAAGACTGGTACCTGGCATAGGCAAGCCTTTAACATGCAGAATGTTTGGGTGCATTGAATGTTTGGGTGCATTCTTTGCTTCGGTGTACCTTCTGGGATGGTCACCCTTCAGAAAGCCATGAGAGGGCTCATAATTGAAGAGAATGCTGGTAAAAACCATCAGTAGAATCCAGCTAATCCTAGAAACCTGTGGACCTGGGTTTTGTTGTTTGGAGATGGAAACCTCTGCAAGGCCTGGTCCTTGTCCACCAGTGGCCAAATTTAACCCTTCCCTAGGGTATACTGCAGGTAAGTGGTTTCAGTCTTCCTTGTATGGAACCTGACTGGGTTTGCAGTTAGACCTGCTTTCCAGAGGGACTGCAACATGGCAGCCACATGGTCTAGGTACTCTGCCCATATCTGGCTGTGGACCATTACATCATCTACATATGCTGCCGCATGCCCCCAGTGGGGCTGTAGGATCTGTTCCATTAACCTCGGAAATGTATCCTGGGGCCCCATACAACCCAAAGAGCACTGTTTGGAACTGATATAAGACACAGGGTGGGGGGTCACAAACTCGGTTTTTTTCCCTAGACTCCAGTGTTAATAGGATCTGCCAACATCCTTTTGTCAGCTTGATGGCTGTAATGTACCATGCAGCTATCAGCTGGTCCAGTAACTTGTCAACCTGTGGCATCAGGTACACATTGAATTTTGAAATATCATTGAACTTTCAAAAGCCAATGCAGAACTGTGTAATGCCATCCCGTATTGGCACTAGCGCAATTGGACTTCCCCAGTCATTGCATGATTCTTCCATCACCCCAAGGTTCAGTATGGCCTGTAGTTCCTGCTTCAGTGTCTCCCTCATTCTGTGGGCCAGGGAATGAGTGTTTTCCCTGAGTCTACTTTCTGGTTCCCATTTGGTTCTGGTGGGCTGCTGGGTTGATTTACCCTGGATGTGATGAAAACACTCCATGGAATAATGGACCAGCCTGTGGGCTTGCTTCCATTGCTTTGGAGTGAGGCTGGTCCCAAACTGCATCATTTCCACCTGCATGGTCAAACCTGCCTGTAGCCCTCTGGTTAAGGAATGTAGGGAGCTATAAAGAGGCATTCCTAAGACTTCCATGGTTTTAGGAGTTTTACATGATACATTTGCTGGTGCCTCTGTCAGTCCAGGTGCCTGATTTCATAACTGACCAAACTAATGGACTGGATCACTTCATTTGGTCCCTCCCAGCAAGCCATCAGTTTTAACTTGGAGGATGGAAAAAGAAGAATCACTTGATGCCTAGGGTTGAATTTGCAGAACTGATCATTTTTATTGTGGTGCACCTCCTGTGAGGTTTGGGTCCTTTGTAGATTTCCTGGACAAGTTTGCCCAGATACTTCAGCTTCTCCCAGATACTCAGGACATATGAGGCAACATTATGAACCTGCTGGGGTTGCTTTTCTCATATCTCCCATACAAAGTCAAGGATTCTCCAGGGTTGCCAGCTGTAGAGAAGCTTGAAGGGGGAAAACCCTGTTGATGCCTAGGGCACCTCCCAGACCATAAACAGGAGAGCTGGAAGCAACTGGTCCCAATGCTGGGAATCCATGGACATTAATTTAATAGAATCATAGAAAATTAGGGTTGAAAGGAGGTCATCTAGTCCAACCACCTGCTCAAAGCAGGACAATCCCCAACTAGATCAACTCAGCTAAAGCTTTGTCTAACCAGGTCTTAAAATCCTCCAAGAATGGAGCTTCCACAATCTCTCTGGTTATCCTTAACATCCTTAAAAACTTAACATTCCGTAATATCTCCTTAAAGTTTCAATTAAACTGCTCTACCAACCTATTGGTTTGAGTGTGTTAGATTAAGTCCTTACTGAGTTAATTTTTAACAGCTTATATAGCTGCTTTAATGCTTTGTGACATAAAATTGGTTCCCTGGTCAGTAATTATTTTGTGTGGCACACTCACCAGTGAAATCACCTTCATGAGTCCAGTGGCTACAACCTTGGCCATCATTGTGTGAAAGGGTATGGCCTCAGGATAGCATATGGCATAGTCAACTATTACCACTATATACTTGTAGCCAGCTTCATTCATTTCCAGGGTTCCCACCATGTGCATCCCAATCTATTCAAAGGGATTGTCCACCAATGGCAAAGGGACCAGTGGGGCCTGTGGGGTTCTTTGAGGGCCAGTTAACTGGCACTCTGAACAGGAGGTGCAAAAATCCAGCACATTCTTATAGGTATCCAGCCTGGTACAGGATGTGGCTCAAGGTCTTTTCCTTTTGCAGGTGGCCCAAACAACAGACAAACTATGCAAGGTGCATGATGTCCTGCCAGTAGGGTTTTGGAACCAGCAGCTGGGTCCTATTTCTCCAGTCATGAGGTCTTTTTTCTATTTCAAAGTGGGGAAAAAACATGCTTTTGGGGGGTTGGCCACCTCTCAATTGACCACCACTCCCTCATTGTAGAACTTAGCTGTTTCATCTACTTTTTGCTCAGTCACAAACTGGGGTGCTATGCCTAGGAGATCCAATTCTTGTACCAGAGATATCCCCTCCTCCACTTGTGGCTATGCTTCCTCCAAGGTCTCCATAGATCTGGAGGGCCCTTCTTTGGGATTGTCCCAGGAGACTGCAGCCCCTTAAGAGCTCCTCAGCGCCTTCCCAATCTCAGCCTAGGATAACAGGACAAGTCAAAGAGGCTACCAGGCCTACCAAACTCACCTTTATGCACTCTCCCACTGACAGCAGTTCCTGGGCCTGGAAGTAAGGTTTTACATCCTCATAAATGCACTGGATGTGCACAACATCCAATAGCACCCTGGGGTCTGAGAGTAGGGACTTTCTAGTAATTGTTTGGGCACACCTCAAATCTGCCAGGGTCATGCCCTTAGTGCCATGCACCATAATCAAGACTCTCAGTTTTTCTGGCTGGGCAGCTCAAGCCTGGGGATCAGCCATCCAGATTTGGGAGTCATTGCATTCCATGTGTGGTCAGTCTTGAGCCCATCTGAGACCAGTGGAGGCCCTGGTCCCCTAGATTGAGGATCCTTCACCCTGGCTGGGGGCATGACTCCAGTTGGCCCTTTCCGTGTACCTCACCTTCTCTGGCTGCCTGCCTCTGGGAAAGGTCTCATGCCTCATGGTGTCTTGGTCTCCTCTGCTGTAGGCCCTCTGGAAGGTTCTACTTCCAGGTATTGCTCCATCAGGCAAACAGCTTCCACCATCACTTTAGGCTGATGCCACAGTTCCCAGCTCCTTCCCCCAAGGGATAATATTCTGATGAACTGCTCCAGGAGAATTACCTTTGCCACCTGATTCCTTGTTTTGTCACTTGGCTTGAGCCAGCACCAACACCCTAGCCACTGGGCAAAGAGCTAGGGTTGGCCTCTAGGCAGGTAGCATTCCTTGTGAATGTGCTGCCTGAATGTCTCCTCTGAAATGTCAAGGGCATCTAATATGTTTGTGTGAGCGGGTGTCCTGGATCAATCAGAGATATAATGTACTTTGGAAAAGCTCTTCCTCCTAGCGTTTGTTCTCATCTGCCATGACTTTGATGAGAGTTAAAATTAGTATGCAGGAGGGTAGCCTCTGATCCTAACTAATACCAAAGTGACTTTCTCTTTTTCCCTCTGGAGCACTGCCACTGGGTAAGACTGGCAAAACCTCAATCTCCGGACAACACCCTTGTGTATTTGGGTGAAACCTTCAGGAAGAACTAGGGTTCTCACCCACACATCCTGTTCCCCCTCTCGGCTCACTCCCTCTCTCATTAAAGAAAGGAATTGTAAATCAACCTATTAATTGGACAGCTGCCAGCTTTTAATTTATGCTCTCTCTTTGTCTGGAGAGATCTGACTTACAGTCAGGCACAATTTCATAATCAGTTCTAAAGGAAACATCCATGCACAGTAATTGTCAACAAAAGTCTTTAATGAAATGTGGGTACCTGCTCTGCAGGGTCTCCACTGAACTTCTCTTTCAGTGCAGCAAACTACCTGACAGTTGCTTTCTTCGGGCACACTGCCTGCTCTGTTTTTGTGCCTCCGCATGAAATGGCTCCGTCACTGAAGTTTCTCACAGGCTCCGGCTCTAGCTCCTCTCCCCTTCTGGCAAAACACACTGAACACGTACAACTCTTCTTATAGGAACTTAGTCAATTGATACTTAAAAAAAATGCTGCTCTCCAGTGTTGCAGACACTGCCAGCACCAGCAGAAATGATGTTATCTCCACAGCTGGTCACACAGCATCTGGTAAGTTTCCTTGCACAATTCCTTGTAACAGGGTCATGGGATCCCTGTTACAGTTGTCAGTGACAGGCCCCCTCCTGGCTTACCTTAGTACCACAACCCAGGGCCCAGAGGCCACATGCCTAAAATGGGTCCAGAGGCCAAGGCAGGGGTAGAATGCAGCCAGAAACACTCTCTGTTGCTGAAAGAGGCCTGGTGCTTCCCTGGAGGGCATGTCCTATGGTGGAGGCAGCCAGTAAAAACCTGGACATACTCTTGACAGCTGACTGGAGGCTATGTTCCCTAGGGCTGAAAGACCCAGGAAATCCCAGGAGGGCTTCTTCACCCACAGATCCAAGAGGACTGGAGTGGACATCAACCCACCCAACACAGCCAATGAGCAGTTCAGCATGGACATGAGCCCACTCACCACCACAGACTGAGGAACGCATGGGAACCCACAGATCAGGAGGGGTAGGGAGAGGGCAGCCCAGTGGGTCCTGTGGGCACCAGATGAGGGGGAACCCCAGTGTGGAGCCCCACAGATCCCACATACTTTTCTAGAACCTCCACAAACTCAGAGTGTGCTGACTGGGGACTGGCAGAGAGGCAGGTCCCATACCAGTGCAGCAGTGAGCACCACAAGGCAGTGGCATACCTGGCCTAGTGGCCAGACAGGAAGAACACATAACAGGAAGCTGGCTTGCCAGGAAGAGAATTGGGCCTGAAGCGAGGGGTGAGCAAAGAGTGCACCAAGCACCCAATCCACCCACTCTCAGAGGTGAGATGCTCAGTGTGGGGCAACAGTGCCCTATCCACCACTTAGTCCAAGCTATTGAGGTTAAATTTTTGGTTGTGTTGGGATTTTTGAAAGCTACAGAAAAGAGGCAAGAACCCTGCAGCATCCCTTCTCATCAGGCCCAAGCATGGGATAAGAAGCCCTGTCATCATGCCATGGCAGTGTCAGGATCAATCATAACACCCAGGAGGAAAGGGGTGGTGTGTAAAGGAGGAGGAGCCCCATAGAAAATGCACCAATAGAATCACCCCAGGGCCCCTAAAGGAACCACTGAGCAACAGTGTACCAGTGAACAACAAATCATGGTAGGTGAATAGGCTCAGGTGTGACAGCTCAAGGTGGCAGGGCACACCCAACAGCCTGTACGGTGAGTGTGAACCTGTCACAGCAGCTTTTACCTCCTTGTGAGTGTGAGCCATCTCAGCATCAAGACCCCAGTAGGCCAGCTGGGCCACCCCACAACAGATAAGGAGCCAGGATCACTGTCCATTGCTCTGGAAGCCACTGTGTGGCAGATTCTACCTTCTCAAATGTCTTTAAAATTGCCTTGGGGTCAGGGGTCATTGGCTGGTCCCATCTTGGTCAGCCAGATGGAAATACTGTGGCTTGTGATAGCTGGTCCAGGGGATGCCATTGGTGCAGGTGGCTACAATAAAGCACAATTTGCTGCACCAACTGCTGCTGCTGTTGCTGCTGGTGGTGGTTATTAACCACTAAATCCTTGATTAGTTTCTGCTGGATAACCATCCATTTCAGAGGTGCTTCCATCTCCATGGTGTGGGCTAGAAGGGATCTGCTTCTACCCCTGCCTTATCCAAATCCTCTTGTAACAGGGTTTATGATGGCTAATCTGCCTGCATTCTCCAACAAAATATAATGAGGCATTGGGGCAACTCCCCAGTACTCACTCTGCAATCTACCCAGGCACCCACAGTGATCTGGGAGTCCACAGGACTCCTTCCTCAGAGGACATCTGATCTGGAGCCAGCCTCAGTCAGCACTGAGAATCCACTCCCCTCTGAGCCAGTCTTCCCTTTTCTTTACCCCTCCTAGACACCTGGAATTGGCTGCAAGGCATCCTGAGCTGGGTCAATGCAGTCCAGCAACTCTCTTAATCCTTTCCTCACCAGGAGCTAGCCAGTCCACACCATCACATATCTCATTCCCAACTCCTTGACCACAGCTAGGGTCTTAACTGAAAACCTGTGACTAGAAGGTGAATTGTTCTGTGGCCAAATCTAGAGCCTGACTTCACTGATCAACAGTTGTGCATGGTTTCTTCTTTCTGTTTGTCTTCCATCTCTTTCACGAGTGGCTTTTTTTAAAGAACTCCCATTAAAATTTACCTCAACAGCATATTAATATACAATGTCCTGAAGTTAAAACTGCCTTTCTGATTCCTGCCATAGACGACAACATTCTCATTGTCTTTTATATGTCACTTTAATTGCCTGATAACAACTGGGACATGGGGGTTATTCTTGGCATTCTATGTGACTGTACCATTGAAGGCCCACATTAAAGCCTGCAGCCATGATTTTCCTTTTCCTGCTCAACCCGTCACCTACTGGATTTTCTTGAAAATTACTAATAGAATTTGCAGTTTAGTGGTGTGTTTGTTGGGGGAAGGATGAAGGAAGATGTAGGTGCGCATTTTTGGGAGGAGGTAGATGGGGATGACAGCTGCAGCCTTTCTGCAGGAGAGAGTGTGTAGGCTTGGAGGGGAGAGTGGAGAGATCTCTCCTGGGGTTGAGGCAGGGTGGTGGGAATGTGCAGGAGGGAAGTGGGGGATACAGTGGGAGAAGGGTTTCTTGTAAATGGATGTGAGTGGCATTTTGGAGGTGTGGTTGGGACTGGCAGGCAAGTTTGCTTTTGTGTGGGGATTTAGGGAGAAAGCCAGTGGTTGAAGGGAGGTTGAGGAGTTGGAGTTCTTGGGTTTTGCATTGTTGTTTGGAGAATCGTCTCTGGGAGTTGTTTATTGTAAGACACTTTGAGCCTTTTGGATAGAGCAGGATATAAATCTAATAAAACTTTTCCTCATGTTTCTAAAGCACTGTACACATCTATGATGTTACATAAGGAATTAGGTTAATAATCATGGGCAAACTACAGTGATTTGTAGCAGATGAGGATCTGGCTCCTAATACATTTTTCACCATGAATGCTCTTCCAATACCTCTTGTACTATATTTTGGATAGTTCAACTAACACACAATAATATTTTGGGCATGGATTCACTAAACACTTAGACCCAATTAAATGCAGTCGAACCCTGATTCGGGCAGATATACAAGCTTATTAAACTGGTTTAAAGCTGCCTGGAATGATTCAAATGTGTATGTGAAAAATCAAGTGCTCTTCTCAACTGGTTTGTATTGAACAAGTTCAGTGTTACATATGGATGCCAAATGTTCTGTGACCTGGGTCCTCCAGGCAACACACGCTCCATCATTCCTCACACCCTCCCTCCTGCCCTCCCCTCCTCTCCCCCATACCTTGCACTTCTACAACTGGCCTTTCTGGTACACAGCCAGAACTCTACTGCCCCTTCCCCTCACCTTTTGTTGACAGTTTTAATCAATGGGCTCCTTTGCACTGCTTATTCAATAAGAGCTATCTTTCTAAAAAGAGCAGACAAAGGGTAAATCTGTTATGTTTTAGTAAACCAACTCAAATAGTTGGAAAAAGTATTCTTAGCAAGCTTTTGGGTATAAATATCCTCTGTCAGGGTCAGGAAGCATATGCAGTTGGTGTGTGCTCTTCTTGGATGGAATGAATAGTAAAGAAGCCAGAGGCTGATATGCATGCAAGAAAGCCAGTCAGTGAAGATGTAAATTGAGGAGTCAGTGGGTGAGAGACAGGCTGGAGGCAGTGGGGGGAGAGGGGAATGAATATAGTTGGTAAGTAGTGGAGAGGTACCTGGGAGTCAGATGTCAGGCAGGTTATAATGTGTCATAAATCCACTGTCTATATTTAGTCCATGATTTTTTGTATCCAGGAGGCTGTTGAAGTGAAGTTCATAGGTTCATCTGTGAAAAGTGTTTTGTAAATTCCCTTTTAGGATTAGAACTGAGACTCCATCCTGTGAGGTATGGAGGGCCCCATCTGTCACCAGGTTTCCTCAACACGCGAGGTCTACAGCCTGCCCGGAGCAAAGATTCAGGATGTGATGGGGATAATCCAGGCCATGATACAGCCTATTGATTACTACCCCATGGTCCTAATCCATGTGGGCACTAATGATGCAGCCAGGAGAAGCTCTGATCACCTGATGATGGACTACCACACTCTGGGGGGCGTGCTGAGGGAGATAAGAGCACAGGTGGTATTCTCCTCTGTCCTACCAGTGAGCGGGCATGAAAGACAACATGAGACCTGCATCAGAGAGACCAACTGGTGTCTTCGGGAATGGTGTCTCGAGGCGGGCTTCGGCTTCCTAGACAATGACCTGCACATCATGACGAGAATCATGCTCAGATGGGATGGGCTTCACCTTTCCCTCAGAGGTAAGCATGTGTTCTCTTCTAGGTTGGCGGATCTCCCCCAGTGGGCTTTAAACTAGGCTCATCAGGGGAAGGGGAAGATGAGGGCGGAGGAAACCTTGGACCACTAAACCAAGTGACACCCACAAGAACAGCCCAGCCTAGGCTGATGACGAGCAGAACGAATACCCAGGTAAGCAACAAGGGCCCAGGCAGTACTGAGATTAGGGGGCCAGTCCACACATCTTCAGGAGGCCTCAAATGCCTCTACACAAATGCTCGTAGTATGGGGAACAAGCAGGAGGAACTTACCCTCCTGCTAGCTGACACCAAGCCAGACATAGTGGGGCTCACAGAAATGTGGTGAGTCCCAACACATGACTGGGCAGGGAATATCAAGGGCTATAGGCTGTACAGGAGGGACAGGACAGGGAGGAGAGGTTGGAATGTGACGCTCTACATCAAGGAGGAATACACATTCTCATCAAGTAGCACAAGGTCAGATGAGGGGCACACTGAAGTGCTCTGGGTTAGAATACAAGGAAGTGGAGGGGAAAGGGACTTAATGGTGGGGGTCTACTACAGACCACCCAACCAAGGGGAAGAGCTAGACCAGGAATTTGTAAGTCAGCTCACGGAGGTAGTTGGATCAAAAAATGTGGTCATCATGGGTGACTTGAACTTTCCAGACACCTGCTGGGAAGAGCAGTCAGCCAGGTCTGACTGCTCACGTAGGTTCCTAGCCAAAATAGAGGACCTCCATCTAACCCAGGAGGTGCATAGCCCCACCGGGGGAGATGCCTTGTTGGACCTAGTGCTAGCCCCAGGCAATGACCTCGTGAGGGGGCTGCGCGTGCTTGACCACCTGAGCGACAGCGATCATCGCCTGCTGGAATTCACCATCCAGCGCAAGGTGGCAAAAGCCTGCAGCAAGGCAGCAGCCCTGGAATTCAGGAGGACGGACTTCAATGTGGTAAGGAGAATAGTTGGGGAGGTACTGAGGTCCCGGAGGGGAGGGGAGTCGGGTGTCCAAGAAGAGTGGTCGTTCCTTAAGGAGACGATCCTCCAAGCCCAAAGGGAGGTAATCCCAATGAGGAACAAAGTGGGCAAGAGGGCGCAAAAGCCCCCATGGCTCACCAAAAGCATACGGGAACGTCTCCTAACTAAAAGGGAGGCGTACACCCAAAGGAAGGGAGAGGCCATCACCAGGGAGGACTATACCTGTGTTGCTCGGGGCTGCAGGTGTGTGGTCAGAAAGGCCAAGGCAGAGATGGAACTGGGACTAGCTACCTGGATCAAGGACAACAAGAAGTCCTTTTTTAAATACATAGGGGGTAAAAGAAGGTACTGGGTAACATGGGGTCTCTGCAAGACACACTAGGAAATCTGGTCATCACACCAGATGACAAAGCTAACTTATTTAACAATTTCTTTGCCTCCATTTTCCTGAGCAGGGACTGGATCAGCCTGTCCACCAGGCCTAGGGTCTAGTCAGGGAACTTCTGGAGGGACTGGATGTATTTAAATCAGCTGGTCCTGACAATCTCCACCTCAGAGTGCTGAGGGAATTAGCAGAGGTCATTGCAGGACCCCAGGCACAGCTTTACGAGCACTCGTGGTGCTCTGGTGTGGTGCCAGAGGATTGGAAAAGGGCCAATGTGGTTCCCATTTTCAAAAAAGGGAGGAAGGAGGACCCAGGAATTTATAAGCCAGTTAGTCTTACCTTGATCCTGGATAAGCTTTTTGAGAGAATTATCCTGGTGCATGTCCATGAGGGGCCAGCAGGGGAGGTTATGCTTAGGGGCAACCAACATGGGTTCATTAGAGGCAGATCCTGTCAGACCAACCTGGTGGCCTTCTATGACCAGGTCACAAAATCCTTAGATGCAGGGGTAGCAGTGGACGTAGTATTTTTGGACTTTAGGAAGGCCTTCGACACTGTCTCTCACCCCATTCTCATTAAATAACTAGGGGACTGTGGTGTCAACACCTACACAGTCAAATGGGTCACTAACTGGCTGGAGGGCCACACCCAGAGTGTGGTGGTGGATGGGTTATTTTCAACCTGGAGGGATGTGGGCAGTGGGGTCCCCCAGGGCTTGGTCCTCAGACCCGCACTGTTCAACATCTTCATCAGTGACTTGGACGAGGGGTTAAAAAGCACCCTGTTCAAATTTGCTGATGACACTAAGATGTTGTGGGCTGTGGGCACGCTAGAAGGGAGGAATAGGCTGCAATCAGACCTAGACAGGATACAGGGGTGGGTGGATGAGAACAGGATGGGTTTCAACACTGACAAGTGCAAGGTGCTGCACCTGGGGAAGAAGAACCAGCAGCTTACCTACATGCTGGGGAACTCCCTTCTCGTCAGTGCAGAGGCAGAAAAGGATCTTGGAGTCATTATTGGTGCCAAAATGAACATGGGCCAGCAGTGTGGGGATGCGGTCAGGAAGGCCAACCACACCTTGTCCTGCATCCACAGATGCATCTCAAGCAGGTCCAAGGAGGTGATCCTCCCCCTCTATGTGGCACTGGTCAGGCCGCAGTTGGAGTACTGCATCCAGTTCTGGGCACCGTACTTCAGGATGGATGTGGACAACTTGGAGCGGGTCCAGAGGAGGGCTACTTGCATGATCAGGGGCCAGCAGGGCAGGCCCTACGAGGAGAGGCTGAGGGACCTGAACCTGTTCAGCCTCCACAAGAGAAATCTGAGGGGGGATCTAGTGGCCTGTTACAAACTAGTCAGAGGGGACCAGCAGGCATTGGGGGAGTTCCTGTTCCCCCGAGCTCTACCAGGAGTGACTAGAATAACAGTCACAAGCTGGCAGAGAGTAGGTTCAGACTAGACATCAGGAGGCGCTACTCAAAGTCAGGGCAGCTAGGACCTGGAACCAACTTCCAAATGAACTGGTGCTCGCTCCTAGCCTGGGGGTCTTTAAGAGGAGGTTAGATGAACACCTTGCTGGGGTCGTTTGACCCCACTACTCTTTTCTGCCATGGCAGGGGGTCGGACTTGATGATCTGCTCAGGTCCCTTCCGACCCTACCAAATATGAAACTATGAAACTATAATGAAATGATTTGATGGTAGTTTTGAGTTTCAAGGTGAAAATGGGAGTAGGATCTTCCTGTAGTTATTTGTAGCAGGTAGTGTCAGAGAGTTGTCTGTTGACTTGTTTTATGTAGTCTTCATGGTTAAGGACAACAATGGGTCCTCCTTTATCTGCTGGTTTTATTACTATTTGGTGGTAAGAACTTAGCGATTCTATGGCCTTTCTCTCTGATAGGGAGAGGTTGTTATGGTGGCATGTGTTGTTGATTATTTCATTGTTCATTTTTTCCCACACAACTGTGAACAAGTTCTTAATCCGTGACATTTGGAAATAATTCAATTGTTATGTGTGTCCCTGTCCTTTAACTATGAACCAGTCAGTTCCACAATCTTATAGTTAATGTCTAGTAATTTTCAATTTCAGGTTTTCAACCAGCCTAATAAGTTGTTTTTGAAATAATGAATAGTCTACTGAAATGGGTTTTTTCATACTAAATATCATGAAAACATTTCTTAGGTTACGTAAAATTACTGTTTTTATATACATTCCTGTTGTGGTCCCAGTCCCTACATGTGTCAATTTCCTGCCTAGCATCCAACCCTGTATCAGTTCTGCCTCCCCAGGCCCCACACATGCCCAGCCACTGTATTAGTTCTACTCCATCAACCTTATTTCAACTCACCATAGCAAGGTACCTCCCAGTAGTGTATTAACTGGCAAGACTAACATTTGTGTAAATAAAACAAATAGTGGTTCATAAATTATTCCAGAACTAACTCTCAGATTCTAAATTAGAATCATAGGCTCATGGAATCATAGAATAACAGAAAAAAAAAAGGCTGCAAGGGACCTCTGGAGGTCATCTAGTCCAACATCCTGCCTCAGGCAGGATCATTCCTGTACACTTTATAAATCCTTTGTCTAGCCAAACTATGCAGTCAACCCTGTCAAACAACCACAAGGTGTAGCACCCTAAAATGCCACAGGTAAAACAGGGGGACAATGGCAGCCAGTGTCCTGCTGTTGCAAGGGTTGTTAAAATATGCTTGAGAGACAAGGAGGAGGGCATGCCTTCTTCTGTAGTGGAAACTCTACAGAAGAAGGCAAAAGCCCCCACAGTCTATACCAATCTGACCATGGGGTAAAATTCTTTCCTGACCCCAAATGGTTTGACCCTGAGTGGAGGGGCCAGACCCTTTAGCCACCAACCTCCTAGATTATCCCTGACCAATGCCTGCCCAACTTCTTCTTCAAGACACCCAATGATGTGTAACCCAGGCGGTAGTCCAAAAGGTATCCCCTTTCCAATTGAAAGGATCAAAGCAGGTGCACAAGCACTGTGGGAGATGTAGGGATTCTCCTCCCCCTACCTAACAGAGTCAGACCACCACTGGGAACTTAACCATATACCTTTTAATGAGGGAACAATACTGGGAACATAACAGGCATAATCAGGGGGTATAGTGGACACTACAATGCCCCAAGGGGCAGGATTCAACAAAGGTTAGACACTTACAATCATTGACAAAAGACAGGGTTAACAAAATATAAAACACAAACAGCAGAGCAAACAATGCTGGTTGGGGAAATATAAAAAAAAGGCACAAAATACAAAATGTCAAAGGACAAAGAAATATAGGGCCTAGGTACCTGGAAGGGGAGAAAATACAATGGCCCCTTTCCACTGCAAGAGGAATTTTTCTTTGTTGGCTCACTCACCACAAGTCACCAAAGCTGGGACTTGAACTAGGATGTCCTACATGGTAGGCAGAAACACTGCCACACAGGCACCAGTACTAGTACCACTCCAAGCTGCTAGGGGTCTTGACCTTCCTGGAGCCCTGGCCTTATGTCGAGCTGCTTGGTCTCTGATTGGAGGAGCTGGAATTCAAGCTGGGAATCCCTCAGGTCGCTGCTCAGATCCTTTCTGAAGCGGGAAGCCTCTCCTGCTGGCCACAGCCTCTCGTAGGGGATCTTGGAGCCCAGTAGGAAGCCTCTCCTGCTGGCCACATGCCATGCTGCTGAGGGTCCAACTGCTGCCTGCAGGTCCTGCTCCTTCAGGCTCTTCTGGGGCAACTGCTTCCGCCCCACTGGCTCAGCTCATGCCAGCTCTTTGAAGCTCCTTCCTTGTGGTCCCTCATTGGTCTCCCCCTGAGTCAGCCGTGCTGCCCCTTTTATCCCCCTACAGGTGACCCAAGGGGCCAAAAAGGGGACATGAGGGGTGAGTCTCTGGGGCCTGATTGGTGAGGAAAGGGAATCCAAAGTCCTCCAATCATCTTTTGCCCTTTCAAAACCCCTGGGCTAGGTCACTGCCAGCTAGCCTGTCACAGATGGAAATCCCTAGGCAGTCTTTTCCATTGCCTCACTGTTCCAACAGTGAAGAAGTTTTTCCTGATATGCATTCTAAACCTATTTTGCTGCAACTTCAAGCCATTGGTCTGCATCCTACAGCAAATGAGAAAAGGTGTTTTCCCTTTTGATGTGGATGTGTCCCACGAAGTCAACAAGTTAATAGAACTCCACACTTGTCTCCCACGATCCCCATTCCCTTTTCCTTAAAATTGGACCTTCTGTTTTAGGTAACAAAGGAACATAGGACTGGATGTGGCCTCATTGGCCATTAAATTAAATCCCCTGCTTTTCAGACAACTGTTTATCCAAGGAATCCCCCAAATCAACACTACAAACCTTCACAACTACAAGGCATGCACTCAAGAACGCCCTGCAGTATAACACTGCTTTGCCATTGCAACTGGTTGGCTCAAAAGAAAAGGACACCATATTACAGAATTCCAAGCCACATTCCCCCCACATTCCAAGCCAATCTGATCCAGGGGGAAAATTCCTTCCTGATCCCAAGTTTGATCTAACCCTGAGCAGAAGAGCAAGACTCTCCATCCAAGAACTTCTGAATCTTTAAAAACATGTTGTACCCAAATCTGCACATTACCCTTGTATGCCTAAATTTGCTGTGGCAGATTCAATGGGTTAGTTCCTAGATTCAAAGTAATTTGTGCTTAGCTCTCCTGATGTTCCAGAGTGTTCAATATGACTTTAAGACCTAGAACAGGACTCCTGGGAAGGGACGGAATCCATCTCATGTGGAGAGGTAAGCCCCTGTTCTTGGCCAGGATGGCCAATCTTCTAGATAGGGCTTTAAACTAAGTTTGCTGGGGGATGGGGAAATATGGACTGGAGCTTGCCTGGGGACTGACATACAAGAAATCTCTGTAGACAGGGACACTAGGAGAGCCACTCTTGTGGGAGCTGAGGCAGCAGTTCTCCTTCAGCATGACAGGAAGCCAAGGGTCTCAATAGGAGGATTCAGGTGCCTGTACACTAATGGTAGGAGCATGGGAAACAAGCAGGAGGAGCTAGCCCTCTTGCTTTCTGGTGGGCATTATGACCTAATAGGGATTATAGAGACTTGGTGGGACTCCTGATGTAATTGGAGTGTAGCCATAGAAGGCTATGCCCTGCATAGAAGGAACCGGATAGGGAAGAAAGGTGGAGGTGTAGCTCTCTATGTTAAGAAGCAGTACACCTCCTTGGAGGCTGACATCCATTCCAAAGAAGAATTGCTTGAAACCCTCTGAGTCAAGCTGGGGGGGCAGGGGGTAGAGAAAAAGACGTGATTGTAGGTGTATGCTACAGGCTACCAAACCGGGGGAGGATCTTGATCTAGAGTTTCCCCAAGAACTGGCAGAGGCCACACATGCATGGAACATGGTCATCATGGGTGACTTTAATTATCCAGACATCTCTTGGGAGGAACACTTGGCCAAGTTGAACCCATCACATTCCTTCCTGACCTGCATCAAAGAGCTCTTTCTGGCTCAGGAGGTGCACCGGCTAATCAGAGGTAATGCTCTCCTAGACTTGGTCCTGGCCAAAGGAGATGACCTGCTGACCAACTTAAATATAGAGGGTTGCCTGGGTGACAGTGACCATGAAACCATCATGTTCACTGTCCATCACAAGGCAGACAAATCTGATAGCAGGGTTGAAGTCTTGGACTTGAAAAATGCAAATTTCAACAAGCTCAGGTCACTAGTAGGGGTATCTCTGTGGGACCACGGACTGAAGGCAAAAAGGAGTGCATGAAGAGTGATCATTCCTTAAGGACATGACCCTTGAAGCACAAAGGAAATCCATTCTGATGTGGAGGAAAGATACCAGAAGGGCTTGGAAGCCCTCTTGGCTAAACAGGAAAATGATTGTCCTCCTAGGAAAGAAGAAAGAGACATACAAACAATGGAAGCTGGGGACAGGCCCCAAGGAGGACTATACAACAATAGCGCACACTTGTAAGGAACAAATTAGAAAGGCTAAGGCAGTGACTGAACTTAGAATAGCAATGGGAATCAAGGACAACAAGAAGTCCTTCTTTAGGTACGTAGGGAACGGGAGGAAGACAAATGGGAGTGTGGAGCCATTGCTCAACAACTCAGGACAGCTGGTTACCAGCATTCAGGAGAAAACTGAACTCCTAAATGACTACTTTGCCTCGATATTTCACTGGGCCAAGGGGAAAATCATGCCAGATAGGGCACAGAATGAGCAGGGCAGGAATGACTGCCTCCCTACTATTGTTGTAGAACTGGTGTATGATCAATTAAAGAAATTAGAAATATATAACTCAGCAGGACCAGATGAACTCCATCTGAGAGGGCTGAAGGAGCTGGGTGAACTTATCACAGAGCTCCTGGCAAAACTCTTCCAAAACTCGTGGCACTCTGGAGAGGTCCCTGAGGACTGGAAGAGGGCCAATGTTGTGCCTACCTTCAAAAAGGGAAAGAGGGAGGATCTGGGTAACTATAGACCAATTAGCCTAACTGCTATCCCAAGGAAAATTCTGGAAAAATTCTTAAGGAGCCTATGTGCAATAGGTTTTCAGAAGGTAGGATTCTGAATGAAAGCCAGCATGGCTTCATTGCAGGCAGGTCTTGTTTTAGCAACCTCATCTCCTTTTATGATCAGGTAACTTGCCACCTGGATAAGGGAGAAGAGGTTGATGTTGCATACTGTGACGTCTGTAGGTGTTATAGGGCTTGCTAGTACTGCCCTGCACTTGTTTGCCTACAGGTGGTGACAGGGTAGACCTTGGTTCTGGATCACCAGGTCTGCCAGGAAGTGGATCTTACGTTTTCTCACCTGCCACGACTTTGATGACCTATATATATTCCTGGGAGGCAATGCCCACGGTGATCCTGCCTGGTCTTGATCCCTGTGTCTTCTGTGGGGCTCCAAACCTCCCCTTTACCCCAGCCTAGCTTCTCCACATGGTGTTTTATGATATTCTTTCACAGGCAGGTTGCAGTGCTGCCTGTTGTAACCTTATTTGCCCCTACCCCAGGGTGTCCTACTGTCTCTTTGGGGTACACCCTTCCAGGGGCCAGTCTTGGCCTGTGCTCAAAAAAATAAAAAATAAACAGAAAAAAGAAATCACAGAAAACTCTGGCTGTTGCTCAGCTTTCTTGTCAGGCTCTTGCAATGTCCCCTTTTCTCGTGATCAGGTGCTCAACCTCCCAATCACCATAATTCAGGCAAACAATCCCTTAGTCCATTCTTTGCTGCGTGCTAACCTGCCCTGCACTCCTATGAACATTCACAGTCTCTTTGGGATTTCCTCCCTGTGCAGGAAGGCTCTACTTGTGATTGTAGATTTTTTTCCTTCAGGCCCTCCTCCGGGTCCTCTGTTGGAAAAACTCCCATCTGGAGATTCTCTCAGGCCTTGTGGACTCCCTCACTCCAGATCCTCAGCTGTAGCTGCATTCTGGAGATTACCACCAGCCACTTGTTTACAGGCCTCCACCTGCCTCAGGGTCACTCCCACAGCTTTCCTCAGACACTCTCTGCAGTTTCTGCCTGCCAAGATGCTCACCCACTCCCCTCTCCCTGTGGCCTGCAGGGAACTGACCCCTCTCTGCCCCTCTCTGGGGCCAGAAATACCTTTGAGCGGCCTCCCTCCACCAATCCTGAGTAAGATGCTGCTCCAGAAATTGGGTGGGTATTTTCCTTCCTTTCCGGGCTGCAGCTGCAGTCCTGCTGGCCCTTCATGCTATAAGTTCTGTCTCACTCCTTCACATATACCTTAACTTCCAAAAAGCCTTTGATCTGGTAACCCATGATGTTCTCATGAGAAAATTGGAGTATTGTGGGCTTAACTGCAAGACAGTTAGGTGGGTAGGATACTGGCTGTGGGGTAGGACTCAGAGAGTCCTAATGAACAGATCTGTGTTGTCCTGGTAAGAAGTGGGCAGCTGTGTCCCACAGGGATCAGTGCTTGATCCAGTACTTCTCAACATCTTTATCAATGATTTGGATGTGGAGGTGAAGAGCTCACTGGCCAAGTTTGCAGACAACACCAAGTTATGGGGAAGCACGGTCATGCTTGAAAATAGGGTACAGATACACGTGGATCTAAACAGGCTGGCAAGTTCAATGAGTTGGAACCAGATGAAGTTCAACATTGAGAAATGTAAAGTGCTCCACCTGGGGATAAACAACCCCATACACTCCTATAGGCTTGGCAGCACCAAACTGACCAGCACCATGAATAAAAGGGACTCATGGGTAATAAAAGACCACAGTATGAATATGAGCCGGCAGTGTGATGCTGTTGCTAGCCGGGTAAATAATATTCTGGCATGCATCAATCGATGCATCTCCAGCAAAACCAAGTAAGTGATTCTACTCTACTCAAAATTGGTGAGACCCCAACTGGAGTACTGAGTCCAGTTCTGGGCACCACACTTTAACAATGTTATGGTAAAACTTGAAAGAATCCAGAGGAGGGCCACCCATATGATAAGAGACTTGCACGAAGCCATATGAGGAAAGGCTGAAGGAACTGGGACTCTTCAGCCTAAAAAAGAGAAGGCTGAGAGGGGACTTGGTAGTAGCTTACTGCTACATTGCGGGAGTACATCAAGGGCTCAGTGAACAACTGTTCACCAGGACACCCTTGGGGAAAACCATAAGTAATGGCCACAAACTCCTTTTCTTTTCTTTTTTTTTACCATTTCAAGCTCAACATTAGGAAAAACTTCTTCACAGTTAGGGTGTCCAGACTGTGGAATAAGCTCCCTCCAAAGGTGGTGCAATCACATACCCTGGAAATCTTCAAGAGGAGACTAGACAGTCACCTTGCTGGAGTCACCTGACCCCAGCTGTCTTTCCTGGCTGGTGCAGGGGGCTGGACCCAATGATCTCCTGAGATCCCTTCCAGCCTTACAATCTATGAAAACAGGAGTTAACAATCTATAGCCTGCAGCAGGATCCAGCCCACAGAGCCATTTGTTTCAGTTTGGAAACATGGGTCTTCAGTAGCATTCTACAGCAAGGCACTTTTGCAGTAGTCACTTTACCATGCTGCAGTGGGGAAAAGGAGTGGTAGTGGCTGGATCAGAACACCCACCTCTCACCCAGGCTTCTCTGACCCAAACTGGGTTAGTCCGGCCCACAGGCTTAAAAGGTTGCCGATTGCTGACCTAGACTCCTCACTTTAAATTTTAGCAAAGAATGGAGAATTTCTAGTGGTTATGCTCTTCCTGCTTAAATCAAACATGCCTGTCTGATCTCCTGAAAGGGAATGTAAGGTTTTCAAATTTCTAAATAAACCAATAGAGCATAAAAATACCAAAGCATAAAATTAATTCACTTTATGAAAAGATTTTCTGTTATTAGAGAAGGAGGGCTACCAGACACACCTCAGGGCTCAAGGAATATTTCTCCCTTGTGAACTGAAGGAGGCCCCATGGAAATAACTTTTGCCATCTTGGGGATGCAGGAATATAATGTTGCTAAACTTTCTATTTGTATGTCAATGACAATTTCATGCTAAAATCTGTAAAAGTTACAGTTACAGAATATACTGAATCATTATTATTACTATTTTTAACCAATAGATATATACTGTAGACATTATTTTCTAGAACTACTCTTGTATGACAATTAACTACTGTAAATCAAGGCAAGAAAAGTCTCAGGTGACATGGGTTCAGGAAACAAATGATGTTGATGGATTTGCATAGCATTTAGAAGAGTTATAGTTACACTGCAGTGACACATATCTGAAGTTCTTGCTAATTCCTGGTTCTCCTCTAATACTTCCTCCTGGCTCCCAGGTTTGTTTGTTTGACCATAAACAGCCTGGCTTTCCTTCCTCCAAGAGCTGCACAGCTCCCATACAATTGCTACTTAATATATCTGCATTCTGTTTTAGGATCCAGCACCTGATTCTTAGCTGGTG
Organism: Alligator mississippiensis; assembly: GCF_030867095.1. Taxonomy (NCBI): domain Eukaryota; kingdom Metazoa; phylum Chordata; order Crocodylia; family Alligatoridae; genus Alligator; species Alligator mississippiensis. The sequence continues at coordinate 239,801,269 of NC_081824.1, forward strand.
CAATTGGCAGAGCTCCACTGCCTTCTGCCAGGGGAGGGTCTGTACTCCCTACTCCTTCTCCCCTCCTCCTCCCCTCCCTGCCACCTTCCAAAGCACCTTACATGGTCACCCAGATTATCTAAAAAAGAAGCAATTTCATTGTGCAGTATTGTCTCTGTCTGTCTCTCTACCTTGTGGTCAATTTGCATCTTTCTCTTTTTGTCTCTAATTGATACTCTCCCAGCTCTATGGGCATGTCTACACATGCATTAATTAGACTTAATTATGGCACATTAAGTTAGTACCTGTTATTACAGGTGCTATACTTAATGCTCTGTAATTCTGTTTCGTAATGTAGAGTTAGTCTACCAGACATAGCATCACTGGTGCTACTGCGCAGTAGCAACAGTGCACATCTTTTAAGTGATGCTAATGCACAGTAGACTAATTCTACTGCACATTAGTTCATTAGCATGTTTTTTTGCTGTGATGCACTAATGCACAGTAGAATTACTCTACTATGCTTTTAGCATCATCCTCCCCCATTCTCATGTAGCTGAAGGCAGGGGTGCAGCAGGGTGACAGGCACACCAGATATTCACCAGGGAGTAGTCCATCAAGCTGACAGGCCTGGTTCCAATCCCTGCCTGACTGGTCTTGCACATCTAGGGTGACGTTAAAATCCCCGCCAAAGACCAGGCATTCACGAGGGTTGAGGGTGCCGATGTAACTGGCTGTCTGGTGGAAAAAAGCCTCTAACTCTGGGTCCCTCGCAGGGGCGTACACATTCAGAAGGTTCAGGACCAGCCTCTGCACTTGAACCCGGAGGTGCAGCAGGCAGCCTGGCACCACCTTAACTTCCTGGAGAACCTCCAGCTGCAGGCCTGGGGAGAACAGGGTGACCACCCCGCAAGAGGTGGCCAAGAGTTGACTAAAAAAGACCTTGCTTCCCCACTCCAGCCACCAATTAGGCTCATTGGCTGCAGTTGTCAGGGTCTCCTGCAAGAATACCATGAGGTACCCCCACTCCTGAAGGAAGGAGAGCACCCGGCATCTTTAAAGACCCATTCTGCAACCATGGATATTAAGGGTCACAATCTTAAATGACCTCATGGCTGGAGGGGAGGGGGGGCATGGAGTACACTATTGAGCAGGGGCTTCATGCATCTCAACACCTGGTGTGGGGTTCACTGGCACATGCAGTGCCCTCCCATAAGTATAGAGGGTGCCTATGAAACTGTGGGCCCACCTATAGATTTGGGTGTTGCAGCTTTTGGGCCCTTTGCCTTCCCCCACCAACACCCTTGCAGTGGTGAGGATTCTGTCAAAGTCTCATCCGCAGTCCAAGGTGAGCTGTACCTTGCTGGAGGACTGCCGGGTGTAGTCACAGTCAAGAAATGCAAGTAGCTCACCCCTTGGGACTGCTGGGACTGAGAGGTCTGAAGGCTCCACAGAGCCTGCCAGGCTCCTTAGGCACTGTCTGAACCCCCTGGTCCGCTAAGACCCCGGACTGTGGTTGGGGTTGGAAGAGCTCTGCAGCCCCTTGGGACAGGGGTTGGGGTAAGGATAGGGGTGGGGCTCCTTTACAAGATGGTGGGGAAGAGCTGGAGTCCTGGGGGATTTGTGCAGGGCCCCTGACAAGATTGGATTGTTGATCAGGAGACCCAACCCCAAACCCCTTTGGTGTGGGACCATGGAGCAGGCTACAAGTGAGGTTTTTCTGGGAGGGGGACTGAAGAGAACCATCAGGCACTGGGGTGGCTTTGATGTCTGCCTCAGGGTCCTGGGAAAGGGGGCCTCCCTCCAGAGGGCTCACCAGGGTGAGCCCCAGGGCCCCTGTCTCCCCCAGATCATCAGAGGGGGAGGGCTCTGCTGCCGGACCTTCTTCTGGGCCAGCCTCAGTCTCAGCCTCAGCACCCATGGTTTCAGGGGTAGGCCCTGACCAGTGGGGTGAGGGACTTCATGCATGGGCTGCTGTTCAGGATTGTCCCGCAGCCCCAAAGCCGCCTCTACTGGGATACCCATTTAATCTTCCCCGGGAGTGGGGTTCTGGGTGTAGCCGGGGAGGCCCTCAGAAGCTGAACTGCTCCTTCTCCCCATGTGATGGTTTTGGGAGGGGGGGGGGTCCTCTGCATCAGAGGGCACCAGCTGCACCCAGGCCTTTCTCTTGGCTTTGTGCCTGGAGGGGACCTGCACCCACTCAACCTTGGGGTGGTCCTCAGGTGGACAGGCTCCAGTGAGGAGAGGGTGAGGGTTGGGATGGTGGGGCAATTACAGTGGGGGTACGGCTGGAGGTGGAGGGGGTCCCACTCCGTCTCCTCCCCAGGCTGCTGCCCCCTTCCCCAGGACTCCACCAAACTTGGTTGGAGGGTGGGGGTCCCCTGAGCTCATGGGGGGGCTAGTAGTTGTGGCTGGGCTGCCAGGGGGGCCCGAGTGGGGAGAGGCACTGGTGGTAGGGGCACCCCTCTTGCCAGTGGGACCAGTGGATGCCCTCCATGCCTGGCCTGTGGGGCACTCATGATACAAGTGCCCTGGGGCACGTCACTAGTAGCACCACACGTGCCCCAGCATTTAGAAAATCCTCACTAGGGCCCCCTGAAAAAGAATTATTAGGCTTCCCTTGGCCTCCAGCTGTGCTCTTGCCACCAGCTGGATCATGACCTGATGATGGAATGAACGCACGTGGTGGAGGCCTGGGTCTCAGCACACCAGTGAGAGGGCCACCACTGGGAAGATAACTCTCTCCAGGGTTTGGAGATGAGGGAGTAGGGCCTAATTGGGGATATAAGGTGGGACAGAGCTGGGGACCACTCTCATCCCCAGCTCTTTTAGGGGCTTGAGGGGGATGTATTCACCCTCCATCATGAGCCCTCTATCCACTGCCTTTTGTGCGGTGGCTTCTGAGGCAAGGAAAAAGACCCCCTTGCCATGAAAATGGGAAGCTGCTACAAACTTGGGGGCCCCCACTACCCAACCCAGTGCCTGCACCCAGGTCTCAAAATGCAGGCTCTCCTGCTTGGGCCGTTGGCACTTCACCCCATGCCTATGGGTGAGTGTCAGGAAGGGGGCCCCACTGCCTGAGCTGGAAGGGCCAGCGGTGGAGGATCCAGGCCCTGCAGCTGTGGGTTGCCCCACAGCTGCATGTGCAAAGCTACGGTTCCCCCACTGGGGGGCTGAATTTGTGGGGCCAGGGCTAGGATCAGGGACAGGCTGAGTGTGTTTGCTGGTTCATGTGGTGTACCTGGTCCCCTCAGGTGCTGGTGGCCTAGGCTTGAGGGTGGGGCCCTTGACCTTCCAACCTGCAGCTGTGGAGGAACCTGAAGAGGACCCCTTCCCACTGCCCTTGCCCTTGATCCCTGATGGTGGGGAAGGGGGCTTTGGAACCCCTCCAGGAGGGTCCTGGCCAGGGGGGACCCCCTGGCCCTGATGGCTCCCCACTGGAGTCTTGCCTGCCCTGCAGCAGAGATCTCAGGCTTCTATACCCCTGGAAAAGGTCGTTTGGACTCTGCATCTGGGGTGGGAGCTGCAGGGGCATGCATCCCCTTGGGGGCTTGGCTGGGATCTGCCCCCATAGTGGGGGCATCTTCCCCCCCCCCCAGAAGATTCCTGCCTTACCATTACTTGACATCAGGGAGGGGACAACAATAAAGAAACCCAAAAATGTACAGTGGGGCTGGTGAATCTAATTGGAGCAGGTTGGGGTTGTGAGGGAAAAGGGGGGAAGGGGGCTGAAGCTCACTGAGCTTCATCCTTACAGGAAAAAAGCTGGGAGGGCTATGCTTGGGGAATGTGGGGGAGGGGGAACACACACACACACACACACACACACACACACACACACACACACACACACACACACGGGCTGGGGAGACTCAAGTTGGCTTACTCAGCCACACAACAAACACCAGGGCAGGGTTAGTGGTCCACAGGACTTACCACACAAATGCAAAACACAGTTTTCGTAACTGCTGAGGGCATGGGGCAAACCACAGCTTTTAAAGTGTCTGTTACCAGATCTGCCCGTTACTTTCGGGTGTCCTCATTTATTAGGGCTATGTTTCGGGGTCTTGGTAATTCTGTCAATGTGCTGCTTGTGTTACTTGTGTTTCTATACGGAGCTATATTTCTCCCTTATGCAAGTCCTTACCCCCAATGGAGCTATCTTGCAGGACTCAGTTTCAATGGGGCTGGGTTCCTCCCAAATCACCAAATCAGTCATACATACACAAACACACACAGATTAACGTGGCACACCTGACCCGGCTGGGTTGATCAGCATGGACAGGCTGACACCCTCCTATGCCAAGAATCAGTTCATCAGAGCAACAATAAACTGCAGTCAGACACAAGCACACGGGTAAACAGAATCCCTCTGAATCCAGCTGGCTGTCCAGCTGACACCCTCATGGGCCAGCATTCAGTTCTTTAGGTCACGTCTGAGTCAAACTGGGTCGATCAGCCTGTACAAGCTGATCCCCTTATGTGTTTCAAACTCAGCACGTCCCAATCTTTGGCCTCTTGATGAGCAGACCCCACAGTATTTTTGGGCTTCACAGGGATCTTTAGCTTAGGTAAAAGAAGCATTGCTGCAGAGCACATGAGGAAGGAGAAGCAGAGAAGGAAAAATATACCCAGTTACTACCAGTTTGACTATAAACATTATTTATTGCTAAGTATATGAAATATATAATGGTACTAGTAGTAATAGACATGCTAAAGAAAAACAAACACAAACAATTACAGTATTACCTGGTTTCACTAAGTATTTGGGGAAACTTAGCTCAAGCTTAACTAATACAGTTCAGGTTCAGAAATTTATGCCTAGAGAGAAAAGAGAGAGAAAGAGAGAGAGAGAGCACTGAGATCTCACCAGTCCAAGGCACTTGAGTCTCAAAGCTGACACACAAAGTTCCTAGCACAATCCTTAAAGGGAGATGATATGTTCTTCCAGCGTCCCAAGAACAACAGCAAGTGGTGTCAGCACACACACTGCTGCTTTTTACAGATTTTTATACCCTCAGTTCAGCTGCTTTGAAGCATTCTCAATAGTGTAAATAATTGTCTTTTCTATTGACAAGGGGTTATCTGGTTTGGAACATCTCAAGAAACTGATTGATAATCAGGAAACACATAAGGTTAGGGAGTAACCAGATACTTGAGAGCCAGCTTGAAATTCCTATGAATAGCAGATATACTGATGGGATATCTCATGGTTTCTTCAGAAACAATAGCTAGCTTGCAGCATCAGGGTTTTGGATTTTTACTTGTTGTGAACAAGCCTCAGCTTAGCATGACTTTTCCAGATCTTACTATAGTCTTTTAACGGACTTAAGGCAATTATTGGAGTGTTTATAACCTTTGGGCAGGAGGACTTCCACCAGTCGTCCCGGGAAAAGTATGACAACACTTGTGGTCAGGATTCTAACAGGCTGGAAGCTGTGATGAACCCCTTTACCATTGTTCAAATGTTGCCCATACCCACTCTGACTCAGTCTCTTGCCTCACCATTCCCTAACCCGGCAACTGAGTTTTAGTCAATCAAGTTTAAATAGGCCTCCCATAGTGGGACCAGGGAATGTACAGCCCAAGATGCCTATTACATTTAGAGGAGTGTGTATGTCTGGGGGGGAAAAGGTCCTTTGTAAAACCCGATTAGAACTGGTCTGATAAATGCTGAGCTGGGTGTGTATAAACATGGGTTGATTAGCATTTGGAGCACAGATTCCCCATCATACAGTGCTCCCCTGCTTCTCTGGTCCCAGAATTCACTGCAGTCTCTGCTTCAGATGTTCTGTTCTCCATTTCCCATGTAAATGAATGGTCATCTGGTTCCATCTCGGATGCAAATGAGACCTAGGGCAGTTGTTTCACTCTTGTCACCCTTATCTGGAGGGTTTTAGGTGTTTCTCCCACTGCGTCTTAATCAGTTTTATTTAGGTAGAGGGGGGGAGGGAGGGGGAATTCTTTGTGAGTCAGACAGCCTGTGTTCTGTGCCCCAAGAACACACAGATGAAAGGTAACAGGCCATGGTTTGAATTTCCTGCGCTCCCTCCCTCAGCCAATCAGAGCAGAAGTGCCTGCTCCTCCCTTCCCACGGGAGAGTCCCAGGGTACCAGTTACCCAGTTAACGGGTTCCTGGGGGTGTCTGGAGCCCAGGGAAGGCTGCTGAGGCAGATGTAAAAGATGGCTGGAGTGGTGGAGGGGCTCAGGATGGGTGGGATTCAACCCATGATTGGGCAGTAAACATTACGGGCTAGAGACTATACAAGCGGGACAGAACAGGGAGGAAAGGCGTAGGTGTGGCTTTCTATGTCAAAGAGCAATACACATCCTCAACTAACAGGATGGGGTCAGAGGAGGGGAAGGCTGAAGTGCTCTGGTTCAGAATACAAGGGGGTCGTGGGGAAAGGGACTTAATGGTGGGTGCCAATACACTTGGCAACTGCTTGGTGGTTGCACCAGATGAAAAAGCAGACCTTTTAAACAAATTCTTTTCTTCCATTTTTCTGAGCAGGGACCAGGACTTCTCCCCCACCGGGATTCAGGGCGGACTCAGGAGTGATTCTGCCAAGCCTAGGATCAGGGAGGACTGAGTTAGGGAACCGCACCTTGTCATGTATCCACAGATGCATCACAAGCAGGTCCAACGAGGTGATCCTCCCCCTCTATGTGACGCTGGTCAGGCCACAGTTGGAGTACTGTGTCCAGTTCTGGGCATCACAATTCAGGAGGGATGAGGCCAGCATTGAGAGGGTCCAGAGGAGGGCCACTTGCATGATTGGGGGTAGCAGGGCAGGCCCTACGAGGAGAGGCTATGGGACCTGAACCTGTTCAGCCTTCACAAGAGAAGGCTGAGGGGGGATCCAGTGGCCATCTATAAACTTACCAGGGGGGACCAGAGGGGAATGGGTGAGACCCTGTTCCCCCAAGTGCCTCCCGGAGTAACAAGGAATAACGGCCACAAGTTGATTGAGAGTAGGTTCAGGGTAGACATTGGAGGCACTACTTCACAGTCAGGGTGGCCAGAATATGGAACCAGCTTCCAAGGAAAGTGGTGCTGGCTCTTACCTTATGGGTCTTTAAAAGGAGTCTTGATAACTACCTAGCTGGGGTCATATGAGCTGAAACTTACTAGGGGTCATATTGTAAGGAGTGACCTAGAAACTACTATGCAAAGCCTAAGCAAAAGTCTCTGTTATGTGACGAATGCCCATCTGCAATGATAAGGAGGAGACAGTCTTAGATAAAGGAGGCTTGAAAACAAAAGCAGAATCAGAGTACTGGGTCAAAGAGCTCATTAAAATACTGAAAATCATGCCCCTAGGTGGGGAAAAAGTATGCTAATGAAACATACATGTATGTTAATGAGATACATAGCTAAAACACAGGTATAGAGACATGCTCAGTAAAGAACTCCTTGCATCACTCCTTTATAGCCAATTAGCAAACAAGGATGCTTATGAAGGTCCAGAACCCCTGTATAAAAGATGCTTAGAATTAGAAATCGGTGTGCTTGTTATGTGAAATTATTCCGCTTGCACCTTTTATTGCTAGCAATAAATCTTCTTTATACTTTCACCCCTGGTATCTTTATTGGCCTTTGCATACCGGGCATGAACCCAGACTTGAGCTGGGGCTCAACACTATGAGCCCAGTATTCATTCCTGCCCAGGGCAGGGGTCGGACTTGATGATCTGCTCAGGTCCCCTCCAACCCTACTTCTATGAATCTATTTATCTATTCTGAAGATCAGTCCAGGAGCCCATCAGGCTTCCAGCCAGGCACTCAGCAGCAGTAGGCAGGAAAACAAAGCATGATCAGATGCAGTGAGGCAGCTGTGCATGAGGGCAGGAGCAATCAATAAATTAGGGAGTAATTCAGTCCAGATCTAGTGTTGATTGGTGCAAGGTGATGCAGCAGGGAATCTCCCCCTCTCCTGAGAGGGGGCAGCAGCAGAAGAGACGGCAGCAACAGCAGCAGTGGTGGTAGCAGCTGTCCAGTTCAGCCACTCAGGGTGTGTTTCTGGTGAAAGTGGAGGTGAAGGTGGGAGTGGCCTTCCAAGGCAGCTGGGGCAGGCAAGGCACCTTTAAGTTCTGGCAGTCATGGTGGGAGAGGGGCCCACATGCAGTAGAGGCTCCCTCTGCAGGCTGTCCCCCAACTGCGGCTTGGTGGCGGGCTGGAACAGGAGTGCAGAAGCTGGGGTGTGGTGCTGTGTTGTGGTGCAGGGCTGTGGGCCCCTCCCTGAGAGGGGGTAGCACCATGCAGCAGATGACCCCCCTGTGGGGGGGACGGGGCAGCAACAGCAGCAGCCCAAGGCAGGAAGGGGTGTGGCCAACTTATCCCCAAGAGCTCTGAGAACAAACCAGCAGCAGCCAGAGGCTGGAAGGGGACTGGCCATCCTCCCCCCAGAAGCTCCTGAGATCAAGCTTGCACCAACTAGCATCAGCAACAGCAGCCTGGAACAGGAAGGGGTGTGGTCAACTTCCTTCCAGAGACCCTTCCCCCAGAAGCTCCTGAGGGCAAGTAGCCCTGAGCTGCTTGACAGGGCAGCTTTTTATACTGCTGGGACCAGCACAGGTGCTGGCCCCAGTCTAGCTCCCGCTGGCTGAAGATCCGGGAGTTTTATGCCAAATACATAAATACCAGCTTGATGTTAGTTAAATACAGCAAAGGTGTGTTAACTGGCACTTTATTAGGCAGAAAACTCTATTAACCTGTGTCTCAGGGCACTTAGGTGCCTGCTCCTAGAAGAGCAGAAACTGCCCAGGGAGAGCCCAAAGAACCAGACAGAAGCCCAGGTGCAGGTTGCCATGGCAGCTAGCTAATGAGGAAATTAGCCTGCACCTGCACCTTGTCAGCTGGCCAGAAGGGGCAAGGCCCTGGGCCCATATAAACCCCAGGACGGGGACTAGGGAGTTCAGTTCTCTGCTGGAGGCCAAGGAGGAAGGAGCCCTCCTAGAGTGAGTGAAGGGAAAAGGCCTGACTAAGTTCTGCTCCTAGTAATGTAAAGGGGCAGAGGGCACCTTCACCAGTTTGTGTTATGTTACAGCCCAGGGGTTTATGTTTTGTTTGCCATTTCATAACAACCAGTTAGGGTGAGGCTATTCGGGGAAGGAGGAGGCCTCATTGGGGGCCCATGGCAGTGTGGGGACCCTGGCTCCAGTGAGGGCGTGGCACGAGAGGCACAGAGACAAGGGTCATGGAGAGCCAGCATTGAGGGGCGCAGAGGCAGGGCTGCAGAAAGCCCAGTGAGAGCAAGGGGCTGAGTTGTAGCAAGGCCCAGGAGAGACAATGACAATACCATCTGTAAGGCTTGGGGCGTGGTAAAGGGACGGTTGGAGCCACGCATAGCCCATAAGGCTGGGGACTCGCAGGGTCCAGGGAAGTCCATCATTCAGGGAAAACATCAGCTGGTGACTGGCTGAAGAATGCAGACAGATAAAAGACCAAACAAGAAGAATTCGCGCCAGAACTGCGAGAGAACAATGGCAATCGACTTTCAAGAAAGAACACAGTGAAAACCCAGCAAAAGCCCAGCAGACTGGGTGAATTGACAAGGCTGTAAAAGATGGGGCGAGACATTGATTTTGGGTCTTGTTTGGCATTTCATCCTGAAGCATTGGTACATCTGACGAGATGGATAAGCAGGAGCCTGGCTCCTACTTGTGAGCAACTTGCCTGACCACTAAGTTGATCTGAACACCGATTAGATGGTAATGTATACCAGCAGAGAACAGAAATTGGGGTATGAATGTGGTGTGTGTGTGTGTGTGTATTAAGCACTTAATAAATGAGACATCTTGCCTTATCCTCCCTCATAAGGTCTTGCTTGTGATTTGAGCAATTGGCAATTTGTGTAACAGGAGGAGCTGGGCAGGGTCAGCTTGCCCGAAGTGGCACAATTTGCCCCACATAAAAGTGCATGTTTAGGCACATGTGCTGAGCCACGAATCTATGGCACATATTTGTGCTGCTGCTATTTGAGCTGCTGCAAGTGCATGTGCTTGCATGTGTGGATGCACCCAAATATTGTGATGACTGCATCAACTTCTAATCAAAGAATTTCCCATCCTTGCCCAAAGCCTTTGAGAAGTGGACACTTTCCTCACACAGAAACACTGTGGGTGCATCCACACATGCAGGCAAGTGCACTTGCAGCAGCTCAGTTAGCAGTGGCACAAATTTGCCTGGCCGGACATCAGGGGAGCTGTGAGAGAGGCCCAACCCTTGCTGTGGCAGCGCAACCCCAGCCTCTTTCCCACCGTCTGCCCTGAAGCATGCGTGTCAAGCAGAATGCCTTTATGTGCCACATTCAGGCATGCATGTTGAAGGTGGCCAACCCCTGTTCTAGCACATCTCTACCTAAGTTTCTCCAATATATAATTAGCCACACTATTATAATGTATTTGTAACTTTAAGTAGCTTCAACTTCTGATGACTAGATCTTGCCATTTGTATGATTACTAAAACTTGTGAAGATGTATGTTGTATCTCAAATCTTACAGAGATCACTTTTAAAGCCTTTTGGGGGGGATAAGCTATGTAGATTAATTCTCATAACCTTCCCATGAAGCAGGTTTTCCAGAATTCAAATTGTGTTAGCCTCTTAACTCCAGTGTTAAACTATGAGCTTGTGTTCAGCTGATTATGCACCAAGTCTTTTTCAGTGTTACTGATTTCCAGGGCATACATAGTCTACCATCCTGTAAATATGACCTATGTTCCTTGTGCCTGGATATATGAGCTTGCCCTTGACTATATTAAAATGCATGCTGTTCAATTAAACTCACTTCAGAAAAGGAGCCCAAATCTGTCTATATAATTGACCAGTCCCACCACAATTGCGTCAATTATTCTTTGTTCAGCTACCAACAAATCCCAGGCATTGAGCTGAGGAGTTTGAAGTGCTAGCCCAATCACTTGAAATTTGCCTGTTGGCACTATGCTGGGGCTGACAGCAGCAGTGTCCACAGGATTCAGTGAATTTGGTCTGTTGCTTGGAAGAACCTGCTCCCTGGTAGGTACCAAATATCAGCATGGAATGCAGTGTCAAGTTCCTCCTGGAGCTGTCATAAGCATGCAACTCTCAAATTATTAAACAAAATCCGTGACAATCCTGGTTAGCCACCAAAATTAGATCTCTTCAGCCTCTAGAGCAAAGGGTTGGACTAGATAACCTCTTAGGGTGCATCCAGATAAGCGTGGCTGTGTGGTATGTGGCATGGCAAACATGTCTGCAGTGCCACATACTGCACAGCCAGGTGTTCTCTGCATTGCAGTGGTGCGTTGCCTATGCATATGCTGCTTGTCTTTTTTTCCCCACAGGTTTTTTTGAACCTGGGATATCCAGCCACTCTGCCCAGCAGGATTGCCACTGCTGCAGCCCCAGAAGGCCCCCAGAACCCCAGGTAAGGCTACTTAAGCCAACACAGTGCTGGCCCAAGCCTCCCCTACCATCCCTGGGGTAACTTGCCATGCGCCAAAGCACATGTGGCATGGGCATTCCCTGGGAACAAGTAGCTGTGGTGCAACGTGCATTGCTGTTACTTTTCTCCAGAGAACCAAATGTCCGTGCTCGTCTGGACATAGCCTTAAGGTCCGTTCCAGCCCTACTTTTAACATGAGTGTATGAAAACCCACCTGCAGTCCTTGAGATGGGCCTATGATAAAACATAGCACATTCAGTAACATCACATCAGTTGGGTGAGAGGAATCATCTGCAAAAATTACAACTAAATTACTTATTACTGATTCCACCCGCCGCATATGCCTGCCTGGTATTGATCTTCCATCTTGTCTAAGGGCCTGGCTGAACAGACACGAGATTCACACATGGGACCAACATGACCACCTATACAGTGGCTGTAGAGAAGTGCAGAGTAAGAAACATGTAATTTATAAGAGGTGTGATGGCAGCTGGATCACATTAACACAGCCAATAAAGCAGCTGTTACTTGGCTTACAAAAAAATGGCATTGTTAGAGAGATACTCTATGACATTTTTATACTCTCTGCAAACACAGATAGCCGTGATTTTATACTTTAATTAATAATGTTATTGAAAAACACTGAACCAAGTGGGGATCTATGAGAAGCACCGTCTTTAGATGATGGATTCCCCATCTACAATTATTTTTTTAGGTCAGTTGATTAGCTAGCATGTAAGTCCTTGAACAGAGCCATTCTGAATGTATTCAGTGCTATTTTTTAAAATCAGGATGGTATGTGTGTGGGAGTGTGCACTGGGAGTGGGGGTGTATATAATCATGGCTAGTGGGCATCTAGTCAGAGATCTTTGAACATTTTCTACTTTAAATTTAAGTTTCCCACAAATTATGTCAACAATTGCCTTAAGCTTTGGGAACTTGGCCCTTTTAAAGTTCCAGAGGTACATGTGACTGGTTAGTGACATAACCTCTTTACATGAAGTAAATGTAACTAGATCGTGATAAATAGTATCTACATAACCACAAACTTTTAGATCAGTGATTAAGTCTCCTTTTTCCACCTGAATGAGATTCAATATTGAGTTACCCTGTGTCAGGGTATGTTAATATATTACTACCTATTATTTTTGGAAATTGCATGAAAGTTTTGTTATTGGACACATGAGATTTTCAACAAGTGCTTCCCAGGTTGGAATCACTCATGATACATTTTTTTTCATCTTCCCCATTACAAGCAATGATTTAAGGAGCAGTTTGTCCTGTTCTCTAGTGAGATTAAGCAGTAACAGATGCCCACAAGTATCCTATCTTTAGTTTTACCAGTCAGAACATTAATTCAGGAGCATTTAAAATTCTGCCATTTTGAACTTCCAATAACTCTGTACTGTGCCACAGTATCTTTGACGTGAAATGACACACCCTTTCCCAGTATTTTTCTGTTTTGCAAAGATGGAGCAAACTGTGAATGTAGATTTAACCGTTACAATCTCCAGACTCATCCCAATAGCTATACAAGAATTCCTATATCTTTAACTTTGGAGATGACATAGTCTGTTTAAGGAACTACATGAGTTATTATTGAATGCATTCTTTTAGCTCTGTTAGAATTCTGGTCTGCAGACAGGACTGATCATTGTGTTGTGAAAGCTCTACAAACTTGTCCATTTTCTAAATGCAGCCATTGTATTGGGCCAACTGATTCAGTGGCCACATCCAAATTTAAATTCATAAATTGGGAATCTTCTCATTTGGAAATCAGTATTTATGCATGAGTTAGGGGCTGCAGGTGGGATAGATTTCATATCGTTACAGATGACTATGCATAGCAATCATTTTTTCAAAGTTTATGATGAACTTGCAACTGATTTCTGACCTAGTTACTGTAAGTTATATACTAGGGTGACCTGAAGCCCATTTTGAAATGTCTGAGCTAGTTTTCCAGGCCCAGCTCAGTACTCCTCATCTCCTGCAGCCTTTTTTTTTTTTTTTTTAGAGCAAAAAGGGTATAATGTGATTTAGGTAAAGTTAATGCCCCTGAACAGATGCATCAGCAGGAGATGTGACAAAATGTCAAGTGGAATGTGCCTGAGGGATTGGAATCTGGCCATGGGCACAGCAGATGAGTCCCCAAGATGGCCTATCCGCTGGAGGCCGGGCATGCTTTGGTGACAGCTGTGATCTTTATGGCCCAGCTTCGATGACAGTTTGGGAGGAGTCAGCTCTGCTCTCTTCTGACAGGAATTTGGTTTGTCATCAGATTCTAAAATCCTTCTGATTTATGGAATCAGCCCAGCTGTGTTTTAATCAGACACATGTCCGCCCCACCTTTCCCTGTGGATTGGGGCTGGAAGGCTCTATGAGACTAACACAAACATTTAAATTCAAGCAAATCACAAGGAAAAAAGCAATACTAGTTTATCAGATCATGGAAGACATTGATACTAGCAAACACAAAAGTCTGGTGCATTTATCTGAAAGTGTGCAGTAAGGCCATTGTGGTTCCCATGCCTATAACTGTCCTGATCCCTATCTGTCACCAGCCCTACATTTGTTTCTTTTCTACCTATCATTTAACAGGAACATGCAGAGAATTAGAAGTGCAAAAACCCCCATACCAGAAACCCATCTTTCAACACTGTGTCCCCACTGTGTTTGTCAACCCCCAAGTAATCTCCCAGAAAAATGATCTGTAAATGTATGTGGCTCAAAAGCCACAGCATTAGCAGTAGGTGCTGAATGCCTGCTACTACACAGGGTAAGGGCCATGTCAGTACAGTGCTTGCTCCTTGTCTCCCAGCCCCAGCTTGTGCAACTCCCAGCATGCATTCTCCTGGTGACTTAGCACTCAGCACGGAATCCTATTGACATTTGTGGTTAGTTTTTTAGGACACAGAGGGCATGTCTACATGAGATGTTTTACTATACAGTAGAGCAGTTAACTGTGCAGTAAGACTCCTTGATGCTTACTGCACAGTAAATTGCTCTAATTGCACGTAAATTTGCTACCTGCAAAAGCAAGCAGCAAATTTACTCAAGATTACTTACTGCACAGTAGCACATGTTTAAATGCTGATTGGGAGAAAATTAGTTCCTGGTCAGCCCCACCAGTAGGGGGGCAGCCTTAGGCTAGCCACAGGGCCCTGGGACTGGGAGCCTCTCCTGTCCCCAGGGCTGGCCCAACTCTATGCCTGCCCCAGCCCCAGGCCTGAGGGGATGTCAGGGCCCTGGAGCACTTCCTAGCAGTTTGTGGCCACTTCTGGGCACCACATTCCCCAGCACAGGGCCCAGGGCAGTTGTGGCAGCCTGCCCACACCCCAGCACCACTCCCTGTTACTGCATTGCTGTGCAGCTGCCAGGCCCACACTTTCCGTCTGTACAGGGTACTGCAGGCAACTGCCAGGCCTAGCAGAACCCAAGGCCACCTGAAGCCAGCTTCTGGCCGCTGGGTCCCACACCAGCTGGCTCCAAGCTACTTGCAACAACCTGAATGGAGCCTGCAGCTGGTGCCTGGGACTGCAGCCCCATGTGTGTGCCTGTCCCATGGTATGCCTCTGTGCTAGGCACTGCAGGTAGCTGCCCAGACCCACCAGGACTGCTGCATGGAGGCCCAACATGCCATTGAGGGAGCCATGCAGGCATCCTCCCCATTTGGTCTTAGGAAGAGACTGCGGACCTTGTGGTGCTGTGGGGAGAGACTGATATCCTCAGCCAGTTTGCATGAGGTGTGTGCTCTAACACCCACATTTATGAGGGACTGTCAGGCTGCATGGGGGAGTGTGGGCACGACTGGTTGGTGTGCCAGTGCTGCATAAAGATCAAGACCTTGCAGGCACAGTGGTTCGCCATCAGCAACCACAACCACCAGTTAGGGGCTTCCCACAAGTCCATGTCCTTTATGTGGCAGCTGGATGACATCTTCATGCCCTGGGACCCTGGCCATAGCTGTGTTATCTACTTGAGCATGGGTGGCCTGACTGAGCCTCCGCTGCAGCCTAGCACCTGAGGTGATGCATCATCAGGGGAGGGCCCCTTGGCTTACCAGGAGCCTGTCTCACTGTGCTTCTTTCCCCCAGAATTGTTCAGCAGTTCTGGGAGCCCAGACCAGCACCTGCTTCACCAGCTCTGCAGGCTCAGCCACGCCCACAAGGCCAGGCCAGGCCAGCCATGGCACTGCTAGCTGCCAGTAGCTCCAGTTCCTCCCCAGAGGGGGCCCCTGCCCAGGCAGCTGGATACCATGCCCCTGTACCCCAGGACCCTGCTGGATACCCTGCCCATCCTTCCTCCCCACCTGGCTAAACTGTGCTCCCCAGGTCCCCAGGTTCTTCCCCCACAGCATGCAGGGAGATGGGAGACAGTGCAAGACTTTATTGAACAGCCTGTTCCCCCCCCAACTAGGCAGGCACAGGCCTCTCACATGCTGAGGAATGTGTTGATGTTGGTGGTAATGTCTTGCTCAGCTGGGGGCGGAGGGCGGCAGGGACATGTACTGCAGACACAAGTAGTTCTCCAGGCAGCAGCAGAGGTTGCAGGGCAGTGCAGGGTTGCCTGCTGCTCCATCAAAGGTCAGGGTCCAATGCCAGGTGTGCAGGAGTTCCTGGAGGGTGGTCTGGGTCACCTGGAATGTCTCCAGACACTGCTTATCATCCCAAGTGGTCTGGACAATGTGCAGCCACCAGTCCTGGCTGGTCAAGTGGGCCCAAAGGTGGCTGGGCTGAAGGCCCAGGAGGGCATGGACGGCTCTGGCAGTGGTGTTCAGGAGCACATAGTTGGTATCCCTGCTGGCAGCTGCATGGCAACAGGGTTCCTGGGATGGTGTGGTGAGGCTAGCCAAGTGGGCACTGTGCGCAGAGGAGCCAGTAGGGCCAAGGTTGCCCTGAGCCAGTTGGTGGTCACTGTGGCAGGTCAGCAGGGCCAGCACTGTGGTGAGCAGGACCCTGGGGTACTGTCTGTCACTGCCAGGGATGGGAGGTGCAGCAGCCATGGTGCAGGGAGGCAGAGGGTGTGGCTACAGACCCAGTGTGCTGCCCCCACACTGTGCATTCTGCTCCTGGCCAGAAGGGTGGCTGGCCAGGGAGCAGCATGGTGGCTGCCTTTTAAACATGGCTGCCAGCCACAGACAGCTGTGGCCAGAACCTCCAGCTCCCCCTGGTGGTGGCAGAGGCCTGTTGCAGGGCCACAGGGAGGGGAAGCAGTCTGCTGCTAGGAGCAACAAATCTGCTCCTGCATCCCTGTACAGGGATGAGCGTGCAGGAGAGTTTACTCTAGAGTAGTTTACTGTAGAGTAAACTGCTTATGGATTATTTGCATGTGTAGATATGCCTAGAGGGCATATCTACACTTGCACTTTACCATATGGTATACTAATTTACGGTGCAGTAAAGCATCACTGTCTGCACGTGTGTGGCAATTAGGCCACTGTAGACTAATTTATTGAGTCATTAGATAGTTCTATCAGACATAAGTACTACCCAATGGCATAGTAAATTACTGTGCTTAAATGCAAGTGTAGGCAGTGATGTGGGTGCAAATGGTGCCCAGTCAGCTGAGCCAGCAGGGGGCCAGACTTCTATGTGCTGCTGAGCCATGTGGCTCAGCAGTTTCTGGAGCCGTGTGGCAAGGGAAGCTCCTCAGCTGCCCATCATTGCCACCTGGACCCTGGGCCTGACCCTCTTGGGGCCCTTGCAAGCCCAAGCCTGTCGCCCAGGCACCATGCTCCGCCACAGTGCGCACCTGCAGCTGACGCTGCCCCCCAGACCCTATGTCTGGTCTGCCAAGGCCCCTGCCACCTGGAGTCTGTTCCCTGGGCACTGGGTCCAACTGCAGTGGGCACCTGCAGCTCATGCTGCCACCCAGACCCCATGGCTGGCTCGCCAAGGCCCCTGCCAACCTGAATCTGCCTCAAGGCACTGTGTCCCACTGCAGCAGGTACCTGTTGTCAGTGCCACCATCTAGAGCTCAGACCTGACTCCTCCATAGCCCTGTGATATCAGGTTCCAAACCCACTGGATACACAGGGCCAGGGGACAACTGGAGCCATGAAGAGATGGTAGACCTCATTGTCATTTGGGGGGACATTGAGATCCAGTGGCAAGGGCCAGTGCCTATATTTACATGGCCATGGCCCAGCAGATGCAGGAGTGTAGACACCAGTAGTCCAGCCAGCAGTGCCAGGTGAAGGCCAAGACTCTGAGGGTACAGTGGGTCTGTGTTTAGGACCACAAGAGGTGATTAGGGGCTGCCTATGGGTCTATGCCCTTTCTGTGGGAACTGGACTGCATCCTGGCCCCCACAGACCGTGGCAAGGCCCAGCACATGTTTTGCAGCATGGGCAGGCTGCTGAACCCAAACTACAGGCCGCAGACCAGGAAGACTCTAGGGGAGGGCCCCTCAGGGCTCCTGCCCCAGGTCCCAGAACACTCCCTGCCTTTGGCCTCACCCAGCAGCTCAGGCAGCCCAGGCCACCACCTGCCCCAGCTACTCTGGCAGCAGCACTAATGACAAGGACAGGGCAAGGATGGCCGCTAGCTGGACCACCTCTCCATAGCCAGGGACTTTATTGGACTGTTGGGAGCACTTGCCACACCCACCCAGTAAGTCTCACCCAGGGAAGAAGGCTGAGGGGAGGGGGTGCCGTGGCTACTCATGCCCATACCAGTTCACCCACCCATCCCTGGTCTGCATGCCTGGAGCCATGGTGGGGGGGGGGAGGAGGGGAGGGAGCTCCCTTCCTGTCCCCTCTTTTCCCCACCCTGCCTGGACAAGCTTTCACCCATCCACTGGAGTCCCCCCTGTCCACCATGCAGGGAGGCAGAAAGCAGTTCAGGACCTTATTGAGCACCCAGTGGGCTCCCAGGCACACAGCCAGGGACCTGTCACATGCAGAGAAACTTGTTGATGGCAGTGGCAATCTTCTCCTTGACCGCAGGGGTCAGACACGTGTAGCATACACAGAGATACCCCTCCAGGCAGTGACTCACATTACGGGGAATTGCAGGCTTGCCTGAGGTGCCTCTGAAGCTCAGGGCCTCATGCTAGGTTCTAAGCTGTGGCCAGGGAACCACTGTGATCATCATCATCATCAGGGCATAGTGGGTCAGGCAGCCCTCAAAGCTCTCAAACAGCTTGTTGCAGCACTCCCAGGTGACTTTGACCAGGGACAAGCTTGGGGTATAAGCCATGTGCAGTGGAGGCCTTGGCCCAGGGTGTCTTCTGGACAGTCCTGCCAGGGATAAGGAGGCAGGTGTCATCAGGTCTGTGTCCCAGCCAGGTGGGAGCACCTCACCCCGAGAACCCAGGTGCTATGGGAATGAAGTACCTGGCTTCTAGGGAGGAGAATTGGGGGGAGTTGCTCCAGAGCCACAATTATAGCTGCTGGCAGAGGCCAGTTATGGCTCAGCCTGGGTATGGTATGGGGAAGGCAGGCTGCCTGCAGCCAGTGGCAAGCAGCCTGCCTGCTCCCACCGTGGACGTGGGTGATGGTTATAAAATGATATTTAGAGATTTGCTTTTAGGAATTGGCTTGCAGATAAAGTAGATGTTGCATTAGAACAATGGTCCAGGGGGATGGCAAGGGTTAATTGGTTTCTAAAAGCCTGTTTGTGATGCAGTTTTAGTCTTCAAGGCAGACACTGTGTCTGCGGCCAGTAGGCATAAACAGGCTGGAAAATTTGCACGGTGGTCCCTGAAAACCTCATAATACAGATAAGGTAGTTAGGCCACAGTGAACAACTACAGAGCCTCTGGAATTTCTGGTTTTGGTAGATGGACCAAATTAGGAGGATGGGGCATGCCCAAATTAAGACACCAGTAAGTGCCCAAATTAAGATGTGTACATGTAATGGATTTGGGAAACAAAGGAATATGCTGACAAAGCAGAATATGGACAGTATGATGACCACAGGGAAACCAATGACCCAAAGTTGAAGAGTCATCAGAGAAGGCAAAGAGTACAAAAGGAGGGATTTCAGAGCAGCAACACCATCATAGACAGAGGGCACACTACTAGCCCATCTCACCCACCCCAACCTCCAGGCTGCTGACATCTTACATTTAAGAAAGAACCAGATGTACCTTTCCTCTGTGATAGCATTAGGACTGGTAGATATAGAATCACAGGGTCCCTGGGCACCTGTGCATGCACAACCCCTGAACTGAGGGTGGCCAGTGCATAACCCCTGTGTACAGTGCATGTTATCACTTAAATGATACCTGATACTGAAACCCTGCCTCACCTGCCACTCACCCCACCTCCATGCAGCCCCTGAGCAGAAGCTGGCCATGGCAGGGCCAGAACCACACAAGGGCCCTGCTGGTCCTGGCCCCATGGAGGAGATGGTGGAGTGGGATGAGTGGGCTGGGCAGTGCCTGCCCTCGCCCCTGGGCCAGCTCCCTGCCTGCCAGGTTTGCCATGGCATCCATATCTGAGGTGGTGTTGGCAGAGGCTGGGGTGCCAGCCACATCCCTCTAGGCTCCATGCCAGAGGTGCCTCCTCTTCACTGTTCCCCCCTGACACTTGAAAAAAGACTTTAAAATAGTTTAACAGGGAAGAGGGTGCTTTACTGGTGCTGCATGCTGGGGTTGTGAGGGGGTAGGAGTGGGTGTGGTGTTAGGGAGGGAGGGAGTCTAGTGATATGAGAGGGGGATCTGTTGCTGTGTTGGGGATGTAAATAAAGCTTGAGGTGTGTTGACAACTGTTCACAGTACACATGGTCTTGGTGTTGCTCTGAGGGGCTGAAGTCCCTGGGCAGGCACCCAGGTGCCTTACAATGTGGGGTGGTGGAGGAGGTGTTCCATGACTGCCTCATGGATATGGTGCCCTGGCCCCCACTGCCAGGTGTGTGGCTTACCCAGGGCCTCAAGGTGGCCCTGTTGGTGGCATCACTACCACAATGCACATTCCTAGTGCTAGGCATCCTCAGTTGCCTGAAGGTGTACTTAACCAGCACACAGCTCCAACCCAGGCACTAGTTAAAGTTTACCTGGCATGGGTTGAGGTAGCCAGTGTAAGTGTGCATGAGCCATGGCAGCAGTGGGTAAAAGTGGTCCCCAGTGAGGTGGGGTGGGGTGGCCATGTCTTCCAGCTGCTGGTCTGGGACTCCTGGTATGAAGTGGCCACTTTCCACCAGGGCTGGAATGGAGTTCCAGAAAATCTGGGTGTTGTGGGTGCTGCCAGCCCAGCCAGTGCAGGTGTTGGTGAAGGCTCCCATGGCCTGCAGCACAACAGAGTGGAAGCCACATTACCTATAGTAGGGGTGGTCCACCCAGGGTAGGCAGGTGATGGACATGTGTGTTCTGTCACAAGCCCTGATGCACTGGGGAAGCTGAGTGCTCAGATGCCCTCCACCACCTCTAGTGGGGTCAACAACTCAACCAGGGTGTTGGCTAGCATGCACTCAAGGGCACCACAGACTTTGAGGATGGCCTCCCTGGCAGTCGCCTTGCCCACCCTGAACAGGTGAGCGACATATTGCAGGCTGGCATTTGTGATAAGGTTAATGAGGGTCATGGACATGTGGGTCTCCACAGGGAAGGGATGGTGCATGGTGGTGGGCTGGCATTTCAGGGTCAGGCCAAGCTGCTGGACTAGCTCCTGGAATGTGGGCTGGGTCATTCAGAATGAGTCCAGCCAGATGATGACCTGGGTCATCCCAGGTGCACAGGATGACGTGGTCCCACCAGCCCCAGCTGGAAGAGTGGGACCAGAAGCAGTAGGGCTGAAGCACAATGAGCCTGTGGATGGTGGCTGCAGCAGCATCCATGTGGGTATCACTGGTGTCACTGCCAGAGTCTGGGAGGTGACCCAGGGCCTGGTAGCCAATGGTCTGGGGGCAGTGGGGCACAGGAAGAGCCATGGGCCCAGGCACAGGACCATGTGGCAGGGTGAGTCAGATGAGGTTGAGGCCCTCCAGGCCAAGGCAGTGGTCAGTGTGAGTGTGGAGTGCAGTTAGAGCAGTGTTGAGCAGAAGGCCACAGTGCTGGCTGTCACTACTGTACAGTCTGCTGCACATGTAGACATGCCCACTGTGTAGAAATTTGCTACACAGTAAATTCATGCACATTATTTGTATGTGTAGACATGCCCAGGTAAATCCTATTTTCCTCCCAGCTTTTATAGTTATCTTACCTCTTTTTCGATGCATGATTGTGTACAGACACTCCATTCAATTCCCACTGCAGTCAACATAGTTACTTCTGCTGACTCCAATATTTGTACCAATATAAAAAGATGATACATGAGTAACTATATGCAGGCTAAAAGCTTGCTCATTTTTCACTGCTGTTACCTGGCATCACACACAAGAACATGGTGGCTGCTTCCAAGCTCAAACTCACACAACTTCCCCCTGTACTCTTCTGCCCTTTGCAATTTGTCCCCCACATTCATGACATCAGGGCAGCATTGTGCCATGAATCAAAAGTGCTGGCTGTGACTCTACCTTGTATGGGTTAGAAAGTATTTCCATTCACAGTTCATGGATAGTGGAAAGATTCAGTGATGGGAGACAGAAAGCAAGACAGAGAGGGCTGATGGACAGCTCAGGCAATAAAAGGGAAATATGGGTGTGGCACTAACAGAAGCCCTGAAACAGTGCAAGATAGCCTCAGAAGCACCAGAAGTTTCATAGTTTCATAGTTGGTAGGGTTGGAAGGGACTTGAGCACATCATCAAGTCCGACACCCTGCAATGGGCAGGAAAGAATGCTGGCGTCAAATGACACTGGCCAGGTGATCATCTAGCCTCCTTTTGAAGACCCCCAGGGTGGGAGTGAGTACCACTTCCTTTGGAAGTTAGGTCCAGATCCTAGCCGCCCTGACTGTGAAGTCGTGCTTCCTGATGTCTAGTCTGAATCTACTCTCAGTCAACTTATGGCCGTTATTGCTTGTTACTCCCAGTAGTGCTCGAGGGAAGCCGGGACTCTCCCATTGTCTGCTGGTCCCCCTTGACAAGTTTATAGAGGCCACTAGATCCCCTCTCAGCCTTCTCTTGTGGAGGCTGAACAGGTTCAGCCTCTCCTTGTAGGGCCTGCCCTGCTGTCCCCTGATCATGCAAGTGGCCCTCCTTTGGACTCTCTCAATGCTGTCTACATCCCTCCTGAAGTGCAGTGCCCAGAACTGGATGCAGTACTCCAACTGCAGCCTGACCAATGTCGCATAGAGGGGGAGGATCACCTCCTTGGCCCTGCTAGTGATGCATCTGTGGATGCATGACAAGGTGCAGTTATCCTTCCTGACCGCATCCTCACATTGGCAGCCCATGTTCATCTTGGAATCAATAGTGACTCTGTTGCCCTGTGGGGTGAACTCTCAGGATCTCAATATTGCACTGTTAGACAGGAGGGTGTGACACAATTGCACATATAAAAACACACAAATCAATTAGGTGCATACACACACACACTACCAGCTCAGGCACATACACATCCAAACCAGCCTAGGCACATGCATACCTATCATCTATTCAAACACATATACTATACACCCCAGAAGTTAGACACAGATCACTATTTCATATATCATGCACACAATGCCATATATATACACACACACACACTCACCAGTTCACACACATACAACCCACCTACATAAACACACAGGTAAGCTCCTAACTTGGATGGTACAGTGTGTATGTGTGTGCTTGGGGTACCTGGGATACTTGGGGGAAGGTTTAGGTGATAGAGAGAGTTAAAGTGTGTCATAACCCAATGATTTTTAGTGCCTCGGCACATTGGAATTTTCCCGCCACATGGAGCTTTCTTTGCATGGTGGATTTCTCAGCTGCAGAGAGAAATCCCCGGTGCAAAAGAGCTCCTGCCACACACATGCAAATTAGTGTCCCACTATTGGTCAATTCTAAATTATTCCTACGTGGAGGCTAGCAATTGGCTCGCTAGCCGCACAAAAGGTTAGAGCAGTTTCCACCCAAGTTGGAGGACTCCACAACCATCTCATGGGGAACTCTGAGCGCGCTGTGGAGCCTAGCAAACTCCGTGTGTGTCTTGGAGGAGGACACAGAGGCCTGATCAGCTCTTAGCCACTCTCCGTCATAGTGGACAATTTGACGTACCCCCGTGTGAAGCGCTCGTGGAGTCGTGCATCAACGACTCACCTCAGTTCGGTTCGGTTCGGAAGAGATCTCACTTGTGTTTGTTTGTGTGCAACTGCAACTCAAGCAAGTTTCCTTCTTGCACTGTGACCATCGGCAGTGTAAGTAAAGCTTTCTTTGTAAAACCAACATGCTTCCATGCCTAACTCTACTCCGTCGTGGAAAAACCCCACCTGACGGTCCAGGCTACTGGCCATAGCCTTAGACCGCCCTCGGTCCCGACAAAGTGTAGGGAGTGAAAGTTGCCAGAACCAGAATTAGAACCAGTGGACTACAGAGAAGCTAGCTGAGGAACCGAGGCTTGGGTTTACTTAAGGTAGACTGGGGCTGGAAACTGAGGCAGACAGCTGAGATATTGGGGGTGGGGGCGCAGATAAGTGGTGGCAAGGAGGAGACAGCCAGGAAAGAAACTGAGGCAGAAACCTGGTTGCTCAAGGGAAAAAGAAAAGGCAGTGGGGATAAGACAGTGGCAAAGAAACAGGGGGTTTGGAGGCAGAGAGGAGCTCAGGACAGGTGTTGGAGGTGGCAGTGAGCCAGAAGCAGGAGAGGGAGAAATGAGACAGAAGTTACAGGCGTGAGGAGCAAAGATTGGAGCAGGGCCAAACCATAGTAAGGCAAAACCCAATTTAGGGGTCCAAATAACAGTTTTATTACACAGACAACACACTACACAGCCCCATGAAGTTATTGGTTCTCTCTCTCACACACAAACACACACACACACACACGCATGCACACAATGGCAGCAAGAGAAAGACTCAGTGGAAGGGCTGGAGTCCAGGTAGGGAAGAGAAGCCGAGTCCAAGTCCTTGGTTGAAGGGGGGCGGGGTGATAGCTACCTATCCAGGCTGAAAATGGGTTCTTGTCCAGTAGGTGTTGTCCGGGGGGGGAGTTGCCGGCAGGGCCTCTGGGTGAATAGGTGGTGTGGCATGGTGCTGGTCCAGATGGAGAGGGCGTCTCACTGGGTCTGTCTTCACTGCCACTTTTTATAGGGGCAGACCTTGTGTGACCCTAGTGACAGGAGGCATGCCCAGGCAAGGGTCAGCCCCTGGCATACTGAGCATGTGTGCTCCATGTGTGTTTCAGGTGCAGTTGTGCAGGAGTTGTGCTCCATGTGTGTTTCAGGTGCAGATGTGCAGTTTCAGGTGTCTGTAATGGTGGGGTACAATGATAGAGTTGCTGGTTCTGCAGGGTCTTTTGTCTTTCAAATGCTGGGTTCTTGTCTCTGTTCCTGGGTGAGGTCCATGGTTCCTGGATGAATCAATGTGAGGTGATGGACCAGTTGTTACAGGCCATTCAGTAGTATTGTATTTCAATTGTATTTATTGAATATATTATATTCTACCATTGTATTTCAATAATTCCCAATCACTCTCATTCATCCGGGAACCAATTTATATGGGAGGGGTATGTGACTCATACAGTTGCAAAACAGGATGCCCACGCAGAGGACACAAGATGGAGACTTGACATACAAAATGGAAACTTGACATTACTTAGGTTCATTTACAAAAACAGGCCTAAACCATACAATATCCATATGAAACAATAAAAATCAGTACGAAAATGATAATAATGCAATATACAACAGTAAGAATCAATACAAACCTAATAATAATACAATATAAAGCAGTGGATATCCAAAACCAAAAACTTGCTACCAAAATAAAAATGTTAAAGCTTATCCTAAGTTTGAGCTCGCTTATGCTTGTCTATAGGGAATATAGAGGGAGAGAAAGAAAAACAGAAATAATTGGGGAAGGGAAGGGAATGCATATCTATTGTGTATATATATATACATTGTATATATATTTCATATATATATATACACACACACACACACATACACGTATACACATATACATATATATATATATATATATATATATATATATGTATTAAAAAAGAAAAACTGGGGGTTTTGCTACAACTCCAAGATCCTTTTCTGCCTCTGTGCTTTCAAGAAGGGAGTTCCCCAGCCTGTAGGTGTGCTGCTGGTTCTTCCTCCCTGGGTGTAGTACCCTGCACTTGTCAGTATTGAAACTCATCCTATTCTCATCCGCCCACCCCTGTAACCTGTCCAGATCTAGTTGTATCCTGTCCCTCTCTTCTAGTGTGCCCACTTCTCCCCACATCTTAGTGTCATCTGCAAATTTGAACAAGGCGATTTTCACCCCCTCATCTAAGTCGCTCATGAAGATGTTGAACAGTGTAGGCTCGAGGACCGAGCCCTGGGGAACCCCACTGCCCACATGACACGCCACAGTGCAGTGGGGTGAGCAGTGTCATTGCAGCTATATTATTAAAATATATATGGTGGGAAAAACTGGTGCCACTGTTCTATAGGTGCCATGATGACCTGAGACAGTACCCCAAGACTGCAAACCCCAAAACAAATACATGTCAGGGGGCATTAAATAAAATCAGAGGCCACTTAATAAACTGCTGCATTGTGGATAGAATGTGAGTCTCTTGTCCCAGTATAGTGAATGGCTGGCTGTCTGGCTCTTGGAACCTTCATTTTATCAAAATTATTATTGAATGTGCTGAAGAAGTCTTGTCTTGCCCTGAACCCTGGCATTCTCATGCCAACCAGATCTTTGCACCTTATTTTTATATTTTCTTACAGAAAGTTTTAAGCATTTTGACTAAAAACATTTTTCACTTCCAGGTACTCATGGGTTTTGTACTCCTGGGGTGCATCATCTCAAAGAGAAGTGGTGCAGATTTGAGCCGGGGTTTTTTGCCTCAGCGCACATGCCTGGACATGCACTTTTGTGTGGGCAAATTCTGCCACTTGGGGCAAAATAACCCTGCTTGGCTCCTTCTGGATTTGTAGGCAGGGGAAGCTAGAGCCCGGGGCCAGCACCTGTGCTGACCCCAGCAGTATAAAAACCTGCCTTGGCCAGCAGTTCAGGGCTACTCACTCTCAGGAGCTTCTGGGGAAGGAGTCTTTGGGAGGAAGTTTACCATGCCCCTTCCTGTCTCAGGCTGCTGCTGCTGCTGCAAGCTTGGTCTCAGGAGCTTCTGGGGAGAAGATGGCCAGACTTCTTCCTGCCTCTGGCTACTGCTAGCTGCTGGTTTATTCTCAGAGCTTTTGGGGGTAGGTTTGGTTGCATCCTTTGCTGCCTTGGGTAGCTGCTGTTGCTGTTGCTGCCCCCCACCCTGGGGGGGGGGGGGTGTCCTCTGCTGCACATTGCTTTCCCTCCTTGGGGAGAAGCTCACCACACTGCAGCACATCCCAGCACCGCATGCCAGCAATGCACCACAGCTTCTGCACTCCTGTACCAGCCTGCTGCCCAGCCTGTCGCCAAGCCACAGTCAGGGGACAGCCTGGGGAGGGAGCCTGCACTGCCTGTGGGTCCCTCCCCCACCGTCACTGCCAAAGCCTAAAGGTGCCTTGCCTGCCCCAGCTACCTTGGCAGACCACCCCTAGTCTTCACCTCCACTTTCACCAGAAACACACCCTGAGTGTCTGAACTGGATGGCTGCTACCACCACTGCTGCTGTTGATGCTGCTGCTGCTGTCTGTTCTGCTGCTGCCCTCTCTCAGGAGAGAGGGAAATTCCCTGCTGCACCACCTTGCACCACTCAACACCAAACCTGCACTGGATTACTCCCTAATTCACGGATTGCTTCTGCCCTCACCCACATCTGCCTCATTACATCTGATCCTGCTTTGTTTTCCTGCCTGCTGCCCTGCTGCTGAGTGCCTGGCTGGAAGCCTGAGGGGATCCTGGACTTATCTGCAACAAAAAAAGCCCTCCACTGCTCCAGCCATCTTTTACATCTGCCTCAGCAGCCTTCCCTGTGTGTTTTGCCTTGTGTGGTAAGTCCTGTGGTCCACTCCCCCTGTCCTGGTGTTTGTTGTGTGGCTGAGTAAGCCAGCTTGAGTCTCCCGAGGTCTTGTATGTGTGCTTTCTCCTTCCCCACATTTCCCAAGCATAATCCTCACAGTTTTTGTTTTTTTTTCCTGTGGAGCTGTAGCTCAGTGAGCTTCAGCACCCCTCACCACATTTACCTCACAACCCCTGCCTACCCTAATTAGATTCACCAGCTCCACTGTATATTTTGGGTTTCTTTATTGTTTTCCTTTCCTTGGGGGTAGAGAAGCCTGCAATCTCCACTGCAGGGGCAGGCAGGACTCTGGTAGGGAGGCAATAGGGCCAGGGGGGTCTACCCTGGTCAGGCCCCCCTAGAGGGGTTTCCAAGCCCCCTCCCCCACCATCAGGGGCCAAGGGCAAGGAAAGTGGGAAGGGCTCCTCTTTAGCTTCCTCCACATCTGGGGGTGGGAAGGTCAAGGTCCCTTCCCCCAAGCCTAGACCTCCACCGCCTGAGGGGACCAGGTGCACTACACCAGCCAGCACAACCACTCAGCCTGTCCCTGGCCCTAGCCCCAACCCCACCAATGTGCCCTCCAGGGGGGAACTACAGCTATGCACAGGTGGCTGTGGGGCAACCTGAAACTGCAGGGCCTGGACCATCCACCACTGGCCCTTCCAGCTCAGGTGGCAGGGCTCCCTTTATGACACTTACCCACAGGCTCAGGGTGAAGTGCCAACTGTGCAAGTGGGAGAACCTGCACTTTGACACCTGGGTGCAGGCCTTGACTTGGGTAGTGGGGGCCCCCAAAATCATGGCAGCCTCCTGTTTTCATAGCAAGGGGTCTTTTTCCTTTCCTCAGAGGCCACCGCATAAAAGACGGTGGAGAGGGGGCTTGTGGTGGAGGGAGAGTACGTCCCACTTGAGCCCCTAGAAGAGCTAGGGACCAGGGTGGTCCTCAGCTCCATCCCTCCCTGTATGCCTAATTGGGCCCTGCTCCTCCAGCTCCAAACTCAGGGATGAGTTATCTCCCTGGTAGTGGCCATCTTGCTAGAGTGCCAAGACCCTGGCCTCTGCCACATGCATTCTTTCTATTGCCTGGTTATGATCCAGCTGGTGGCAGGAAAGCGGCTGGAGGCTGAGGGGTGCCTCAAGATTACTTTTGAGGGGGCCCTGGTGAGGGTTTTGTATACACTGGGGGATCTGCGATACTTCCAGTGCCACACCCCTGGGAACTTACCTCACAAGTGCCCCATGGGGCAGAAGGAGAGGGCATCCACTGATCTCACTGGTGAGAGGGGTACCCCTGCCATTGATACCCCTTCCCCTTCAGGACCCCTGGCATCCCAGCAAAATCATCCAGCTCCCCTGTGAGCTCAAGGGACCCTGCCCCCAAACCAAGTTTGGTGGGGTCCTGGGGAGGGCAGCAGCAAGCAAGGGGAGAGAGAGAGTGGGGCCCCCCTGCCCCTAGTCATGCCCCCATTATAGATGCCCCACCACCCCAACCCTCACCTTCTCCTAATGGAGCCTGTCCACCTGAGGACCACCCCATGGCTGAGTGGGTGCAGGTCCCCTCCCGGCACAAAGCCAAGAGGAAGGCCCAGGTACAGTTAGAGCCCTCTGATGTGGAGGACTCCTTCCCACCTCCCAAGATGACCACATTGGGTGAAGGAGTGGCCGAGCTCCTGGGGGCCTCACTGGCTGTGCCTGACACCCCAACCCAGGAAAGATCAAATGTTTGATACCCATGAAGGAAGTTTCGGGGCTACTGGATAACCATTGTGCCTGCAGTGCATTTGTCTGCTTGTGCATCCAGCTCCTTTGGGAGGTGGACCGCAGCTTTCGCTTCTTCTATGCCCTGGAGAGGAGGTGGGATCCAGGTGAGATGTCCTGGCCCACGACAGCCTTCTAAATAGAGCTCTTCTCCCTGGATCTGACCGATGCTTAAGCCTGTCAGACCCTGTGGGAGGGACTCCCACAGGACAGCATGGATGACTGGGCCCAGCTGGAGGCTTCTTTCCCTGGCTGAGTTTTTGGCCACCCTCCACCTGGTGCCTAGAATTGATGGGCTGACCTTGGACTTCTACTGGGCCTCCTGGGATGTACTTGGCCCAGACTTTAGCATGGTCTGGGCCAAATCTAAGGGACGTGGGGAACTTCCCCTGTCATGCCAGAGGGCCATGCTGATCCTCCTGCTGAAGAAGGGGTATCCCCAAGGCCTGAAGAACTGGCATCCCGTGTCCCTCCTCTATGGACTACAAGATGGCAGTGAAAGCCATCTCCCTGCACCTGTAGTCCATGCTGATGGACATGTTCCATCCTGACCAGACATGCACAGTGCCTGTATCTGGTTTGGGACCTCCTGGGGCTGGCGTGCCGGGTGGACTTGTCTTTCACTCTCCTGTCCCTGGACTAGAAGAAGGCATTTGACAGAGCGGATCATGAGTACCTCACAGGCATACTGCAGGCCTTTGGCTTTGGGTCCTGCTTCATGCATGCTCTTCAGGCATTGTATACCTCTGCAGAGTGTTTGGTCAAGCTTATAGAGACCCTAACAGAGCCCATCCGATACAGGAGAGGGGTGTGTCAAGGCTGCCCACTGTCAGGCCAGCTGCACGCCTTGGCCCAGGAGCCCTTCCTCAGCCTCCTGCAGACACAGGTGGCAGGATTGATGCTCCTAAAGCCAGTGCTGCAGCTATTCCTATCATTGAATGCTGATGACATACTCTTCATGGTCTAGGACTCAGGCAACCTGGTGCAGGTGGAGGTCTGCCAGGCATTGTACTTGGCAGCGTCCTCTGCCTGGGTCAACTGGTTCAAGAGCTTTGGCCTGATGGTGGGTGATGGGTGGCAGGTGGGCTCACTCCGGCCTGAGCTCTGTGGGATCCACTGGAGTTCTACCAGGACCTCCTCCAGGCCTGGAGGCTGGTCTCTGCCTCCAGGTCCCCTGCGACACTAACCCAGGACACTGACCTGTTCATCAAGCCCCTCCTCTGGAACCCCCAGCTGGAGGGGTGCCAACAGCAGAGGCACCCTGCTTGTGACAGAGGTTGATCCTGGCTGGTGTCATCCACACTGGAGACCTCCTGGACTACGATAGGCAGGAGTGGGTGGACCCCACTGCACTGGCCCAGCACATAGGTCTATCCATGACAAGTGTAACTTCCCATCTTGTCCAGGACGTGAAATCAGCCCTTCCTCCTGACACCCTTGCCTTTTTTGACCAAGTCCTGTGCAGTGGCAGTCCCTGCCCCCCCTCCCCCCTCCAGCCCACTGGAGCTTGTTGTAGGTCTGGTGTCTCACCCGGCCTCGCTGTGCTTCTCGCTCCACCACCTAATCGGGCTGGAGGAAACTAGACTGGTCCGCTTTTCCTCTGTCCATTGCTACCACCTCTACATGCTCATATGCTGCATGATACATCATGCTGCCCTCGTGTCTCGCCCAGACACCAAGTGTCAGGACCTGCTTCGTGAGGGTGTGGCTGTGGAATTCCAGTGGCTGAGTCTACACTCCACCCTCATCCCATGAGCCACTGGGGACCTCAGCTTATGGCTTCTGCATGGAGCCATTGCCATGAGCATGTATGTGGTGAGTGTCACAGACCCTGGTCTCCTGCCCCTTCTCTGGGCAGAAGGAGACCTTGGCACACATGACCCTCGAGTGCACTAGGTTGCAGCCCTTCCACCTCCACCTCCAGAACTTCCTCCTGAGGTTCTGGTTGAACTTTAGCCCCCATTTTTTTTATTTTTGGCACCCCATCCATGGCCCCACCAAGTCCCGGGACCTCCTGGTCAAGCTCATCCTGGCCTGGGCCAAATGGGCCCTGTACATGACCAGGAAGGATTATCTGGCTAGGAAGGTGCCCAGAGACTGTGAGGCCACTTTTCTGTCACTTGTCCATTCATGTTTCCAGGCAGAGCACCACTGGGCGGTGTCCACTGGATTCTTGGTTGCATTTGAGTACAGGTGGGTGCCACCCGGGGGCTCTGCTCAGTGTCCCCCTCTGGAGAAATTATTTTCACATTTTGAATCTTTGACCCTCACGTCACTCCTATCCTGTTTCTTCCTTAGATGTCCCACAAAAAAAAAAAAAAAGTTCTATCTTTCTCTCTTTGGCCCCAGACAGTGGGAACTATTAATTAACTGGGTGGGTCTTAAGGCCCATGCCCAATGGAAGATACAGACAGACAGGAGCTTCTGGGGACTGGGCAATTAGTATCTAGGGACACTACCCCTTGTGCCAACTGGACTGCTGAAGCAGCATCCCAAATTCACTTTTTAAAATACCTGAAAATCCACATCCTTCCACAATTAGAACAACAGAGAGAGGGATTAATCAGATGGGCAATGTTTTTATTGCTATATTTACAACGTTAAAGCAATTTGGAAGCTTACCAGTGTCTCTATCATCATAATAAAATAAATCCTAAATATGTATATGTTTTGATGTTTGCTTTTGGTTTCCTTATGATATGGTGGGTGTGTGATGGGGGAATGTGTGGTTTGCAGGAAGGGGGTTGGGGGATGTCAGGGAATGTGGATCAGTGTGTGGGTAGGTGTGGGGGGACTGTGGGTATAGGGGACTGTGTGGGGGGGGGCTTCTTAGGAGGGGCAGGTCCCCTGCCCCCAACAGGGAGCAGCCTCCCCACACAGCGCATGGACTCCCCTGCCTATATGGTCCCAGGCAGGGTCTCTGCCTGCTTGGCCCCGGCTCCCTGGCACCCACACTGCAGCTGCTGCATTGACTGAGTGCAGCCCAGCTCAGCAGGGTGCCACACACTGCCTGGCAGCTCAGGGGTTCTGTGGCTGTCACCCAGGGCTCAGCACTGCTCAGCCCAAGTTACCCAGTGCTGTGAGACAGCATACAATGCCCTGCTGAGCCAGGTTGCACCTGTGCAATGTAGAAGAATGCTGTGCTAGGTGGCTAGGGCTAAGCCCCACTGCCCCCCACACATGGAGGCTGTGCCATGAGGCCTTGGGCAGCCCTGAGTGCTGCTGCTACTGCCAGTGAGTACAGGGGACTGGGGCTGGGTGAGGGAGTGAACAGGGGGTAGGGGAAATGAACAAGGAGTTGGGGGAATGAATGGGGGCTGGGTCCGGGTGGGCCTCCCCATGGTCCCCTTCCTCCCTTCTTCAGCCCCCTCAAACACCTACTTACCTGCCATAAAGCTGGGTCCAGGTTCCTGTAGCCTGCACTGCTACTTGACCTGCGTGGGCAGGCAGAGTGCTTCAGCACTGGGGCAAAGGCCAGGCATAGAGATGTTCTGGATGGCTACCAGAGCATCTCTGTGGAGGACCAAGCCTCCAGTTGCCTCAGGGTACAGTCCCACATCATGCGCTGTCCCGTTCTTTTTCCTTGATGTATTTTTTGACCCCTGGATATCCAGGTATCTAATTTTATTTTGTTCCTGTACATGTCTCTTGCAGTGTTTCAAAGGGGTCTGGACACACCCATGGGTTTGTGATAGCAGAAACTTACCACTTCTCCATTTGTCCAATAGGTCGTCTGGTACGGGGAAAATGGTAGATAATTTCTGAATGTCTAATGTATAAAAACAAGCAGAAGAAAACCCCAATTTAAAAATTGCCTGTCCTTTCATAAGACAAAGTGAACCAAAAGGGACACCCTACACTTTTCCTTTTGAAAGTCACGTTTAAGCAGGATTTTGAGGCACATACATAATTTATGTTCCCTCGGGTTAAGAGTGGCAGAGGGAATTTTTAAATAGATTTTCTCATGAAAGTTCACCATTTGGTCGAGACCGAGCTTGACAAGCTTCAAAGTCACTCTCCACCTTTCCTCCTACAAATATTGCAGAAAATAACTTAAATTAGAGATGGTCAGGATTTTTTCATGTTTCTTCTCCCTCCACCCCCCCCCCCATCCCTCCCTCCCCCTCAGAGACATAGGTTCAAGCCTCATCTAGGGGAATGGAGTCCATGACATACAATGTCAAACTTTTTTGGTAAGCACCCTGGTCATGCAGCAGTTGTGGGGCAGGGGGAGAGGGGGTGGAGCTGGGAACTCTTTCTCTTCTTGTTGCCAGTTTGCACTTGTATCTAGTCAAGAACAATCTTTCTCAAAGTATTTTAGTAAAGTATTCAGGTACTAGTTGAGAATCATAAGAAAAACAAAGTATATCAAAATTGTAGCTCATGGCCAGAAACCTTGGATTTAACCTGACTAGTTTATCATGAGTTAAAGGTAATGCCTTTAACAAAAAGGCTTTGGCTACATTAGACTGTTAAAACATGTTAACTAGCAAGTGCTAACATGAGCTTACATAATGCTTTTAAAATCATTGTTGACAATACCAAAGAGATTGTGCATATGTGGAGGGAAAGGATTACTTTTTGAAGCAATTTCACTCATCTCTATAAATGCCATAATGAGCATAAAGGGGAGGCATTCAGATTTTCAAATTGTTACACATAAAGAGGTCCTAGTTTTCCAAGCCTTGTATTTGCAGCATTCATTAAGGGAAACGCTATTTGCCAGCACTAATTTTTCATCTTTTTTGCCAACTGTGTGATGTAGAGGTTGTGGAAAGCTTTGTGAGACGCACACATCTCCTTAAAGTGGCTAATGGTCACACAATCCACTGGAGAAAATTGATTGTGTCAAAGTGAATGAATGGCTGTGTGGTTGATTGGTCTCACTGAAGTCAAGTTAGGCACTCAAGTGCCTTAAGCTTAGAGTTAAATGTCAACTATAATTTAGAATGGGGAACCTTGAAATGTCTGACTGGCCTTTGGAGAGAGCCTGACCATTCTGTTCTGCATGTCAAATTAACTACCCGATAGTGAACTCTTCTAGCTAATGCTCACTCTTTGGCAGGCTGCCACACCACAAAACTCCCTATACAACCAGCTCAAAAATGGAATTTTGTTATTCTGGAGCTGCCCTCTGAATACATGTTCTGTCAAGACTGGAGGGAAATATTTGGGGTAGGCAGACTGAGAAAACAGAGAGGTGTTGGGTGTCAGAAGTGATTTAAATGGACTGCAGCTTTGCACTGGGGCACTGGTTTGTACCATCTCAAGGACCATCAGAATTGGGGGCAGAAGAAGAGAATAAAGTGGGCTCAAAGAAAAGTAAAGTCAAGTCTCAGCATCTACACATGTGCCCCAGGACCTACTTCAGGGAAATGGAGGAGAGAGGAAGAATGTGGGGGAGAAAGGGGAAGAGGTGGCCACAAAGAAGACTCGCCACCAAGACCTGTCCAGAGCTACCTGGAAAACAGTTGTCTCCAGGTCCAGAGCACGCAGAGCCAGGGCCACTCCTCCCCTGGCATTGCATAACAGATATGCTCCCCTCACTCACATGAGGATACTCCAACAGAGACTTTGGAGGAGGAGGTAAGTATTCAGGAGTAAGTATTCCCACCCCTAAGGGGAGATGCTGGGGGAGGGGGGTGGAGAGGGGACTCTCTCCTGAGGGGCACAGAGGGACCTATCTGCTGTCTGGACCCCTTATCCTGAGAGGTCTGTCTCCCTGAAGCGTATGTCTGAGATGTTGTGGAGTGGATCCCCAGGCTCCTGCATCCCTCTGACTATTACACCATGCTCCTTATCCATGTGGGCATGAACAATACGGCCGGGGTAACCCTGACTGGGTCATGACTGACTACAGGGCTCTGGAGGCTGGGCTCAAGAAACTAGGGGCTCAAGTAGTTTTCTCTTCTGTGCTCCCTGTTGCAGGCCACAGACCCAAGAGGAAAGACTGCATGGAAGAGGTTAACAGGGGGCCTCAGACGGTGGTGTTACCATGAGGGGTATGGTTTCTTCAACCACAGAACACACTTTCAGAGAGAGAGATGACTCCTAAGACAAGATGGAATTCACCTCATGTGGAGAGGTAAGGCCCTGTTTTCAGCCAGGAGGGCTGATCTACTAGACACGGTTTTAAACTGACTTTGCTGGGGATGGGGAAACTCCAAGTGGACCATGCCTGGGGACTGGCACACAGGAAAGCTCCCTTGTGGAGGACACTAACACAACTGTTTCTGAAAATTCTAACCAACCAGTTCTCCCACAGCATCTTAGGAACCTGAGGGTGTCAGTTGGAGGCCTCAGCTGCCTGTACACCAATTCCAGGGGCATGGGGAACAAGGAGAAGGAGCTAGCTCTCCTGCTCTCTAGTGGGCAATATGACCTGGTAGGGATCATGGAGACCTGGTGGGACTCCTTGCATGATTGGAGTGTAGCCATAGAGGGCTACACCCTGCACAAAAGGGACAGAGTAGGGAGAAAAGGCAGAGGGGTAGCTCTCTATGTGAGAGAGTAGTACCCTCTCTGGAGCTTGACATTGGCTTCAAAGATAAGCAGCTTGAAACCCCCTGGGTCAAGCTATGTGGGGGAGGGGGGCAAGTCAAGAGAAACTTAACTGTAGGAATTTATTACAGACTATCAAATCAAGGGGAGGAGCTGGATCTGGAGTTCTCTTGAGAACAGACAGAGGCTGCGCGTGCAAGGGACTTGGTTGCCATGGCTGACTTCAATTACCCAGACATATATTGGGAGGAACACTTGGCTAGGTCAGATCATTCACGCAGTTTCCTGACTGTGATTGAGGCGCTCTTCCTGACCCAGGAAGTGCAAGGGCCAACCAGAGGTAACGCTCTCCTAGACTTGGTTTTGGCCAAGGGAGATGATCTGGTGTGTGGCTTGAACATTGAGGGTAACCTAGGTGACAGCAACCATGAAATTATCAGGTTCACCATTCGCCACAAGGTCAACAAATCAACCAGCAGGACTGAAGTCCTAGACTTCAAAAATGCTGACTTTGACAGGCTCAGAGCATTAGTAGGGGAGGCGATGCAGGGCCAGGAAGGGAAGGTGAATGGGGTGCATGAAAAGTGGTTGTTGCTCAAGGACTTGAACCTTCCTGGCTTAATAGGGACATTGCGGTCCTCTTAAAAAAGAAAAAAAGAGGTGAAAGCACAGTGAAAACTAGGGATGGTTCTCAAGGAGGACTATACAACAGTGGCCAGCACTTTCAGGGAAATGATCAGGAAAGCCAAGGTGGTGACAGAGTTTAGGTTAGCTACGGGAGTCAAGGATAATAAGAAGTCGTTGTTTAGGTATGTAGGCAGTAGAAGAAAAAAAAATGGAAGTGTAGGACCCCTGCTTAACACCTTGGGACAGCTGGTAACCAACACTCAGGCAAAAACTGAACTCCTGAATGCTCACTTTGCTTCAGTATTTCACCAGACCATGGGGAAAGTCAAGTGAGATAAGGCTGATAGGGGACATGCCAGGACTGACAGCCTCCCCACTGTGGATGCTGAGTGGGTGCAATACCAATTAGAAAAGCTAGACATTTATAAGTCAGCATGACTGGATGGACTTCATCTGAAAGTGCTGAAGGAGCTGGCTGAGGTCATTGCAGAACCCCTGGCAAAGCTCTTTCAGAATTTGTGGTACACAGGGGAAATCCCTGAGGATTGGAAGAGGGCCAGCTTTGTGTCTATCTTCAAGAAGGGGAAGAGGGAGGACCCAGGCAACTATAGGCCAGTCAGCCTCACATCCATCCCTGGAAGAATCCTGGAAAAGCGCATCAAAGAATCTATATGCGATATGGTTGCAGAAGGTAAGATTCTGAATGACCGTCAGCATGGCTTTGTCACAGGTAGATCTTGTCTTACCAATCTCATCTCCTTCTACGATCAGGTCTCTTGCCACCTGAGCACAGGAAACACTGTAGATGTTATATACCTAGACTTCCAAAAGGCTGTTGATCTAGTATCCCAGAATATCCTTGTGCGAAAATTGGAAGATTGCGGGCTCAATTGCTTGACAGTTCAGTGGGTAGGAAACTGGCTACATGGTAGGACCCAGAGAGTTATCATGAATGGATCTGTGTCATCCTGGAACAAAGTGGCCAGTGGTGTCCCTCAGGGGTCTGTGCTTGCACCGGTGCTTTTCAGGATCTTTATCAATGATTTGGATGGGAGAGTGGAAAGCTTGCTGGCCAAGTTTGCAGATGACACCAAGTTATGGGGCAGTGTGGTCATGCCGGATGGTAGGTTGCAGATACGGGCAGACCTGTACAGGCTCAAGTGTAGGGCAGACTGGAACCAGATGAAATTTAACACTTCCAAGTGTAAGGTGCTCCATCTGGTGGCAAACAACCTTCAGCATGCATATAGGCTCAGTGGCGACAGCCTGACTTGCACCATGGCTGAAAAGAACCTAGGGGTAATGATTGACCATTGCATGAATATGAGCCATCAGTGCGAGGTGGTGGTCAGCAGGGCAAACAGCATTCTGACATACATCAACTGATTCATCTTATGTAAAACTAAGGAAGTGATACTCCCGCTGTACTCAGCACTGGTGAGACTGCAGTTGGAGTACTGCATCCAGTTCTGGGTGCCACACTCCAATAAGGACGTGGAAAAACTTGAGAGGGACCAGAAAAGAGCCACCTGTATGATCAGGGACTTGCAAGGCAAACCATATGAGGATAGGCTGAGGGACCTGGACCTCTTTATTCTGAAGAAGAGAAGGATGAGAGGGGACTTGATAGTGGCTTACTACTATGTCAGAGGAGTTCATCAGGAGCTTAGTGAACGACTGTTCACTAGGGCACTCCTGCGGAAGACCAGGACCAATGGATACAAACTTTTGGAAGGCCACTTCAGGCTTAATACCAGGAAAAAACTTCTTCACAGTCAGGGTGTTCAGATTGTGGAATAAACTCCCTCCAGAGGTGGTACAGTCACCCACCCTGGAGGTTTTCAAGAGGAGACTAGACAGTCACCTCGCTGGGGTCACCTAACCCCAGTTGTCTTCCTGCCTAGAGTAGTGGGGCTAGACCCGATCATCTGCAAGGTCCCCTAACAGTCTATGAATCTATGAGTCTATTAAGATGCAATAAACTAATAAGTGCCTCCAGAGGACAGTACTTGTAAACACATGTACTTGCAGCAGATCAAATAGCACATGTGCCTGAACATGCACTTTGGTGTGGAGTAAATTGTGCCACTTGGAGCAAAATGACCCTGCCCAGCTCCTCCCAGATCTTCAAATCTTCTCCCGAGTCTCTGCACATATAGACACATGCCTGGGACAGTTTATGCTAGAGTTACTCTAGAGTAATTTACTTTAGAGTAAACTGATCCTGCATTATTAGTACATGCAGACACACCCCATGTCGGGTAATGAAGATTTGTGTGCTTGAACATGGTGTTTTACATTTCCTATTTAAAGAAATTTCTTTTCATTATCTATATAAATGGCCAGTTATTTCTTGAATCTTCTTAAAATCTTGACCTTAACAGTCTCTTATACCAGCAAGTTCTATTGTCTATTTATGTATTGTGTAAAGCAGTATCACATTTTATGACTTTTAAATTTGTTGCCTTATTCTTTTATTGACAGTCTTGTGTTGCAAAAAGGGTCAGGGCAATCTACCTTCTGTAAGCCATGTAATATTTGCATACTCTATCAGGTTCCTTCTTATACATCTTTTCTCTAAACTAAGCAGATCCCATTTTTTCAAGTTGTGCTCAGAGAGAAATCTTTTATGCCTCTAATCATTGCGTTGCCCATTACTAGACTTTTTTCAGAAGATAATAGCACTTGTGATAACAGGGATACTAGGAGTAGCTGTTCACCTGGATGAGATTACAGTTCATGTGGCCCTTGCCCAGATCAACATGTGACTCAATATTCCATAAGTTTTGTCTTTGATACCTTTTTACCTTGATCCTCTTGCTGACAACCCATCATGTGTCTGACTGTAACAGATTACAAGCCACATTTTAAAAATGTCTTCTAAATTTTCACTCTCTCACCTACAGCATTTGTAAGTTTGGGGTGTGTTATTTTAGGAACACAAGCATTGCATATCAAAGATCCATATTAGTGTGCGTGGAATCTGTAGCATTTGTGAATGTGTAGACTGCTGATTTTGCATGTACAAAGCTCATGGCTGTGAATGAAAAATCAGATTGAAGAAAGAGAAAACAGCACTTCTCCAAACACTGTTTGTGAAATTGCAGGAGCAAATATAGAGGGCATGTTGATGTCATTTTCAAAAATTGGCTCTCTGTGTCAGGTTACAAGGCCAAGGGCATCTTTTTTCCCTTCCTAAAAATCCAGTGACTCCATAGCAATACAGATTCCAACTAATAACTTAATTGCCCTGCTGATGTCAACATTGCATTTAGGTCTAGAAATACTCTTTGTAAAATAAAACTCCTGTAGGGCATTACACTCAGCCCTCTAGTGAAATCCAATCTGAGTGTGTCTGCACATAAGGTTATCTTTTGAGCAGACAGTGACAGGGCAGAGGAAAGGGACATGATCTCTCCTTTCCCTGAGGTTTAGATCTTGGCAAATTTGTTGTATTGGGAGTTAGGGGAGTAGGACCTTTTTAATTGGTTTTTTATTTAGATTCTGTCTGGTTAAAGCACAAGAGGATGACACAAATTGGAAGTCACTTCTACAGTTAAAAAAAATAAGCACCTAGCCTGTCATACATGAGTCACAACCATAGAACAGCAAGACAAAAAGCAAGATGAGTAATACACTCCTTAGCACCCATTGCTATCCCATACCTCTCATCTCTCACCAAAAAGTCCAAGAAAATAGTTGGTCATTGATGTGCTTTGGAGGTCAACATATTATTATTCAGGCTATTTCAGACCAGAGGGAAGTAAGGTCCTCAACAGGGAACCTTTCTGACAGCTCCACTTCCTTTTTGAAACCAGGGGAGTACTACTAGCATTGATCGAAAGTACAATCATCTTGCAAGGAGAGAGGGATGTCTCTCAAGCTACAGAATTCTAAAACCACTTGGGCTTTAACCATGATTTTTAAATTTCATGTGGAAAAGGTAGTCAGCAGCAGGTTAGTCAGCAGTTCCTCACCAATCCAAGTTATAGACTTCTGTTCATCTAACTGAACAGGACAGGATGCAAATCTGGATCTAGTAGTACCTTGAAGAACACCCTGGAGGTACATGAGCATCTAGCAAGTACGTTTCAAATGGAGCCATGGGTAGTACAATGAGAGAGGAGGAATGAGAGGGAATGGTTATTATATATCCACATGACTGCAGATTTATTAGGTGCATGTGGAATGGTTGAGCCAAAAGGAAATGACTGGCGCAGTTGCTGGAAAGGGTAGACAAAGTGTATGATTATTAGGATTTAGAAAAAATCATTTCTCTTTTCCAAGCTGGTGTTTGATTTGTTTTAATTCTCCCAACACCAAATCTAAAAAAAGATCTAACTGTTCTGCAATTCTGGAAGAGCAGATGGAGAATTGCATATAAGACAAGAATTGCTCCAAAGTCTGTCCAAATAAGTTGTCTTCTCTTTCCTTTGGGTCTGCTGGTACCCAGCATTAGTACTAGTGAGATGGCTGGCTTAAAAGTACTATTGGAAGATTATATTGAAGTTTCCATCATGGAAGCAAAGAAAGGTTACTCCAGGCACAGACAGAAGTTATATTTTTCATGCAATTGACCCCTTGAAAGCACTTTACAGCCAGGCCCTTACAGAAACGCATGGCTGCAGAGTGCTTTAAAAGTGTTCAATCGTGCAAAAATCTGAATCCTTACTATGTTTGATGAGTGTTAGTTAAAGTGGCCCTGCCACCATTTTGAAGCATGGAGGCACTGAATATGTGGTATTGGAGACTGTTGGAGCATGCTAATTAGCACGTTCCAGCAGACTTGATTAACTGAGTCTGCTCTGATGTGTGCTAATCAGCATGCTTTTCCTACCAGGAGGAAGCTAGATAGGGTGCCTATACTTTGGAAATGATGTAACAATAAGCTGAAAGCAGTGAAGTTCAAGGGCCTGTTTCAAAGAACTATGAGGTCTTGACGCCTTGTTTAGCTGTGGAAATTTTCTAGCATGGCTATAGGAGTGTACTTGGTAGCTGTGTTGGTCTGAGACAAAAATATATACAAAAAACTAGAACTCTTGGTTCCAAAATGATACCTTTTATTAGACCAACTGGAAAATCACAAGAAAATTGTCCTTTTCTGCAAGTTTTTGAGATCAAAGTGCCTTCGTCAGGCTCTGGGAAAAGTATAGATGGTACAAGGTGGTAAAAAGTCCCCATAGGTAGGAAATAAACTTGGGCCAGCATGGCTATTGCACTCTATTTCAGTATGATTCTTCTGTAGGGACAGTCTTTTAGAATAAAAGTGATCCTATCCCAGTGGGCATATCTACATGAGATGCTAAATGTGCAGTACACTAATTCTACTGCACATTAGTGCAGCAGGCAAAAACCATGTTAACACACTAAGGCACAGTAGAATTAATTTACTGCACATTAGCATCACACAAAGTGTGTTCCAGCACTACTGAGCAGTACCCCTGAATACAGAGTATTAGGTTAGTACCTGTAATTACAGGTACTAAACTTGCTCTGACATAATTACAGTGCATTAATGAACATATAGATGCACCCAGTGTTTACCACTATGATAAAAGTTACAGGACTGACTGTCTCTCTCTCCCCTTTCTGATCTTTCTAAGGGCAAATTTACATACTATACTTAAGCCATATTAAGGGCACATAAAACATGAGCATCTGCATGTAAAAGCTCAGTAACTCATTAAAGCTAGAGTTGCGCTGATACATCAGTCCGATATTGGATTGGTCCCAATATAAAGAACATTTGCTGTCTCGGATATCGGCCCAATGGGGTTGATAATTTGGCCAATAATTTAAATTAAATTATTTGATGATTGAATTATTTTATGTTCTCACTGTAAGGCAGGTTTTCCAGGCCTAAAATCATTCTTGTGGTTTTGAACCCTGTAGCATTTTTGGACATCCTTTCAAAGTGAAAACATCTGAAGTGAAGATAGTATGGAAACAGTATACAGGTAGTGTCTCACTAATGTCACATACAGTTGTAAAATCACCTTCCCACTATTGCTCAATGCATTCTTTCATTATACTTCAGAACTGTTAGCCCTTTGCCCCGCAGCATCACTCTGGTGTTCATATTTGGTTAATTATCCAGAACGATCACTCTGGGCCAGATATTAAAGTATATTCTTTCCTATAGTGAAGTAGGTAGCTGCCAAGATGCGGATAAGGGTCAATTTGGTCCAGAAATTGGCAAACATAAGTGGGGGAGCATCGGCATCAGTATTACAGACATCAGAGGTGGCCATTGCATACTCTGTAGCTGAGTACTGTGCACTGGTATGGACCAGAAGCAGTTACACTTGACTTGTTGACATCCAGCTGAACTCTGCAATGAGTTACATCAATGGAAACCTCAAGCTGGCCCCAACACCTTGACTGCCCATGCTGCCACACATCTCTTCTCCACCTATTCATTGCGAGACAGCAACTCTATGGTAAGTACAGTGAAAACAAATGTTTCCCCATCCACCAGGACCTCAACAGTACCCCTCACCATTACCCAAGTGTGGAGAAGAGGAAAGAAGAGAGATACTTACTGACAGCCAGAGGAACCAGTGAAGGAGTGATGCATACACTGGGAGTCACGGTTCCAGAGCAGCTGCTCTGTGAAGCTAGAGTGGCACTGAAAAGCCAGAAATTAGGTGCATGGGGAGCATGGAGAGCTGAGGGACAGGGATTAGCATCCCGCGTGCTGAGAGGCTGGGCAGGACATCCCAGGCAGCTGGGAGCCAGTGGACAGCTGGTGGCAAAGCTCAAAAGAGCTTGATTAAACTGAGATACACTGGCCAGGGAGACACCGCTGGGTGGAGTGGCAGTTTGTGGCAAGGGAATGACGCCGCAAAAGGGCCAGCCAGAAGGAAAGTTGCTGAACCCCAATAGTCAGGGTACTGACTGTCTATATTACTTTCTTCTTCTTTTTTAGTTGTTGCTGTGCTGCCTGTCATGCCCTCATCAAGACAGGCCAGCAGAGTGCTGTTTTAGGTGTGCAGAACCCCAACCTAAGTAATTTAAAGGGGAAAAATTCCCCAGACAGACCCATATTTCTGGGACAGGGGATATAAATTCATAGATTCATAGGCATTAGGGGCTGGAAGGTATCTTGCGAGATCATCAAGTCCAGCCCCCCTGCCTTAGGCAGGAAGTCTGCTGGGGTCAAATGATCCCAGCAAGAAAAGCATCCAAATGCTTTTTGAAAGAGTCCAGAGTAGGTGCTTGCACCACCTCTGGGGGGAGTCTGCCCCAGACCCTAAACACTCAGACTGCAAAGAAATTTTTCCTTATGTCCAGTCTAAAATGGCCTTCCAGAAGTTTGTGGCCGTTAGAACTTGTTATCCCTTGCGGAGCCTTGGTGAAAAATAGGGGTGTGCAAAATGGGCTGTATTCGATTGGAATTCGGGTTGAATCGGGGACAGTGATTCGATTAATTGATTTGGATCACTGTCCTGATTCAATTCAGCTGAATCCAAATCTGAAGATTCAATACTGATTTGGAGAACCAGTGATTCAGCCGTAGACACAGCCATGTTTTTTCTACATACCTTGAGGTATCAGGCGTGGCTCATGAATGCAGCGATGGTGGGGTGGATGGAGAGTCCCACAGAAGTGCCCTCCCCCTCCCGCCATGTGCTCGGTGGTGGAGCCAGAAGTGGACCAGAAGTGCTTCTGGTCCACTTCTGGGTCTGCTGCCAAGTGTACTGGGGATCCCCCGCGCTCCTGTGGGACACTCCATCCACCCCACCATCTAAGCATTCATGAGCTGCCTGGTAACTTGAGGTATGTAGAAAGAACATATAAAGCTGTGTCTATGTCTGAATCATCGAATCTTTCTGAATCTCTCTGAATCGATTGACAGGGTTCTGATTCGATTCAGAGAGATCAAAGGGTCGGTCTCCTGATTTGATTAGGAGAGTCAGCCTAATTTGGCCAAATCTCTACCAAATCAAATCAGTGACTGAATCTTCGCACAGCCCTAGTGAACAACTGTTCTCCCAGATCCTGGTGCACCCCACTTATATACTAATAGGCTGCCACCAAGTCCCCCCTGAGCTT
Organism: Alligator mississippiensis; assembly: GCF_030867095.1. Taxonomy (NCBI): domain Eukaryota; kingdom Metazoa; phylum Chordata; order Crocodylia; family Alligatoridae; genus Alligator; species Alligator mississippiensis. Next base: position 239,845,576 of record NC_081824.1, read on the forward strand.
TCTCTCCTCCAGGCTGAAGAGTCCCATGTTCCTAAGCCTCTCCTCATAAGGCTTGCTCTCTTGGGCGTTGATCATGTGGGTGGCTCTCCTTTGTTCTCTCTCAAGTTTATCCACATCTCTCCTGAAGTAGGGGACCCAAAACTGGATGCAGTACTCCAGTTGCAGCCTCACCAAGGCTGAGGCAGGAGGATGACATCCTTGGTTTTGCTTGCAATGCTTCAGTGGATGCATGCCAGGGTTTTGTTTGCTTTGCCAACTATGGCATCAAATTGGTGGCTCATATTCATCTTGTGGTCAATCAGGTCCCCCAAGTCTCTTCTGGTCATGGTGCTAGCGAGCGTAGCACTGCCGAGCCTATAAGTATGATGCTGGTTTTTCCTCCCAAGGTGGAGCACCCTGCACTTGTCTACATTGAATGCCATCAGGTTTTGGTCTGTCCACCTTGTAAGCCTGTCCAAGTTGGCCTGTATCCCCAGCCTATGCTCCAGTGTGACTGCCTTTCCCCATAGCTTAGTGTCGTCTGTGAACTTTACCAGTCCACATCTGATGCCCAAATCCAGATCATTAATGAAGATATTGAAGATTACTTGACCAAGTACTGAGCCCTGAGGGACACCATGGCTCACCTTGCCCCATGTTGATTTGCTTGCACCATCTGTGAGGGGCCAGCAGAGGAGATCATGCCCAGGGGAAATCAACATGGGTTCATGAAAGGCAGGTCCTGCCAGACCAACCTGATGGCCTTTTATGACCAGGATGATGGTGTTGCCATGGACGTAGTCTTTCTGGACTTTAAGAAGGCCTTTGACACTGTCACTCACCCCATTCTCATTAATAAATTGAGCAACTGTGGCATTGAGGCCTACACAGTTGGATGGGTCAGAAATTGGCTGATGGGGCGCACTCAGAGAGTGGTGGTGGACGGGTCGTATTCGATCTGGTGGGATGTGAATAGTGGGGTTCCCCAGAGCTCGTTCCTGGGGCCTACACTGTTCAACATCTTCATCAGTGACTTGGGCGAGGAGGTGAAAACACGTTGTCCAAGTTTGCCAATGACACCAATATGTGGGGAGAGGTAGGCACGCTCGAAGGGAGAGAGAGGCTGCAATTATATTTAGACAGACTTACAGAAGTGGGCAGATGGTAATAGGATGGGCTTCAATGTGGATAAGTGTAGGGTGCTGCACCTGGGGAGAAGGAATCCACATCATACATATAAGCTGGGGAGCTCCCTCTAGTTTTTCATAGTAGGTGGTCAGCGGGACCAGATGATCTTCATCTGAGGGTGCTGAGGGAGCTGGCCGAAGTCATTGCGGAACCCCTGGTGAAACTCTTCCATAACTCATGGTGCTCTGGAGAAGTCCCTGAGGACTGCAAGATGGCCAATGTTGTGCCCGTCCACAAGAAGGACAGGAGGTCGGACTCGGGTAACTATAGGCCAATCAGCCTAACTTCCATTGTAGGGAAAATCCTAGAAAAGTTAATCAAGGAATCTATCTGTGATAAACTTGCAGAAGGTAAGATTCTGAATGACAGCCAGCATGGCTTTGTCATAGGCAGGTCTTGCCTTACCAACCTCATCTCTATCTATACCAGGTAACTCGCCACCTGGACACAAGAGAGCAGGTTGACATTGTATACCTTCACTTCCAAAAGGCCTTTGATCTAGTATCCCACAATGTCCTTGTGAAAAAATTGGAGGATTGTGGGCTTTACTCCGAGACAGTCAGGTGGGTAAGAAGCTGGCTGCAGGATAGAACCCAGAGACTCATAGTGAACGGGTCTGTGTCATCCTGGCTAGAAGTGGGCAACAGTGTCCTGCCGTGGTCGGTGCTAGGTCCACTACTTTTCAACATATTTATTAATGATTTGGATGTGGGGGTGAAGAGCTCACTGGTCAAGTTTGCGGATGACACCAAGTTATGGGGGAGCGTGGTCACACTTGAAGATAAGCTACAGTTACAGGCAGAACTAGACCAGCTAGCAGGTTGGATGGATCGGAATCTGATGAAGTTCAATGTTGACAAATGTAAAGTTCTCCACCTTGGGATGACCAACCCGCAACACACCTACAGGCTTCGCAGCACCAAACTGACTAGCACCACGAATGAAAGGGACCTGGGGGTAATAATAGACCACAGTATACATATGAGCCATCAGTGCAATGCTGTAGCCAGTAGGGCAAATAATACTTGGGTATGCATTGATCGATGCATCTCCAGCAAAATCAAGGAGGTGATTCTTCTTCTCTACTCAGCACTGGTGAGACTGAAGCTGGAGTACCACATCCAGTTCTGGGCACCACACTTTAACAAGGACATGGACATGCTTGAGAGAGTCCAAAGAAGAGTCATCTTTATGATCAGAGTCTTAAAAGGCAAACGTACGAGGAAAGGCTGAGGGATCTGGGACTCTTCAGCCTCATGAAAAGAATGCTGAGAGGGGACCTAGTAGCAGCTTACTACTACACTAGGGGAGTACATCAAGGGCTCAGTGAGCACTTGTTCACCAGGGCACCCAAGGGGAAAACCAGGAGTAATGGCCACAAACTCCTGGAAGATCGATTCAGGTTCAGCATTAGGAAAAACTTCTTCATAGTCAGGGTATCCAGACTGTGAAATAAGCTCCCTCCAGAGGTGGTTCAATCACCTACCCTGGAAATCTTCAAGAGGAGACTAGACAATCACCTTGCTGGAGTCACTTGACCCCCAGTTATGTTTCCTGGTTGGTGCAGGGGAATGGACCCAATGTAAGGCCAGAAGGGACCTCGGAGGGTTCTGATTCGATTCAGAGACATTAATGGGTCCTCTGATTCGATTTGGATTCAGAGATTCGGACACTGAATTGGGTTGAATCTCTGCCAAATCGAATCAGGGACTGAAGCTTCACACAGCCCTAGTATAGACCTTAAGATATTACTGAACCTGTACACTTCATCCTCAAACACAACAACTTCAGTTTCAACAACCAACATTTTCTCCAGACCTTGGGCACAGCAATGGGCACCAAAATGGTCCCACAATATGCCAACCTTTGCATGGCCTACCTGGAAGAAGAATTTCTTAAGAGCTGCACTATCAAACCCATGCTATGCCTGGGATATGTGGATGACATCATGATTTAGACTGAAAACCTGCAGTCTTTGATTGATTTTCATCACAAATTCAACAATCATCACCCCTCCATCAGACTATATCTTGAATACTTGAACACTAACATTTCCTTTTTAGACACCATGATCAATATCCAAAATGCTAAAATACAAAACACCATATGCAAGAAACCCACGGACCAACATACGTATCTACACAGAAACAGCAATCACCCTAAATACACCAAAAAAGCTGTAATTTACAGCCAAGCTTTCCAATGCCATCACATTTGCACTGAGGAGAATACCCACAATCGTTACTTTATGAATCTTAAAAGGGCCTTCAGCCAACAGGGACGCTCCTCCAGAGAGAAAGATCATACTTTTGAAAGAGCCACCTGGATACCATGCAAAGAATTGCTACAATACAAAAAAGAAAATCCACACAAATTGCACACCATTAGTTATGACATACCATCCTTCCCTGAAACCTGTATGGAAAATGCTCAAACAATTGCAACCCACACTAGAAGAAGACTCGATTCTTAAAGAGATCTTTCCAGAACCACCCATCTCAGCCTTTAAAAAAGCACCGAATCTTGCTAACCGCATCACCAAAAACAAACTTCCAATGACGTAAATCACACAAAATGGATACAGATCATGCCAAGACAAGAAATGTAAAACCTGCCAATACATCTCCACCACTCCCACAATAACCATACTTCACAATTAGAATGATCAGCATTCCTGGATCTTACACCTGCACCTCCAGAAATGTAATACATCTCATCCAGTGCACTAAATACCCTGATGGAAAATATGTAGGAGAAACCAAACAACAACTGTGTACCAGAATGAATGCACAGTGGAAATTCATTCAAGACAAAAATACCCAATTATCTGTTGGGGCAGACTTTGCACAAGACAATCAGTCCCTCTCCGATCTCTCTATTCTAATCCTCGAAGGGAACTTACAAAACACCTTTCATAGATAGTCTTACAAACTTGGCATCATAAATCTACTGGATATAAAAAATCATGGACTTATGACACATTACAACCTGCCTGATCACACCAGGTAACCTGCCTGTTAGCTGACCACCTGCATTCCTTCACACTTTTCCCTCCCCTCCTATCTCTGCCCTTTGTCTTCCAAATGTCCACTCACTTGCATCTTCACAGACTTTTTGTTTACTTCAGCTTCTTTTCTACCTTGGAGAACGCATAACACTAGCAGAGTCTCCCATTTTCTGAAGAAGGGTTTGTGCCCTGCACAAAGGACTTTTCCCCATCTATTTAGTTGGTCTAATAAAAGATATCACATCTACCCATAGTACCTTGCCTGCCTATGTCTGTAGACCAACACAGCTACAACCAACAACCCTGCAGTTTGAATATTTTCATTTTAAAATATTTTCATTTTAAACTATTAAGATGTTGATGACACTTTACAAAAAAACCTTTCTTTAAATGCAGTAAGGCAGATTGTAGAACAAATGAAAGATTCCTGAAAATCTTATAAGAGACTGAGAAGAAATATATACAATGCAATTACTTTTTTAACTTCAGTGGGGTAAATGCTAGCTGTGACACTATGCTATATATGCTTCTGAACATCTTACACTGCCTCACCTTCTCCCTTTCTCTTTGTAGTTGCCTGTATTGTGCATGTAACAGAACTCCACCAGAGCCGTGTAGCACTTCCCACTGTCCAGAAAGTGCAATGCACAAGCTTCCTTAGCTCAGTTAATATCTCTTTGTTCTTTAAGAATGGAGGCCCTCTCCTGAGAGAGGACTGCAGAGACATTCCTCATCTTCTGTGAAGATGACAAATACAGAAACACATGGAGTCAATTTGTGCAAGCTCATGAAAAGCTTTTATACATGAAAGTTTATCTGTAAACCTTGTGTTCTGTTTCACCACTTCCAAACATATAAAATACAAAGTAATCATGAAAAAATGTAAAACCAGACCTGCCTCATCCTACAAAGCTCTGTGGTGACTACATAATTGGCGAAGTGATGACAAGAGACAGGAAACTAAGAAGGGAAGGGATTTTTTTGTCAGATTTTCTTCTCTACTTAATTTCTTTGTGGTGTGACACAAGGGCTGGAGTTGGATCCTGTCTCTGGCTTGGGGATACACAGCTAGCATACTTGACTCCTACAATCTCATTCACTACTGGCCCTTCTCTTTCCCTGGAACAGGGGGCATATTGGGAGCATTGCCAAAGAAGTTGTCCCCCTGCTTTCTGCTGAGACATGGAGACCGGTGCCAGCTGGGTATAGGTTAGAATAGTCTCTCAGGCTTGCACAAAGATTGGGCTGAGAATTGGGCAGTTGTAACTGACCCCTGACAGCCCTTCAGTTGCTATGCTGAACAGAAAGTTAAGCTGGGGGAATCTGACCTTCTATTTTTTGTGTGCTTGTTACCATCCATTTAACTGAATAGTTTTGCAGGAAAGCTGTTCTATCTAAAGATTCAACTCTCCCAAGTCAATTAGGGCAGTATTTCTTCGACTTGCTAAAGCTGGGCTTCTGTTTAAGAAAATAAAATCAATTGCCCCCCCTCAACTGCCCCTATGTTCTGGTAAAGGCCTGAACATTTCAGTTTCTGCAATCTCTACTTCTCTGGGCTAGTACTTTGCATGTTCCTCACACCTCCTCCTACAGTCCTTGGGAAAATGTTTGATCTTAATACTATGATGCTTCCGCTATGTTTTTACATGATGGGCATGGAAGTCAAACAGTTAACCCATAACATTGGCCAAAAATATGCATAATGGAAGGAAATGGCCTACCAACATATGCTGACTTGATCTATACTCATGAGATATGCTGCAAATACCACAGTGTCATGTTTAGATAGAAAAATAGGACTGGAAGAAACTTCCTGGGCCATTGATATCAGTCCCCTGGGTTCACACACAATCATTAATTAAAGAAATCCCTTAAATCACTGTTTTAAAACCTCATCCATAATTATAGCTGCAAGACAGAGAGTACACAGATTGCAAAATACAAACCTGAATATGTGATCTGAGTGGTGCATCATGAATGTGGGTGCCTTGGGTCAAATTAAGCAACACAACTTCCTCCATCTTCTTCTACCTGACCCCAAATTTATAGGGTGTGTGGTTTTGTTCTGGCTCCTGAGAGAAACAAGTGCCACTTGCCTCTGTGCTGGGACTTATGGTAGTTAAGAGCTTCTTCAGATAGGAGTTCTACTTTCTGGGGCCAGCCCCTGAAAAACCCCATTTGCTGGAGAGATAAGCTTTATCCTTGAGGTGAACAGTCCCTTTGCTCCTTAGAAGATGACAAGGATGCAGCAGTCTTTAAAGAACATAGGCAAACATAGAAATTTAAGGCTTTGAACATATGGACCAAAACCTCAAACTCTGAATGCAGGGTTCTTTGTGGAGCCAGGGGGAAAGGCAGAACACCAGGGTGAAGGGGTCTTGCTATCCTTGGTTGATGATGAAGGATACTACTGTATTCTGAAGCATCTTTGGTTTTTTGAGGTCTGATATGTTCAGGTCTATAAAGACTGGACTGTCATAATCCAATCAGTGGTAGAAGACAGCAGATGTAATGGTGTCCAGATCATTTTCAGCAAGGATAAGACAGAGCCACCAGGTCATTTTGAGATAATATAAAGAATTTCCCACTGATATTGTTATAGTAAACCCCACACAAATCCTGTACAGTGGGTTACCTTGCAACAGACCATGGCTGGCAAACCAAGTCTACTAGGAAGTCTTACAAACACAGAATTTCAGGCATGTAGTAATGTTTATAAAAGCATTTGGACTCAGTTATAATCATGACACCCTAAGGAAAGTTTCTCCAGACATAGTTGAGAGAAGAAACTGGTTCAGACAGCTTATTTCTGCTTCATTTTCTTGTGCCTAAAGTTTGGCTGCACAGCTGTTCTGTGGTGTGGAGAGTCCTCCTGTTTCATGAAGCCTCACAATGAAGAAAGTCACTAAACTAAAAAAAGTCCCAAAATCACAATATTCTTCTATTTCTGTATTGTTCAGAACATTCACCAAATCCAATATTCATTGTTCATGTCGTGCACTATGATATGTAGTAAAAGTGCCGGCTGTTCTCCTCTCTCCCAGGGCCTTGTAGCAGCTGGAGTGAAACTTGGCATAAACAGTTGTGAAAAATCTCACCCTAAATATCCTCCAGCACTTTTTAATAAAAGTGAGGGTATTAATTCTGGTGTCCTACACTACTTCCAACTCAGGTGGCTGCAGATTGTTTCCCTAAAATTTTCTATGCAAGTTCAACTGAAGACAAGATCCTTCAGTTCTGCCTCAAATGTTTATGCCATGCACTCTAATGCACAGTTTATAATACTCTATATTAATCTAATTATTATCTAATTTATATACTCTATCATCACCCCAGCACCCACTGCATAACAATCTCTGCATTCCTTCAGTATCACCCCATGGTATATCGAATTTCTATGCCTGAACAAGTAACCCAGAGCTGTAAAATAAATATTTTCCAACTTCTGTGCTCTGTGTTGTGTGTTCATGTAATAAAATTCCTTTACTGGAATATATATATATATATATATATATATATATATATATATATATATATATGCAACTGGCAGACTTAAGAGTTGCTATGTGAATCTTAACTCTGAATTTCCTGCCTTTTTGCAATTAAATATTTGCCTTCATTTTGCATCAGTAATTAATTTTCTTTATTACTGTTAAAAATGACTTTCCTGTACAATCACTTCAGCTCTTTAACCCTGCTATTTTTGAGTGCTTCAAAATTTGTAGGTTTCAGCTCCTACTTCAAATTCTCCAGAGTCCCTTAACCTACTCCCTTTCTCTCTTCCCTTTGAAATTCTCAGACCTTGTTATATAATTCCATATGTTCTGCACATCTCAACTGGTTAACTGGATATGTAGTCTGTTTCTTGTTTCTCTGTAAATTTTTACAATCTATACTAATTTATTAAAGTTGCTTAAAATATGAAGCTTTGTCCTATGGATAATCCCAGCATTGTTTGGTCCTAAATCTGGACAAAAAAGTTAATTTTTTGTTGTTGCTGAATTGTAACTTGATTTAAAGCTTGCCATATTGTCACATTTCATGAAAGTAAACACCCCTTTCTAGCAAGTGCAGCAGATCATGAGAGTTGTAATTCAAATATCTCATAGTCCATTCCCCCAGTAAGCCAGGGTTCCCTGACAGACTGCATAGCCAAGATACCCAGAGTTTACTGTGCTTGTTTGCTAAGATGTGAGATGCTAGTGTATTTCAGGGATATGTAGTTCAGCACAAAGACCAGCTTATAATAGAACGTGGGGGCATGATGCACCATGGTAACTGTGGAGGACAAGGATTATAACAGAACTGATTCCAAATGAAATGTTTTGTTTCAATTTGATATACCAAACTATTTCCACTGAGGTCAACCTAACCTAAAACAAAAGTTTTATTTTCACTTTCCACTTGGAAAAGTGGGCAAGGGAATCAGCAAATTATCCTGGGATAACCTGGATAAAACCAGTATTGACAACAAATATATTGATGGAAAATTCTTCACCAGCTGTAATAAATAACCTGTATTGAAACATATCCTTATTTAGATAACTATATGAATACAATTTAAACACTATTAAGTGTTTTAAATCTATATTAATGAATTTAACACACATTACATAATCATTACAATACAGCTTAGTGAAATAAATCCAGCAATGGGATTTACAGACTCTTTCTATAGATAAGTCTATCTCATAATCTGCAGGCACAACAAAAAGCAATTTTCTTGGTTTCTCCAGGAGGTAGGGAGGGGAAGCGATGAGAAGGAAGAATGTGGGGGAGGAGAAAGGGAGAGAGAAAGAGAGAGAAAGTGGCACATTTTATATGAGTCCATGTGTGTACTGGACACAGACTGTTAGTTCATTATGATCTTCAGTAATAATACCAACTTTTGGGAAATGTTTCAGTATTTTCATGCGCAGTTTTCTGCCTCTCCATTTTATAAGAGGAACTTTATTTCCCTGTGACAGATTTCTGTTATTGCATTGTGGTGGAGATTTAATGTTCACATATTCCTAGCAAAACCTGAATGCTAGTCTTGTTTTATGCCCATCTATTGGGAATTATTTCACTTAATGCAAATAGGGCATTATTTCATAACTGCCTCACATAATTATTAATCCCAGCTTTGTCAAGTGATATTCATCTCCTTGAGACCAAAATTCTGTTTCTACAGAAGCAGAGCATATCCCCGTAAATCTCATCAATTAGTGTGAAAAAGAGTGAAGTTGCCTCAAATCCAAACCTTCCTGTGATAACTTGTAATGAGATTCCATCTTCGGGAAAGTTTGAAATTACATTTTTAGTTTTACTCCACAAAATTTTGTGTACTGGCCGTAGCCCAGAAGGATGGCAAACCTGTTCTGGACCAAAATGGGAAGAGTTCTCATTGCCATCATTGCGAGTGTCTCAGAACCATTAACTTTCTGAAGTCCATTCATTGGCTTCTCTAAGAAATTTCTTGGCAGAGCCAGTTCAGGTCAGCTCATGATGTGTATGAGCACATGGCCATATCACATTTACAGGTCAAACTGTGCTCTGAATTTGTCTGGCTGCAGTTTCCAGCCATTGGTTCGTTACACCTGTTCCTTCTAGAGTAAAGAGCCCTTTAGTACTCAGTACTTTTTCCTAGGGCATTTGCTTCCAGACTGTCATCAAGTCATCTACTGATCTTCTTGATAAACTATACAGATTGCACTTTGCAAGTCTCTCGTTCTGAGTCATTTTCTCCAGGTCTTGACTCATTTTTGTGGCTCTTCTCTGTACCCTCACCAATATTCAAAATATTTTAAAAATGTGGACACTAAAACTGGATGTAGTATCCCAATAATGGTCTCTCCATTGCCGCACATAGAAGTCAATTCACCTCCCAGGTTCTACTCACTAGTGTCCTGTTTACACATCTACAGTTTGCTTTAGCCCTTTACAGACTTGTGTCATGTTGAATGCATGTCCATTATGGCCTCAAGAGCCTTTCCAGGGACTTCACTTTCCAGAACACAGCTCCCCTTCTGTATGTATGCACAATTACATTATTTGTCCCTAGATGAATACCCTTGTATTTCATTTGATTTAAACATGTTTTGCTGGAATAGGCACAAGCTACCAAGTGATCTTGATTTTCCTGTGGGCTTTCCTTATCATTGTTTACCATTCCACCCATCTTGTGGCATCTGCCACTTTCAGCCATGCAGCTAGCACTTCCCACTTTCTATTTCCTCAATGAATAAACAGTTTGTCTTCAGTCTCTAGGACTGCCCATCCAGAGCTTTCATGCTAAGTGTCAATACAAAAAAACCCAAAAACCAAAATACCAAACAAAAACAAACAGTAACAGAACCCATTTGTAGTCAATAATCTGTGAAAAAACCTCTGTGATAAAATAATGTTAGAAAACGCTGTTAGTGGTGTAGCCATTAACAGTGCAGTTTTCTGAATGAGGTGTGTGTGTGGAGAGGTGATACAGTATGTGGTAATTATATTTTGTACTCAGCCAAGAGCTCCATTAACTTTTTAATACAGAATAATAATTACAGAGCTCTCCATGAGTCTGCCAGAGTAGTAACTGGCACAGTGATCAGAGGAGACTTGTGCCTGCAGTGCAGGTTTCTACCTCTCTAGAGCCCTGGCTACATGACAGCCACACCATCTGTAGCTGCAATCTTAAACCACAAATAGCATGAAACATTTTTTCCTGTCTCAGTGCCCGCTATGCTATTCATGCCACCTATGTCCTGCTGTGGTCTCGTTCTAGCCCCTGCCCCATCTATCCTTTTCCTTCCCTCTACTTGTTGCCAGATTTATTTAGAGCCCATTTATGTGAGCCATTAATCATAGCGTGGTTAGTCATTTAAAAATAAAAATAATTACTAGTCTGTGGACGTGACAAGTCATTTTCAGCTACTGAACAACTTGGCAAGAGATTTTCTCTCTTTGTTTGAAAATATTCTAGCTACAAGGGGAAGTTTTTTTTGTCTCTGTATTTGTATAACGAAGACATGTAAATATATCAGAGGCAGTGAGATGGGAAACAGCCAGCTCTTGAGCAGTTGCTAAAAGATGACACTTTGTAAACTATGTTGATAACCCTCTGTGGGAGGGACAGCAGAAACTTAATTAGTACTGAAATATACTGGGAGAAGGTGTATTTTTAGAGCCTAGAAGGAATCTCCAGGAATGCCAGCCTGGAGGGACTTAATGTTCTCAATTCCTTATCCAGGGGCACAGTATGTGTATTCAATATGAAGGGGATGTTGGGGTAGGGAGTGGACAGAAATAATGCAGTCTCTAGTGATTCAACCCATGGACAATGCCCATTGACATTCCAATGGGAAAAGGACCAAGCCCAGGCTTTGTGGGTTTCAAATTTAACCTGAATAAAAGGTTAGGAGGAGACGTTAGACTAGTTTTCAGGCAAAAAGAGTTTTATTTCAGCAGGTTTGCTACTGACTCTGTGAGGAATTTGGTTAAGTCACTTATCCTTTGTATACTTCAGTTCCACATTTGTAAAGCAGGAATAATTATAGTCAAATTATTTTTTTTTCAAGTTTTACATCAGGAGAAAGTCAAGACTTTTCAAAGTTTTTCATGAAAAGTCAAAGACAGGCATGACAAAGCAGCCATGCAATAGTGCTCTTAACACAATGGTCAGAGCACTTCCCAGCATGTATGGAACCCAGATTGGAGTTGATGGTCTGAATCAGGCTGATTAACCTGGATCTTCCATTATTACACATCAGCATCCTTGCTATAGGATATTAGCTGTTCCAGGGAGGGTCACTTTCTCTCTCTGTTTTTGAGCAAACCTTAGCACCTTGGACCAGAGAACCTTTGATCAATGCAAGTTTTATTGAGAGTAATAAGCTCCTGCAAAACATTTTGGCTTGACAAACTGGTATTGTCTGACAAAAAGCTGTTCCCTTGAGATACTCTTGTCCATTTCTAATAATGCTACCTCACTTCTTCCACTTTTTGTCTGTCTCCTCTGTGTAGGGAGGGATTCTCTAAAGTCCTTAGCATTGGCTCAACCGTGCTTCTACTGAAGTAAATGGAAAACATTAATAGTAAACTTTTGGGTACAGGGAAAGTATCTGACAATGTGTTTATACAGCAGCTACATAATGAGCCCCAGTTTGATCGTGACTCTTGGGTGCATCTATACATGCAACTAATGCAAAGCAATAAACACTGGTGCAGTTTGCACCAGTGTTTATTGCTCCCAGGTGCCATGTTTAGATGTGCACCTGGGACCGCAGTACATTGAGCCAAGTCAGAGCAGCCCTAGCTGGCAGGGGGCCTAGTGGGTCAGACTGCCAGACCAGGGCTGCTCTAACTCAGCTCAACATGCTGCAGAGGAGCTGGCTGGGGCATGAGGGTGCTTCAGTGCAGGGATAACCAGCAAGCAGCCCCCACACTGAAGCACCCTTGTGCCCTGGCCAACCCTGTCAGAGTCTATATGTGCATTGCTCTGCAGTAAATAATGCCACTTCAGGTTAGTACTTGTATTTACAAGCACTAATCTATATCAGAGTTAGTATATTAGCTAATTAGGCAGCTCCATAGTAAACATCTTGTGTAGATGCACCCCTTGGGTACTATTGTAATATACATAATAAATAATAAAAACTGGATAGTAAGCCATTTCCTGAAAGCCACGCAGGAGAATAGCTGTGTATGCTTCCCCTGCTCACTGCACTCTCTCTGTGCTTGCACATGTCTCCTGGGGCCTCACCTCCTGGTGAAATGGGTCATAGTAAGTGGTACTGTCTAAGCAGTAGCCAGTAAAATATGGCCAGTAAATCTTTATATGGCACCATGTAAAAGAAGTTTAAAAACAGTACTAAATCTCACCCTCCATTTATGCAAATGAATAATCTTTCCAAGAAGAACTATGACACTTTGCAACATCACAGTCACAGTCAGAAGAGGTGACAGAGATTTGCAAGGATGGCCTATGGTGGGAGGTAAGTAACTGATCTGGATGGTCAGAGATGATTAGGGATGGTTAAATTAAATTGTGACAAGGCAAACTGAGATTAAATAGCAGGCAACGTTATAACAATATCAGTCAAGCAAGGGAAGAAGATTTGGAAGAGAACAGAGGAACCAGGGCCTGAGAATCCTCCGGTTCATAATATGGATGATAATAGCATGAGGATGATGGATGATAGATAGCATGAGGATAAATGGATGATAGAAGCATGAGGGAATGCTTCTTGCCCAAAGGAGTATTTTGGTATGCTGTGAGACTCTAGTCCTTCTCATGCTAATTCTCTGGATCTGCTTCCCAGAAGAGGTGACATTATGGGGCAGCATTGTGCAAAGACTGTACTTATCCAGTGAAATATTCTTTTTCTCTGTGTTTGCATGTGGTGAGGGGAAATGGTCTGAACTGGCTGGGCTTGGGAACTGGTCTGCAAGCTCTCCAGACACAGTGATCTGGGAACCAAACTTCCAGCTCCTCACAAAGTGCAGATTTATACCAGGCTCTGTGATGTCACTATAAAGGCGCACACAATATCAGATATACACTGGCTTTCACAAACCTCTAAGCCAGGATGCCCAACCTTTCTGCAATATTGATTAAACAATGTACTGTTTTGTGCTTGTACAAGACTACTGCAAACCCAAACTCATCATTAGTAAAGTATCCTGGTCCTGACTGCAGCTCAGGACAGAAATTAGGGGAAAGCAAGCAGTATACTGCAAGGCCAACATCATTGGCACATAGAGTGGAAGCCCAGACCAATTTCTGCTTATGACTGAAGCATCAGTACTACTGCAGAATCCCTGCTGTCAGCCAGTTATATCTGATTCTTCCCTCTCTTTAAAGGTCTTCCCTGAATCAATTGACAGTATGGGTAGATCTAGGATTTTGAAAAGGAGGGTGCAGATGGTGTGGTGCCTCATTGCATATAACACAATATGTTTTTCACCAGGTAAAAAGTGGCTAGTATTGACTTCGGATTTGGATTCTGCTGATTCAGGAGGCAGTGATTTGATTTGGTGATTCAAATCACTGTCCCAAATGAATTCCTCTGAATCTCTGAATCACACAGGCTCATCCCCTGCCTGCTCTCCCAGCCCTGGAAATGGCTGCCCCTCCTGCCCCCCGACTCAACAGGTGCTGCTGGGTGTGGGGGGTGATCCCTGCTACCCCCCATTGCCCCATGGTGCATGGGGGGCTCTGTGTGAGTCCCCAGACCCCCCCTCTGCTGTCCCAGACCCCCATGGCTAACTACTCTCCCCAGCTCTGGCCCTTTAAGGAAAAAAAATCCACCAAAACCCCAGGCTCACTGGTTTCTGCCTGGCAGGTGTGATCTCTTCTACCCCCCACTGCCCCACACCATGTGGGGGGCTCTTCCACAAGCCCCCCAAAGCCCTGATGTGGCTGCAGGAGCTGGTGAGTCTGAGGTTTTTTCACTTTTTTTAAAGGGCCGAAGCTGGGGTGGGTGGGGCAGCCATGCTGGGGGAGCAGGTGGGGGTCTGGGGGCTCATGATGGAGCCCCCCATGCAGTGTGGGGCAATGGGGGGCAGTGAGGATTGCTCCCCAGCCCAGCAGCACCTGGTGAGTGGGGGAGTGGATGGGGGCTGGGCGGGCTGGGGGGAGCAGGCATGGGATGGGGCCTGGCAAGGGACCCCCCATGGTCCCCTCCCTGCTCCTCCAGCCCCCCTCCCCCAGACCCTACTTACCAGCATGGAGACCAGCTCCAGCTCCCTGCTGCAGAAGGCAGGGACTGCCCGAATCACCGAAACTCTGAATCTTTTCCAAAGATTTGGAAAGCTTCAAACCGATTCAGACCTTTTTATTGGTCCTTGATTCAATTCAGATTTGGAGATTTGGCCACCAAATTGGGCCGAATCTCCTCTGAATTGAATCAGCACCTGAAGCTTCACACAGCCCTAGTAGTCATTAAAATTAACTGTACATCTCTTTTAGAATCATAAAATGAAATCAAGTCTTCTTGAGCATCTTGACATCTTGCAATGCTTTCTTGAAAGTTATTTCCACACCTGAATTAATGTTCACCTGAGTTAATGTTTTTAGATGGAGGTAAAAGCAGTCTGCAGGGCTATGAAATAGGAGCTTCATTACTATAAGCAGCTAACAGGCAGCAGAATTGAAGAAGAAAATATAACTTGGTTAGTGGAATATCAACACTATTAAATAATGAGAGAAGGACAAAACCTGTGAAATGAAGAGTTTATGAGGATTCAGGTAGATTTTAATGAGCCATGAAGTCAAGTGACTCCCACACTTCTGCCTGAATAGAAATGCTTCTGTCACTGCCAGACAGTTTTTTTTTTTAAACTTTGGGTGGACCATGAATCGAGTCAGGGTAAGAGGGGAGGGTTGGGGAGCGGTGAAACTTCACCACTGCATCACCCCAAATCTGCCTTTGGTTAACAGTACGTGTTAATAATAACTGAGCATTATCCCATGCTTACTTTTGAAGGAAGAGCATTAAATAGACCATAAAGGCTCATCAGTAAATTTTGCAGCACTAATAATTTACAGAGCTATTCTGTGGTCAAAGAAATGGTTGTCAGAGAAGAAGTGACTTTTAGCCTTCTTCCGTGGGAACCTCTGAGTGGTAATCCCCTCTGAGTGGCAATCCCTTCCCCTATTCTCTCATGCTCTTCTGACAGTCTTACTGGGTACAGAAAAAAAGAAGAAGCGATCCAAGATCATGGCACATTAGCATAACCTCAAGAAACTGTTTCTTACTTGCTTGTTTCCCTCACAGCAGTTATTAACACTAAGGCCTAAACATTTACACAGTCTCTGCCACAACTGGTAATGCTTCATTCTTGACATGGGACAGGATGCTAAATTCTCATTGTAGCTGTTATATTAGTCGCCTGCATTCCAAGCTCCATCATTGCTGAGTGTTACAGGTGTCCTAAAGTTATTACACAAAATCCAGAACCTGGCTGCAACCTTTGTTTGTCAGATCTCCTGCTCCGCCTTGATGGAAGAAAATATAAATAATCAAACAAAGAAGATTGCTAATCATATTGCCAAACTGATACTTATTCCCTTATTGCTTCATGAGGAAAAAACCTGATGTGGCCGCTTGTCAAGGAATCACAGTCCATCCTGCCAGGGTCAAGATCTCACTGTCCTTATAATAAGTGGACTAGAGTCAATCTAGCTCACCTTATCAGTTCATTTATCTTTGTTCTGTCAGAGCTGATTTGGATCAGTGCCTCGACACAGTGGAACTTTCCAGCACAAGGCACGGTAAGGCAGGGGAATTCTCGGCATGGTGAAGAGTTCCGGCATGGATAGCGTTCCCGCCGAGGATATGCAGATTTGCATAACACGATTGGCCGATGTTAAATTATTCCCACGTGGCGGCTGGCAATTGGCTCGCTAGCCGTATAAAAGGTTAGGGGTGTTTCCGCCCTAGTTGAAGAACTCCGCGATTCCCCCTGGAGTGGAACTCCAGCAGTTTGATCACCTGCCAACAACTCCCCGTCGCCGAAGCTGTACGACGTATCCTCCGTGTTGCATGCCCGAGTTAGACCCGAGCTACCCGGTCTACAAGAGCTCCTCGATTAGCGACTAGAGATTAGAATTGTTGCAACTATGATTGAAGTGTGAAGTCACTTCTTGCCTGCGCTGTATATGACTCTGCAGTGTAAGTAAAGCTATCTCTGTTTTTCCAACTGATACGTGTCCTGTCTGTGCCTAATTCCCGCTCCGGTGATAGAGAGAACCCATCTTCCCGTTATGGGATCGCAGCTGCAACCCCAGCTAGCGTTCCCGAGGATTCCCGTTCCTCGGTTCCCTCTCGGCCCCCACATGGCGTCACGAACAGGATCCTGGTCCGGACTGGCATCACGAACAGGATCAGTGGGATTGGGATTAGGATCAATAGGATCAGAGTCAGGATTTGGGGAAGATCTAATGGAGCAGGAGCTAGTGAGAATTTGCCCCTGGCGTAGCGGGAGACGCCATGTGGCCAGCTCCGAGGAACTAGGCGCCCACATAGCGTATCACCAGGCAGGTGGAGTGGGTGAGAGGTTTATCGATGGCTACCTTTCACTGAAGGAAAAAGGAGAAGAGGCATCGGAAGTATGGGAGGCACATCTGCACCCCGAGGCGTTCGGGTGTGTGATGGGCAGTGAGGGAGTCCTGTTCAGGCCCCGGGAGAGAGGGAACACTGCACCCCTCGCCAAATGGGGATCGGGCGACGTGAGCCCGACTCTCAGCCAAGAGTTCGCTCACTGCGTGCAGCTCGCACGGGAGGGTGAAGAGCCAACGACGGCTAACCAGTTCAGCCCCCCGCTGGATATGTGTGTAGCCCCGAAGGACAGAAAAGAGAGAGTGTTGGACGCGTTGTTCCGTGCTGTGACAACTTTGCTGCGGAAGAATGCAGACCTGGAAGCCCGACTGCTCGCTGCTGTTCCGGCAGCACGAGAAGCGGCAGAGGAGAGAAGCCCTGAGTTGACGCCACTCCAAGATGGCGCCAAGGAAGGAGCAAGCTGCCTGGAACCGGAAGAGAAGGGAGGAGCTTCGGGAAAATCGGCGGGAACCCGGCCAATGACCCCGCCCACCGACGCGATGTCGCTTCCGGCAGCCCCGCCTCCTTTCCACGGGGAGGGGGCAGTGAGCAGAGGACATCCGCCCCTCTCCACGTATGCAGCGGCAGCCTCGACAGCAGCTACGTGTTCTGCAGCAGCAAGCAGCCGAGTGAGGGAGACAATCTACACTACCCATCACACTAGAACCTAGACTGAGCTACAAGAACTGTGCAGAGTCGAGGATCAAGCCCGATGAGACCTTGGCTGTATGGTTAGGATGTCTGGTCGTGGAGTTTGGATCCGACCTGCTTGATCTGGAGGAGGCTAGTTTCTTCACCCAACAAGCCTCATGGAGTGGAGGACATGCCACCAATATAGATTGGCTGATGTATAATACTCACTGGCCTGTTCCACTCCCAGCACTCCTCGCGGGTCAAGTGGATCACAAACCCCATGTTTGGCACGAGGGTCGTTCGGCGAGGATCAGTGCAAAGCAGATCCTACTGGCGGTGATAGGAAGCTCTTACGGCTCCTGGAACCCCAGGGAGCATGTGCTGGGACTGACACTGACCCAGCAGCAGAGACCGTGGCCGCATCACCACCTACGAAACCCTGGAACTGTTCCAGTGACTTTTGACAGTGTAGAGGCTTGTGTTGAGGTGTATGGAGGGAGGAACACCACCGTCCTTCGAGTCCTCCTCAACCCGTTAGTCGGCCAACCGGCCTCCAACCTTCTGTGACAGCTTCCGCGATTCAAAGCGCTCATGAAGTCAGACACAGGGACTTCGAATGACCCAGAGCGAGTGTGGCAACCGCCGCAGAGGACAAAAGAGGAGAGGATTATGTTTGGTTTCCTGTTACACCACTCCAGACTCATGAAGCGACAGCTGCGGATCCTGGGAGATGAGGGTCAATGGCAGTTGGCCCATTAGCTGGGTTTCCAGTGTCCGACGGATCCAGACGGTGACTCCGGAACGTCATCATTGTGTTAGGACAAGACCACGCAGTGTCCGCGTGTGGATCATCATTCGTGACGGTGCATCTGCGGGCGTGCAAGAGCCGTCCGGAGCTGAGTCGAGTTTGAGCACCTATGTCATGTGCTTGAAGGAGAGTGGGGACCGAGAGAAGAGATCTGATTACCTCTCCATATGGATAGTGTTATATAGGTTGATTAACAGTGTGTAAGAATTCTTTTTCTACAGGTTTACCCGAGGTTCGAGATATGTGTCAGAAGCGGATCCAGAGAGAGAAAGAGAGACGCAGAGGTTGTCTGACGTGTGACTCCGCCATGACACCTATTGAACTCCTCGTGATTGAACTTTTTGTGACCAATATATTGATGTGTATGTGTATGTGTGTTGGTTACTATTTGGTTCGATCCGTAGAGGATGAACTACTGTCATTGTATGCTTTTGTACATAGCCAGTTATCTTTAGAAAGGAGCGATAATTTGGACAGTGTGCATGTGCTTCAGGTCCCAGCTGTGTCTTCGGCAAGGGGGCATGTCAGAACTGATTTGGATCAGTGCCTTGACACAGTGGAACTTTCCAGCACAAGGCACAGTAAGGCAGGGGAATTCTCGGCATGGTGAAGAGTTCCGGCGTGGATAGAGTTCCTGCTGAGGATATGCAGATTTGCATAACACGATTGGCCGATGTTAAATTATTCCCACGTGACGGCTGGCAATTGTCTCGCTAGCCGTATAAAAGGTTAGGGGCGTTTCCGCCCTAGTTGGAGAACTCCACGATTCCCCCTGGAGTGGAACTCCGGTAGCTTGATCACCTGCCAACGACTCCCCGTCGCCAAAGCCGTACGACGTATCCTCCGTGTTGCATGCCCAAGTTAGACCCGAGCTACCCAGTCTACAAGAGCTCCTCGATTAGCGACTAGAGATTAGAATTGTTGCAACTACGATTGAAGTGTGAAGTCACTTCTTGCCTGTGCTGTATACGACTCTGCAGTGTAAGTAAAGCTATCTCTGTTTTTCCAACTAATACATGTCCCGTCTGTGCCTAATTCCCGCTCTGGTGATAGAGAGTACCCATCTTCCCGTTACGGGATCGCAGCCGCAACCCCAGCTAGCGTTCCCGAGGATTCCCGTTCCTCGGTCCCCTCTCAGCCCCCACATGTTCTACTCTCTTTTAGGTTCAACTCACAGTTTTTCATGTCCACAACTTCCCCAGCTGCCAGATGGAGCTCACCTCTCTCTTCTTCGGGTAAGTTACCTCCACTGTTCAGGAAAACCACTCATTTTCTCTCTGGCTGCTGCCAATGAGATCCTGCACCTCTGCGCAGGGTATTGTAACCCTGCTGGGTTACTCACTCATACACACTGTCCCCTTCCCAGGGTAGAGGCTTGCTGGCAGCTGTCTTTTAACTGGTTCATCCTGTTTCCCTTTTCTGTCTTTAGTCACAGTCTCTTTTCAGGTGTGGAAAACTTCTGTGTCCAGACACTATCTGATGATGTCATCTTACTGGTGCGTCGCTTCTCCGACTTCTGGTAAGTTTTCTATGGAACATCCCTAGTAGTAGGTTAGAGCTTGCCTCCCTGTTACATATCCCCCCACTTTACTTTCTAATATGGGTTATACATTTTTATCTTTTAAACTCATGCTCTGATTTTGAGAAGAAAAAAAATTCTTGGCTAGAACCTCATGTTTCAGTCAGTGTTGTATTCTCTTCTTTTAGTGAATGGGACAGGAAATCAGTAATTATATTTCTCCTCCCAGGACGATGTTCTACTGAGAAATGGAAAGGTTGTAAAGCCAATGACCATCTCATAATACGTGCATTATCAGTTTTTGCAGATTGTAGACACCTTAATGGGGCATGATCTGTAATTAATATAAATTTTCTTCCTAATAAATAATATCTAAAGAGTTCAACCCCACAGCGAATAGCCAGTCATTTTCGTTCTATTGTGGAATACCTAGTCTGTGTTCCAGAGAGTTTCTTACTTGCATATGCTATTGGCCATTCTTCTCCTTGAACTCTTTGGAATAACACTGCCCCTATAGCTACCTTTGAATCATCTGTTTGCAAAAAAAACCCTCTCTTTGAAATTAGGGGTGTACAGCACTGGGTTTTGACAGACAGCTTTCTCCACCTTTTTAAAGGCTTCTATAGCCCATGCTGACCACTGAAAGTGGCTCGTCTTCCCTTGTGTCATGTCAGTTAATGGCGCCATTAGCTCCAAAATCCCCGGGATAAACCGTGAATAATAATTGGTGAATCCTAAAAAGGATGGAAGTTGCTTCCAGTTCCTGAGCAATCTGTAGTTTTGTATAGCAGTGGCCCTGTCCACCACAGGTTGGATGCGGCCCTGCCCTACTTGGAAGCCTAAATACTATGTCTCTTCCTGACCCTGCACACATTTTGGGGGGTTTGCTGTTAGTGCTGTCAATCTAAATTCTTGAATCACTGCCCTCAAATGCTGTTGATGTGGTGTCCAGTCCTCATAAAAAATATATAATCAGTATATGCTGCCACATAATTTTGATGTGGAGCTAAGATTTTATCCATTGAGCACTAGAGTGAAGCCACAGCTTAATGCAACCCAAAAGGATCCTCTTAAACTGGAATAATCCCAAGGAAGTGCTGAAAGCTGTTTTCTCCCTATTTTGGGATGCCATAGAAATCTGCCAATATCCTTTGGTTAAGTCAAGCATAGAGATATACTTAGCTTGACCTATCTTCTCTATCATGTCATCAATTTGGGGCATTGGAAATGCATCAAAGGTTGCCACTTCATTCACCTTCCTATAATCTACACAAATTCTCATAGTATCATCGAGTTCTACCACTATTACTAATCAGCTCCTCCAGGGGCTACAGGACTCCTCTATAATCTGTAATTGCTTTATTTGGTCTATTTCTCTTCCCACTGACTGCCAAAGAAGCCTGAGTAAGTGTGTCCAGTGATTCCTTACTATACACCTAGACAGTGTTTTTATCTGGTGTTCCACTCCCTTGGCTTCCCTTGGTTTAGCACTGAAAACATCCAGAAATTCTTGGACTATCTGTTCAAGTTCTTTATCTTGTATATTGGACAAGTTCTTTCCTACTACAGGTACTTCCCCACTCAGTCCTGACAAAACCAGATCCCCAATCAAATCTAGATCTTGTGATTCTACCTTTCTTTGCATAAGCCAGCCCTCCTCAGCATACCATGAAAAAAAAAAATAGCATGATATATTTGCCTTCTCTTGACTGGTTCAGTTTGTTGGAGCTCATAATTCACTGGACCTACTGTACGAGTGACTTGAAATGGCCCTTGCCAATGAGATAGCAGCTTATGGTTGTTATCCAGTAGCATTATCAATAGGCAAAGCTTCAGTCATTGATTTGATTTAGCGGAGACTCAGCCCAATTTGGTGGCTGAATCTCCAAACCTGAATTGAATCAGGAGACCCTTTAATCTCTCTGAATCAAATTGGAACCCTCTGAATTGATTCAGAGAGATTTGGAAAGATTAGGTGATTTGGACATAGACACAGCTTTAAATGTTTTTTCTAATTACCTCAAGCTACCAGGCGGCTCATGAATGGTGCGTTGTTGGGGCACATGGAGTGTCCCACAGGAGTGCGGGGGGCTCCCCAGAGCACAGTACTTCTGGTCCACTTCCAGGTTTGCTGCAGAGCATGAGGCAGGGGGAAGGGGGAGCACACTCTTGTGGGACAGTCCATCCACTCCAGCATTGCAGCATTCACAAACCATGCCTGGTACCTTGAAGTACATAGAAAAAACATTTAAAGCTGTGTCTATGTCCGAATAGCTGATTCTCCAAATCAGCATCAAATCTTCAGATTTGGATTCAGTAGAATTGAATTGGGGACAGTGATCTGAATCAACGAATCAAATCACTGTCCCTGATTTGGGCTGAATTCAAACCCAAATTTAATACATCCCATTTTGCACACCCCTAATTACCAACATCCAATCCCCTTCTTCAAATCCTCTATCCTTCATGCATTTGTTGTAATTCCCATTCCCATTTTCTGGGCTCTCCGTGGATACAAGTACAAAGCATCCCTTCCAGCGTACAATTGAATTGCTGTACTAACCCATCCATCTGAGGATGGTAAAGCGAGGTTCTTAGTTGTTTGATTTTAAGAGTATTACAAATCTCCTTCAGAACATTGGACATAATTTTTTTTCCCCTGATCTGTAAGGATCTCCTGTGGTATCCCGACCCTGGACACCCATTTGATTAGTTCTTCTGCTATTCTTGGTGTTGTAACAGACTTTAAAGTGATAGCTTTGGGAAACCCAGTAGCATAATTTATTACTAACACAAATTAATAGCCAGCATTACTTCTAGGAAATGATCCCACTATATCCATCATTATATGATCTAATGGCTTTTCTACTAAAGGTAAGGGCACTAAAGGTACTTCAGTAGGTCGAATATCTGAAATCCATTGACATTTGAGACAATCACGACTATACCTCTCTACTGGTTTATATAATCTGGGCCAAAAAAAAACATTGCTTGAAACATGCTTCCACCTTGACTCTCTTCAGGTGTGCTCCCATAGGTAGTGTATGCACTACTTGCAACATCATTGGCAAGTACTAGAGGGGAACGAAAATTTGAAGAATCTCATTTCCCCCTTTTTCTTGCTCAACCTGATAAAGTACACCTTCTCTTACCTCAAATTGAGGAACCTTGTCAGCCAACTCAGGATTCACGATTTTCCCTTCTCACTTTGCAAGGATCTCCTTGTAAATATTTTGAAATATTGGTTCCTGTCTTTTCCTCTCCCTAAACTGTCGATCACCTATGACTTCTTCAAGGTCTAATTCAGCATTTAAGTTTTCACTTTGAGATGCCTCTTCTGTACTTATCCCTATGAAAACCATATCTCGCTGATCATCTATCTTTTCTTCTTTGTCAGATTTCATAGTTTTTCCCACTACTTTGCAGAGATGAGCCCAGTCAATTCCTAGCAACATGGGACATGGAAGAGTGTCTGCCAGTCTAACAGCTATTTCTTCCATATGACCCATAGCCATCAATCGTAGTCTCCTTCTTTCGTATGTATATGATGCATCATGGATACAAACCATGCTTACTGGGGTTTCTAGCTCTCTGGCTTGTGAGAAATTAGATCACCCTTTACCATAGTTTGGGATCAGCCCATATCTACAATTGCTGGAATGATAAGTTCTCCAATTTTGACATCTACTATTGGCTTGGACCACTTCCACAGTCTTCTGTGCCTATCAAAGCTACAGTCCATCTTTTCTTCATGGAGAAAGTCCCTTGAGTGATCTCCCACTCCTTTATGGGGACAAGACTGGGTAATGTGCCCCTTGCTGCCACATCTAAAGTATGTTACTTCAATCTGCTCCCAATTTCTATATTCTCTATTTGTTGTTGTTGTAATTTCAATTCTTCACCCTCAACTCCCTGTGTCATGACGACTGGCTGGCAACAAACTCCCAGCCTTTTCTTTTCTGGCAGGTCTGGTTTCTTGCTCTGCTGCTAAGAATGCTTCTGCTAAATGAAAAGATTCATCCAAGGATTATGGTTGGAGTCATTTCACCCATCTTTGTGTATCTCCACTCAAATCAATGAGGAATTGTTCCAATACAAAAATATCTAATATTTCAGCCACTGATTTATGGTCCAGTTGAATCCACCTTTCTAGTAGATCTTTCAATGTCTGGGCTAATAGCCATGGTTTCACTTCCTCTGGTTTCTTCTTGGCTCAGTAACATTGCCTGTAAGACTCCAGTGACATTTCCACCCAGTACAATATGGAATTCTTCACTTTCTCATAGTCCCTTCCTTCCACCCTTGATAGGGCCCTATAAGCCAGCTGTGCTGGCCCTATAAGTAAGGGTACCAGCTCTGTGATCCATCCAGTGGGGTCCCAGTTCAACTCACAGTTTGTAATGTCCACGACTTCCCTGGCTGCCAAAGGGAGCTCATCTCTCTCTTCTTCACTGGTATGCCCACCCCTCACTGGGGTGAGTTCTATAATCACAATAACAGTAACAGTGTAGGCATCCCTATAGTAACAGCAATACTTCAAATACAAAACAAACACACACAGAGAATCCACAAGCACACTAGCTTATCCAACCCATACTTCTCACTCCTGCTCACTCCTGCTAACACCCTCAATATGCCCGCATTCTCCACCATAAAATGTTACCCTGTGGGGTCAAGCCAATGCTCAGGATCTCAATATTGTGCTGTTAGACAGGAAGGCGTGGTGTACAATTGTATATATAAAAACACACAAATCAATTAGGTGCATACACACACACATTCTACCAACTTCCTTAGGATACAAGGAAGTCAAGGGAAAAGGGACTTAATGGTGGGTGTCTACTACAGACCACCCAACCAAGGGGAAAAGCTAGACCGAGAATTCTTAAGTCAGCTCACGGAGGTAGTTAGGTCAAAAGACGTGGTCATCATAGGTGACCTGAACTTTCCAGACATCTGCTGGGAAGAGCAGTCAGCCAGGTCTGACCGCTCACGTAGGTTCCTAGCTGAGATACAGGACCTCCATCTAACCCAGGAGGTGCATAGCCCCACCAGGGGAGATGCCCTGTTGGATCTGGTGCTGGCCACAGGTGATGGTCTCGTGAGGGGGCTGCGGGTGCTCGACCACCTAGGCGACAGCGATCATCGCCTGCTGGAATTCACCATCCAGCACAAGGTGGTAAAAGCCGGCAGCAAGGCAGCAGCCCTGGACTTCAGGAGGGCAGACTTCAATGAGGTAAGGAGAATAGTTGGGGAGGTACTGAGGCCCTGGAGGGGCGGGGAGGGGAGTCGGGTGTCCAAGAAGAGTGGTTGTTCCTTAAGGAGACGATCCTCCAAGCCCAAAGGGAGGTAATCCCAACAAGGATCAAAGGGGCAAGAGGGCACAAAAGCCCCCATGGCTCACCAAAAGCATACGGGAATGTCTCCTAACTAAAAGGGAGGCATACACCCAATGGAAGAGAGGGACCATCACCAGGGAGGACTATACCTCGGTTGCTTGGGGCTGCAGGGGGGCGGTCAGGAAGGCCAAGGCAGAGATGGAACTGGGACTAGCTACCCAGATCAAGGACAACAAGAAATCCTTTTTTAAATACATAGGGAGTAAAAAGAAAGTACCGGGTAACGTGGGGCCTCTGCAAGACACACTAGGAATCTGTGGACAAGGCTAACCTATTTAATTATTTCTTTGCCTCCATTTTCCTGAGCAGGAACCAGATCAGCCCGTCTGCTGGGACCCCCTCAGGCCCCAGGGGAGGTGCACCCAGGCCTAGGGTCAGTGAGGATCTAGTCAGGGAAATTCTGGAGGGACTGGACATATTTAAATCAGCTGGTCCTGATGATCTCCACCCCAGAGAGCTGAGGGAATTAGCAGAGGTCATTGTGGGACCTCTGGCATGGCTTTACATGTCCAAATCACTGACTTTACACTCATGGTGCTCTGGTGTGGTGCCAGAGGACTGGAAAAGGGCCAATGTTGTTCCCATTTTCAAAAAAGGGAGGAAGGAAGACCCAGGAAACTATAAGCCAGTTAGTCTTACCTCGATCCTGGGTAAGCTTTTTGAGAGAATTATCCTGGTGCATGTCCACAAGGGGCCAGCAGGGGAGGTTATGCTTAGGGGCAACCAACATGGGTTCATTAGAGGCAGGTCCTGTCAGACCAACCTGGTGGTCTTCTATGACCAGGTCACAAAATCCTAGACAGAGGGGTAGCAGTGGACATGGTCTTTCTGGACTTCAGGATGGCCTTCGACACTGTTTCTCACCCCATTCTCATTAAAAAACTAGGGGATTGTGGTGTCGACACCTACACAGTCAAGTGGGTTGCTAACTGGTTGGAGGGCCGCACCCAGAGAGTGGTGGTGGATGGTCATTTTCGACCTGGAGGGATGTGGGCAGTGGGGTCCCCCAGGGCTTGGTCCTTGGGCTTGCGCTGTTCAACATCTTCATCAGTGATTTGGACATGGGGGTAAGAAGCACCCTGTTCAAATTTGCTGATGAGCCTAAGATGTGGGGGGATGTGGGCACACTAGGGAGGAATAGGCTGCAATTGGACCTAGACAAGTTACAGGGGTGGGCAGATGAGAACAGGATGGGTTTCAACACTGACAAGTGCAAAGTGCTGCACCTAGGGAGGAAGAACCAGCAGCACACCTACAGTCTGGGGAACTCCCTTCTTGTTAGTGCAGAGGCAGAAAAGGATCTTGGAATCATTATTGATGCCAAAATGAACATGGGCCAACAGTGTGGGGACATGGTCAGGAAGGCCAACCACACCTTGTCCTCCATCCACAGATGCATCTCGAGCAGGTCCAAGGAGGTGATCCTCCCCCTCTATGCGGGACTGGTCAGGCCACAGTTGGAGTACTGCGTCCAGTTCTGGGCACCGCACTTCAGGAGGGATGTGGACAACTTGGAGCGGGTCCAGACGAGGGCCACTCACATGATCAGGGGCCAGCAGGGCAGACCCTATGAGGAGAGGCTAAGGGACCTGAACCTGTTCAGCCTTCACAAGAGAAGGCTGAGGCGGGGATATAGTGGCCTGTTACAAACTAGTCAGAGGGGACCAGCAGGCATTGGGGGGGTCCCTGTTTCCCCAAGCACTACCAGGAGTGACTAGAAATAATGGTCACAAGCTGGCAGAGGGTAGATTCAGACTAGATATCAGGAGGCGCTACTTCACAGTCAGGGAGGCTAGGCTCTGGAACCAACTTCCAAGTGAAGTGGTGCTGGCTTCTACCTTGGGGGTCTTTAAGAGGAGGTTAGATGCACACCTTGCTGGGGTCATTTGACCCCAGTATTTTTCCTGCCATGGCAGGGGGTCAGACTTGATGATCTGCTCAGGTCCCTTCCGACCCTACCAACTATGAAACTATGAAACTATGAAACTCAGGCACATACACATCCAAACCAGCCTAGGCACATGCATACCTATCACCAATTCAAGCACATACACTATACACCCCAAAATTTACACAAAAATCAATTGTCCATACCTGTACACTCAGTACACAGATCACTAATTCATATATCATGCACACAATGACATATATATATATAGAGACACACACTCACCAGTTTACATACATAAAACCCACCTACACATACACACAGGTAAGTTCCTAACTTGGGTGGTATGGTATGTATGTGTGTGCTTGGGGTACCTGGGATACTTGGGGGAAGGTTAAGGTGAGAGAAAGAGTTAAAGTGTAGGGAGTGAAAGTTGCCAGAACTGGGGTTAGAAAGAAGCTGTCTGAGGAACGCAGGCTTTGGGTTACTTAATGTCAAGTAGCCCCAGGGTTACTCAAGGTTACTGGTGCAATGGTGAAAGCCTGGTGGCAAGGAGGAGACAGCCAGGAAAAAGAAAGAGACAGAAACCTGGGAGCTTGGGGCCAGAAACTGAGGCAGACAGCTGAGATATTGGGGGGGGGGGCAGATAAGTGGTGGCAAGGAGGAGACAGCCAGGAAAGAAACTGAGGCAGAAACCTGGGAGCTTAGGGGAAATGGAAAAGGCAGTGGGGATAAGACAGTGGTAAAGAAACAGGGGGTTTGGAGGCAGAGAGGAGCTCAGGAGAGGTGTTGGAGGTAGCGGTGAGCCAGAAGCAGGAGAGGGAGAAATGAGACAGAAGTTAGAGGGGAGAGGAGCAGAGATTGGAGCAGGGCCGGACTGTAGTAAAGCAAACCCAACTCTGGGGTCCAAATAACAGTTTAATTAAACAGACAACACACTACACAGCCCCATGAAGTTATTGCTTCATGCACACACATGTGCACACACACACACACAAGCACTCACAATGGCAGCAGGAGAAAGAGACTCAGTGGAAGGGTTGGATTCGAGGTGGGGAAGAGAAACAGAGTCCAAATCCTTGGTTGAAGGAGGAGTGGGGGTGATAGCTACCTATCCAGGCTGGAAAAGGGTCTTTGTCCAGTAGGTGTTGTCCAGTGTGGGGGTTGCTGACAGGGCCTCTGGGTGAATAGGTGGTGTGGCATGGTGCTGGTCCAGATGGAGAGGGCGTCCCAAGGAGTCAGTCTTCACTACCCATTTTTATGGGGCAGACTACCTCTGGTCTCCTATGGGGAGGGCCTGTCCAGGCAAGGTCAGTCCTATTCCAGAGGGTTCCAGATGTTCTTACTGAGCATGTGCAGCCTTGGCACAATGGTGAGTTGCTTCATCTTTTGTTTCTGGAATGCTGAGGGTGGTTCCAAGGGCTGGGTCATTGGTCCAGGGATTGGTGTTGATAGTTTGGTCATTCAGAAGGAGCAATTTTTAGACCTACTGCCATTGTCTCTCAAGCACCCTCATTCATCCCCATTCATTCAGGAACCAAGCTACATAGGAGGGGTAGTATGAGTCATAGGTTACACAACCGGTCATGGGAATAAGATGGAGGCTTGATATTACAAGATGGAAACTTGACATGACTTATGCTAACTTATATATATAGGCCAAAAACAGTAATCACACAATATAAAAGCAGTAAAAAAAAAATACAAACATAATAATTATCACTTATAAAACAGTGGATATCTATATCAAAATAGTAGGACACTTATTTGCAGAGGGGAGAGAAAAATAAAACTTACTACCTAAAATAAAATGTTAAAGTTTATCTTACATCTTAGCTTACTTATACTTATCTATAGGGAATAAGAGGGAGAGACAAAGTCAGGAATGTTTGGGGAAGGGGAGGGAATGCATTTTAAAAGAAAAGACAAAATAAAACTGGGGGTTTTGCTACACAGGAAAGTCACTCATTGTCTCCCTGCCTGTTGCTGCTGCTGAGATCCTGCACCTCCGTGGAGGCTATTGTAACCCCACTGAGTTACTCACTCACACATGCTGTGCCCTTCCAGGGGTAGAGGCTTGCTGGTGACTGTCTTTTAACTGGTTCATCCAGTTTCTCTTTCTGGTCTTTAATCACAGTCTCTTTTCAGGTGTGGAAAACTTCTGTGTCCAGATGCCGTCTGATGAAGTTATCTCACTGATGCACTGCTTCTCCAATTCCTAGTAAGTTTTCTATGGGATGTCCCTACTAACAAGTCAGAGCTTGCCTCCCTGTTACGCTGAGCATTGTGATGTGAATGTCTTTGAAGAAAGTTTTCACAGCCAAAAAGTTTAGTTGCAAGACAGTACAATGCCATATAGTAATATCAGTGTGCAAGGCCCTAGGAGTGGCCATGCCAAGAAAGAGGGCCAGGTAACACTGGAAGAAACCCTGAACAGCTATTAAAGCTCCACAGCCATGACACAAGGTGGCACTTCCATTTTTCTGTACAGTGTGAGCAGCACCTGGGAACACAACATTTTATCCCATGCAGATCTGGAAAGGAGGAGGATTAGAAAAAAAGACACAGCTATGGTCTCCCATGTATGCTGCCAAACAATTATTTTCAGAGCCAATTTCAGGAAGAGAAACCTGTCATCTGAGACTGGAATCAGGAACAGATTCCTGCTACCTGCCTCCATTATCAAACAGCTATTAGTCTTCAAAAGCAGAAACATTAGTTAGGCATCAATGAACAGGGGTTATAAACAGGGTAAGCAGTGCAGGCAGTTTGCAGGCCAGTTCATGGGCCCTCCCCCAGTTTTTGAGG
Source organism: Alligator mississippiensis (assembly GCF_030867095.1). Lineage (NCBI taxonomy): Eukaryota > Metazoa > Chordata > Crocodylia > Alligatoridae > Alligator > Alligator mississippiensis. The sequence goes on from NC_081824.1 coordinate 239,875,872, forward strand.
GGCAAGTCTTTCAGCCTGGCATGAGGAAGCAGGGAAAAAGGAACCATTTCCGGCCAATGAGAAATAAACAGTAGGTCTGTGCGAAGTTTCAAGAGCCAATTTGATTTGGAAATTTGGCCTGATTTGGCAACTAAATTGCCAAATATGAATTGAATCAGGAGACCTATTAAAAAGGTCTGAATTGATTTGGAAGCCTGCAAATAGATTTGGAAAAGATTTGGAAAGATTTGGAGATTTGGAAAGCAGACATGCAGGAAACAGAAACTGAGAAGGGGCGGGGGGCAGGGAGACTACTCTGATAGTGACATCTGTAGCTGGCCAGTAACTGTGATCTTTCCCTGAGTTCCCTTCCAATAACAGTGCTCTGGGGGAGGGACATAGAAACAACATATATATAAGGCTGTGTCTGAAGTGATCTGTCCTTTTTGTGAGCTGTCTTTCTTGAACCAGCAGCATTTGAAAGGCTCTGGCTTGCTGTCTGGTCTTTTGGTAGATAGCCTCTCTCTTCTTCTGTGTTTTCCCTGACAGTGAGTCATCACTGTGCACTTCAGGAAAACACAACATATACTATAGACAGATAAACATTTTGCAGCACACCAAGCATTATGAAGCATGCTAGAATGGCAGGTGCCAGGTCTTCTGGCAGAGGAGGGAGAGGGGGCAGAGGGAGAACTGCAAGTTCCCTCTCCCACACAACATAGATGCACCCTCTTTCCTGGAAGTGAAGAGTCTTTTGCTGCTAGTGGGAGCAAGGATGTGGTAGCAATGCCTGTACCACCTTCACTAACACCAGCAATAACAACCACCAGCACCAGGATGACAGTCTCCAGCCCAATTTCAGTTTCCAGCATGAAGGTTCCAGTGCCAGAAGAGGAGCTGGATCTGGAAGCAGTGGAGCTGAGTGCTATAGCAAAGAAAATTCTGGGAAAGGAGGGGGAATATGAGTTTGTGCTCCAAACCCATCAAAGTTCCCCTTGAGGCAGGTCTCTTCTGAAAGGCACTTTGGAGGAGGTTGTGGGGGCAGGTGACTCAGCTTCTCCTGTTGTGCCTCTGCCTGGTGAAGAGGGGGATAAGGCAGGATCTCCACCATCAATCTGGAAGTGGGTGGGTAGTGTTGTGTGGGATCATTTTGAGGTGGCAGATGATCCCAAGTATGCTACCTGCTAACACCACGGAAAGGAGATCAGATGGGGCAAGGATGAGAAACACTTCACCACCACAGTGATGCTGCTGCATCTCAGGATGCAGCACCCTCCTCAGCCTAGCACCAGTGGGAGCATGCCCAAAAAGAAGTCCCTCTCTCTTCAAAGCCCCTGTACCCAAGAAGCAAAGGCAGGCCACCCTGGACCAGTGGGAGAAAGACCGGGAAAAAGGGGGGTGCATTCCCAAGGTGAGTAAGGTCACCCAGGTCACTGGGGTGATGTTTGCTTTGGATGGCCAGCCCTTTTCCTTTGTTGAGCATCCAGGGTTCAGGCAGCTCATGGCACTTGTGGCTCCATCATACCAAGTGCCCGCACACATCACCTTTAGCAGGACGGTGGTGCCCTCCCTGTATGAGGAATGCAGGGAGTACTTGAGGGAAGAGCTGCAGAAGATAGGACCACAGGTAGCTTTGCACTTCACCTCAGACATCTGGAGCATCTGGGGTGGACAGCATGCATACCTTTCCCTTACAGGGCACTGGTGCAATCATTCAGTGTGTCAGTGGGCTCTCCTTCAGGGCAAGGTAATGGATAAGTCCCACATGGCAAGGGAGATCATGGTGGGCATGAACTGCATGGTGCAGAGCTGTCTCATTGGGCACGGCAAGATCACCTGTAGGTTCATGGTCACCAACAATGGGGCCAATATGGTGAAGGTGGTGCATGTTGCCAACTTTGTTGGCATATGCTGTGTGGCACACAAGTTTCACCTCATAGTTAGGGACACCTTGGAGGGAGACAGGGCTCCTGGTGACAGGGCTCCTGGTGACAGTGCTGTCACTATCACTACCAACCAGCTTATTTCAAAATGCAAGAAGGTGGTGAGCTACTTCCACCGGAGCGTCAAGGGGGACAAGATGCTACAGGACAAACAGGCAGAGACGAACATCCTGCAGCACAAAATCATGTAGGATGTGGAGACTTGGAGGAACTCCACAAACTTGATGTTCAAAAGGTTGGTGAGCAACAGAAGGCCATCCATGCCATGGTCTTGGTTGGGGAGATTGGGATCAGTGGTCCCCTTAACAAAATGGAGTGGGATACCATCTCCCAGATCTTGGTGGTCCTCAAGCCATTCCTCAAGGCCACCAAGAGCCTCAGAGCTGGCGATACCCTCCTTAGCCAGGTGATCCCTGTATTGAAGGAGCTTGAGAATCAAATGGAAAAGTTCCAGGGGATCAATGTTCCTGGGTGGGGCAAGCCACTTTCCCCAAAGGGAACCACACCACACTGGTGAAGTGGCTGAAGAAGGCCGTCCAGAAATGGCTGGATCTGTTGTGGTCCAATACGCTCAATGTGCTGGTAGGCATGTGCTACCTGAGGGTGAAGGGGAACATCTGCAGCTGCAAAACTCTTGATTACTGGACAGAGGTGTTAGTGAACAGTTAGGGAGGCGGAAGGGCAGAGGCAAGGGGACGTGGAAGAGGAGGATACACTTTTCCATGCCAAAACTCCAAGCACCAGCCAATCTCCTCTGCCACACTGTCAATGTGGGCCAAAGGCATGGATTCAATGTTGGGATCCAGAGACACCAGACCCCACCATTTGGCAGGTAGCATGGAGGCCTCGGTGGCTGCCTATCTCGCTGAGGATGTGTAGGCACTGCACTGTGACCCCTTGGCCTATTAGGCAACCCACAGCCAGGTGTGGCAGGATCCGGCTACAGTTTCAGCATTGCTGGGGATGTAGTGATACCCCAGTGCACCTTCTTGGATTCTGGTTTGGTGGAACAGCTGGTGTTCCTCAAGGTGAACCCCTCGCTGCTGGGTTTCCCCAAGTTCCACATGCAGATGGAGTGCCACCATCCTCATTCTGCACCTATTTCCTTTCTTTAGTTGCTTTCACAACCATTTAATGCCCTCTCAGAGCCGGAGGAGACAGTTTAGTTTTTCACCAGCCAGCAAGGGAAGAACATCTCCCTGCTGAGCTCCCGTGCCAGGACAAACATGGAGGTAAGAGCTGGGGCTATGGGGAAGGAGGAGGCCCCAGGTCCTTGCCATGACCTAAAACTGCACCCTGCCAGGGTAGGGAGGCTTGATGGGAATGCCGGTGGTGTGGCAGCCCCAGGAAATGCCAGGACTGATAACCTCCCTGGTGAAAGGCTGGTAGGGGGCACCTGATAACTTCCAGCAACCATACATATGCACAGTCCTGGCTGGGAAAAGCCATCTGTGAGGCAGTGTAGGGAAAGTACAGAGCTGTGGAATGGATGTCACCCCTAGACATCAGGAGCCTCTTGCCTGGGTAACTTCTGCTTTTGAACTAAAACACATCAGAGGTGCTTTATAGATGTGATAGACATTAGGGCTGGAAGGGACCTCAGAAGATCATCGAGTCTGGTCCCTTGCCCCAGGGGCAGGAAGTCAGCTGGGGTCATAGGATTCCAGCTAGATAAACATCCACATTTCTCTTGAAGGCATTCAAAGTAGGTGCTTGAACCACCTCTGATGGCAGGCTATTCCAGACTTTGGGGGCTTGGACAGTGAAGAAATGCTTCCTTATGTCCAGCCTGAAATGGAGTTTCATTCCATGCAACCTTGTCATCCCTTGGGGTGCTCTGGTGAACAATCATTCCCCCAGATCCTGGTGAGTACCCCTGATAAATTTATAGTTGGCCATCAGATTGCCCCTGAGCCTGTGCTTTTCCAGGATAAACAGTCCCATAGCTCTCAGCCTGTCATCGTAAGGTCTGTTTTCCTGACCCCTGATCACGTGAGTGGCTCTTCTCTGGACTCTCTTAAGCCTCTCCACATCCTTTTTGAATTGTGGAGCCCAAAACTGGACACAGTACTGCATCTGTGGCCTCACCAAGGCCAAGTACAAAGGGAGAATGATTTCCTGGGATTTGCTTGAGAAGCATCTATGGATGCAAGCCAGCATTTTGCTTGCTTTACTAGCCACAGCATCACGTTGCAGACTCATGTTCATCTTGTGGTCAATCATGACCCCCAAGTCCCTTTCATCCATACTGTTAGCCAGCGTAGCACAGCCAAGCCTATAAGGATGCTGCAGGTTTTTCCTCCCAAGGTGGAGAATTTTGCATTTTTCAGTGTTAAATACCATCAGGTTCTCATCCGCCCATTTGCTGAGCCTGTTAAGGTCACCCTGGATTGTCCTCTTGTCCTCAGGTGTGGATGCTTTACCTCAAAGTTTGGTATCATCTGTGAACTTGGCCAGTCCACTTCTGACTCCAATCTCCACATCATTAATGAAGATGTTGAACAATACGGTGCGTTCACACATGCAAGCATGTGCGCTTGCAGCAGCTCAAATAGAAGCAGTGCGAATTTGAGCTGGGGCTTTTTGCCTCAGTGTACGTACTCGGACATACACTTTGTTGTGGAGCAAATTGTGCTACTAGGGGCAAAATAACTCTGCCTGGCTCCTTCCAGATCTTCAACCAGGGGGAGCTAGAGCCTGGGGCCAGCACCTGTGTTGTCCCCAGCAGTATAAAAAGCCACCCTGGCAACTAGCTCAGGGCTGCTAGCTCTCAGGAGCTTCTGAGGCCCAGCCAATTGGTACCTGTGATCACTACTCCTTGTGCCAGCTGGACTGCTGAAGCAGCCCTGAGAGTTCCCTGCACCCTCTACCCACTGCAGCAGTCTAGCAGTGGATGCTGCTGTCTGGCTGTGACCGCTGTGCACCTGCCAGGCTTGGATGGGGATTGCAGAGCCAGTAGAGGCATCTGCCCCTCTGGGCCAGCTGCCAGTGGACTGCGGTTGCAGGGTTAGTCTTTGTGCGGCACTACTGCCATATGTGCCCCCTGCCTGGCCATCTGGGCAGCTATCACCCGGAAGATGTTCTGGGTGTGGTGGCCTGCTTTGAACTGTCAAAGCATGTCCTCCTGGCCTCATTTGGCCAGGAGGTCAGCCACAGCCAGATGGGTCCAAAGTGCCAGCTTGGAATTCTGGTATTCCCTATTTAAAAACTGAAGAATTGCTGATAAAAAAAAATCCAAAAATCATTCTCTAAAATACCCCCAAATCCATGTTTCTCCACAAGTAAAACAAAAGACCACTATAAAGAGAGAGAGAGAGAGAGAGAGAGTGAGTGAGACAGAGATCAGTTGGACAATGTTTTATTGATATATCTACAGTGTTAAAGCAAGTCTCTTATCATAATATTAAAGTGAACTCTAAATACAGGTTTCATGAATTCATGAATACATATTTTGCTGCCCTCCCACAGGGCGATGGCCCCCACACAAGGGGTTGGTCCCCCACACAAGGGCTATGGCCCCCCAACACAAGGTTCAGCCCCCACACAAGGGCTACACCCCCCCAACAGGGGGTTGGTCCCCCACACAAAGGGTTCAGCCCCCCAAAAGGGGTTCAGAACCCCAACAGGGGGTTCAGCACTCTCACAAGGGGTATGGTCCCCCAACAGGGGCCACCACCCGCCTGCAAGGCCCACATGCCACACCCCAGCCCTCCAATTGCTGCCCCACCTGGCCCCATCAGCTGCTGCATCCCCCCAATGGCTGCCCCCCTTCCCCACCCCCCACTCCTCCAGACCACCCCAATAGCTTCCCCACCCAGCCTCACCCCCTAACTTCCACCCCCAGGCCCTCAAGGCTACCCCCACAACCCCAGGCAGCATCACTTAAAAAAAAAACCCAGAAAAAGAACAGAAAAAAATGGGAAAAAAGCGCCTCTGTTTACCTTAGAAGCAGGGATGGTGGGGCTTCAGGGCCTCCTGGCAGAGCCCCGCTGGGGCAGCACAGGATGGCACAGGGGCAGGAGAGATCAGGCTGGGGCTGCTGGGGCTGTCAGCCTGCCCCACACTGTGCAGGTGGAGCCCCAGTCAGCTGGACCACAGCTTCAACTGCTGGTAAGTGCTGGGGATTTTTATTTTTTTTAAGTATGGGGTGGGGGAGGGCAGGGATGGGAGAGTTTGGGGGGATGGGGCCAGACAGGGCAGAGGTCGGGGGGCTTGGGGGGGCTGGCAGGGAGAGGGGCTGGCCGTGGCAGGGGTCAGGGGGCTGGCAGGGGGTGGTGTGAGGAGGGGCCAGGCCTGGCAGGGGTCGGGAGGCTGGCAGGGGCTGGTGGGGGGAGGGGCCAGCCCCGGCAGGGCTCGGGGGGGCTGGCGGGGGGAGGCGCTGGCTGTGGCAGGGGGCAGGGGCCTCATGGGGGCTAATGGGGGGAGGGGCCATCCCCAGCAGGGCTTGGGGGCCTTGTGGGGGGCTGGCAGGGGGAGAGGGGCTGGGGGAGTGGCCGTGGCTGGTGGGGGTCTCCCCCATAGTCACTTCCCCCCTCCTCCAGCCCCCCCGACCCCTCACTCACTGACTCCTGCACCCCGACCGTGCCTTGCCCCACTTTTTTAAACGTCAATTTTTTAGACCCCTGGAATATTCCTCCTTGGAGGTGGATCCTGTCCTCGTTCCTTTGTAGGCCTTTCCTTTTAGCTGCAGGAGGTCCGCTAGTTCCCTGTAGAGCCAAGGGGGCTGCTGTGCCCTTTTGCTGCCTTCCCTCCAAGACGGAACAGCATTAGCTTGTGCATCAAGGATCACTTCCTTGAGAAGTAACCACTCATCCTGAACTCCCCTCCCCTTTGGGTCATGTTCCCTTAGGGCCTCACCGACAAGCCTCCTGGGCTTGTCAAAGTCAGCTTTCCTGAAGTCGAAGACTTCTGTATTGCTGACTTGCCAGCTTTACAGCAGATGGTGAAGGTGATGAGCTCGTGACCACTGTCACCCAGCTTCCCACCAATCATTAGGTCACTGATTAGGTTGTCCCCGGTTGCCAGTACCAGGTCAAGCAGCTCTTTACCTGTCGTTGGCCTGTAGACTTCTTGTGCCAGATCAAAAGTGCACTGCTGCCATTTTCTGTGTGCTGACATGCATTTCACCATTTGTACACTTGCATGTGGGCCAGCACAGTTTGCCTCAGCTCACATGAGGAGCAGACTCGAATAATTGAGTCTGCTCTGAAGTGACAGATCTCTGGAGTGCCATGGGACAGAAAAGTATGTGTATAAATGCCCTATCAGTCTTTATGTTCTCAGTCTTTACTGGTTCAGTTTTGTTTGGTTTCCTTGTTCAGATGTCTCCACTTCGGTCTGATTTTCAGTCTCCTCTCTCATTCCTTGTTGCTTTGATGTTAGCTCTGCTTCCCTGGCTGAATTTCATGATACTGCTTCCTTTCTCCCCTTTACTAGCTGCAAGTATCATTTGTTTTTTCTTAACACCTGTCTTTCTGGTGTGACTACTTTATTGGATCTGGGAGCTACTTGATGGGAAACTAGTGCTTTTTGTTTCCACTTTCATCCATCTGAAATAAGAACGATATTGTTGTTGTGCAGCTGTAGTAACTCCCTGGAAATTCTGTCATAGTACCATTTTTATTTGAGTTTGTCAACTTTTAAAAATGTTTTCATGTTTTGCTTTTCATTCTGATGAGCATCACCCACAAAATTTGTCATCCTAGTTTTGATTTTTCTGTTAATCAGCATTTCTACTGGGGACAATTCATGTTTCATGGGTTTTGCCCTGTAATTTAAGAGTGACTGGTAAACATTGGTGTGCGAATATGTAGCTTTTTTTTTAACAATTTCTTCACTATTTGTACTCCATTTTCCACCAGACCATTGAATTTTGGGTATTTATAACTTTAAGTATAGTGACAGAATCCATATTTGTTTGCAAACCCTTTAAAATATAGACAGTTGAACTGAGGTCCATTGTCTGTTCTTACAATTTGTGGAATCCCAAGTCTAGTAAAAAATTATTTGATGTGAGTTATGACATGGTTTGCTGTTGTGCTTTTGAGCAATGCAATTTCAGGATAGTGGGAATAATAATCTAAAACTAATACATATTTTTTTTCCTGCATGCATGAGTAAGTTAATGCCCGGCTCTTTTCTTGGCATGATCTATGCTTTAGACATGTTGTACCTGCCTTTACAGCATCTTCTGTGTCAGTATTTGGGCCAATTTAAAACATCCCTTGCTCTCCTTTTGCATTTTTCAATGCGTAGATGCCCCTTGTGTATTCTGTTTAACATGTCTTTCTTTGGCACTGCTGGAACAACAATTTATGAGCCTTTGAACAAAATGCCATCCAGTACTGACAGCTCTTCCTTGAACTGAAAGTAGGGGCTTGGTATGTATTTTCCAGGTCAACCAGCACAAATAGCTGTTATCATTTTTTTGCAATGTGGTGTCCTGAGCAGTGGCTTCCTCAATTAGTGCACACATTTTATCTGTGACTGGTATTATTCTTTGAATTAGATTAATATGCACTATGTCTGAGTCTGGAATTCTGCCATTTTCTATTGTGTCATATGATCTGGACAATATATTTGGAATAAGTAGATGTTTTCCTAGCTTGTACTGCATGTCTAGATCATACATTTTCAGTTGAACGAAAAGTCTTTATAATCTGGGTGGCATGTCTGATAACCCTTTCTTTGCTATAGTTACCAAAGATTTATAAACAGTTTCAGCTATCATAGGCTTCCCATAGATGAATATATGACATTTCTTACAGCCATATACCAGAGCTAAGCTTTCTTTCTCAATTTGTGCATATAGACACTGTGACTTAGTGAGTGCCCTAAATGCATAGGCTACTGGTCTCCAGCTATCTGCATGTTTTTGAAGCAAAGCTGCTCCAATGCCTTCTTTAGAAGCATCTGTTGAATGGGTCTCAGAGCTTTCATTATTTTTCTTTCAAGTTTTTAAATTCAGCTTCATGTTCATGTTCTCAAATCCACTGAGCATTCTTTTGTAGAAGTGATCTAAGGTGTTTGGTCTGCTCTGCTAAGTTAGATAGATATTTCCCTAAAAATTGATCATACCCAGTACTCTTTGCACTCCTTCCTTATCTGTAGGGGGTGGCATGTTTATAATGGCTTTAACTCTTGCAGGATTGATTTGCACCCCTTGCTCAGAGAGTTTCATATTATTTCTTTGGCCCTGAATTTGCATTTTTGTTTGTTCAGCTTCAAACCTTTTCTATGAGTTCTTTCTAGTGCCTTTCTCAGCCCGTATTTCCCCAAACTAATATATCATTAATATAAAACATAGTTCCTTCAAAGGAACCTTCAAAGACTTTCAAAAATTTGTTGAACCTTTCTGTGAAACACTTCAGATGCAGAACATAGTCCAAATGGAAGCCTACAAAAGCGATACCTTCCGAAGAGTGTTCTGAATGTATATAATCTAGTGCTATTCTTTTCTAGGGGAACTTGCCAAAACCTAGAAAAGGCATCCAAAGTGGAGAAATATTTAGCTTCCGCCATGTTGCCAAAAACCTCTTCCCTGGTGGAAATGCTCCCATTTGATGCATGTGCTCATTTACTTAGGATCCAGACAGAATCTTAAAAATGCATCTTTTTTTTTTCTATTATGACCAGTGAATGAACCCAAGCAGTTGGTTGCTCTACTTTTTCTATTATGTTCATGTTGACGAATCTAGCTAATTCCTTTTTCAGCTTCTCCCTTAGTACAAAGGGGACATTTCTTGGAGCATGTATGGTGAGAGTATTTGGTTATCTTAATTCTATCTTGTACTCAGTTGACAGTTTCCCTATGCCTTAAATCACATAATCTTCTTCAATGTTCTTGCTTTCTAGTCCCTCACTGGGATCCATTCTCTTAGTCAAAGCTAGAGTTTTACACATTCACAATAATTGGCACTAGCTTTCCTGGGACTATTACAGACTGGACTTTTACTACATTACCCTTGGGCACGTCCACACCTGAAAGCATGTGCATTTGCAGGAGCTCAAAAAGAAGCAGCACAAATTTCAGTGGGGGCTATTTGCCTCAGTTCATATGCCTGACACGCCCTTTGCTGTGAGGGAAATTGTGCCACTTGGGGAAAAATAACCCTGCCCAGCTCTGCAGCTAGGGGGAACTAGGGCCCTCACACTTACCCCCATCCCTGTCCTGGGGGGCTGCAGAGCTCTCCCAATCCTGACCAGAGTCTGGGGTATTAGTGGACTTGGGGGTTCAGAGAGGACCTAAGGAGCCTGCTGAACCCCAGGACCAGGGAGAGGATGCCTGAGAACCAGCAGGCTCCATGGAGCCTGTGGACCTCTCAGTCCCGGCGATCCCCAGGGGTGAGCTACTTGCATGAGTACACCTGGCAGTCTGTCAGCAAGATACAGCTCACCTTGGACTGCTGGGGAGATTTTGACAGCAACCTCACCACTGCGAGGGCACTGGCAGGGGAAGACAAGGTGCCTGAAAGCTGCAATGCCCAGATCTATAGACAGGCCTGCAGTATCGTAGACTCTCTCTATACTTATGAGAGGGCGCTGTGTGAGCTGGCAAACTCCACACTGGGTGTTGAGATGAGCAAGGCCCCTGATGAACCATCTACTCCACCCCCCATCCATGAGGTCATTTAGAATCATGACCTTCAATGATCACAGTTGCAGGAAGGGCCTCAAAGATACCGGGTGCTCTCCTTCCTTTAGGAGAGGGGGTACCCCATGATGTTCTTGCAGGAGACCCTGATGACTCTAGCCGATGAGCATAATTGGCAGCTGGAGTGGGGGGGAAGGGTCTTTTTCAGTCACCTCTCAGCAACCTCCTGCGGGGTGGCCATCCGGTTCTCCCCAGGCCAGCAGCTGGAGGTTCTCCAGGATGTTGAGGTGGTGCTGGGCTGCCTGCTGCACATCCGGGTCCAAGTGCAGGAGATGGTCTTGAACCTTCTGAATGTGTATGCCTCTGTGAAGGACCCAGACCCTGTGAAGGAACCAGAGCTGGCAGATTTTTTTCTGTCAGGCAGCCACTTACATTGGCACCCTCAACCCTCACGAGTGCCTGGTGCTTGGCAGGGACTTTAACATTACCCTAGATGGATGAGACAGGTTGGGCGGGGAGTGAAACCAGGCCACTGTGGGCATCCTCACAGAAATCCTGATGGACTACTCCTTGGTGTACATCTGGCATGCCTGTCACCTTATTGGCCCCCTTCTCTTCACCAATGTAAGGGTAGGGAGCAGACATGCCACTGGGTCAGGCTGGATTTATATCTCTTTGCCGCACTTTTCCTGGGCCAACTCCTTTGGCATCCGGCTGATCCCTTCAAGCAATCACCACCTTGTCTGGGCCGAGGCCATGCTGGGTCCTGGGCATCCAGGGTCGGCCTACTGGCATTTTAATGCCAGTCTGCTGGAGGATGTGGGCTTCAAGGAGGCCTTCTGGGAGTTCTGGCTGCCCTGGTGGGAACAGCAGGCAGCTTTCCCCTCGGCTTGGAGATGGTGGGATGTGGGGAAGGTGTGTATCCAGCTTTTTTGTCACAGCTAGACTCAGGGGCACACCTGGCCATAGGTGACTGGTGCCTCCTGAGTTGGGGGGGCACTTGCCCCCACCCCAGCAATCAGTCAGTGACTGGGGGGGAGGGGTCCCCCCCTGCAAATTGTGCTGACCTGGAAGAGCCGCTGACCCGGAAGAACAATTTGCTTCAGGGAAATCCCATCCCCTGGTTGGCACGATTGCTTCCCCTTGTGCCCCCACTCCCTGGCTGGCAGTCTCAGGGACAGCACCAGCACTCTTGCCTTTGGCTTCAGCTCTCCAGGTGTTGTACAGCTCTGCAGAGTGTTTGGTCAAGCTCAACTGGACCTGGATGGAGCGCATCCTATTCAGGAAAGGGGTGCATCAAGGCTCCTTGCTGTCAGGTCAGCTGTACACCTTGGCTCTGGAGCCCTTCCTCATCCTCCTGCCAAGGCAGTTGGTGGTGTTGGTGCTCCAGGAGCTGGTGGTGTGGCTGGTCCTGTCAGTGTGTGCTGACAATGTACTCCATGTGGTCTAGAACTCATGTGACCTGGCACAGGTGGAGGCCTGCTAGGTACTGTACATGGCAGCCTCCTCTGCCCAGGTCAACTGGGCCAAGAGCTCTGGCATGACGGTGGGTGATGGGTGGCACTTGGGCTCACTCCCGCCCAAGCTCTATGGAATCTGCTGGAGCGTGGGCTTGTTCCTTTACTTGGGATCTACCTGTCTGCCAGAGACCCCTCCCCACCAAAGAACTGGCACCAGCTGGAGGCAAGAGTGGTGGAGCAGCTCCAGGCATGGGCAGGGCTCCTGAGGTGTCTCTCCCTATGTCGGAGATTGCTGGTGCTCAACCAGCTGGTCCTGTCCATGCTGTGGCACTGCTTGCACACCCTGCCTGTTCCCCCTGAGGTCCTGGCAGGGCTGCAGAGATGGGCACTGGAGTTTTTCTGGCCGAGACGGCACTGGGTTGCTCTGGAGGTCCTGAACCTCCCCTTGCAGAAGGGTGGCCAGGGCCTGGTTGGCCTGTGCAGACAGGTCCTGGCATTCCACCTTCATGCCCTGCAGTGACTGCTATACAGTGTTGGCCCCTCCTCTGGAAAACCCAGCTAGAGATGCTGACAGCAGAACTACCCCAGTTGTGACAGAGGTTGATCCTGGCTGGTGCCACCCATATCAGAGACCTCCTGGACTATGATAGGCAGGAGTGGGTGGACCCCGCTGCACTGGCCTGAGACATGGGTCTACTCATGACACGTATGACTTGCCATCTGGTTTAGGAGATGAAATCTGCCCTACCTCCCGATACCCTTGCCTTTGTTGACCAGGTTCTGTGCAGTGGCAGTCCCTGCCCCCCCCCCCCATGTCCTTCAGCCCGCTGGAGTTTGTTGTGGGGCTAGTGGCTCACACAACCTTGCAGCACTTCCTGGTCCACCACCTGATCTGGTTGGAGGACACCAGACTGGTCTGCTTTTCCACCGTCCATTCCAACCACCTCTACACCCTCGTGTGCTGTGCAATCTATCATGTCACCCTTGCATCCCACCCAGACACCAAGTGGCGGGACCTGCTCAGCATGGGCATGGCTGGGGCCCCCCAGTGGCTGAGTTTGTACTCCACCCTCATTCCATGAGCCACTGGGGACCTCATCTGGTGGCTCCTCCATGGAGCCATCACCACAGGTGTGTATGTGGCAAGCTTCACAGACAGTCCAATCTCCTGCCCCTTCTGCAGGCTGAGGGAGACCCTGGTGCACATGAACCTCGAGGGCACCAGGCTTCAGCCCTTCTGTCTCCACCTCCAGAACCTCCTCCTGAGGTTCTGGTTGAATTTCACCCCCTACCTTTTTGTATTTGGTCACCCCATCTGTAGCCCCACCAAGTCCCGGGACCTCCTGGAGATGAGCAGGAAAATGAGCAGAGGGATGAGAATGAGCAGGGCAGTGATCAGGAGGCTGGAGAGGATTCAAGGGTTCCTTCACTTGACTCTTGCCCACCATCACTCCCCTGCCCAGCTCCAGCCTCCCGCAGCTTACCAGCAGTGTCAGCAGTGATTGGGGCACTCAGGGCCTCATGTCACAGCCCTCCCACAGAGGCAGGTAGTGGGGCTTGGGCCTGGCTGCCTGGAACCTGTGCTGCTGCATCACATGGGTGCAGTCTGGATAGGCAGGGCACCATGCGCTGTCTGGCAGCTTGGGGGTGCTGTGGCTGTCACCTGGGGCTCAGTGCAGCTCAGCCCGAGGGGCCTGGAGCTGTGAGACAGCATGTGTCACCGTGCTGCATCCTGCTGAGCTGGGCCACACCCATGTGATACGGCAGCCTCAGCACAGGTTCCAGGCAGCTAGGACCAAACCCTACTGCCCCCTTTTGCCCCATGTCATGCTGGAGGGTTCTGCCATTAGGCCCCGAGTGGCCCTGATAACTGCTGCTGATGCCAGTAAGTGCGGGCTGTGCTGGGTGGGGCAGGGTCAGTGGGAAGCAATCGGGGAGCTGGGAGAGAGGGAGGAGCTGGAGGAGCTGGGGGAGGATCAGGGAGCTGGGGAAGTGAGTGAAGGCCTGGGACTGGATGGGCCCCTCTCCCCTCTTCCAGCCCCCACACCCTCTATTTACCCATCAGGCACCCAGGTCCAGGACCCTGCAGCTTGCACCGCTGCTTACCCCACACAGGCAGGCGGCAGGCTTCAGCACCGGGGTAAGTGCCAGTCATAGAGATGCTCTGGCTGGCTACCAGAGCATCTCTGTGGAAGACCGAGCCTCCGGTTGCCTCAGGGCATGGTCTGGGACTGTGTCCTGTCCTGCTTTTTCCCCTCGGGGTATTTTTTGATACCTGGATCTCCAGGTATCAAATTTTGAGCCTGCACTGCAAATTTGCAGCGTGGGGAACTTTTTTTTGGTCCCAGCATGCATCTTCCAGCATCTAAAAGGAGTTTGAGATGTTGCAAGAGGCATTTTCATGCTTGTATGGATGTGCCCTTTGTGTCTAACATGCAGTGCACACATACCCTTGGTTGCAACCATGTTCCAATTATATGCTCTAAGTTTCACTTTCTTGTTCTCATAGTACACAGGTTTAGTTTTCATTTTTTGAATAATGTGTTCTGGTATTACCTTGACCTGTGCCCCTGTATCTAATTTATAAGTTACCATTAGCCTATTGGTGTCCAGCATGATAGTCCAATCCTCAGAAGAATGAACTTCTTGCCTTGTGCTGAAGAGGAATTATTCCTCTTCCTTGTTTCACAGAGCATGCACCTCTTGTTTCTTGTGTGATGCATCCTGCTTCTTTCTGCAAACGCTTGCAAAGTTATTGAATATTTTGCATTTGTTGCAGTGTTTACCAAATGCAGGACAGTGCACGGGTTTGTTAAAGCCCCCACAGCATCTACAGCTGACCATTGTTTCTTCAAGAACTTATCATTGGCCTCCACCAGCCTGCTTCATAGTGAGGTCTTCTTTTCTGTATTGTGTTGTCTTAGGTTTTTGCAGTCTTGTAATCCTTTCTAGTTCAGCTTGTTCTGTTTTTCCTCCAGCTTCTGCAGCCTGGCATTTGTTATCTCAGCCACTTGGCACATTCTAACTGCCTTTTCTAAATTAAGCTCAGGATCCTGTAGCAGTCATTTCCTGAGGCTTGTATCCCTTATACCCAAATACTATTTGGTCTCTGATCATGGACTGTTTTAGGTCTTCAAAGTTGCATGTCTGGCTTAGCAGGCTGAGGTCTTTGACAAACTCCTTTATTGCCTCACATTTTTTGTGCTGTCTCATGTGGAAATTATACTGTTCAAAGGTTTCATTTTGTCTGAATATACAATATTCCTCAAACATTTTTATTACTATGCCATAGCTTTTCTATTCTTCTTCTGACAGTTGTAGGCTATTATAAAGAGACAGAGCTTCTGACCCTAATATATATTTTTTAAAATAGCTACCTTGAGTGAATATTCTTTCTCTGTAGCTCCACTGGCTCTCACATATATGGTAAGGCTCTGCTTAAATGTCTTTGCTTTTTGCTGCATTGCTGGTCAGCTTTAACACTCTGCCAGACAGGACAGGAAGGGGACCCAAGCCCAGGCAAAGGCAGCAGGCATAGACCTGAGCAAACAGCTGCAGCCTGTTTCTGCCCCTGCACCAATCTGGGGGGCATACGCCCCCCCCCATACCTCCTTTGGCCCAGGGTGCATGCAGCAACAGGGATCTGCCCCTCCTCCCCCCAACAAGCTGCCTACCCATGCCTCCACCTTTCTCCCTGCCCTAGACATACACTCTGCCTCCCAACCCCTTGTTGGTGCCCCTCACTCCTGATCTTCAGCCCCTGCCCTGCCAGCACTGCCCATATTCCTCACTCTAGACCCACAGCCTCTGCCCAACAGCGGTGCCCCTCACTCCTGACTAACAGACCCCTGCCCCCCAGACCAGCTGCCTAAGCAGCTCCCACATTGCACATAAGCCCACTCTCACACTCACCTATACACTCTCTCTCTCTGCTTCTCTCTATCTCTACCTGGCTTGCTGGATCCCTTGCAGGGAGCATGTGACCCCCAACACTCAATTACCTTGTCTGCTGGTCCCAGCCTGAAGCACTCTCCTCCCCCCCCCTGCTCTCCCCTGGAGAAGTCTCCTGCCTGTACCTCTGCTCTGCTTCCAGCTGTCTGCTGGTAGAATGCCTGCAGCCAGCCTGCATGTGCATATAAACAAGCCTGACAGGCTGTCTGCCTCTCCCTCTCAGGGCCCCCATTTCCTGAAGGGTCCCTGGGCAACTGCCCACCTTGCCCAGACATTAATCTGCCTATGATGTGAGGTGGGGGACAGGGAGGTGGAGAAAGGCAGCTGAGGGGTGAGGAAGGGTGGGAGGGTATATCCCCCACCTCGAATCTTGACCTGTGACTAGAGGACTTCAAGCTGTGGGATACCTTGCACCTTCATTCATGGCAAATAAACCCTATTTGCATGCAAGCTGAAGAAAACAGTGCAAGCCACCCTCCCTCAGGGCACAGCTAAGAGCTATGCTTACCTATGCATAAATGCCCTGGTTGATTGTGGAACAGGTTGGGGTGTCCTCTTTCAAGTATTGCAAAAGCAGTCTTATCCTGCACTCAGATGCTGTATGGCATCCAACAGCAGCAAGCTGCAGTCTGCACTCTTATCAAACCGGCGAATATATATTCCTCCCGTGGGCAACTGTCCCACTGGCCTGAGTCCTTTTAAGTGCCTCTGTGTGCTGCCATCTCTCATCTGCCTCAAAAGTCTCTCATTCGTGGATACAGCATACACACCCTGATCCATGAATTTACAGGCTCCATGAATTTATAGGCCCTCAGGGGACAACCCCCACCCCTGCCAGATTTGCTGTGGTGTAAAAAAAAACCCCAGACAGTTTGGTACAATCATAGAAAGCCCACAAAAAGCCCAGCTCCCCAAAAGTGCCAAAACATAACTCTTTCCTGTGCAAAAAACAGTGGGGGAAAAAAATGCTGGGTTCAGCTTTGCAAAGTGGGTGGGTGGGAAATGCAATGCTTGTAAACCCTTGTGTAGCACTAAGGGTACCCCACACCCAGTGCCTGGTGCAAAAAACATTCAGAAAGCACCGAGAAAAAGTGAGGGAAAGCCATGGTACCTGAATCAAGGGTAAGGTGTAATTGTGAGGGGGAGGCAGTCAGCCTCTTGATGTGCTTTGCCCCCAAGCCCACAAACATCTAGAAAAAATGAGGGGCAGAAGTGCTGTGGCAGAGGGTCATTCCCTTTGGAAGGACTCTCCTGGGCATTTCTTGTCCTCAAATGCCACCTGGCAGTAAAGTAGGACTGAAAGGGCAGGAGGGTAAAATTGTTCTGACATGCCCCCTAGAGCATTTTACTAGTTATAGAATAATAAGCAATTACATGGCAAATCGTGTCCATGTTACTTATTTAGTCATTATAAACTAAGAAAGGAAAATGAAACCAGGTACATTTTTAGCTGGTAAATGATGATTACATGGACAAGCACCCATTATGTCCTGACCAATATACTATATTAGTCTAGTTCATACTCTAGATCTGATCTTCTATTGAGGGCCCAAGCCCTTGGAGCTTAAGGCTTCATCAACTCTGCCAGCAACTGGGGCCCATGCTGGGCCCTAGCAATCCAAGATCAGATTGGTTTGTCAGATGATGCAGGAGGAAAGGAAATTCAAGCATCATGGGCACAAAACATAAATGTAAGCTCCTACATTTTTATGAAAGGGATTCCTGTATCCATACTCTATGGCTATATTTTCATGTTTGTTATCCTTTTCTCTCCCCTGCCAATGCTGCTAATGAAACCTATGGTCATTGAATTGTTCAGCTCATGAAGTTTTATGAAATCCATGAAGATCTGTTCTGTCTCCCATCTTACTTATCATCAGAAAGAAGCTAAAGGAGCAGGTTTTATAATCCAGTTATTGGATCATAGGCCATAGGCTATCACATGATGGAGTAACCAGAACCACCTGAGTATACACTTTTATTAACAACCTGCACTTGTGTTACTTATACCAACTTGTGGAGAGACAGGTCCTGAGAATAGGAAAGACTGGTTGTTTTCCACCCCATCACATTTAGCAGGACGAGGTTTTTTAAGGGTTTTTTTTGTTGTAAATAATACATTATATTAAAACCTACTTCCTACTTTGCACTTGCCTGGGAGTTCCTTTCCCCTTACTGTAATTTGAAGTTCCATGTCTTATAGGTGACCTATTTACTACAAAGTCTTTACCATTTACATTAACTAGTTGTTACGGTATTTCTCAGGTTATCTTCTATGTGAATTTCAGTTACTATTTGTGCCGCCTCTAGTGGGCGGGGTGAGTACCGTACCGCCCCCCTTTAAAGGAGTGCCCCTCAACTTGCCTGCCATGACTTGTTGTTATTAAGTGAAAGGAGGGGGTTCAGTGGTGCTTCTCTTCTCAGGTGACCCGGTGATGGAGGTACTCACGTTTGCATCACGATGTTCCTCGGGGCTCTGCCTCCCCTAGACCCCATCCATTCACCAACCGCTTGGGCGTTGGTATTGTTGTTTCCGCCATTTCCTGTGAACCCCTTTTACTGGGGCGGTGGGGGAGTGGGGTTCGGCTTCAGCTTCAGTACTGGTCAGTTGCCAGGATGTTGAGGCATCTGGAGCTCCAAACCCTGATGCCAGAGGGCTGGACTCCTGTTATCTCTCTCTCTCTCTCCCTGAGAGATGCTCTTATGAATTCCTGAATGCAGGCAGGCGGAGACTGATCATCCCCCTTGCCTAATGCAGAGATACTGCTCCCCTTGCTCCAGGTGCAGGCGCAGTGCCTGTGGCAACACTCCTGTCAGCCACCAGTGTCTCCACCTGCCTGGTCTGCTCCCTGTTGGCTTGCTCCTTCTCTACCCCTCACCTGCCAGCTTCCGGCAGAATTTTTGAACTTCCTGCAGCGGCTGCCCCAGATGCCACAATTAACCATTGATGCCTGTAGGGGGTTCTCACCACCACACTTTTACTTTTAAAAATATAACCTAAAGTACCTGCCCCTTGTGTTTGTGGTTATTAAATCAATGATCTGATTTGCAATACATTTTTAATCACCTTTTAACTTCAGGTCACATGCTCTCCATATACTTATTTGAAGCTGCATTTTAATTTTTCACCTACTTCTGCTAAGCCAACTCTTAATATGAGTCCTTAAGCCTGTAGGTTTACTGCTTGAAAAAGAGCAGAAGCTATTCTTTCAGTATTACCTAAAGCCTTATCTAGGGTGTGCATAGATGACACGATATTTCCCATTTACGCCAACACAATTGCATTTGTGTTTGCACAATCCAGGATTTCCCACCACTCTCAAGTCTGTTTAGCACCTTAAACTAACAGTACTTGGAGATGTGTTACTTTGCGGCACTCCATAGTTAAACTGCCCCAGCTATGGAATTTTTTCATGCACACAACCATCAACGCAAAGACTTATAATTAATCCTGTTTACCACCAGGTGGCATTGTGTCTCTGCCTCTAGCCAGTAGGTGCTGCTGTTGTTTTGTGTTTTGTTTTACTTTCACTCATTACTCCCTGCTCCCTCACATACAGTGGCCATAGGCAGGTGAGCTGTAGCCATAGAATGGTGAAGGAGGGTTATAATGTACCCCAACCAGAGTCCAAGTAGTATACTACCCCCTCTTAATTTGTCCTCCCCACCACCTATAGTCTATGTCCTCCTGCCCCCATGTACCCTCCAGCTACCCTGCCCCAGCTTCACCCATGCCCCCCCACTGTGTGCACCCACTGCAGTGGGCATAGCTCCTGAGGACAGTGCCAGCAGCATCCCTGGAATGGTAAGTGTTTTGCAACTCATTTGAAACTTTGGAGTCAGTGGCTACATTACTTCCTTCAATATTGCAAACCTTCTGGACTTTACATTCCATTTCAGAACCACATTGAAAGCAGGATGCTGGCTGCCAGACCTGCTGGCCAGGATATGCTGCATCCTGGGTCATATTTAGGTAATATGCCCCAAAGACCTTGTGGGCGGGGCGGGGGGGGGGCAATAACCTGTTTTTTTTTTATTGTGCTCCAACCCCTCCACCTTCTCTCTTTTCTCGCTGAAGAAAACTTTCATAGGAAGAAATCACCAGGGATGGGGACAAGCATGAATTAAGTACAAAAAAAAAAAAAAAGTAAAGAAAATTTTCAGTCCTGTCCAGAGCTATGCAGTTTTTATATATTTTTCATAGAGTATTTTGATAGTAGTTTTTATAATTGTTTACATTTTTTTGTTTTATCTTTATATATTACATTTTTTTATGTCTTTATATATATTTTATTTCTGTATAAATATACTTTTATTTTATATTGTAAAGGTGCTGGGGGAAGTAAAAATCCTCATCTTGTATATTATTTCTGTAATTATTATTTTAATTCAGTATTATTATATAAATTATTAAATCATTATTATTTAAAGATTACTTATTATTTAAAATCTTTTTTAACTATCCCATTTTTAATACAAAAAAATGCACCACACCCACCTTTTCTCACCTTTCCTAATGAATAAAATGTTTAATTTTTGATCTCTAAAATGTATGATGTTTCCTTTGATAGGCAAAATTGGGGACCGGCTATGTGGGTGCATTCTTGTAAAAAAGACTTCAGGAGGGTTTTCTCAGTGGGATTCTCAGTGGGGTAACCCCAGGAAGGTTTTATTAGTGGGATTTTCCCCACTGAACTGGCTGAGTCAGGTGAAATCCCATAGCCTATACCTAAGGCCTGCCTAGGGCTTATCCCCTTCACACATAGTAACTTTCAAATTTTGGCTGGCCACAAAGTTTAGGGAGGGAGGCAGGGAGGGAGTGATGCGTGGTTGGAGGGCTGTGTGGGTGAAGGTCCAGATGGAATGTTCCCCAACAGAAGATGGGTGGGTGGGTGGGGAGGCTGGGGGGTTAGGCCCCAGGCATGGGCCCAAAGGGTCCCCAGTGGCTTTTCCCCTCTGGATTTCACCCAACTTAGCTAGCTGACTGAGTCAGACAAAATCCAATAGCCCACACCTAGGGCCTGCCTAGGGCTTATCTCCTTTACATATAGTAATTTTGAATTTTGGCTAGCCACAAAGTTTAGAGAGGGAGGCAGAGAGGGATGGATGCATGGATGAAGGGCTGCATGGGTAGAGGGCTAGAGGGAGGGTGGCAGGCAGTGGGCATAGCTCTCCCATCCTGTTTTGGGGTTTTTTTGGTCTATATGTGTGTCATGTTTTATTTGATAGGCAGAATTGGCATGCCTGGCCAATGTGGGGTGGGTGATATGGTTTTCAGGGAGCTGATGACCACACCCACCTCAGCATGGGGATGCTTTGCTTGGCAGTTTGATGAAGTCATGCCATTACTGGAAATATTTGTACGGTAGACTGTTAGCAGGGGGAAGTCAAATGCTTGTCCAGTGCTAGTGTGCAGCCAGCATTTTGATGGAGGTTTCAGAGAAGAAACATGGATTCAGATTCACAGATGAAACCCAAAGAGACAGAAGGCTCAGTTTCCTTTGTGGCCAGCAAGAATTCAAAAGTTATATTGTGTAAGAGAGACATTTCTTAGCCAGAAAAAACTGGTCAGTGACTGAGCGGGGCAAAAAGCACCTGAGAAGAAGGCCAGTCCAAGTTAGAGAAGGAACTTAAGGAGACAGAAAGTTCAGCTGCAGTTGTGCCTGTCAAGAATTTCAAAGTTACAGTGTGTAAAGTCAGGAGGGTTTTTCCAAGCAAGAAGACGGTGTTGAGACCACCAGGTGCTTAGAGGGAGACAGGGAGGGAAATTAGGTGTCTATGCATTTGTTTCTATATCTTTACTTAATAATATACTTATTTACATTCTAAAGCAAAGCATTCATTAAATAGTTATTACACGTTTGTTTGTGTGCTTATTTACAGCAACAGTCGCTTGATAGTAGGCTACCGCTTGAGGGGACTGTCGCTCGATGAACATGACTCCCCTCAATGCTATGCTTCATACAGCATAGTCCAGGGGTGGGCAAAATACAGCCTGTGGGCTGCATCTGGCTCACCAGGCCATTCTATCCAGCCTGTGGGGCCCCTAAAATTTTTAGAAAATTAATTTTTATCTGCCCCTGGCTGCCTGTCAAAAATGACAGGCAGCCAGCACCAGTAGGACCCAGGGGAAGCCTGTATCAGGACCCAGAAGCTGAGGAGCAAATCCAGCCCAGTTCCACCGTACCCCCAGGCCCCCACCCCATCCCACCCCTGCAGCTTCTGACCTTGCACCCCTGGAGATGTTCCCCACCTATCTCTGTCTGAGTGGAAAGTAAGATAAGGTCAGACAACGAGAGTGGCGAAACCACTGCAAACTGCCCAGCAACCGGGAACCCCATGGTTCTGGTCAGGCTGGCCTAAAGCCAGAGTGGGAAGCAGTGGGCAGGTGGGGAGGAAGAGGGAAGTGGTGGTATTGGCGGAAGCGGTGGTGGCAGCGACAAGTGCCACGGGGGCTGTGGGGACTGGCATAAAAAGCAGCGGGGGCTGCAGCAGTGGTGAGTGGCAGGGGGAACAGGGAGAGGTGTGGGAAGCAGTGGGGGCTACAGGGAGTGGTATAGGAAGTGGTAGGAGCTGCAGGAAGTGGCGGAGGCTGTGGTGGGGGCCATAGGGAGCGGCAGAGGCCACAGCAGTGTCAGGGGGCTGCATAGGCTGTGGTAGTGGCAGCGAGAATGGTAGGGGCCACAGGGAGTGGTGTGGGGAGTGGCAGGGGCCACGGCTGTAGCACAAGGAGCTGCAGGAGCTGCAAATAGGAGGACCTAGGGAGGAGCTTGATCATTATGGACAGCAACTGGGAGGTGGGCAGTGCGGGGCAACCCACCCTTCTCCCCCTGCCATGGGGAAATAGGCAGGGAGGGACAGTGCGTAATAACCTGCTTTATGCTCAGTATTTGCTATCATAAGGAGTGGAAAACTTATTATAAGTGTATATGACCAAAGTCTATATCATATATTTAAATAAATCATCATTAATATTATAGATATCATTATACTAACATAGTAATATAATTAGAATATTACTTTATAATCTAATATCAGTAATATTGATATTATTACAAGCTCATACTAATATATTGGTAATGGAATTAATATTGTTATTGACTCCTATTATTAGTATTACCTGTCTACACAGATCTATAAGATGAAAATCAACAATAATTATAATACACAGTATAATATATATAGTAATTCAGTTGTTAAGAACATCCTGAAGGAAGTGTTATCCTCTTCATCTTCTCATGCTGCCTCTTCTCTTCTGCATCTTGTCACACCCACAGGGATTGACCAGCCTGCAGTTAGCAGTGCAAGGGGAAATGGAAACAGGAGGGAGGGAGTATAGAAAGAGCATCAGAATTTATTTTGCACCTGGCATACCTTCCTTCACACTCATAAAATCCCACCAGCCCCATTTACAATAAATGTGAACTAAACAATGCGTCCCCTCGACCAGAGATGACCCTACCAAGGTGATACTATCAGGATGAAGGGCCATGTGCAAATTCCTGCCCCACCTCATGCAGAGTCACTGGCTCCTGTACACTGTGATGGTGGTGGGGTGGGGGGAGGGGAAGAGAGGGGAGGGGAGTTGGCGACTGTCCAGATATAAGGCTGGTGGCAGCACTGAGTCGCCGCACCCACTATGCCCATCTCCTCAAGGCTCCCGTAGCACTGTACTTAGGGTGGTCACTTCTATTCATGCCCTCCTAGGGATGAACTTTCCACCCTCAGGGCACAGACAAGTGTCAGGTGTCACTTACCGAAGGTGACATGGAGCACATCATCATGTGCTCTTTCGAGTTTCATGTCGCAGAGGTACGGGCCTCAAATTGCACTTGAAGCTTCACTGCACTGCACCCCACTTGATCAGCCTGTAGTCCCCTCAAGACATGGCTGGAAAAGAGTGCAAAATGAATGCTGAAAAAGTGCATTTGCAAAGTTTTGGTCTAGGGAAAATTCAAGGGTTGAAAAGGGTGAGCCAAAGAGCACCCCCACCACACACTATAGGCAGACCAGACTGGGAAGGCAACAACCCCTGTGGGCAACTGTGCAAAGTGGCCGGTGGCTTGCCAAAAAGCAAGCCAGGCTACTGGCACACCACTTCCATTCTCCCAGCTAAGGGAGGTGAAATCAGAGGCAATATGACCTCTGAAGAGACTTTGCAGAGTGGGTGCTGGGTTTTCAAAATGCTACTGTGTAGGCCAGCACTTGTGTGTTGCAACCCATTCAAGCAGCCCCCCTGTTTACCTTCAGAGCCTCCCCATGTACCTGTGCAAGAGAGATTGTCAACCCCTCCCCGCCCCATGCCCTATGAAGTAAGCGGCAGGAAAAATGAGCAGAGAAATGAACCCAAACAATGAACAAAATTCACCTTCTCCACCAAGGGTAAGATACGGAGGCAGACACAGGAAGCCAGGAAACCACGAGGTTTTATTATTTGGAACATAGTCTTGTAAGTAGTTACTTGGTCTTCTTTACCTCCCCCGACCCTGAATTGCCCTGTCTCCCTGAAACACAGTAGTGCCCTCCTGGCTCTGCTGGCAGTTGTATGACCCTCCTGGGACCTCACTGAGTTAGGGGGAACAGGCTCATCTGTAAGTCTCCATGCCAGTTTTTCCTGCACAGAGGCAAGCCAGGAGGACCAAATTTCCCTTTCAGGCATGGTACCCATTTATTTAAGAGGTAATTCTGCACACTGTGAAAGGCATCACTGAAATCTTCCGGTGAGCTCTGTAATTCAACATGGTACTCAGTGAACATGTCTTTGAACTCCCACATGCTGTCTCACAATTCCTCCATGATGGCATCATCCTCATGCAGCAACTCAAGGAGTTTCTTCTGCCAGGCATATATGCATTCCACTCCGGCTACTGATAATTCTGCCAAAGCCTCGAGCGAACTTTTGCGGGACCATAGCTGCCTGCTGCAAAAATCTCTGCAGCTCTCTTCTGTAATGCAAGCTGGGGTCCATTGTGGGTGGCCGTGGGTCACAGTGGCTGATTAACAAAGAAAAAAGCAATGGTTGCTTTCCCCCCAAGAGGAGAAAAATATGCAATCTTCACGCCCTCCACCATGCAGTGCAGAAAATGCCAGCAGGTGCAAAAATAGACCCTGAAACAGTGGGGAACCACTCATGCTGCCCAGAACTTACAAGTACCCACTTCAGAAACAGGTCCATGGCTGGCAATGCCCATGCTAGCTGCAAAAAATTAAAGCAATTATGTTGTCATCATGCACCACCACTGAAAGAGTGTGGCAACCCCACTACAGTGACACATGAATTTCTCCCCCCTGCTCCCCACCCAGCACCCCAAACCCAACCAGTATGAATTCAGGCATTGCCTGGCAGTGGCAAAAGGTACATTATGAGACACTTACATGATCCAGCATGTTCTTGGGAGCAACAGAAGATGGCTTGGCCATGTGGGTTTCTTCACGACCCTCCACTTCCTCCACTTCCTCCATGCTATTCCATAGAATGGAAGGGGAAACTGCCACTAAGTGTATTGTGACTGATGAATCTTCCCGACTGTAAGGGTCATCATGGATCAGGGATCAGTCTCCGTACAGGTGAGACATGCTCATGGTTTCACCCTCAGGAGGGGCTCCTGCCACCTCCTCCTCCCTCCTCCTGCCCAACCCAGGTGCTGAAGTCTCCATACCTGGGTTGTCACCTGCATCCTTGGAGAGAATCATGTACAGCTTGTCATAGAGAGCAGCAATTGTGTGACCTGCCCAAGAACAAGAGTTTGCATCTTTGGCTCAGTAAAATGCTGATCTCAGGGATTTGATCTTGTACCAGGCCTGGGTCCAGTCACAATTGTTTCCTCACACCTGCATGCCTTTTGTGATCTTGACAGAAACAGGCTTATTCCTGCTACTTTCCAGCCTCTCTATGATCCTTTACTCCAACCAAATGTAGATTAAGTTCCCCAGTTCTTCCCAGGTCCAGTTGGGTCCATAGGCATTGGAGGTATCAGCCTCCTGGGCTGTTGGCTCCATACTGCTGGCCTTGGCTTTATGAAACATGGCAAAGCAATTCACAGTCAACAGCATAAGTGATTCATGAGAGGTAGCTGTCAAAATTTGGGGGGGGGGGGCACCTTTATACTCAGGCTGTGCTTGCATGAGGGTCTGAGAAAATTCCAAGGACTGTGAAGTCATTACCTGTAAGTGTCAAAACAGCCAAAGGTGATGAAGCACCCTGTTTACCAACAAGGACCTGGTGATGGGGTTAAGCATGGGCTAGATAGGCCAATGTCCTTTGGGATGGCTGCTTAATGGTCCAAAAGGTTGCAAAAAACGATGACACCTACTAATCTGCTTGTGCAAAATGATTTTATTGCCTGTTTTCCATTAAGTGGCAAAAAATTTGAGTAACCTACATAACCAGGAGTGGAGCAGGCAAAACCTTTTTTGTTTGCAAGCTTGATTACATCAGAACTCCAGTGGCTGCTTATCTTAGGATGAAATCGATGTGCAAAAACCCCAATGCCCTGGGTTGACTTGTTGAAAACGCAGCTACACCAAGCTCCAGACCACACAGCACCCTACAGTCCCAGCCCCATGCTTGGTACAGAGGGGGGTGAGAAGCTGCGGCTGCTGATGGATAGGAGCAAAATGGAGACTGAGAATGAAATGCATGATGATGGAGAACAATGCAGTGAAGAGTCCTTTGATATGAAGAATATGGAGGACATAGGAGATCAGGAGGAGAAGGAGGAGAAGGCAATACTGGTTCTGCAAATGCTGCTTAGCTGGGGATCTTGGCTGCACCACTTGAGAAGGATAATGATGGCAGACTATTCAATGGCAAGGTGTGTTACTGGTTTCACAGTAAGATTAACAGCAATAAAAATAAGAAGATACAGAGACCCATGGAGGTGGAATATCCGGAGGGAAGCAAAGAAGTGGAGGATGACTGGGCTCTGTTGAGAAACCCGAGGAGGATCAGTATTCCCATGGTGTGGGCTCATGAAACCAGCTTGGACTGGTGGGAGTGAATTGTGCTGACCACTTGAAATGACCAGCAGTGGGTGAAGATATTCTGAATGAAAAGGGAGACATTCTATCATATCATCTCGATGCTGGCACCCCACATTATGAGGAAGGACACTTACATGCATTGGGCCATCCTGCCAGACAAGAGGGTTGCAATGGCCATCATGAAACTGGCCACCCCATCCATCCTCCACTACATCACAAACCAGTTCAACATAGCTGCCTGGACAGCCAGGTTGGCAACTCATGAGGTATGCCACCTTGTAAAGAAGATCACTTCAAACAAAATTATCCACCTAGTGAATCTGCAGGAAGTCATAGATGGCTTTAATGAGAAGGGGTTCCCCAACTGCTTGGAGGCTTTAGACAGCACTCACATCCCAGTGCTGTGCCCTGCAGAAGGGGGAGGGCTATCACAAACAGGAAAGGATATGCTTCTCTGATTCTGAAAGCCATGGTGGACCACGGGGACTAGATCATGAACATTTATGGGCTGGCAGCGCGCATGATATGCATGTGTTCAGAAAATCCCCTCTGCCTGGCCTTGTGGAGAAAGGACACTACGCACTCAGTGTGGAGGAGAAAGTGATCTATGGTGTCACTGTTTTCCTGGTTATATTAGTGGACACTGCCTACCCCCTAAAGCCCTGGCTCATGAAGCCTTATGGAGGGAAGGTCACCGACCCACAGAATTTGGTTTTTAACAACCATCTGAGCAGTTGCAGGATGGCCCTGGAATGTGCATTTTGCCGACTAAAAGGACAACGGAGGGCAATTACATGTTGGCTTGAGATGGAGCAAGAAAATATCATGGCCTTTGTAGTGGCAGCCTGTGTGCTGCACAATATCTGAGAGAGGCATGGAGAGGTTTGCAAGGATTTGTGGGAAGAAGTGTGACAGGCAGTTGCCAGACAACAGAGACATGTCTGGGCAGCAGCACAGGGACCAAGGAGAAATCCTGAAGGAGAGGCTGGTCAGGCGACCCTTCTGCATGATTATCTGGCAGGATATATTGCTGACAACAACACCTAGGAGTACTTTGTTCTTTCTCTTGGTTATATGAAAATAAAATTTAAAATACATTTATGTGTAATGTTAAATAAACCTCTACCCCCTACCCCATCCCCAGAGCAATCTGTAGGAAAGGCAAGGGCCCCTAGTGGGACACTACGTGCCTGTACACTAATGCCAGGAGCCTGGGGAGCAAACAGGAGGAACTGGTCCTCCTGCTAAACCAAAAGGATTATGATCTCATAGGGATAATGGAGACCTGGTGGGACTCCACCTATGACTGGACCACAGGTATAGATGGCAATACCTTGTACAGGAGAGATTGTGTGTACAAAAGGGGTGGTGGTGGGGGGTATCTCTCTATGTCAAGGAAAGCTACTCATCCCTGCAACCAGACATTGCCACCCAGAGGGGATGATTGTAGACTCTCTGGGTCAAAATCCATGGCAAACATGGCACAGGGGACACAATGGTGGGGGTCTACTACAGACCTAGCCAGGATCAAGAGCTTGACCAGGAATTCATCATGGAACTGGCTGAGGCAGCACACTCCAGGTGCATGGTTATCATGGGAGATTTCAACTACCCTGACATCTCATGGGAAGAGTACTTGGCCACATCCGAACGGTTGCAAAGCTTCCTCATGTGTGTGGATGAGGTCTATCTGACTCAAGAAGTCTATGGACTAATGAGAGGCAAAACGCTGCTTGACCTGGTACTGGTAATGGGGGATGGCTTAATCAATAACCTAACGATTGAAGGGAAGCTGGGAGACAGCGACCATGAGCTGATCACCTTCACCATCCACCATAAAGCTGGCAAGTCAGTCAGCAAAGCAGAAGTCCTCAACTTCAGGAAAGCTGACTTTGACAAGTTCAGGAGGCTTGTTGGTGTGGCCCTAAGGGACCATGACCCTAAGGGGAGGAGAGTTCAGGATGAGTGGTTGCGCTTCAAGGGAGCAATCCTGAAAGCACAAGCAATATCTATCCCATCTCAGAAGAAAGGCAGCAAAAGGGCACAGCAGCCCCCTTGGCTCTGCAAGGAACTAGTGGACATCCTGTGACTAAAAAGAAAGGCTTATAAAGGATGGAAGTCTGGATCTGGTCTGGACCTGTAGGGAGTGAACCAGGAAAGCCAAGGCTGCAACTGAACTCCAACTGGTTACACATATCAAGGATAATAAAAAGTCCTTTTTTAGACATGTGGGGAGCCAGAGAAAAAGCAAGGGTAACACTGGACCCCTGCTAAACCATATGGGTCAACTGACAACCGACGCCTGGGAAAAAGCCAACATGCTCAATGGGTATTTTGCATCAGTTTTTCACCAGCCCCTGCTCAATACGGTATGTGATGGCCAGGGTGAGGGAGAGCTATTACCCTTCATCAATGTTGACCATGTGAAAAAACACCTTGAGAGGCTAGATACCTTCAAGTCAGCTGCCCCAGACAGCTTACACCCCAGGGTACTTAAGGAGCTGGAAAGCATCATAGCTCAGCCACTGGCACGGATCTTTGAGAACTTGTGGCACTCAGGCGAAGTACCAGAAGACTGGAAGAAGGCTAATGTGGTGTCTATCTTCAAGAAAGGGAGGAAAGTAGATCCAGGGAACTACAGGCCCATCAGGCTCACTTCCATCCCCGGGAAGATCTTGGAAAAAATCATCAAAGACACCATTCTTGACAAACTGGCTGAAGGCAACTTCTTGAGGGATAGCCAGCACGGGTATATTGCAGGTTGGTCTTGCCTGATCAATCTCATCTCCCATGACCAGGTGACCTATCACCTGAACAAGGGAGAAGAGATTAATGTCATATACCTCGACTTTAAAAAAGCTTTCGATCTGGTATCCCATGACTGTCTCATAGAAAAACTGGCCAATTGCAGCCTTAGCTACATCACAGTTCACTCACTGGCTGGGGAATTGGCTTTGAGGTCGGACCCAGAGAGTGGTAATTGACAGAAGTCAATCATTGTGGTGTGCCATGATCAGTGGGGTCTCTCAAGGCTCCATCCTTGGGCGGGCCTATCCTTTTCAACATCTTCATTAATGATGTGGACATTGGTGTCAGAAGTGGACTGGCCAAGTTCACTGATGACACCAAACTTTGGGGGAAAGGATCCACACCTAAAGACAGGATGATGATCCAGGCTGACCTTGATGGGCTCAGAAAATGTGCAGATGAGAACCTGATGGCCTTCAACTTTGAAAAATGCAAGGTACTCCACCCTGGCAAGAAAAACCTGCAGCATGATTATAGGCTTGGCAGTGCTACGCTTGCTAGCACCACGGTTGAAAGGGACTTGGGGGTCATGATTGACCACAAGAAGAATATGAGCCCCCAATGTGATGTTGCAGCTGGCAAAGCAAACAAAACTCTGGCTTGCATCCATAGATGCTTCTCTAGCAAATCCCAGGATGTCAGCCTCCTGCTGTACTCAGTCTTGGTGAAGCCACAGCTGGAGTACAGTATCCAATTCTGGGCTCCACAATTTTAAAAGGATGTGGAGAAGCTTGAGAGAGTCCAGAGGAGAGCCAAGTGCATGATCAGAGGGCAGGAAAACATGACTTATGATGAGAGGTTGAGAGCTATGGGACTCTTCAGCCTGGAAAAGTGCAGGCTCAGGGGGTACCTGGTGGCTGCCTATAAGTATATTTATACTTTAAATCTGTGTCTGTATACAGGGGCATGCGGTGTTGAGGATGATGGGGCAGAGGGGAAGATGTTCAGGGGAGTAGGAGAGGAAATGTGGACTGGGCTGGGGGTTTACTGCTTTCATGCCAGTGGTTTCAGGGAAGGGGGATTACGCACTGTCACCTACATCTGAACCACTCCACCCCCCTGGGTGAGAAGGATAACTATACCTCTTGGTGGGCTAGGCAGGTGGGGGACCAAGGCAAATAGCAACCCACATTTTCAAAAAGATTTCATAAACATTTCAAAAACATCCCACACTACAACAGACCTGCAAAAGCCATATGTGGCACTACACAAACAGACTGACAGTGGATCCTGGGCAGGGAACTGGAGGGTTCCAGTGGTAGTCCCCTTTGGAAACTGTACGAAGAAATGAGCTTGGGAATGCTGGCAAATGTAGTCCAAAACAAACAAACAAACAAACAAACAAACAAACAAGAAGAGCTGGCTGCCACCATCAACATAGACAGCAATTGCCAATCAACCGGGCAGCAACAAACACTCACCCACCCACTACTCTAAACCCTGAATATTTTATGATATCATAGTAGTTATTATGACAGTTATAGTAAATAAAAGAAAAAACGCATATTTGTAACATGGTGGGATGCGAAGGGAAAGGAACAGGAAGGGAGGATTCTTGGGGCATGTCTTTGGGATTTCGATAGGGTCTTTGGGATCACATACTGATGGAGAGAGACCAGACAAACTGAGCATAGGCAGGTGCAAATGACAAGGATTTTGGGGTGACCATGCCCAGGCAAGACTCCCAGTGAGAGTCCGGGGGTGAGGGCTAGGGAGACCAGTTGGTTTTCCCCCTGCTGCAATACATAAGGAAAGACAATGTAGTGGTAAATTGGTATTTGATTCCCCCTACTGAAATCTGCGAAGAATAACACATGAGGCTTAACTTACTTGAAATTGCTGTTCATACAAACACAAATGCAGCACACCAAAAAAAAAAAGCTGCGTTAAAATTTTCAGGCACTCTATGTTAATGCCCATGTCATCTACACACACCCCTAGAGGCTACACAGCTATGTTTCAATGGAGCTATACAACTGCCTACCTCTAAGGTCAACCTTGTAAGAATGACTCACAAAACAATTTTGCATCAGGCGCTAAACTATCTGTAACAGGCGGCCTTTGAGGGCTAGGTCTTGAGTTAGCCTGCCCCACTGCCTAGGGCAGTCTGCCCTGACTCACCTTCCATGACTTGAATGTTATCATGATGTATCAAGCAGCAGGCTGCCTATTCATTGCCCTGATGCCGGGGGGGGGTGCTATCCACAGCTCTGTACCTTCCCTTCACCATGGCCCATGCCTCACAGATGGCATCCAAAATATTATTACTTCCTTGCTTCAGGCCTGGCCAGACTCAGTCCATTGTTGGCATCTTCCACACTCACACTCCCTCCGCCCCGCTCTCACAGGGGCCTTTTGCATTCCACCCATCACTGGGCCACTCTCTACTACCCTGCTTCTTTGAGTGACCCCTTGGGTCTTCAGGCTTTGCTACTCACTCTCTGGCATGGCACATGCACACCTTCAGTTTGCTCAAGCTCCCCTACTCTACACAGAACCATCCTTGTGCCAAACACTAGGCTGACTCTGCTCCTGGCCCCTCACCGAGTGAAATCCTTCCTAGCTCAGTCTTGTGGGGGTTGGCTTTTGTGCAGTCCTTTAAGCCACTGAGAGACCCTACTCTGCAAACCATCCTGGTGTAGCCTGTCATGCCTGCTTGTGCAGACCCTACTCTACACCCCAAACACACAGCCCTTCAGGCATTACCATTCACTCTACTCTGTGTGGGCCTCCAGTAAAACACTAGTGCCATGCTGGGGCCTCTGGGGTCCTACACCCCTGCAGGGCTCAGGTGCCTCTCTCTAGGCATGCCTAGCTCATCTCTCTGCCCTCACACTAGGGCCACTCTCTCACAGGCTGATGATTACCGACTGAAGAGTGGGGGGTGAGGATAAGGCACTCCTACCCACCTTTCACCAGGGAGATAACTGGCCTGGCATTTCTTGGGGGCTGTTCCACCACAAATGGCCCTGCCAGGTCACCCTTCCCAGCAGGGTGCAGTTCCAGGTCATGCCCAGGATAGGGAGCCTCCAAATCTCCCCATAGATCCTTCCCTTACCTCCAAGATGTTCCCTGAACAGCTCAGCTAGATGTTGCCTCCTTGGCTACTAGCAGCAGACTGCTGCCCCGGCCTGTGTGTGCTGGGTCCTAAAATGGCTGCCCTAATCAAGCACCTGCCAGCTGCCTAGCTCCAGCCCTTATAGTGGCAGGCACCCAAAGGTGCACTGCCATGCTATGAAAGGATGAAAATGTTCCTAAACCACCCTACCTTCAGAGAAGACTTATTTCTCTAGTTTATCTCATGCACAACAAGAACAAATTTGCAGATGACACTAAGATGTGGGGAGAAGTGACCATGCTAGAAGGGAGGGACAGACTGCAATTGAATGTGGACAGGCTACAGGCGTGGGCGGTTGAGAATAAGATGGGATTCAATACTGACAAGTGCAAGGTACTGAACCTAGGGAGAAAGAAGCAGCAGCATACCTACAGGCTGGGGAACTCCCTTCTCATCAGCACAGAGGCAGAAAAGGATCTTGGAGTCATTATAGACCCCGGCTGCAGCCAGCTCTGAGGTAGGTCCTAGCTGCATTGAAC
Source organism: Alligator mississippiensis (assembly GCF_030867095.1). Lineage (NCBI taxonomy): Eukaryota > Metazoa > Chordata > Crocodylia > Alligatoridae > Alligator > Alligator mississippiensis. The sequence goes on from NC_081824.1 coordinate 239,909,186, forward strand.
AGGGTCCCCTGGGCCTGGGGCTGAGATGCAGCCAGCTCTGGGGGCAGCACAGAGGCAGAAAAGGATCTTGGAGTCATTATAGACTCCAAGATGAACATGGGCCACCGATGTGGGGACACAGTCAGGAAGGCTAACCGCACCTTGTTATGCATCCACAGATGCATTGTGAGCAGGTCCAAGGAGGTGATCCTCCCCACCTATATGACATCGGTCAGGCCACTGTTGGAGTACTGTGTCCAGTTCTGGGTGCTGCACTTCAGGAAGGATGTGGACAACATCGAGAGAGTCCAGAGGAGGGTCACTCACACGATCAGGGGGCAGCAGGGCAGGCCCTATGAGGAGAGGTGTAGCAGGGCACTAAGGTGGCCTGCTACTCTAGGACTAGAGATAAGAACCCAGGTGCAGGTTGCCGGGACAACTAGTTAATGAGGGAGCTAGTGGCCCACACCTACCAGAGGTCAGCTGACCGGAAGCGGCAGGGTCTGGCCCACATATAAACCCCAGGGCTGAGGCCAGGAAGGGGGTTTCCTGTCAGCAGCCAAGGGGGAAAGGGGCTCTCCCAGAGCAAACAAAGGGAAGAGGCCTGACTGCAGGTACGGCCCCTGATACTGGTGAGGGATACCAGAGAGGGTGCAGAGCGAGACAGGGCTGCGGAGGTCCCGAGCACCAGAGAGGGCGCAGACTGAGACAGGGCTGTGAAGGGCCTGAGCGCCAGAGTGGGTTCAGAGAGAGACGAGGCTGCGGAGAGCCCAGGGAGGACCAGGGGGCTACATTATAACAAGGCCCAGACTGAACAACATCAGTTCCATCTGCAAGGCTTGGGGTGTGGTAAAGGTATAGTTGGAGACACGCATAGCCCATAAGACCAAGGTGCCCCGAAACACTCAATACAGAATGGGGCAACAAAGGATTCAGGAGCCCCGGGACTGGTGTACAGCAAGAAACTCTGTTCTGTTCAAGATGATGGAAAGGCAGTCTCCCTATTATATATTTTTCATCAAAGATGTGGTGGGTGAGAATTGAGGGTGCCCTTTAGGCCAGCTTGGTACGGTAAGGTGGGGCTTAGGGGAGATCATGATGACCCCAAGGACCCCAAACTGTTACAAGAGGCTACAAGACCTGAACCTGTTCAGCCTCTACAAGAGAAGGCTGAGAGGGGATCTGGTGGCCATCTATAAACTGGCCAAGGGAGACCAGCAGGCAATGGGAGAGTCCCTGTTCCCCCAAGCACTACTGGGAGTAACAAGGAATAACGGCCATAAGTTGATGAAGAGTAGGTTCAGGCTAGATATCAGGAGGCACTACTTCACAGTCAGGGCAGCTAGGATCTGAAACCAACTTCCAAGGGAAGTGGTGCTCGCTCCTACCCTGGGGGTCTTCAAAAGGAGGCTAGAATTGTACCTTGCTGGGGTCATTTGACCCCAGCATTCTTTCCTGCCTATGGCAGGGGGTCAGACTTGATCTGCTCAGGTCCCTTCTGACCCTACCAACTATGAAACTATGAAACAAAAAGAAAAACAAAGAAGATGGAAGAATACAGAGATTAGTGGGTGTGCAGAGAAGAAGGGTGCAGGGCAAGAAGAATAGATTATATTTAGCAATTCTGCACAGGGAGGGAACTGTACTTAGTCTAAGAAACATCTTTATAGTATGCTCTAAGAGTCTTACACACACAGGCCTGACTTGACAGCCAAGACAGACAGCCCCTTGATAGGCAACTCCAAAAAGGAGGAAAAACCCATGCACACTTCCAGGGTGTATTTTGGGATGAAGCCAGATGAAACCCGTTTTTCTCCTTGCTGGCTGACATCCCAGACAGCCCCATCCTTATGGTGTTCTCAAAGATCAGAATCTACTGTCCATGGCACTGTGCTATGTAGAGTTCACTTCTACCCTACACTGAGCAGTTGCACCTGACCAGAATTTGTGCTCTTTGCTCTCCTGTATAACGGAGAAGAAGAGGAATCGAGTGACCCTACAAATACCCTACAAAAAAAAGAAACATTGAGCCACCAATGAAATGCATCTACCTCTGAGGAAAGAAGTTCAAAAAGAGATATAAACTTCATATCACAACAGAAAAACACACATGACACACCATCTTGGGGACATGTCACATGCCACAAATGTAGTTATTGAGCTTACATCATATACATACTCACACACCATCTTCACCCAGGGGAGCATGATAACACAGCAGAGAAGGGGGAAAATTACATTATGTTCCAAACCCATGTACACATCACACACTGAGGACATTCTTCTGCAGAGACAACATTCAGCAATGAGGGTGATGGTATAATTCAGAGGTGCCAGTGCTGTGGGACTTCCTGGAAGGACTGAAAATTTGAGGGGGAGGGGGTAAGCATGTGGTGGGGGGCACTTCTGTATCCTGACATATGGAACACCACTGGGGATGTGTGTCATTTGCAGAGAAGCAAGCAATGGGTACGTTAATCCCCATAGCTCATGAACCTGTGGCAGTTAATACTGCTGCTGCTTGCTCTGTTACCACCACTCAGTCTGGAACCAGCTCACAAGAAGCCCCATGGTCTGCATACAGCCTGGATGAGCCAAGGCAATTTGATATCACTGGCATAAAGTGTTCACAGTTTTCTCAACATGTGTCTGCAGCAACATTTCTAAGAGTCAACTACTGTATTTTTTCATATTCTTTATGCACCTTTCCCCCCAAAATCAGTCCCCCAAACTTGTGGTGCATGTATTAAGTGGGGAAGCTGATTTTCTGCCTGAGAGAGAAGCACCCTGCATTGATTCCTCTTCCACAGTACAATAACTGTTGCATTATTATTCAGACGTCTGAGGGAGTCAGTTAATCAGAGTGCTCACTGTTCTTTACTCCAGAGATGTTTACAGTCAGCTCTCTTTTTTAAGTCTTGATGTTCCACTAATCAAGTCTTTCTAAGGGCAGTTTTACTGTCTGCTAGCTGCTCCTGGTGTCTCTCCTCCTAGTTGCTCCTGGTCTTATAACCTTGGAGGCTCTTTAGCTTTTTTCAAAATCAATGATCCACCCATGGAAACCACTCTTAATGAGCAGCTATTGTTTCAGCTTTAGTTAAGCAGGAAACAGGGGGGGGGGGGGGGCGGGGGGGAGCTGTCAGATAAAGATTAGCCTCAGTCCCTGTTCTGTGCATCCATAACTATAGAAAAATTCTTCATTCTGCCTTCCAAAAACCATGTTTATTTTATATATGTTGTATATAAGAAAATATGGCATTTCCACTTCAAAAGAAAGGACAGCTACTGTGACTAGGAGTGAGCATGCATCATTTAAAATCCCGAATTATTGCAAAGGACCAGATCAAGGAGATGAAGGAAGCAGATGATAAATTTTGACTGAAAGCTCTTCAGACACAAAGAAAACAGAAACCTAGCTTTAAGTAACACTCTACCCAAACGCTACATTGTTGTTACTGGGAAAATACATGCAACTACAACAATAAAAACTGAAAAAATGGGGAAAGTGCTTACTTTCTTTTTAGAAAAAACCCTAATTAGCAACTGAAATACAATTATTAGTAAAACTATGTCTATGTTCATGATGATTAGCTTTCATCAGTCACTGGCAAATCTGAATACTAGCAAAATACACATATAGATATTTTTTTGATCACTTCACAAAAACAAAGTTAGTAAATGCTGGTTATTTGTAGCATAACCTTTCTGCAGACACCTCAGCTGATGTCAGGTAATTATTTGTCACCCAAATCTAATACTTTCCATCACGTGCCAGGCCATTTTCCTGGGATCCACGTGCTGTGATATGGATCAGAGATACCTTTGCCATCCGTCACTACTGCAAATCACTAGAGCTGGATTCATCTGCCCATGTTTACCTAGCAACCAAAGTCGCGTTGCTAATATGAAGGTCGCCCCATATGAACCCGTCAATCAGCAAACTAGCATTTTCAACCCCACACTAATATTGCTGCTAAGTTCAAGAGAAATTTTAACCCTTTCCTGTTTTTGAGTGGCTACACACATCTCTGCTTCATAAAGGGAAATTCCAAAGTTAAACCAGATATGACCTTTCCCAAATGGAATATAAAAATAGGATGCATAATAAATATCCATAAAAAAATAGATATGCATGTGGTCTTAGACTATATTTAGAATTGTAATTTTCCTTCCAAAATAACTTGCAGTACAAAAAGAATATTTAAATTCTAAATGTAGTATTTATGTTTCAAAATATATATATCATCTCTGTACATTACGCTGTGCCAGATACTGTGTGTACTAGGAATACAAGCAATTTTAATTTTTAAAAGTCAAGACACTTTAATAACAACTTAAAATTATTTCTTCATTTGTTTATTTCTTATGTGATTTGGCTGAAGATATATATAAGATTGTAAAAGTGTAATTGGGCAGCTGATCACATTTAGGAAATGTTAATATCATATACCTTTTAATTTCTTACAGATATACTGCTTCAGTTATTTTTTGTGATTAAAGACAGCTCCAAATTAATTTGTATCCATTTTCAATTCAAAATGTGAGCTGGTATGATCAGATATATAGGTCACTGATCTGTTTCTTTTCCCCGATTGAATGTGTAACTCTTAATACTTTGAAATATACTTTCTATCATTGAGAAACTGTTTTAAAAAATAAGGAACATTTTAAGTATTTTTTACAATGTTTGCCTTGCCTATCTTTATTTACCAATGATATTTGAAATCATCAGCTTGTATCCTTAAAGTTCTGAGATAGCTACATCACCCTAGCATCACTCCTTTGGACTCAGCAATTTTGGCTTGTTCAGTGTTTTGTTACTTAAATAAAATCTAGTGACAAGTCATTAGAATGATTGTGATGAGAAAGAGGCATCAGTAGCATTCTGTAGTGACAGAAGTGTCAGTGTTTCCATTGATAGAACTCAGTGATGAATATGGCATAACAACCTGGATAGATTAAACTGGATTACAAATGCATATGCTTACTGCAAATTACTATCTGGCAGAAAAAGCTCCTCTGTGCCTGTTCCACTGCCAGACATCCAGGCGATTTCAACATACTTTCTGGCATTGTAGTGGCAAGGTGCTTTCAAGAGAAGACATTCCAGTCATTCTCCAAATTCTAGCTCATGGGAATCCAGTGAAATCTGACACATCATGTAGACCCTCCCTCCTTAAGCCTTTCCTGTTTGAATTTGTATTGGCCAGAAATACACATGGCCAAAAGGACCTGCAGGTCTGAGTGTACAGTGCTGTCACTTGCATCATTAATTGTGATTAAGCACAATTAAGAACTAACTGTGATACCTTATTATCCTATGGTTTTAATCTGAAATATTTTTATTTTATATATTTCTTAAAAACCTATTTGAATCGTTTTGCTAGAAACAAATCTCACTCACCTCATTCCTCTGAGAAACAGAAAGTACCTACGACCATGCTAGAACTACTGTTTACAACAACATGAAACCACTATGAGTTGTGATGACTTTAGTGGAACTCCTTGTTTGAGCAAAGAAAGCCGGATTTGTTCCTCATATTTGTGCCTTTAAAATGGATGTTTCAGTGAATCATTCATTTCAAACCAGAGGTATAACAGGACAGGTCTTTACCCTGTACAACAGTAACAGCTAGGGTGACAATGGCAACTTATTTTGCCCTCTCTCCCTCACTCCTAAGTGGGCACTCCTTTCAAATGCCCCCACAGCCTGAAACTTTTCTTCCCAAACTCTTCAACAAATGTGGGCAATGAACTTGTTCATAGAAATCAGGCTCAACTGGAGAACAATTCATTGTATGGGAGAGGGGTAAATTTGTAAATGCTGGGTGTACCTACACATGCACTTTACCGTGGAGTTCATAGATTCATAGATGCTAGGGTCAAAAGGGACCTCAACAGATCATCAAGTCCGAGCCTCTGCCTAGGCAGGAAAAAGTGCTGGGATCAGATGACCCCAACCATATGCCTATCCAATCTTCTCTTAAAGACCCCCAAGGTAAGGGAGAGCACCACCTCCCTTGGAAGGTCATTCCAAATTCTGGCCACCATGAAGAAGTTTTTCCTGATATCTAGCCTAAATCTGTTCTCTGTCGGTTTGTGACCATTGTTCCTTGTAAACAGAGCATCTCCAATCCCTTGCTGCATCCCCCTAATGAATTTGTAGGCAGCCACAAGATTACCTCTCAGCCTTCTCTTGCAGAGGCTGAAGAGATCCACGTCCCTTAGCCTCTCCTCAGAGGACTTGGCCTGTAAACCCTTAACCATGTGAGTGGCTTTCCTCTGGACCCTTTCGAAGCTATTCATATCCTTCCTAAAGTACAGCACCCAAAATTGGACTCAGTACTCCAACTGCCATCTGACCAAAGCCGCATAAAGGGGAAGTATCACCTCCTTGGTTCTATTTGTCATGAATCTACTGATGCATGATAAAGTGCAGTTAGCTTTGCTGATGATTTCGTCACATTGATGACTCATGTTTATCTTGGAGTCCACTACGACTGAGATTCCTTTCTGCTTCTGTTGCAGCTGAGAGGGTAATTTCCTAGCTAGTAGGTGTACTGGATATTTTTATGCCCTAGGTGCAGCATTCTGCATTTGTCCTTGTTGCTCTGCATCCTATTGTGTTCTGTCCACTTTTCCAACCTGTCCATGTCTACCTGCAATCGTTCCCTAACCTCTAGAGTGTTCACTTCACCCCACAATTTAGTATCATCTGCAAACTTGGACAGAGTATGCTTCACACCCACATCCAAGTCACTGATGAAGACATTGAAGAGTACAGGTCCAATGACTGAGCCTTGTGGGACCTTACTACCCACCTCCTTCCAGGTCGATACCGACCTGTCTACTACCACTCTCTGGGTGCAACACCCAAGACAATTTGCCACCCACTGGACTGTGTAAACATCTAAGTCACAGCTTCTTAATTTATTTATGAGAATGGGATGAGATACCATATGGAAGGCCTTCCTAAAATCCAGGAAAATGACATCCACCTTTATTCGTGGTTCTAAGCATTTTGTGACCTGGTCATAAAACAAAACTAGATTAGTCAGGCATGATATACCTGCTATGAATCCATGCTGGTTGCCCTGCTGCATTATTTTTTCTGCTGGACTCCCACAAATATGATCCTTAATAATCTTTTCAAATACTTTTCCAGGGACGGAGGTGACACAGACTAGCCTATAATTACTCGGGTCCTCCTTTCTCCCCTTCTTGAAAATAGAGACCACATTGGCCTTTTTCCAGTCCTGAGGAACCTGACCAATCCACCACAAGTGCTTAAATAGCCATGCCAGTGGTTCTGCTCTGACACTGGCCAATTCCTTCAGTACTCTCAGATACAGCTCATCTGGGCCTGCTGACTTAAACACATCCATTCCATCCACGGGATGCTGCACCAAGTCAGCGTCAACAGTTTGTGGGCTGGTGTCCCTCTGATGTCCATCTAAGAACCTGTTAGGAGATTTATCTTGACTCTTGTTCAAGAATCATTATTGATTCCAAAATGAACATGGGCCGCCAATGTGGGGACGCGGTTAAGAAGGCTAACTGCACCTTGTCATGCATCCACATGTATCATGAGCAGGTCCAAGGAGGTGATCCTCCCCCCCCATGCAACACAGGTCAGGCTGCAATTGGAGTACTGTGTCCAGTTCTGGGTGCCGCACTTCAGGAGGGCTGTGGACAGCATCGAGAGGCTCCAGAGGAGGGCCACTTGCATGATCGGGGGCAGCAAGGCAGGCCCTAGGAGTGGTGGCTATGGGACCTGAACCTGTTTAGCCTCCACAAGCGAAGGCTGAGGGGGCATCTGGTGGCCATCTACAAACTGGCCAGGTGGGATGAGCAGGCTATGAGAGAGTCCCTGTTCCCCCAAGCCCTACCAGGAGTAACAAGGAATAACAACCATAAGTTGACTGACAGTAGATTCAGGCTAGAATATTTGAAGGTACTGCTTCACAGTCAGGGAAGCTAGGATCTGGAACCAACTTCCAAGGTAAATGGTGCTCGCTCCTACCCTGGGGGTCTTCAAAAGGAGGCTGGATAATCACCTAGCCAGGGTTGTTTGACCCCAGCGTTCTTTCCTGCCCGTGGCAGGGGGTCAGACTTGACGATCTACTTAGGTCCCTTCTGACCCTACCAACTATGAAACACTGAGGCAAAAAACTCATTGAAGAGCTCAGACTTGTCCCCCTGTCTGTCACTAATTGCTCCTGCTTGTTCAGTAGGGGTCCTATGCTGCCCTGCATCTTCCTTTTACTCCCTACATACCTACAAAAAGACTTTTTGTTGTCTTCAGTTTGTGTTGCCAGCCTCAGCTCTGTAGTTGCTTTGGCCTTTCTGACTGCCTCCCTGCAAGTGTAGGCAAAGTAGGTATACTCCTCCTTGGTAGCTTCCCCCTGCTTCCACCACTATATGCCTCCTTTTTTGCCCTTAGGCTTCCCTGGGTTTTTCTGTTTAGCCAAAGAAGCTTTTTGGCCCCTTTCCCCCCTTTCCCTCACACTGGGATCATCTCCCTCTGTGCCCAAAGGATCTTGGACTCCCAACTCACCAATACTCCTATCCTGCAGTGCATCATTGACTAAGCTGCTAAGCCCACTGAAGTCAGCCTTCCTAAAGTCAAGCACTTCCACCCTACTAGTTATCTTACCCACTCTATGCTATATGGTGAATTCGATTGATTGGTGGTCACTGTCCCCAAGGTGACCATGAATCTGTAGCTCCCCTACCAGGTCACCCCTCATAGCCAACACCAAGTCCAGTAAGGCATCCCCCCTAGTGGGACCGTATACCTGCTGCATTAGGTGAAGGTTCTGTACACAGGTTAAGAACCTACGTGAATGGTTGGATTTGGCTGACTGCTCCTCCCAGCAGATGTCAGGGTAGTTTAGGTCCCCCATGACAACCACATCTCTAGATCATATGGCTTCTGAGAGCTGCCTCAGGAATTCTAAGTCTAGCTCTTCCACTTGATGTGGTGGTCTGTAGCAGATCCCCACCACCAAGTCCCTTGACCTCCATGTATCCTAACCCACAATGCCTCAACTTTCTCTTCCTCTGATCCTGTTTTGATTAGGATAGATGTATAATGCTCCTTAACATAGAGAACAACCCCTCCCTCCACTTTCCTCCCTACTCTGTCCCATCTGTACAACCTATAGTCCTCAATGCGTACTGCCCAGTCATGGGTTGGGTCCCACCAGGTTTCCTTTAGCTCCATTAAATTAAAGTTATTGTCTGCAAGCAGGAGTGCGAGTTCTTCCTACTTGTTCCCCATGCTCCTAGCAGTAGTATAGAGGCACATGAGACCTCTGAATGCTGCCTTTGGTGCCCCCTCCCGCCCCCTGTTTATGATGCCCAATGGGCCCCTTAGTACTTACCAGGGCTGTACTGTTGCACGTCTCAGTTTGCAGGTCCTAGATTCTCTCCATCTCCTGCCTCCCCATCCCATGTCAAACCTAGTTTAAAGCCTGACATAGGAGATCAGCCAACCTGTAAGAAAAGAGACTCTTACCTTTTGCAGAGAGATGAAGCCCATCATGTCCCAGGAAGTCCCTTGCATAGACATGCGGATCATGGTCCAGGGAGCCAAAACCCATACAATGGCACCAACCCCAGAGCTGCAAGTTGACTTCTCTGATGCAGGTGATGTGATGCCTACTGTGACCGCTGAATGGGAATATTGATGAGAAGACCACCTTCACCCCCATCTTCCTAAGCCTGGCCCCCAGAGCCCTGTAGTCACTCGTGATATGGACTGGACTACTCTTGGCTGCATCATTTGTTCCCACATGGATGAAGACCATTGGATAATTGTTGGAGGGCTGGATGAGGTCAGGAATCCTCACTGTGACATCCCTGATCTTGGCCCTAGGCAGGCAGCAAGCCTCTTGCACCATGAGATCTGGGTGACAGATGGGTCCCTCTGTTCCTCTCAGCAGGGAGTCACCCACCATGATGACGCAGTGTCTCTTCTTCCAGTTACATGGCTGGCCCTTAGCTCATTCGGTGGTGGCTGTAGGCTCCTCCAGTGCACTTTCCTCCACCTCACACTTCTCCAGTGTAGCCAGGACCTAATATTTGTTCCCCAACTGCACCAGGGGAGCCATTTCTGTGGTGAGAGGTCTGGTCCAGGAGGCGATCATCCTCCACTCTCCTGCATCTGCTTCAGGGCATTCCCTTGCTGCTTTCCACCAGGCGTCTTGTCCTGCAGAGAATGAAAGTAACCATCAATTTCATCCTCTGTAGCCTGCTAACTTCTACCTGGTTCCCTCATCTGCCCCTCCAGGGCCTCAAGCAGGGCATACATAGGACAGGCATTGACTAATGAGCTCTGCAATAAAACATCACAGTATGCACATGCAGTATTAATGTGCAGTAAATTATTTAACTCTGCTGTAGAATAGTACTGTCCCTAACAGTACTGTCCCCAGCAGTACTATCCTATGGCAGCATAATTTACTCCATTGAAATGCATATATAGATGGTGACAGGAACTGACTGGGGCATGAGGGTGCTAAAATGCAGGGGCTGCCTGATGCCTTGTGCCCCAGCCAGCCCCCCCACCACCTGACAACATCATTCAGAGCTCAGGCCTGACCCCCTGGACCTCCTGCCAGCCCAGGCTGCTCTGTCCTGGCTCAAAGTGCTGCAGTCCCAAGAGCATTAGTAGTAGAGATATACCCTCTTTTGCATTATTTGCAGAATTTTAACATGATCTTTTCGGAAGCCCCTGAGTGCTCCCTTCCATCACATTAGGGGGATTAAGGGACACAGACAGCAGAGCAAAAAGAGTCCTGATCTAGAATAGTGATGAAGTGCTTCAGCCCCATAATGAGGTATATCAGCAGAGCTGTGGGACAAGTATGCATCTTGAGAGGCTAGAAGTTAGTTCTTCATTTTCTCAGTTTATCCGTATGCTCTGTAGCTTGAAGGGAAGCCAGCAATGGGGGGGGGGGGGGGGGGGGGGGGGGAGGGAGAGAGTGCATTTATAAGTGAATCAGTTAAAAAATGATTTTTCATGTGAAACTGTCAATCTTCCACAGAGGATTAAGACCTTTTGTATGAGGAAGCCCAGGCACACACATTCACATCTGCATGGTATCGCTAAGGTCTGGGAGTTAATTATAGCTCTGAAATCTGACAGAGAAAAATTAGAGGGGCAAGGGACAGCTGTGGGATCCCAGGGAGTAGGGTCTGATTTCCAGGGTAATCTGTAGCCCACCAAAGATCTTCACTTTGGAAAAATGAAGATCAGCAGTTTCTTGTCTCTGCCTGCTGTTTTTCCACTGCCTCATGTGTGCCATAAGCTGCAGCTTGGCTAGGGTCCCAACGCTTCTCACCACAGGCCACGTATGTTAGTGGAAGTTGGTTTACTCAAAGGAGAAATATAAACAAATAATGATTTCATAGACCTGTTACTTATACCCACATTGCTTTCTAATTTGTTACCAAGAAAGCATCTAGCTATGGAGTGAACTCTCTTTCAGAGCTTAAACCAGTTCCAGTCAGGAAGTATTTAGCTCCCTTGTCCACCTTATAACCTGCAGAAGTCATGGTTTAGATAGCAGTGTGGAGGATACATTGCAGCCACTTTGGACTTGCATGTTTATCGCTGCCCATCCTCTTACTCATCCTCTCTCTACTCGCATGTGCTCAAACAAAGGACCAAGGACAAACACTATGAATAAAAGAAGTAACTTTTAATTGATGTGAAAGGCCCTGCTTAGAAGGTACCAGCAGGGATCCTGGAGGAGATTAAGGCAAAGACTACTTGGGCTGTGCGAAAATTCAGTTTGTGATTCGATTTGGAGAAGATTTGGCTCAATTTGGAGGCCGGATCTCTGAATCCAAATCAAATCGCTAGAAGCTTAAAACTTTCCAAATCAATTCAGAGCCTCTGAATCAATTCGGAAAAGATTCAGTGATTTGGAGTTTCAGAAGGCAGTCTTTATGGGGAAACAGAAACTTAAAAGAGGGAGGGGGAGCAGGGGAGGAGGGAGAAAAGGAGCAGGGGGAGGACTGACATCTCTAGCTGGCCAGTGAGTGTGCTTTCTCTCTGACTGCCCTTCCAATCACAGTGTCTGGGGGGGACATAGAAACAGCATAAAAGCCTCTGTCTGCAGGCTTGCTGTGTGAGATGTCTGTAGGTATTATAGGGCTTGCTCATGCTGCCCTGTGCTCATCTGCCTACAGGTGGTGACAGGGTAGACCTTGGCCCTGGATCACCAGGTCTGACAGGAAGTGGATCTTAAATTTTTCCTCACCTGACACGACTTTGATGACCTATATTTTTCCAAGGAGGCAATGCCCACACTGATCCTGCCTGGTCTTGATCCCTGTGTCTTCTGTGGGGCTCCAAACCTCCCCTTTACCCCAGCATAGCCTCTCCAGATGTTGTTTTATGATGTTCTTCCACAGCCAGGTTGCAGTGCTGCCCATTGTAACCTTCTCTGCACCCCAGGGGTCCTAGTACCTCTTTTGGGTATACCCTTCCAGGGGCCAGTCTTGGTCTGTGCTCAAACAAAATAAAAAAAATAAAAAAATAGACAGCAAAAGAAATCACAAAAAGAAAAGAAACCCCGGCTGCTTCTCAGCCTTCTTGTCAGGCTCCAGCAATGTCTCCCAAAAACAACAATCCCTTAGTCCAGTCTCTGTTGTGTGCTAGCCTGCCCTGCACCCCTATGAATGTACACAGTGTTTTTGGGGTCTCCCCCCTGTGCAGGGAGGCTCTACCTGTAACTGTAGATCTTCCAGTCCTCCTCTGGGTCCTCTGTCGGGAAAACTCCAGTCTGGAGATTCTCTCTGGCCTTGAGGGCTCCCTCACTCTGTATCCTCAGGTGCAGCTCTGCTCTGGAGATTCCCACCAGCTGCTTGTTCACAGGCCTCCGCCTGCCTCAGGATCACTCCCACAGCTTTCCTCAGGCCCGTTCTGCAATTTCTGCCTGCCAAGACACTCAGCCGTTCCTCTCTCCCTGCGGCGTACAGGGAACTGACCCCTCTCTACCCCTCTCCAGGGCTGGAAATACCTTTAAGCGGCCTCCCTCCACCAATCCTGAGCAAGACTCTGCTCTGGAATTTGGTTGGGTATTTTCCTTCATTTCTGGACTGCAGCCACAGCCCTGCCAGTCCTCCAGGCTGTAAGTCCTGTCTCACTCCTTCACACTGTGCCTTTTGTGAGCTGGTTCTGAGTGAGCAACAGCGTCAGAAAGGTACTGGACTGCCTTGCTTGCTCCCTAGTCAGTCAGTTGCCTGCTTCTTTTTGATCTTAGAAAGGACTGGATAGGATATAGCTAAGCTTATTTTAGCTTAGCTTAGCTTAGCTTAGCTTAGCTTAGCTTAGAATCTCTCTACTTAATACTTATCCAATTTCTTTCTATTCATATTTGTTCTTTTGTTTTTTACTTTCAAACTTTTAAAAAAGAAAGCTCAGTGTTTTCCCTGGCAGTGTGATCCATCACTGTGCAGGGAAGCACACATTAAACACACTCACACAGATCATAGAAGAAGTCATATATTCATAGAAGAAGAAGAGATTGTATATGGTTATTACACACATCATGTCACAGAAGAGCAACACACACCATAGTTATTATTAATAATGAATAATCAGATCCATCAGCAAGCCACAGTCCACTACCCAGAACACAAATCAATCTAATAATTGCACAACCCAGAAAAGAAGAATCTACATCACAGAAGAACAACACACACATTTATTAGTTATTATTAATAATTAATACTCAGAGTCATCAGCCCACCACAGTCCACTACACACAACACAAAGCAAACTAATTGCACAACCCAGAAGAAAAAGAAGAACTCAGAAGAAGTCAGACATACACAGTCACACATCTTTTGCAGCACAGGAAAGATTAATATGAAGCGTGCTGGAAAGGCAGGTGCCAGATCTTCTGGCAGGGGAGGGAGACGGGCTAGAGGGCATAGGGGAAGAGCTAGAGTTGCAATTCCCCCACCCCCGCCCAAAACATAGATGCATCCTCTTCCCAAGGAGCCATGAGGCTTCTGCTGCCAGTGGAAGCAAGGAGGTGGGAGCAGTACCAGAGGTCCCTGTACCTGCACCACCTCACCTAACTCCAGAAATAGGCAACAGCAGCAGAATCACTGTCTCCTCCACCCCAATGTCATTTCCCAGCATGAGCCTCCCACTGCCAGAGGAGGAGATGGAGCTGGAACCAGGGGACCTGAGCACCCTGACTCAAGCAATTCTGGGGACTGAAGAGGAATCAGAGTTCGTGCTCCACACCCCTCAAAGTTCCCTTAGACACAGATTTCCTTCTCCAGAAAGCAGCACCTTGGGGGAGGTTCAGGTTGTGGAGGCTCAGGCAAGTGGCTCAGCTGAGGCAGCTCCTCCTGCTATTGTGCCTCAGCCTGCTGAGGAGGGGGGTAAGGCAGGATCCCCACCATCAACCCAGAAGCAGGTGAGTAGCATAGTGTAGGAGCATTTTAAGATGGCAGGTGATCCTAGGTTTGCTATCTGCCAGCACTGCTGAAGGCAGGCCAGCCAGGGCATGGAGGTGAAACACTTCACCACTGCAGTGATGTTGCTGCATCTCAAGAGGTAGCACCCACTTGCCCTTCTCCCATCTCAGCCCGGCACCAGTGTGAGCATGCCCAAAGGGAAGTCCCCCACTCTCTTCAAAGACCTTGTTCCCCCAAAGCGGAGGCAGGCCACCCTGGAACAGTGGGTGGAAACGGCAGACAGAGGGGGGTGCATTCCGAAGATGACTGAGATCACCCAGACCATTGTGGAATGCTTGCTCTGGATAGCCAATCCTTCTCCCTAGTTGAGTGACCAGGATTCAGGTGGCTCATGGCACTCATGACCCCATCTTACCAAGTGCCTGCATGCACCACCTTTACCAGAACGGTGGTGCCCTCCCTGTATGAGGCATGCAGGGAGTACTTGAGGGAGGAGGTGTGCAAGGCAGGGCCACAGGTAGCCTTGCACTTCACCTCCAACATCTGGAGCAGCTGGGGTGGTGATCCACCCAGGAGGGGGCTGCAGGAAGACGTGGAGACATGATCTGAGCAAGACAGGTGACACATGCAAGGAGTGCCCAGGTAAGAAACAGGGGTCCAGATAGTCTTCCTAATCGGGGGGTGGCACGTGCAGCTATGCAAGGCCTTAAATGCCTGTATACCAATGCTCGTAGTATGGGGAACAAACAGGAGGAACTCGCCCTCAGAATAGCCAGTTCAAACCCAGACATAGTAGGGATTACAGAAACGTGATGGGATTCATCCCACGACTGGGCAGTTAGGGGCTATAGGCTGTACAGGCGGGATAGAGAAGGAAGGAAGGGATGGAGTGTGGCGCTCTATGTCAAAGAGCAATACACATCCTCTGCCAGCAAAATGGGGTCGGAGGAGGGACAAGCTGAAGTGCTCTGGGTGCTCTTGATACAAGGGGGTCGTGGGGAGAGGGATTTAACGGTGGGGGTCTACTACAGACCCCCCAACAAAGGGGAGGAGCTGGATCAGGAATTTTCGGGCCAGCTTGAAGAGGCACTTAAGGCAAGGGATGTAGTTGTCATGGGTGATCTAAATTATCCAGACATCTGCTGGGAGGAGCAGTCAGCCAGGTCAGACTGTTCCAGGAAGTTCCTGGCCGAGATACAGGGCCTCCACTTAACCCAGGAGGTGCACAGTCCCACCAGAGGAAATGCCCTGTTGGACCTGGTCCTGGCAACAGGCAATGACCTGGTAAGGGGGCTCCAGGTCCTTGACCACCTGGGTGATAGCAATCATTGCTTGCTGGAATTCATCATCCAGCGCAGGGTGACAAGGGCCTGCAGCAAGGTGGTAGCCCTAGACTTCAAGATGGCCAACTTCAAAGAGTTGAGGAGATTGGTGGGAGAGGCACTGGGGTTCTTGAGGGCAGGGGAATTCAGTGCCCAAGGTGAGTGGTCGTTACTTAAGAAGACGATACTTAGGGCCCAAGGGGTGACGATGCCAACAAGAAGCAAGAGGGGCAAGAGTGCCCAAAAGCCTCCCTGGCTCACCAAGGACGTCCGGGAATGCCTGGTTGCCAAAAAGGCGGTGTACACCCGGTGGAAGGGGGATGCTATCTCCAAAGAAAAGTATACCTCCACTGCTCGGGCCTGTAGGGGGGCTGTTAGGAAAGCTAAGGTAGACATAGAGCTAGGACTAGCGTCCAAGATCAAAGATAATAAAAAGTCCTTTTTCAAATATATAGGGAGGATGAAGAAGGCACCGGGAAACGTGGGGCCCCTGCATGATACGCTGGGCAATCTGGTGGTTGTGCCAGAGGAAAAGGCAGACCTCTTTAACAAATTCTTCACCTCCATTTTCTTGTGCAGGGACCAGGACTCCCCCACTGAGATTCAAGATAGACTCGAGGGGAATGCCTCAAGACCTAAGGTTGAGGAGTTCCAGGGTTAGAGTGCTTCTGGAGGGGCTGGGCATGTTCAACTCAGCAGGTCCAGATGCTCTCCACCCCAGGGTGTTGAGGGAGCTAGCAGGGGTTATTGCAGGGCCCTTGGCATGGCTTTATGAGCACTCATGGTGCTTAGGCCAGGTGCCAGATGATTGAAAGATAGCCAATGTGGTCCCCATCTTTAAAAAAGGGAGGAGGGAGGACCCAGGCAACTATAGGCCCGTCAGTCTTAACTCAATCCTGGGGAAACTCTTTGAGAAGATCATCAAGGAGCACATTTGTGACAGGCCAGCATCGGGGATGATGCTCAAGGGCAACCAGCATGGTCTCATTAGGGGCAGGTCATATCAGTGTTACCAAATTTGCCCATTACTTTGGGGTGTGCTCATTTATTAGGGATAGTTTCTAGAGTTTTGGTGATTCTGTCAATGTGCTGCTTGTGTTAGTATACGCAGCTGTATTTCTCCCTTCTGCAAGCCCTCACCCCCAGTGGAGCTATCTTGCAGGAGTCAATCTCAATGGGACTGGGTTCCTCCAGTCACCAAATCAGTCATACACACAAACACACACAAATTAATGTGACACGCCTGACCTGGCCGGGCTGATCAGCATGGACAGGCTGACCCCCTTATATGCCAAGAATCAGTTCATAAGAGCAACAATAAAATGCAGTCAGACACAAGCACACAGGTAAACAGAATCCCTCTGAATCCGGCTGGGTGTCCAGCTGACACCCTCATGGGCCAGCATTCAGTTCATAAGGGCACGTCTGAGTAAAACTGGGTCAATCAGCCTGTACAAGCTGATCCTCTTATGTGTTTCAAACTCAGCACGTCCCAATCTTTGGCCTCTTGATGAGCAGACCCCACAATAATTTAGGCTTCACAGGGATCTTTAGCATAGGTAAAAGAAGCGTTGCTGCAGAGCACGGGAGGAAAGAGAGGCAGAGAAGGAAAAATATACCCAATTACTACCAGTTTGACTATAAAAGTTATTTATTGCTAAGCATATGAAATATATAATAGTACTAGTAGTAATAGACATGCAAAAGAAAAACAAACACAAACAATGACAATACTACCCTGGTTTCACTAAGTATTTGGGGAAATTTAGCTCAAGCTTAACTGATACAGTTCAGGTTCAGAAGTTTATGCCTAGAAAGAAGAGAGACAACGCTGGGATCTCACCTAGTCCATGGTACTCAGGCTGCAAAGCTGACAGGCACAGTCCGTAGCACAATCCTTGAAGAGAGAGATGATCTGTTCTTCCAGCGTCCCAAGAACAACAGGGGACGGTGTCAGCACAGGAGTTTTCTTCTTCTTTCCTTTTCCTCTCCTTCTCCTTTCCTCCTCCTTCTTCTTCTTTCCAGCACACACACTTACAGATTTTTATACCCTCAGTTCAGCTGCTTCGAAGCACCCTCAGTAGTGTAAATCATTGTCTTTTCTATTGACAAGGGGTTATCTGGTTTGGACCATCTCAAGAAACTGATTGATAATCAGGAAACACTTAAGATTAGGGAGTAACCCAAATACTTGGGAGCCAGCTTGAGATTCCTATGGATGGCAGATGTACTGATGGGATATCTCATGGTTTCTACAGGAACAATAGATAGCTTGCAGCATCAAGATTTTGATTTTTACTTGTTGTGCACAAGCCTCAGCTTAGCATGACTTTTCCAGATTTTACTATAGTCTTTTAACAGACTTTAAGACAATTATTGGGGTGCTCATAACCTTTTCTGGAGAGGACTCCCACCAGTCGTCTCGGGAAAGATAGGACAACACCTGGGGTTAGGGCTCCAGCAGGCTGGATGCTGTGATGAACCCTTAACCATTGTTCAAATGTTGCCCATACCCCCTCGGACTCGGTCTCTTGCCTCAGCATTCCCTAACCCGGCAACCGAGTTTTAGTCAATCAAGTTTAAATAGGCCTCCCATAGTGGGACCGGGGAATGTACGGCCCGAGATGCCTATTAAACTTAGAGCTGTGTGTGTGTGTCTGGGGGGGAAAAGTCCTTAGTAAATCCAGATTAGAACTGGTCTGATAAATGCTGAGCTGGGTGTGTGTGAACATGGGTTGATTAACATTTGAAGCACAGATTCCCCATCATGCAGTGCTCCCCTTCTTCTCTGGTCCCAGAATTCACTGCAGTCTCTGCTTCAGGCTTTCTGTTCTCCATCTCTCATGTAAATGAATGATCATCTGGTTCCATCTCGGATGTAAATGAGACCTAGGGCAGTTGTTTCACTCTTATCACCCTTATCTGGTGAAGGTCTTAGGTGCGTCTCTCACTGCATCTTAATCAGTTTCGTTTAGGTAGAGGAGGGGAGGGAGCGGGGGGGTGAGTCCTTGTGAGTCAGACAGACTGCATCCTGTGCCAGGGTTGCCCAAGACCACAGAGCTTTAGATGTAACATCAGACCAACCTGATTGCCTTTTATGATCAGGTCACAAAAGCTTTGGATGCAGGTGTCGCCGTGGATGTAGTCTTTCTGGACTTCAGCAAGGCCTTTGACACTGTCTCCCACCCCATCCTCATTAAAAAACTAGGCGACTGTGGCACTGATGCCTACACAGTCAGATGGATTGCAAATTGGCTGAAGGGTCGTACTCAGAGGGTGGTGGTGGACGGGTCCACCTGGGGGGAAGTGGGCAGCAGAGTCTCCCAGGGCTCGGTCCTTGGGGCCGCACTGTTCAATTTCTTTATCAGTGATTTGGACGACAGGGTGAAAAGCAACCTGTTCAAATTTGCTGATGATACCAAAATTTGGGGTCAGTTGGGCACGTTAGTAGGGAGGGAAAGACTGCAGAAAGACCTGGATAGGTAGCAGGGGTGGGCTAACAAAAACAGGATGCGTTTCAATACTGACAAGTGCAGGGTGCTGAACTTCGGCAGTAGTAACCAGCAGCACACTTATAAGATGGGAAACTCCCTTCTTGAGAGCACAGAGGCAGAAAGGGATCTTGGAGTCATCATTGACTCCAAGATGAACGTGGGCCGACAATGCAAGGTCACGTTCGGGAGGGCTAACCAGACCTTATCGTGCATCCACAGGTGCATCTCAAGTAGGGCCAAGGAGGTGATCCTCCCCCTCTACGTGGCACTGGTCAGGCCACAGCTGGAGTACTGTGTCCAGTTCTGGACACCCCACTTCAAGAGGGATGTGGACAACATTGAGAAGGTCCAAAGGAGGGCCACCTGCATGATCTGGGGACAGCAGGGCAGACCCTACAATGAGAGGCTACGGGACCTGAACCTGTTCAGCCTTCACAAGAGAAGGCTGTGGGGGGACCTGGTGACCATCTATAAACTCACTAGGGGGGACTAGAAGGGTTTGGGGGAGACCTTGTTTCCCCTAGTGCCCCCGGGATAACAAGGAATAACGGCCACAAGTTGTTGGAGAGTAGGTTTAGATTAGACATCAGTAAGAACTACTTCACAGTTAGGGCAGCTAGGATCTGGAGCCAGCTTCCAAGGGAAGTGGTGCTGGCTCCTACCCTGGGGGTCTTTAAGAAGCGGCTTGATGCCTACCTGACTGGGGTCAATTGAGCCCAGTTTTCCTCCTGCCCAGGCAGGGGGTCGGACTTGAAGATCTACAAGGTCCCATCTGACCCTACTTCTATGATTCTATGATTCTATGATCACGCCTACCTCTCCCTCACAGGGCACTGGTGCAATCAGTCAGGCCATGGGTGGGCTCTCCTCTAAGCCAAGGTACTGGATGAGTCCCACATGGCAAGGGAGATCATGGTGGTCATGAACTGCATGGTACAGGGGTGGCTTGTTGGCTAGGCCGAGCTCACCCACTGGCTCATGGTCACTGACAATGGGGCCAATATAGTCAAGGCCGTCCATCTTGCCAACTTTGTTGGCATTCACTGTGTGGCACACAAGTTCCACCTCATAGTCAGAGATGATTTGAAAGGGGACAGGGCTGCTGGTGATGGTGCCACCACAACTACCACTATGAGCCAGCTGATTTCAAAATGCAGGAAGGTGATAGGCTACTTCCACCGCAGCATCAAGGGGGGCAAGATGCTGTGGGAGACACAGGCAGAGCTGAGCATCCCGCAACACAAAATCATGCAGGATGTGGAGACTCAGTGGACCTCCACATACCTGATGCTTGAAAGGCTGGTGGAGCAACAGAAGGCCATTCATGAGATGGACTTGCTTGGGGAAATTGGAATCAGCGGCCCCCTGAACAGAGCTGAGTGGGGTACCATCTCCCAGATCTTGGTAGTCCTCAAGCCCTTCCTCAAGGCCACCAACACGCTTAGCGCTGGTGATGGCCTCCTTAGCCAAGTGATCCCCCTAGTGAGGGAACTTGAGAAACAAATGGAGAAGTTCCAGGGCATCAGTGTTCCTGGTTGGGGCAGGCCGCTGTCACCAGACATGCAGAAACTGATGAGGCAGCTGAAGGAGGGCATTGGGAGATGGCTGGATCCCTTGTGGTCCAGTACAGACCACATGATGGCAGGCATGTGTGACCTGAGGGTGAAGGGAAGCATGTGCACTGGCAGCACTAAAACCCTCAATCACTGGCCGCAGGTGCTGGTCAATGAAGTCAGGGAGGCCGAAGGGCAGAGGCGATGCAATGTGGAAGAGGGGTATCCATTTTCCTGTGCCAGCACTCCCAGCACCAGCACCAGCACCGGCACCAGCCAGTCTCCTCCATACCAGCCACTGCCAGTGTGGGCCAAGGGCATGGCTTCAATGCTGGGATCCAAATGCACCAGAGCCCAGCTTCGGATAGGTAGTGCTGAGGCTTCAGTGGCTACCTGTCTCACTGAGGGTGTGGAGCCACTGGACTGCAAGCCCTTGGCCTACTGTGCAAGCTGCAGTCAGATGTGGCAGGATCTAGCCACGGTTGCCTGGTAACACCTATCCTGTCCACCAACCAGCATTCAAAGTGAGAGGGTGTTCAATATTGCTGGGGATGTTCTGACACTCCACTGCACCTGCTTGGATCCTGGTTTGGTGGAGCAGCTGGTGTTCTTGAAAGTGAACCTCCCACTGCTGGGATTCCCCAAGCTCCGCCTGTAGATGGACCCTCCTCACTCTGTCTGCACCGATTTCCTATTGTAATTGTTTTAAAAACCAGTTAATGCCCCACTCTCAGCTACAGGGGGCACTCACTGCATCATCAGTCATCAGTGGAAGACCATGACTCTGCTGAGCTTGCTTCCCTGCCAGGATGAACTTGGAGGTATGGGCTGGAGCTATGGGGAAGGAGGAGTCCCCAGGTCCTGGGCATGACCACTAAAACTGCACTCTGCCAGGCTAGGGATGCCTAGTGGGACTGCTGGCGGTGCAGCAGCCCTGTAAATGCCAGAACCAATGATCTCCTGATGAAAGGCGGGTAGGAAGTGCCATCACCTCCAGCTAATGCATGCATGCACATAGTCCTAGCTGGAGAATGTCCAGACCTGTCACATCTTTGACAGGCCTGAGGCTTGCTGGTTGCAGTGCAGTTGTGAGGCTCCAGGTGAGATCAGCTTAGCTGCCTGAGATGCCAGCCTTTGCGTTGAAAAACCCTTTGTCAGGCTGAGGAAGTACCACGCAGTTGGTGTGTCTCCTGGTCCTGGATGGAAAAATAGTAAAGAAGCCAGAGGCTGGCTTGGCACACAATGCAGGCAAGAAAGCCAGTCAATGAAAATGGAAATGGAGGCGTCAGGGGGTGAGGGACAGGGCGGGGGTAAGGGGAATGTAGCAGAGCAGGTAAAAGTTCAGAGGTACCTGGGGAGTCAGATATCTGGCAGGTGGCAGTGTGTCAGAATTCCACTGTGTATATTAAGTCCGTGAGTTTCTGTGCCTACTACATAGGAGACTGATGCAGAGCAGTTCATAGGACCGGCTGTGAAAAGTGGTTTGTAATTTGTTGGCTCTCAGGATCAGGCCTGAGAGACTGGAGGCAGAGTTTTTTTGCTGAGGAATGTGCCCTCACAGGTAGTTGGGTATTGTTGTCTTTGATAGATTCTGGTGTGCAGTTTGTGGGAGTACTGGAGATAGTTGGCAGGTTTTGTGTTTTGAGCTGTAGGAAGTTGGCTTCAGTTCTGGTGATGAGGTTAGGTGCTTGTTTGAATGTACAGACCACTTTTCAGAGTGGGGCCTATGAATTGAACTTCATCAGCCTTCTAGGTAGTAGGTACAGAAACTCATGGACTCTGTAATTCTGACACTGCAACCTGCCAGACTCCTCAGGTTCCTCTGCAATTTTACCACAGATGCTATATCCCCCTTTCCCCTCTACCCTCCACCCCTTTCCCCCCTACCCTCCACATCCTGCTGGGGAAGTTCCAAAAGACAGGGAAAAGGTTAGTGTTTTGCCCAGTCTCTAAAGTGTATATGTGGTATCCTGAGTAATTATAAACTAACTGGTCTGAGAGTAATCCTGGGCAAAATCATTGAAGCTGGAAGAAACTATGGACATTTATGCAGTTCAGTGTTGTGCATATCCTGAAACACCATTCCTTTAGTTTCTCCAATTATTTCCCAAAAGAAATTAATTGAAGACATACTTACTAGCTAAGTGGCATCATATTCTTAGAAAGGCAGAATAATTTTATGTGAATAAAATAACACCCTTAAAAGTCAGTTTTGCAAAGGGTCACAGAACTCAAACATAACAGAAAAAAGTCAAGATTTTTTTTTCTAAATCCAAAACCAATTTTTTAAAATCATTCTAAAAATTGTTTCAACCAGTTCTGCCTTCCTTACTCATGCCCAGAATATGGGTACACAAACACATTACTGCAAGGAACAGTAGGGTGTGAAGTCACAACAAGCCAGGTATTCTGCAGTAACTGCTGTACAATCTTACCCTCAGGTATATGCAAGGTAGCTCACTCCACTTTAACTGAAAGGTAGAGTAGATTTGCATCTCTGCAAGGTTATTTAGTCTATGCTGAGCTAGACTGTTTCCAGTACAGGCAACTAAGGTATCTCTATACCAGCAGTTCCCAAACTGTGGTATGCATACCACCAGTGGTACGCAGACAACCTGTGAGTGTTATGCAGAAGGCCAGAGGGAGGGGTGGGATGCATACACTGCCCAGCCTGCTGCAGGTGGCCAGAAACACAGCCTGGCTATGTGTGCAGCAGTGCCCATCAGGTAAGTGTTGTGGGGAAGGGCCATGGGGAATAAGAGGTGCGTGTGGGGGGGAGGCAGATTGAGGCAAGGAGTAAAGCAGAGACAGAGGTGAATGGGGCCCAAGGGAGGGGTGGGATGGTGGGAACCTCAGGCAGCTTGTCCAGGGGCACGGGGGGGCTCCTGCCATTGTACGCACCCTGGGGTCCACGTGCAGCTGGCCAGAGGCATTGGTGGGAGACACAGAGTACCCGGCTGGCTGAATGTGGACCATGAGTGGTGCCATGGGCCCTTAAAGGAAGCCACGCATGGAGGTGGCAAGCGCTGCAGGTGGTCCACGTTTCACTGTCTCAGGGCAGTGGGAACTTGCTCCCACCAGATTTGTGTGTGGGGCAGGCTGCGGGCTTGAGCTTCCACTCTGCTTCCTTCCCACCCTGCTTCCAGCTCCGTAGGCATGACATGGTGAGACTGGGACCAGCAGGGCCATAGAGGGATCTCCTCACCCCTCCCCTGCCCCGCTGCCCTGGCTACATGCCTCCTGCACTTGCCACCACTTTGAGGGGCACAGGCCCTTCTCTCAGTGCATCCCCATGTGCAGGCGGCACATCGCCAGGGCAGTGCAGAGCGAGCAACCGCTAGGAAATCCCTGTGTGGCTCCTTTGTCACCAGCTATGCTGGGGTATGGGGAAGGGAAGTAGGGCAGCAGAGAACAGTGGTCCCGTGGCTGCTCACCCCTCAAAGTGGTGGCAGGTGCAGGAGGCATGTCACCAGGGCATCAGGCGTCGAGGAGATCCCCTGATGGCCCCGCTGTTCCCAGCTGCACCAGGTCATGCCTGTGGGGCTGAAGAGGCCACACAGGAGGAAAGCAGTGTGGGAGCTCAAGCCTACAGCCTACCCCTCATACAGATCTGGGGGCGTGGGTCCTCCTTACCCCCCAGGAGAGTGCGCAGCCCCCAGGAACTGGCCCTGCCACTGCCCAAGCTCACAGCAGGTAGCAGTTGAGGAGCCAGCTCTGTGCTCCTTCTGCTGCAGCTACCTTCTATTGGGAGCAGGAAGTTGCAGACCTGGGTCCCTGACCCCATGGCCCTGGCAGCTGGGGGCCCCTCTGGCAGAGCTGGGTGGGAGGCAAGGGGCACAAGCAGGGCTGGGGGGCTGTCATGGGGGGAGTTAGGGGCACGAGCAGGGCCATGGAGGGCTGTGGGGGGCCTTTAATTTCAATCACAATTTGGGGGGTTTTATCAGAGACTTTTCAATGTTTTATCAGGGAAAACCAGGATCCCTGCTGATAACTCTTCCCAGCCTTGACCAGATTTCAAGGTTATGGTGGACACTAAAGTTAATATTTCTGCACCTATGTTTCTCCATAAGACAAAATAATAGCTGATCTCACATGGGTAGTAGGGAGATTTTGTCTATTAATGATAATGAAATACTTCTGAAATCTCCAGGTAGAAAGTTCCAAGAAAGGGAAAATGTTATGGACCTAATTCTTCACTCACAGGGAGAATTTTACATGTTCATTAATGTGCTGTAATTACAGTGCATTGAGTGTAAAGTACCTGTAATTACAGGTACTAACAATGTGCTGTAATCGGCACAGTAGCACCCACACATTTTTTTAATGAGGCTAACGCACAGTAGACTAATTCTACTGTGGATTAGGCATTAGCATGGTTTTTGCCAGCTGTGCTAATGCACAGTACAATTAGTCTACTGCACCTTTAGCATCTTGTGTAGATGTGCCCGTTCTCATGTAAATAAAAAAGAAACCCACCAAAGTTAATGGAGTTGCCCTGGTATAAACCGGATATAAACAAACAAAGCATCCAGTCTGATATTGTTATTGAAACAGCATAACAGTAGTCAGGGAGACAGAGTTCCCAAAAAGTCAAGTTCCTGATATATCTCAAGGAGTTTCAGTGAAAGAGCTGGAGCCCAGCCTGTGCTTGGCAAGGGCATGGAGGCTCACTGAAGGATTACTTTGAGGGCCAGCCTCAGTAGGGAATGCTGATTCTAGGTATGGTGCATTGCCAGGATCTGCAGCCATGTCAGCTATATAAGCTCTTGCTGTTTTCTCAATCAGAGCAATAATTATCCACTGCAAAACTGTCTGTGCCACAGACCAGCAAGACAGCAGTGTGAGAGATTACCAGGTGTTCTAACACCTGAGCCAGCCCAAAGACCTGCTTTTCTTTTTCCCTCTTCTTGTCTTCGTTTCCTTTCCACTTTTCCTCTCTCCTTTCTCTCTGCCCCTCCCCCCACCCTCAAATGATCTGTTTTCTTTCCCTCTTATTTTTTCCTCCCAACTCTTCCTCCTGCTGTCCCGCATCCCCAGTCAATTACACCCTCCTTCCCCTTTGCCTCACACTTTCTGGCAGAGTCCTGGATTCTGAGTTCAGTTTTATTCTTCCCTGGAGAAATGACTTAATGCTTTGGCTTTAATGAGCAACTTGCTAACTCTGAGTCCTAACTGCTGAATCTGTGTGGAGAAATTCAAGCCAGTAATTGGGACCTCCATTTTTCTTGTGGCTTTTTCCTAACCCCTCCTCCTTCCTTTCTTTCCATCTCGTTTATCTATATAATGTCTGGAAATAGTTCAGCACAGATGACTCGGCAAGTCCTTTTGTCTTACATCACTATTGTTCAGGCACTCAGAGAATCAGCTCAATAGCCTGGGTAGCATTGATTGCAACCAGGATTGGCCTCCTGCGTATATATATGGTTTTCCCTGAGATCTCTAAATGAGATATTTTCTCATTTATTTTGCAAGAAGAGTAATCCACCCATATTCTGCACATGTTCTGCAATGTGGAGTGGGGTTGGGTCACTATTTTGTTAAGCACCAACCACCTCTCAATATTCCCTGTCATTACTAATTCCCTTCCAACTCATAAACAGAGGATTTCTTTCAGTTTTCCAGTCTCTCATGTGCACTTGATCTATACTATTGAACCATGTCCTGTCAATGGACAGAGTAATTACAGAGGCTGCCACTTCTCACCTTTCCCTCTCATATTTTGCCTCTCCCTCTCATTGCTGTGCTTGCCCTTGAGGTACCCACCCTCAAGAACAAACCAGTGGGATTATGGTCATAGAGGTGTCTGGGTGGTATCACTTTTTCGTCTCATCTCCAGGTTGGAGAGTCTATAGCGTATTGCTGGAACTGCTAGGGTACTCACTCTCAAACATGGCTCAGTCCAAGTAAACCCATTTGCACACAGCAACCTAGAAAGGAGGCAGTAAAACTACCCTGAGGGTGTTCCCCACAGGTACTTTCAAGTGCTCTGTCTCTGGTGTACTTCAGAGCTGTAGCAAGGGCATCCCCATGTGTCCTTACCCACATTTCCCTACACCCCTTCCTCCTAAAGGTTTGGCACGCACAAGCAGAAGGGTGGCTTGTCCTTAACAGTGGGTGCTACAGACAGCATGAAGGATGTGGTGAGGACATACTTTTGGCCACAGAACAGCATTCTAGGTACCCACCAGGGTGAACCAATGTCTTTTCACTGCTAGCTTCCATATCAGGAGGATTGTCAACAGGTTACCAGAGCACCCACACAAAGCAGTTTTCAGGGAAATGTATTTACAAAGGTATTGAGTGTCAGAAAGAGACAAAGACAGACCTTTCTCAGGAGGTAGCAAATAGACAAGGAAGAGTAGGGTGAGAGGATAGCTGAGTGGAGATTCAGACTGAGTTAGTGGGGTACAGAAAGGGCCTCAGAACCAGAGTTAGGAACAGCAGAGCAGCCAAAGACAGCAGAGAGGGGAAACTAGTGGTGATTTTGGAGAGACTGCAAACAATATGCTGAGTCAGATTTAGGAAGAAGGGAGAATCGTGAACGTTGAAACAGGAAGGGGGTGACTGGCTGGGTAGCAATGAGCTCAGAGAAAAGGCCAGACAGCAGATAACAAAACTCAATTTAACACACAATTACAAATGCTTATGACCAATCTAGTAACTAAACTTACTAGAAATATTCAGAGTTATCGTTATACCTAGCACTGTCCACCAGACTTAGAGAGCTGCCCTGGAATACCTTACTGCTGGTGTCAGGAGGCAGAAAGCCCACTTGTTCTGGTTGTTTCACATGTCAGGGCTCCTTTATCTCAGTCTGAGTCCTTTGGAAAATGGGCAGACTTGGCTCCCTTTATCTCCCACCCTTTTTGGATTTGGAGGTGACCCCTATTCTTTCATAATGTATGTCCAAGTGAAGTGAAAACTTCATAAAACTGTGGACCAATCTCTTTTGACATCACCCCAGTTGACAATTTTTGTTTCCTATTCTAGAGTTATGCAGCACTATTTTCATGAAGTTGTAGTAGCTACAAGAAGAAAATCTTATTGATTTTATTTTTTGTCTTATCTGTAGGGCTCTATCAAATTCACAGTGGAAGTGGGCTGCATGGCAGCTCCTTTAATCTGGCAGGTTTCTCCGTGCACCCCACCCCCAATGCTGAGTGTCTGAGGGGCTCCAGTGTCCCTGCTGCTTGTTGCTGACCATGCAGGAGGCAAAAACAGTGTCATAGTTAAACCATGGTTTTCACCTCCCTGAAGATGAGAAGTGTGTGGCAGGACCCCTCCGCATATGGTGGGGTGAGGAGGTGGTGAGGAGGTGAGCAGGGGAACCTGAAAGATTAAAGGAGCTGCTGGGCGGTCCACTTCCACTGTGAATAATTTGGTAGGGCCCTACTTATCTGTCTCTTGTTATTTCTACAAGTCCCTGGTGCTTTTAATATCAGTCTGTAGCAGCTCATGCATCTTTTTTTTTTTTTGCATGCTTCCTTGTTTTCAGCTTCCTATTCAACAAAACACCAGTAGGTGACAACTCATGATTATCAGTGCTGATCTGTAAGGTAACAGTGTTAAATGTGAATCAGAGGCTGATTCTACAGGTTATTTCAGTAAGCAGAATGTTATTTTGACACCATTTTCCATCACCTTGCTGATTGGGGTCATAAGACTAGCAGTTACACATCCAACCCCAAACCTCAATGAAAACTGCTTGAATGCATGCCCACTAACCTACAACC
The DNA here is from genome assembly GCF_030867095.1 of Alligator mississippiensis. NCBI lineage: Eukaryota > Metazoa > Chordata > Crocodylia > Alligatoridae > Alligator > Alligator mississippiensis. The sequence continues at coordinate 239,937,715 of NC_081824.1, forward strand.
ATTGTCAAATATTGCTATATCTTGACTAGCAAAAATAGGTTTGATATGCACAGTAACCTATTCAACTGTGGTATCTTCTAGGAAGGTTACCTCAGGAAAGTGAGAATAATTGTCTAAGACAGATGCAGAAATTTTTCCAGCATACATAAATGATCAGTGTACTACATTGCTCTGGGGTGCCAGTTGCTGCCAGAAGTATTTCTAGGAAGAGACAGGATCCACCTGATGAAGAGAGAGAAGAGCATATTTGCAAACAGGCTTGCTAACCTAGTAAGAAGGGCTTTAAATTAGGTTTGCCAGGGGATGGAAAGTCCATTATCCTAAGTGGGAAACCCCTGACCTAAGTGGGGAAGTGAGTCACCTGGAGGAAGCAGAAGCAGGAGGGGGCAACAGGGAAAGATTTCACATTCTTCCCGAGAAAGTAGGGCAATTGGCTAGGTACTTCAGATATCTGCATACAGATGCATGGAACTTAGGAAACAAGCAGAAAGAATTGGAAGTCCTCATACAGTCATGGAACTATGATGTGATTGGAATAACAGAGATTTAGTGGGATAGCTTGCATGACTGGAGTACTGTCATGGGTATAAACTGTTCAGGAAGGACAGGCAGGGGAGAAGAGGAGGAGGACTTGTTCTTTATGTAAAAGAGCTGTAGAGCTCCAGTACAAAACTGGAGACAGGCCTGTTGAAAATCTCTGGTAAGGGCCAGAGGGGAGAGCAACAAGGGTGATGACATGTTGGGTGTCTGCTATAGACCACCAGACCAGGAAGACAAGCTGGATGAGGCTTTCTTCAAACAGCTACCAGAAGTTTTAACATCACAGGCACTGGTTCTCATGGAGGACTGCAGTCACACTGATACCTGCTAAGAGGACAATACAGAAGACAACTTCCTGATACAAGTGTTGGATGGGTCAGTTAGGGTCTGTGCTCTTCTTGACCTGCTGCTCACAAGCAGGGGAAAATTGGTGAGGAATGAAGGAGTGAATGACAACTTGGGCAGCAGTGATGATGAGTTCAGGATCCTGAGGAAAGGAAGGAAGGAGAACAGCAGTGTAAGGATCCTGGACTTCAGAAAAGCAGACTTTGACTCACTCAGAGAGCTGATGGGCAGGATCTCCTGAAAGGCAAATCTGAGGGGAAAAGGAGTCCAGGAGAGCTGGCTGTGTTTTAAAGAATCTGTGCTGAGGGTGCAGGAACAAACCATTCCAATGTGCAAGAAGGCTAGCAAGTATGGCAGAAGACCAGCTTGGCTTAGCAGAGAATTATTCAGTGAGCTAAAACACAGAAAGGAAGCTTTCAAGGAGTGGAAACTTGGACAAACAACTAGGGAGGTGCATAAGAGTATTGCTCAGGCATGCCAGGATGAAATCAAGATGGTCAAAGTGCAAATAAAGTAGCAAAGTATGTGAAGGGTAACCAGAAGAGTTTCTGCAAGTATGTCAGCAAGAAGAGTAGGATCAGGGAAAATGTGGATCTCTTACTAAGTGGGGGAATAAATCTAGTGACAGATGATGCAGAAAAGGCTGAAGTACTCAACACCTTTTTCACCTCACTTTTCATAGTTAAGGTCAGCTCTGAAACTACTGCACCTTGCAGCACAGTTTGGGGAACATGTGAGCAGCTGACTGTGGCAAAAGAACATGGTAGGGACTATTTAGGAAAGCTGTATGTGTACAAGTCCATGTGGCTGCATGTGGTGCACTCAAGGGTGCTGAGGGAGTTGGCCAATGTGATTGCAGAGCCACTGGACTTCATCTTTGAAAACTCATGGCAATTGGAAGAGGTCCTGGACAACTGGAAATATAATGTCCATCTTTAAGAGAAGGAAGATATAAGGAAATACAGACTGGTCAGCCTCACCTCAGTCCATGGAAAACTCATGCAGCAAGTCCTCAAGTAATCCATTTCTAAGCACTTGGAAAAGAAGAAGCTGATTAGGAACAGTCAGCATGGATTCACCAATGGCAAGTCATGCCTGACCAACCTGACAATGAAATGACTGACTCTGTGGGTGAAGGGAGAGCAGTGGACATAATTTACCTTGACTTTAGCTTTGGGCTTCTGATATAGTTTCCCACAAAATTCTCATAAGTAAGATAAGGAACTATGGGTTGGATGGATGGACTGTAAGGTGGATAGAAAACTGTGTGAACTGTTATGCTCAAAGGGTAATAATCAATGGCTCAATGTCTATTTGGCAGCCAGTATCAAGTGGGGGGGCCCAGGGGTTGGTCCCAGGACCAGTTTTGTTCAATGTTTTCATCAACAATCTGGAAGATGGAGTGGAATGCACCCTCAGCAAGTTTGCAGATGACATCAAGCTGGGTAGAGTAGTAGATAAGTTGGAGAGCAGGGCTAGGATTCAGAGAGACCTAGACCAGTTGGTGGATTGGACCAAAAGAAATGTCATGAGGTTCAATAAGGACAAGTGAAAAGTCTTGCACTTAGGATGGAATAATCCCATGCATTAGTACAGGTTGGGGGCTGACTGGCTGGACAGCAGCTCTGAGGAAAAGGACCTGGGGGTTACAGTGGACAATAATCTGAATATGAGCCATAAGTGTGCCCTTGTTACCAAGAAGGCTAATGGCATATTGGGCTGCATTGCTGGGGAATGTTGTCATAAACTCAAGGGAACTGATTATTCCCCTCTGTTCAGCACTAGTGAGGCCACATCTGGAGTACTGTGTTCAGTTTTGGGGCCCCCACTACAGAAAGGATGTGGACAAATTGAAGAGAGTCCAGCAGAAGGCAACAAAAATGATTATGACGAGAGGCTGAGGGAAGTGGACTTATTTAGTTTGGAGAAGAGAAGACTGAGAGGAGATTTAATAGCAGTCTTCAACTACCAGAAAGGTAGTTCCAAAGAGGATGGAGCTAGACTATTCTTAGTAGTGACAGATAAGAGAACAAGGAGAAATGGTCTCTAGTTGCAGCAAGGGAAGTTTAGGTTAGATATTAGATTCATAGATGTTAGGGGCTGGAAGGGACCTTTCAAGATCATTGGGTTCAGCCCCCCTGCACTTGAGCAGGAAATACTGCTGGGGTCAGATGACTCCAGCAAGGTGGGCATCAAGATGGTTTTTGAAAATTACCAGGGTGGGTGACTGCACCACCTCTGGGGGGAACCTGTTCCAGAACCTCGACACTTGACTTGTAAAGAATTTTTTCCTTATGTCCAGTCTGAAGCAATCTTCAGTCGGTCTGTGACAATTCTTTCTTGTCTTCCCCTAGGGTGCTTTGGTGAACAGATGCTCCCCCAGGCCCTGACTTACTCCCCTAATATACTTATAGGCTGTAAACAAGTCCCCTCTGAGTCTTCTATTCTCCAGTCTTTCAGCCTTTCATCACATGACCTGCTCTCTAGACCTCTAATCATGCATGTGACCCTCCTTCGGCCTCTCTCAACCTGACATGTGTCACCCAGAACTGGATGCAGTACTCCAGCTGTGGTTTCACCAAGGCTGAGTACAGCAGGAGGATGACATCCTTAGTCTGGCTCCAGATGCATAAGTAGATGCATGCCAGTGTTTGATTAGCTCTGCCATCTATGGCACCACATTGGTGGCTCATGTTTATTTTGTGGTCTATCATGACACCTAGGTCTCTTTCAGTTGTGGTTCTGACAAGTGTAGCACTGCCAGCGCCTGTATGCGTGTTGGGGGTTATTTCTCCCCAGATGGAGCACTTTACATTTTTTCATATTAAATGTCATCAGGTTAAGATTCACCCACCTCACAAACTTATCTGGGTCAGCTTGTTTTGACAGCTTGTCCTCAAGTGTGACCACGCTTCCCCATAATTTGGTGTCATCTGCAAACTTTACCAGTTTGCTTTTTATACCTGAATGCAAATCATTGATGAACCTGTCGAATAACACTGGTCCAGGTACTGAACCCTGAGGGACGCCACTGGTTATCTTCCACCATGTTGACTCAGTTCCATCAATCAATACTCTCTGGGTCCTACCTCGAAGCCAGTTACCTAGCCACTGGACCATAAAGTAGTTGAGGCCACATTTTCCCCATATTACCATAAGGGCATCATGGGAGACTAGGTCAAAGGCCTTTTTGAAGTCCAAGTATATGACATCAACTTCATTTCCCCTATCCAGGTAGTGAATTACCTGATCATAGAAGGAAATGAGGTTGGTCAGGCATGACCTTCCTGCAGTGAAGCCATGTTGGCTATCCTTTAGGATACTGCCTTCTGTTAGCCTATCAATAATGGATTCTTTGATAATTTTTTCCAGGATTTTACCAGTGATTGAGGTCAAACTGATTGGCCTGTAATTCCCTGGGTCTCCTTTCTCCCCTTCTTGAAGATCAGCACCACATTGGCCCTCTTTCAGTCTTTAGGGACCTCTCCTGAGTGCCACGACTCTTCAGATAACTTTGCCATAGGTAGCACAATGATGTTGGCCAGTTATTTTAGAACACCCCTGGGTGTAGTTCATTCAGTCCTGCTGACTTGTAGATATTCAGCCTCTCTAGGTGTTCCCCCACAAGATCTTTGCCACCTATGGGAGGGTGATGACCCCCACCTTGTTCATCCTGTATCCTGTGAAGCAGGATAACACCCATGGACTGGTGGAATACTGACACAAAGTATTCATTTAGGATTTTGGTTGCATCTTGAGTGTCGGATTATCAGCTGTCTCATTTCATTCATCAGGGGCCTCATGCTTTCCTTATTTTTTCTCTGCCTTCCTACATATCTAAAGAAGGATTTTTTGTTGTCCTTGATTCCAGTTGCCAATTTGTATTTGGCTTGTGCCTTTGCTTTCCTAATCTGCTCCCTACAGGTGCGAGTTATTGCTGAGTACTTCTCTTTGGTGGTTATTTCTGACTTCCATCCCTTGTAAGCTTCTCTGTCAACCAATCTCCTAAGCTTGTGGAAGACAATTTTCCTAAAATCAGGGATTTCTACCCTACTGACTGTTTTCCCTGACTTACGGTGGATGGAGAAAGTGATCATCTCATGGTCGCTGTCTCCCATTTTTCTTTTGATCCTCAGGTTGCTCACTAAATATTTGGCCAGAACCAAGTCTAGGAGTGCCTTGTCCCTGGTCAGCCCATAGACTTCTTGAGTCAGATAAAGCTCTTCCATGCAAGTGAGGAAGCTTTATGAGCAATTAGATATTGCAGTGTACTCATCCCATGAGGTTTCTGGGTAGTTGAAGTCACCCATGATGACCACACTCCAACAGCATGCAGCTTCTGCCACTTCTCTAGAGAATTCCAGGTTAAGCTCTTCCTCTTGGTTTGGAGGTCTGTAATAAACTCCTACAGTTAAATCCCATTCTCCATGCTCTCCCCATATCTTGACCCACAGGGTCTCATGTCACCCTTCATAGATTTCATAGATTTCATAGACATTAGGGCTGGAAGGGAACTTGGAAGATCATCGAGTCCAGCCCCCGCCCAAGAGGCAGAAAGTCAGCTGGGGTCATAGGATCCAAAGAAGATAAGCATCCAAATTTCTCTTGAAGGCGTTCTGTGTAGGTGCTTGAACCACCTCAGATGGCAGGCTATTCCAGACCCTGGGGGCTCAGACAGTGAAGAAATTCTTCCTTATGTCCAGCCTGAAATGGTCTCGCAGGAGTTTATAACCATTTGACCTTGTCATCCCTTGGGGTGCTCTGGTGAACAATCATTTCCCCAGATCCTGGTGAGCACCCCTGATAAACTTATAGGTGGCCACCAGATTGCCCCTGAGCCTGCACTTTTCCAGGCTAAAGTGTCCCATAGCTTTTAGCCTGTTGTCGTAAGGTCTCTTTTCCTGACCTCTGATCATGCATATGGCTCTTCTTTGGACTCTCTCAAGCTTCTCCACATACTTCTTGAATTGTGGAGCCCAAAACTGGACACAGTACTCCAGCTGAGTTCTCACCAAGGCCGAGTACAATGGGAGAATGACATCCTGGGATTTGCTTGAGAAGCATCTATAGATGCAAGCCAGCATTTTGCTCACTTTACTAGCTGCAGCATCATATTGAAGGTTTATATTCATTTTGTGGTCAATCATGACCCCCAAGTCCATTTCATCCATAGGGCTAGCTAACGTAGAACTGCCAAGCCTATAAGGATGCTGTAGGTTTTTCCTCCCAAGATGGAGAACCTTGCATTTTTCAGTGTTAAACACCATCAGGTTGTCATTCGCCCATTTTCTGAGCCTGTCAAGGTCAGCCTGAATCGCCCTCCTGTCCTCAGGTGTGGATGCTTTACCCAGAGTTTGGTATCATCAGCAAACTTCACCAGTCTGCTTCTGACTCCAATGTCCACATCATTAATGAAGATGTTGAACAATATAGGTCCAAGGACAGAGCCTTGGGGGACACCACTGGTCACAGGGCACCATGACAATTGACTTCCATCAACCACCACCCTCTGGGTCTGACCATGGAGCCAATTCCCCAGCCAGCAGATTGTGGTGGACCCAAGGCTGCAGTTGGCCAGTTTTGCCAAGAGGTGAGCGTGGGATACCAGATAGAAGGCTTTTTTGAAGTCAAGATATATGACATCAATCTTTTCTCCTTTGTCCAGGTGACCTGTCCAGGAAATAAGATTGGTCAAGCAAGACCTACCTGCAACAAACCTGTGCTCGCTATCCCTCAGGATGTTGCCATTGGCCAGTCCATTAAGAATGGCCTCTTTAATAATCTTTTCTAAGACCTTCCCCGGGATAGAGGTCAGGCTGATGGACCTGTAGTTTGCCAGATCCACTTTCCTCCCTTTCTTGAAGATAGGCACCACATTGGCCCTCTTCCAATCTTCACGCACTTCACCAGAGCACCAGGAGTTCTCAAACATCCATGCCAGGGGCTGGGCTATGATGCTAGCCAGTTCCTTGAATACCCTGGCGTGTAGATTGGCAGGGTCAAGAAAAACTTCCTCACAAGGGGGATAGTAAAGCACTGAAACAGGTTACCCAGAGATGTTGTGGAATCTCCATTCTTAAGACCTAGCTAGACAAAGCCTTGGATGGGATGATATTGTTGAGGATGGTCCTGTTTTGAGCCAGGTTTTGGATAGGTGACCTCCTGAGGTCCCTTCCAACACTAATTTTCTATGATTCTATGATACTTTTTTTTACCATCAACACAGGCTCTTACAGTTGACTTATCCAGCACTTTTGGAATATGAAACAAGTCTTACTAGCTTCAATGTTCATTGGAAGCTGGTATAAAATGTCTCTAGCCATGCTTTTAGATTTTTCAACTATATCTTTTTAAACATATTTTTGTATAGTACAACAGGATTCACCATCCTGGCACATTGAAACAAAATCTAATCTAATAATGAAAGCCTAAATTTTAACAGGAGCTCTCCTAGCATTCTCTGCACCCAAACTAAAAGTCAACTGGGCTTCATCCCAATCAGGAGCCCTGGCACACAAAATCCACATTTCATCTGAGATCACTCACGCTTATTTATTTATTTATTTTATTAGATTAGAAAATATAAGTGACCCTGCTCATAGATTCATAGATATAGGGTCAGAAGGGACCTTGCAGATCTTCTCGTCTGACCCCCCTGCCCTGGGCAGGAGAGAAAACTGGGCTCAAATGACCCCAGCTAGGTAATCGTCAAGCCTCCTCTTAAAGACTGCCAAGGTAGGAGCCAGCACTACTTCCCTTGGAAGTTGGTTTCAGATCCTAGCCTCCCTGACCGTGAAGTAGTGCCTTCTAATGTCTAGTCTGAACCTACTGTCTAACAACATATGGCCGCTATTCCTTGTTACTCCGGGAGGAGCTCAGGCGAACAAGGTCTCTCCCATTCCCCGCTGGGCCCCCCTAGTAAGTTTATAGATGGCCACCAGGTCCCCTCTCAGCCTTCTCTTGTGAAGCCTGAACAGGTTAAGGTCCCATAGCCTGTCCTCATAGGGTCTGCCCTGCTGTCCCTGGAACATGCGAGTGACCCTCCTTTGGACCCTCTCAATGCTGTCCACATCCCTCCTGAAGTGCAGTGCCCAGAACTGGATGCAGTACTCCAACTGCAGCCTGACCAGTGTCACATAGAGTGGGAGGATCACCTCCTTGACCCTGCTTGTGATGCATCTGTGGATGCACAACAAGGTGTGGTTAGCCTTACTGACCGTGTCCTCGTATTGGTGGCCCATGTTCATCTTGGAATTGATAATGACTCCAAGATCTCTTTCTGCCACTGTGCTTTCGAGAAGAGAGTTCCACTGCCTATAGGTATGCTGCTGGTTCTTACTGCCCAAGTGCAGCACCCTGCACTTGTCAGTATTGAATCTCATCCTATTCTCATTTGCCCACCCCTGTAACCTGTCCAGGTCCAGCTGTATCCTGTCCCTCTCTTCTAGCATGCCCACCGCACCCCAAATCTTGGTGTCGTCCGTGAATTTAAACAGGAGGCTTTTCATCCCCTCGTCCAAGTCACTAATAAAGAAATTGAACAGTGTGGGCCCAAGGACCGAGCCCTGGGGGACTCCACTGCTCACATCCCTCAAGGTCAAATATGACCCATCCACCACCGCTCTCTGAGTGCAGCCCCTCAGCCAATTTGCTATCCATCTGACTGTGTAGGCATCAATGCCACAGTCACCTAGATTTTTAATAAGAATGGGGTGGGAGACAGTTTCAAAGGCCTTCCTGAAGTCCAGAAAGACTACATCCACCGCAACACCTGCATCCAATGATTTTGTGACCTGATCATAGAAGGCAATAAGGCTGGTCTGGCAGGACCTGCCCCTAATGAAACCATGCTGGTTGCCCCTGAGCATCATCCCCACTGCTGGCCCTTCACAGATGTGTTCTTTGATAATCTTCTCAAAGAGTTTCCCCGAGATTGAAGTAAGACTAACGGGCCTATAGTTGACCGGGTCCTCCCTCCTCCCTTTTTTAAAGATGGGGACCACATTGGCCCTCTTCCAGTCATCCAGCACCTGGGCAAAGCACCATGAGTGCTCGTAAAGCCATGCCAGGGGCCCCACGATAACCCTGCTAATTCCCTCAACACCCTGGGATGGAGAGCATCTGGACCTGCTGATTTGAACATGCCTGGTCCCTCCAGAAGTTCTCTAGCCCGGTCCTCCCTGGCCCTAGTCCTGGTGGAGTCTTTCCTGAGTCCATCCCGAATCTCAGTGGGGGATTCCCGGTGCCTGCAAAAAAAAATGGAGGCAAAGAAATTGTTAAAAAGGGCTGCTTTTTCCTCTGGTGCAACCCCCAGATTGCCTAGCGTATCCAGCAGGGGCCCCACATTATCCGGTGCCTTCTTCATACTCCCTATATATTTAAAAAAGGACTTTTTGCTGTCTTTGATCCTTGATGCTAGCTCTAGTTCTGTATCTGCCTTAGCTTTCCTAACAGCCCCCCTACAGACCCGAGTGATGGAGGTATACTCATCTTTGGTGATAGCCCCTCCCTTCCCCTGAGTGTACACCTCCTTTTTGGCAATCAGGCATTCCTTAATGCCCTTGGTGAGCCAGGGGGGCTTTTCAGCACTCTTGCCACTTTTGATTCTCATAGAGATTGTCACCTCTTGGGCTCTGAGTATCGTTAAGGAACAACCACTCATCTTGGGCACCCAGCTCCCCTACTCTCCAGGACCCCAGTGCCTCTCCTACCAATCTCCTCAACTCATTGAAGTTGGCCTTCCTGAAGTCAAGGGCTAGTGCCTTGCTGCAGGCCCTTGTCACCCTGCGCTGGCTGGTGATTTCCAGCAGGCGATGATCACTGTCGCCCAGGTGGTCAAGAACCTGGAGTCCCCTCACCAGGTCATCACCTATAGCCAGGATCAGGTCCAACAGGGCATTCCTGCTGGGACTGTGCACCTCCTGGGTTAGGTGGAGGTCCTGTATCTCAGCAAGGAACCTTCGCGAGCATTCCAAACTGGCTGACTGCTCCTCCTAGCGGATGTCTGGGTAATTTAGATCACCCATGACAACTACATCCCTTGCCTTAAGTGCCTCTGCAAGCTGACCCAAGAATTTGCTGTTCAGCTCTTCCCCTTGGTTGGGAGTTCTGTAGTAGACCCCCACCATTAAGTCCCTTTCCCCATGACCCCCCCTGTATTCTGACCTGTTCACTGTGATGGAACCACAGATTTCCCCTTCCCAAAGGGGAAATTCTCATTGGGCAACAAAACCAAACTCCCTCTTCGTCCCTTTTCTTCTGTCCATATGAACCTCATACTCTTGGATGCCAGGAAAACTGGAGTGGCCCTCCTTCAACCAAAGCAGCCTTGAGTATAATGGCTAGGTCATTAACTGAGAAGTGGAAGATGTAGGTTTGAGTTTTTTCAAGCTGAGGTGGGCCTAGATCTATGGCTTCTAACTTTTGGGCTGCATACTTTAATCACTAGGCTACTGAGGAAAGGATGCACCCCACAAAATGTATGGTCTCCACTGAGCTTCATGCTCCCATCAGTGTAAATGAGGTAGTCTCTGTGTGTACACCTTCCTTTGTGTGTGCAGGCTTCTGAGATGATGGAATCACCTAAGGTGCACCCATGAATCACACTTCTAAGCTCTGAGGAAAAGGAAAAGTTCAGACAGAGCTGTGCCTGAAATTTCTTCTTGACTTGTGCTGAGGATAGGTGATCTGCATTGTCCTTCAGAGATATGCCCGACTCTCCCCATTGTCTGCAACTGACTGTATGAGAATCCTAGGTGCTGATAGTTGCTCATCTGGGGTGCTCTGCTGGGGCAAGGCATCCACATTTTTAAACACTGGAGTGCTTCAGTGGAAGCACCTACAGAGCAGTTTAGATCTGGCCCAATGTCCCTGCAACCGCCAACTCTCTCCTTGGGTTGTAATTAAGTGGCAAATCATACATTTGTAACTGAAAAAAAATACTCTTTGTCTCCTCAGGGGTGGGAGTTACCCTTCTGGCAATGGTAATAAGTGTTTTTAGCTAACAGTGGTCAACCATACGTGAATATATGAAGCTCTTTACACTAAGGCCAAAGCTTCCTTCTCTGTTTCATAATGCCGGCGTTCAGCTTTGTTACTGCCCACAGTGCACCAGTCTTCAGTTTGGACCATACTATTTTCAAAGGACTGAACAATACCTTTCTTGGAGGCATCTTTCAACAGCTTCTGCATTTACTGTTCTATTGCCTCTGAGGGCTTTTTCACTAACTCCTGCAGTTTCTCAGACTGATTTAAGATTTACATCCCATGCCTGTTGGGCATTTTTTCTTGCACAACAGCAGTCCCAGTGTACTGATTCAAGCAACAAGACTAGGCACAAATTTCCCTATGCAGTTCACCATTGTAAGGGATATATATACCCCTTTCTTGTCTATGGCGGTAGGCATATCAGCAGTGGTTTCAGCCTTACTATGACCAACCTGTACACTTGGCTTTTGCAAACTACTGTACCTGGTCTGTTATTCCCAGTTTTAGCCTAGCAGCTCCAGATCTTTCCAAAGTTGCTTGCATTTGAAAGTGCTCTTTTACTGTTTTCCTCCCAGATTCAAATATCAATTTTCAGGCCTTTGTATTCTCTCTACCATTAAAGATTTGTTGCATTGTTCTTGTGAAATACCACACATGCTGAGGACAACCCAAGGGACAGAAAAAGTATCTCCCAAAGTTCTCTGTTTTTTAAGGGTGCTTATCAGAACCCTGTTGATTCATCCATCATAGAATATATTTTGCATTGTTTATACTTTAATATTTTCCCCTGGAAGGCAGGCATATTCAGTTCTGCTGACTCTATTCAAAAGACTTTTTTTTCTTTTTTCTGCAATGGCCAGTGAGTGCACTGATTGTTGGGTCAATTAGGAATCCCAAAGCAATGACTCTCTTCAGCTCCCTATTAGACTGCCTAAGAGTGAGAAGATTTTTCCTAGAAATATGAATCATGGGATTTCTGGGATCCTTCATCATTCTGTGCAGAGCTTTCCCATACTTCAGGAACAGTCCTTTAGCTCCTCCTCAGCTGTTTTAGTTCCAGGGTGCTCACTAAAGCATGCATCAAGGGATAGGCACGCTTCTGACTCCATACTATGTGCATCTTCCCTTGCTTCTATTATAAATTCCATGATTTACTATTTGCTATTTGCCATTTGCTATTTGCCCATACACCTAATTCACATGCATCTTTTGTGGGGATGAGGTTTCTATTATCAGGTTTTGGTTTTACAAATTTACTTACTACTATTGATGGTCTTTTTTCCCTATTACAAATAGTGCTTCTGGCAGCATAACAGGTTGTACAATAGGAGTCATCTTAAAAGTCTCATCTGCTGTAAAGTTAGCAAGCTGTTCATTTTGGACTATAGCAGTATCATCCCATTGCTCCAACAAGGATGAACTGGGGTCTCCATTACCATCTTCTTTTTCAGGGTGAAAAGGTAATTTTGGTCTATTTTAATTTCAGCCCATTTCTCCAGTCCATTCTAAATCTTATTCCTACCCTCCAAAGTGTCAGCAAGGCCACAAAGCTTAGCATAATCTACAACTTTTTCATCCTGCTGCTGTCTGCAAATACTAGTAGAGCAATGGACAATAATGCTGAAAATTGTGTGATGCAGATGCATGTTCCCCAAGAATTAGTCACACTCCACCTGTTTCCCCTGCTTTGGGAGGAAGGTACCTTGGCCAGCCCTATCTCCTACATTTCCCCAGTGCACTAGGAAGCAGAGCCAAAAACTTACCCAGCTTCCACCTTGACCTGGAGGCAGACAAACAGGAAGAAACAGTTGAAGTTTCTCTTCTCAACACTCAATCATCATTTTCTGTTCCTAAGACCCAAGAAGATGCATGACTGGTGACTTGTAAGTATCTTGTAATGTTCCTCTTGCAACTGGAAGGCACTGCCTAGGTTCATTCAGGTTGGGTTTGTGTGGCAGGAGGAGGGGGGTGAATTCAGGTGTCTGAAGGAGGGATGCCATGCTCTTTCGTTGGTGGAGGATGAAGGGTTTATGCCATTCTCTTTTGGGGTTGGATAGCTGGTAATGTAGCAGGTGCCAAACTAATTTTTTGCTTCAAATGTTTGTTAGCTGGCATGGGCAGTGGCAGCTAGGGTCACAGTTCTGAACCAGGCACTTGTAAGTTTTGGGAAATATGAATGGTGCCCCACTCTTGCAGGGTTTGTTTCTGTGCCTGCAGGCATTTTCTCCACTGCAGGGTGAGGGGTGGGGGGTGGAGTTTCCCCAAACCTCCCCACCCCCCACCAAACCAGAGATGAGCCTATGAACTTTACTTCATTCACCTCCTGGACACTAAAAATCATAGAATAAATATAGACATTGGATTTATGACACATTATAACCTGCCTGACATTTGACTCCCCAGATATTTAACTATTTGACTCCCCACTATTTAACTACTACATTCATCCCACTTCTCCCCTCCACCCAGCCTGTCTCTCACCCACTGACTCCTCAATTTACATCTTCACTGATTGCCTGTCTTGTATGCGTACCAGCCCAGCCTCTGGCTTCTTTACTTTTCATTCCATCCAGGAAGAGCACACACCAACTGAAAAAACTTCCTCAGCCTGATGAAGGGTTTTTAAAACTGAAAGCTTGCGTAAATTTTTTTTCCTCAGCTATTTAAGTTGGTCTAATAAAAGATATCAGATTCACCCAAAGAACCTTGTCTGCCTATGTCCTTAGACCAACACGGCTGCAACCTCCCCCCCACCCCCAAACCAGGAAAACTCTCTTCATTTGTTTACCAGATATCACACCTGATGGTGGCTGGGCACATGTCCCCAAACCTCAGCCCCCAGCTTGCACTACAGCAGAATGCTCAAGGGATACGTGTTGCAGGCAGCGTCGCTCCTGAGAAAGCTCAGTGGAGGCCTTGGTGGAGTTGTCATGAGCCAGGGGGTGGGATGAACTCTGGGAGTCATAGACTTCATAGATTTAATAGATTTTAGGGTTGGAAGGGACACATTAGATCATCAAGTCCGTCCCCCTGCCCTGGGCAGGAAAGAGTGCTGGGGTCAGATGACTCCAGTCAGGTGTTTGTCTAATCTCCTCTTAAATACCTCCAAGGAAGGGGACAGCACCACCTCCCTTAGAAGCATATTCCATATTTTGGCAACCCTCACTGTAAAGAATTTTTTCCTGATGTCCAGTCTAAATTTGCTCTCCCTCAGTTTGTGGCCATTGTTTCTAGTTACCCTGATAGGCACCGTGGTAAACATTGTATCCCCTATTTCCTGCTGTCCCCCCCCCCCCCCCCCCCCCCCCCGTTGAGTTTGTAGATGGCCACAAGCTCACCTCTCAGCCGTCTCTTGTGGAGGCTGAAGAGATTCAGGTTCCTCAATTGGTCCTCATAGGGCTTTTTCTGTAGGCCTTTAACCAAATGGCTGGCCCTCCTCTGAACCCTTTCCAGGTTATCTACATCCCTCCTGAAGTGCAGTGCTCAAAACTGGATGCAGTACTCCAGCTGCGGCCTGACCAACACTGCATAGAGGGCAGTGCACTGCATCACCTCCCTAGACCTGTTTGTGATGCACCCATTTATTTAAGAAAGAGTGTGGTTAGCTTTACTTATTACTTCATCACATTGGTGACTCACGTTCATTTTGGAGTTGACTACGACTCTGAGATTCCCTTCCACAGTTGTGCTACAGGCTACAGGAGTGTTGATGATTCTTCCTCCCTAGGTGCAACACATGACACCTATCTTTGTTAAACTGCCTCCTATTCTGTTCTGCCCAGTTCCCCAGCCTGTCCAAATCTGCCTGGATCTGTTCCCTGCCCTCTTGTTTGTTTACTTCCTTCAATAGTGTCATCTGTAAGCTTGAACAGGGTGCTTTCTATTCCCATGTCCAAGTCACTAATGAAGATATTGAACAGTACCGGTCCCAGGACAGGGCCTTGGGGGACTCTTCTGCCCACATTTCTCCAGGTAGAAACTGACCCATCCACCAGCACTCTCTGGGTGCGTCCCATAAGCCAATTTTCCACCCACCGAACTATGTAATAATCTACATTGCAACTGTTTAGTTCTGATGACAGAATGTTGGTTTCAGAGAACCAACTTGCGACAAGTCAGATGCCTTCTGCAAGAAGGTGCTAGGCCACATGGAGTGGTTGGTAGACATGGCCACATGGTCCCATGTTGATTCCAAGAAGTCACAGGACTTGATAAGTGATGTCTTGAAGCAGTTGCCGAAGTTCCTCTTTAAAAAGTGGGTACTACCCGTAAAAGGACAAAGTAGCTCCGCTCAACTTGCCTCTGTCCAGGAGGTAGCCAGAAGCATTACAGCTTAACCTGTTCCCTCAAACACAGTGCAGTATTATCCTGGCTTTCTGCATCTGGCTCCATAACTTTGAAGGGATGGCAAAATTGCCCTGTCACACTGCTGAGTTG
Source organism: Alligator mississippiensis (assembly GCF_030867095.1). Classification (NCBI taxonomy): domain Eukaryota; kingdom Metazoa; phylum Chordata; order Crocodylia; family Alligatoridae; genus Alligator; species Alligator mississippiensis. The sequence goes on from NC_081824.1 coordinate 239,953,024, forward strand.
GGGAGGGGAGTTTCATTCATTTTTTGGTTTTACTTTTTCCCCATGTTTCTGCCTGACACTTTTCCTGGGTGCTTGCTGCATGGGGCGAGGTGGGGGGGGGGGGGGCAATCTCTCATGCAAAGGTACACAGGGGGGCTGCCTGGGTCACCCGTCACAAGTCTGGCTGGCCTGCACACCAGCATTTTACCATGGCAGCACCCACTCTGCAAAGTCACTTTGGAGGCCAGGTTGTTTCTGATTTGACCTCCGTCAATTTGGAGAAGGGAAGCATCCTAACATTCCCATCAAGTGTAAGTGCTGTGTTGCCTCTCACAAGTCTGGTTTTCACACAAGCATTTTGCCAAAGCCAGACACTTTGCAAAGCCACCCAAAGTGGCTGATCCCTGCCCAGTCTTTCATGCCCATGGCAGGGGGTGGGTTGGCTGTGTCACCTCTCACAAGCCTGGTTTGCACACAAGCATTTGGCCAAGGCACTTTGCAAAGGCACCCAAAGGGAATAATCCTTGCCCAGTCTTTCCTGCCTATGGTGGCAGGGTAGCTGTGTCGCCCCTCACAAGTTTGGTTTGTACACAACCATTTTTCCAAAGCCAGATACTTTGCAAAGGCACCCAAAGGGGCTCGTCTCTGCTCAGTCTTTTCTGCCTATGGGCTGGGAGCGGTGGCTGTGTCATTCCTGACAAATCTGACTTGCACACAAGCATTTGGCTAAGGCAGGCACTTTGCCATGCCACCCAAAGGGGCTGATCCCTGCCCAGTTTTTCCTGCCTATGAGGGGGCTGGCTGTGTTGCTCCTCACAATCTGGCTTGCAGACAAGCATTTGGCCAAGGCAGGCACTTTGCAAAGGCACTTTCCCACCTTTTTTCATGCTCTTTTCCAGCCTGGCATCAAATTGTCTGGTGTTTTTTTAATGCCAAAATGAGGAGGGTGGAGGATGAGTGTGGAACCTGCGCCACTCAAGACCTATAAATTGGGGGAGCAATGGGCAATCATTGAGAGAGGTTTGAGGTGCCTGAGAGACAGCAGCACACCAGAGGCAGAAGGACTCAGCCCAGTTGGGAGAGTTGCCCCTGAGGGGCAATGGAATATGAATGCAGTGGTCGAAGAGAGTGCAGGCAGCTGAAGTTGGGTGCAGTGACACTTGGAGTGCAGGATGAGAGCTGCTTTGCAATGTGGGTCTTGAAAGAGGACATCGCAACGTGCTTCACAAGTGGCACTTTTACACATTGGTAAATGACACCTGACACTTGGCTGTGCCCTGGGTTGGGGGAGAGCAGGGTGGTAAGGGGCATTGTTTACTTCAACTTTCATGTCAATTGGGTTAGTGGATTTTTGGGTCATGAAGGAAGGTACATGAGGTGCAAAAGAGGTCCACACAGGAGGCACTGCATGGTGGTTTTCCAATAAAAATTCCTATGCTCTTTCTATGTTCCCTCCCTCCTATTTTTAGCTCCCATTGCTACGCTGCATGCTGCTTCTGCTGGTGACAACAGGCAAAAGAGAAGAACCCATTTACAAAGCCTGAGAAGGATGCCTGACACCACTTCCTTCTGTATTGTCTCAACTGGCAATGCTGGCAATGTCACACTGCCAGGTGCCTATCGCTACTGGTATTATCCTTAGATTCATTATGCTCAAAAAAATTGCATGAGAAATGAGCATTATGATTAGTTTCGGTAGTAAACAGTGCATGTTTAAAAACGTACCCTCTCTCCACCATGATGTACAGAGTTTACAGACAAAAAAGAGGCCTTATATTTCATTTTAATATTAACATGCTAGTATTTATCCATGATTACAATGTTTTTGTCTCTGGTCAAGCTAAGAACAGTCTATGCTGTGTGTGTGAGCCATCCTTCCAGGGCTGACTGTTGCTCAGCCTACCAACCTACAGTGTGCAAGATTTTGAAATGGTAAAAAATTACAAATATTCAGGTAGTCCAACCAGCTACTTACTCAAATATCCTACATTACTGTTTTGAAAGATACAATGTTCCTTTTATTTTTATTTGGCTTATAACCCCATTTTTTACTTAAATGTATTTCGTGATGTAGGCTCAGTGTACTCACAAGATACAAAGGAGCACAAAGTCATTTATTGGTGCTGGCTGGGCTAGAAATGGCTGAGTGTTGCCAAAGAATTAGAATGCAGTATTGGTATTGGGGTAATGTCTTTTCCTAATATTAAGCAGTAATAACAACAATAATAATAATGTGGGACTCCTCTGGTGCCTGACCAAAGATCTGGGGTGCTGGACTGGGAGCCTATTTCCTAATGATTGTGCTCTTTTGTATCTTGTGAGGACAATGAGCCCAAGTAATGTAACTGATAATAACAATACTCCGGGCACCATGTCTTAGTAATGATTGTGCTCCTTAGTAGCTTGTGGAGTGCAACCATCTCTGGTCTGTCTATTACACTATACATTTTTTAAACATATACACACACACACACACACACACACATATATATATATATATATATATATATTACACACTATAAGTCCTTTCTACTGCCTACTTGGTCTCAGATCCCTATTGGGTCTATAATTTTAATGACACACATTCTGCATACGTGTCCATATCTAACTTGCTCTTGTTTGGGTTTATTAAAGGAAAGAGTGTCTTCAGAGAAAGGGCAATGGTTACTTAGAGTAAATCTTCATTCCAGAATTAAAATATTCCATCCCATTCTCAAAAGTTATAGCCCCATGAAAAACTGCCCTCCCTCCTGCTTGCCTGCTGCTTGGCTTGGCTAGGTGCATCTTAGCATCCAGGCATGGTGCTTGGGCAAAGGGCCTCCCTCCTGCTTGCCTGCTGCCTGGCCTGGTTTGGTGTGTCTTAGCACTAACCACAGTGCTTGGGCAAAGGGCCTCCCTTCCTCTTCACCACTGGTATCTTCATTTCAGAATTAAGATATTCCACCCCATTCTGAGAGGTTACAGTCCCATGGAAAACTGCACCATTGCTTTACCATCAATCAGAAAATCAATCAAATTAATCAAATTAATCAGTCTAATCATCAATCTAATAATCAATCTAATAATCAATCCCTACATTTTCTAAAGTGCTCATAGACTACTGTAGTATGCGTGCCTTTAAAAATCAGTTTTGCTACAATACAGTTTTTCCAAGAACTTTTTTTTCCCAGATCGTCTTTGGTCTGGTTGTAATTTTGGAATTGGTACTGACCACAAAGATGCTTCAACACTTGACTACCAAGGACACTCTATCCCCTCCCCCCCCCCCCCTCCCCAGTTTGCAATATGGGTTGCTCCTACATTTGTTAAGTGCAAGGATAACTAACTAACATTTCAATTTCCATTTCAATTCCCATCAAGGGACACCAAGCCTACTATTGAGACTCCCTTGAGGGCACCTAATTTATTGTGATTTAGCAATCAAAAAATCTGTCAATCATAGATGGTACTTCATGCTGAGGAGGTCCTACCTTTTGAAAACATACCTACACACATACATACATAGATACTAGGGGTGTGCGAAGCGGGCTCTATTCGATTTGGATTTGGCCCGAATCAGGGACAGTGATTCGATTAATTAATTTGGATCACTGTCCCTGATTCGATTTGGCTGAATCTGAACCTGAAGATTCAATGCTGATTTGGAGAATCAGTGATTCAGACAGACACAGCTTTAAATGTTTTTTCTACATACCTTGAAGTACCAATGCATCTTGTGAACACTGTGATGCTGGGGTGCATGGAGCATCCCACAGGAGTGTTGTGGGGCCCTCCATATGCTCAGTGGTGTTACACCTCAGCTCTGTATTCTTGGGCAACCCTGGCACGGGATGCAGTCTGTCTGACTCACAAAGGACTCATCCCCCCCCCCCCCGCCCTCCCCTCCTCTACATAAACGAAACTGATTAAGATGCAGTGAGAGACGCACCTAAAACTCTCCAGATAAGGGTGATAAGAGTGAACAACTGCCCTCGGTCTCATTTGCATCTGAGATGGAACCAGATGACCATTCATTTACATGAGAGATGGAAAACAGAAAGCCTGAAGCAGAGACTGCAGTGAATTCTGGGACCAGAGAAGCAGGAGAGCACTGCATGATGGGGAATCTGTGCTTCCAATGTTAATCAACCCATGTTCACACACACCCAGCTCAGCATTTATCAGACCAGTTCTAATCTGGATTTGCTAAGGACTTTTCTCCCCCCCAGACACACACGCACAGCTCTAAGTTTAATAGGCATCTCGGGCCGTACATTCCCCGGTCCCACTATGGGAGGCCTATTTAAATTTGATTGACTAAAACTCGGTTGCCGGGTTAGGGAATGCTGAGGCAAGAGACCGAGTCCGAGGGGGTATGGGCAACATTTGAACAATGGTTAGGGGTTCATCACAGCATCCAGCCTGCTGGAGCCCTAATCCCAGGTGTTGTTGTATCTTTCCCGAGATGACTGGTGGAAGTCCTCTCCACAAAAGGTTATGAGCACCCCAATAATTGCTTTACATCTGGAAAAGTCATGCTAAGCTGAGGCTTGTGCACAACAAGTAAAAATCCAAAATCCTGATGCTGCAAGCTATCTATTGTTCCTGAAGAAACCATGAGATATCCCATCAGGATATCTGCCATCCATAGGAATCTCAAGCTGGCTCCCAAGTATTTGGGTTACTCCCTAATCTTAAGTGTTTCCTGATTATCAATCAGTTTCCTGAGATGGTCCAAACCAGATAACCCCTTGTCAATAGAAAAGACAATGATTTACACTACTGAGGGTGCTTCGAAGCAGCTGAACTGAGGGTATAAAAATCTGTAAGTGTGTGTGCTTAAAAAAAGAAAGAAAGAAAGAAGAAGAAGAAGCAGGAGGAAAGAAAGAAAAGGAAAGAAGAAGAAGACTCCTGTGCTGACACCATCACCTGTCATTCTTGGGACGCTGGAAGAACAGATCGTCTCTCTCTTCAAGGATTGTGCTACGGACTGTGCCTGTCAGCTTTGTAGCCTGAGTACCGTGGATTAGGTGAGATTACAGCGTTCTCTCTTCTCTCTAGGCATAAACTTCTGAACCTGAACTGTATCAGTTAAGCTTGAGCTAAGTTTCCCCAAATACTTAGTGAAACCAGGGTAGTATTGTCATTGTTTGTGTTTGTTTTTCTTTTGCATGTCTATTACTACTAGTACTATTATATATTTCATATGCTTAGCAATAAATAACTTTTATAGGCAAACTGGTAGTAATTGGGTATATTTTTCCTTCTCTGCTTCTTTTTCCTCCTGTGCTCTGCAGCAACGCTTCTTTTACCTATGCTAAAGATCCCTGTGAAGCCTAAATTATTGTGGGGTTTGCTCATCAAGAGGCCAAAGATTGGGACGTGCTGAGTTTGAAACACATAAGGGGATCAGCTTGTACAGGCTGATTGACCCAGTTTGACTCAGATGTGCCCTTATGAACTGAATGCTGGCCCATGAGGGTGTCAGCTGGACACCCAGCCGGATTCAGAGGGATTCTGTTTACCTGTGTGCTTGTGTTTGACTGCATTTTATTGTTGCTCTTATGAACTGATTCTTGGCATATGAGGGTGTCAGCCTGTCCATGCTGATCAGCCCGGCCAGGTCAGGCGTGTCACGTTAATGTGTGTGTGTTTGTGTGTATGACTGATTTGGTGACTAGAGGAACCCAGTCCCATTGAGATTGAGTCCTGCAAGATAGCTCCACTGGGGGTGAGGGCTTGCAGAAGGGAGAAATACAGCTCCGTATAGTAACACAAGCAGCACATTGACAGAATCACCAAGACCCTAGAAACTATCCCTAATAAATGAGCACACCCCAAAGTAATGGGCAAATTTGGTAACAGTGGTGAACCCAGAAGTGGACCAGAAGTACTTCTGGGTCTGCTGGGGGGCTTCCCCACACCTCAGCGATTGGCTGTGGGGGGACCCTGGGTGCCTCCCCAGACCCAGGAGGCACCAGTCACTGAGCTGGGAGGGCTCAGGGGAGGTCCCCCATGTGCTCCCCAGTGGACCCAGAAGTGGACCAGAGCATGCTGGGGAGCCCCCCACACTTCTGTGGAACACTCCATCCACCCCAGCATTGCAGCATTCATGATCCTCTTGCTACGTAGAGGTATGTAGAAAAAACATTTAAAGCTGTGTCTGTGTTCAAATTGCTGAATCTTTCCAAAACTATCCAAATCAATTTGGAGGGTTCAGATTCAGTTTGGAGAAATTAAAGGGTTCTCTGATTCAATTTGGATTCAGAGATTCAGCCAGTGAATCGGGCTGAATCTCTGCCAAATTAAATCAGGGACCGAAGCTTCGCACAGCCCTAATACATACATACATGGACACACATGCTAATCAAGCGACGTTCTCATCAAGGGAAAAATCTGTCAGTTTAGAGACAGTACTCCTGCTTGGTCTCAGGGACAGGGCCTGCCTGCTTTGAATTCAGGTGAGGTGAGGTCCCTCCTTTTTCACACACACACACACACACACACACACACACACACACACACACACACACACACACACACGTTGAGGGCATCACTATTTCAGCTGTGCTGTGAATAACAGTTCAATTTCTTGTGATTATTTCAGTTGTGATATGAATAATATTTCAAGCTATTGTGATTCCCATTGGAAATAACATTTAAATCTATTGTGATTTCCTAATCAAAATAGCACTTACATACATACATACACACATGCACACTCACACTAATTTATTGTGATTTAGCAATCAAAAATCTGTAAATCGAAATCTGTGAATTCCCCCCCCCGGGCTAGTTGGTTCTCTTTCCTACTGCATACTGATCATGTCTCAGCAAATGAACAAGCCCTTCACATTGGTAGACTTGCCATATGGGTTGCTTCTCCATTTCTTAAGTGCTAGGGCAACTCGTATTTCAATTTCTTATGATTATTTCATCTGCAATATAAATAACATTTCAATCTATTGTGATTCCCCATTGGAAATAGCATTTCAATCTATTGTGATTTTCCAATTAAAAATCCATAGAGACATTTGTTTCTCAGTGAATGCTTGGATTCAGACACATGCAAATCATTTATGTTTTTACTATTGAAAAGAAAAATAAAAAGGTAAATAAAAACCTTAAATGATTGTTAAAAAAGAATGATTCACGTGACTCCTGTCTTTTATGAAACTACATGCAAAGCTCTGAGCAACAATTTGCAAAGCTGTTCCTGAGCTGTTGCTGAGCACCAGCAGTTGACAAGGACCCCAATGACACTATTCCATCCCCACCTCCCCCAGCCAGTGACCACTACATTGCCCAGCATGCATGCATGCAGCTGCCTCATCATGCCCAAGAATTAGGCTCATAATACATGGAAGAGTTGCTAACTGTCCTCTTTCAAATGTTAAGGAAGGTTCTCCCATGCCTCCTGCTGCAGTATTGCAGCTTGCTGCTTTTTCTTGTCTGTCAGACTTGGGATGGGGCACTCTCTGTTGGGGTGGAGGGGGGGCAAGTCTTTCTTGAAAAAAGGTGCTGCACCCTCAGATTTGCCAGGATTGTTGTACATTGGGATTAGGGATAAACCAAGCATTGGACAAGCATTTGACCTCCCATAACAGTCCACCCTGCAAATTTTTCTAGTGATGTCATCACTCCATAACCCCCACTCCCAAACAAAGGATCCCCATGCTGTGATGGGTGGGTGCGGTCATCAACTCTCCCACCCCACCCAGCCCAGAACAGCATGGACTGCCATTCATGCCAATCTGCCTATGAAAGAAAACACTCCACACAACTGACAAAATGTCAAATCTTTATTTTATAAGTAAGGTGCATTTACATTATTCATTTTATCAAAAAGGCATCATTTAAAAAAAATTCTAGATAATAAGTGAATTAAAGAACATTTCAAAAATTGTTCAATTAATAGAAAAATTGGAAAATAGAAAAAAAGTACAAAAACAATGTTGGGATTTTCCTCTCCAGCACCTCTATAACTTTACAGTAGGGCTTCAACTTCCACTTCAATGTTTTGACAGAACAGTGTTTCATTTCGAGTTTTGTTTCATTTCTAAATCATTGTTCTGTTCCCTTTGGTTGAAACAGTTTTGCTGTTTCAACTCTGTTTTGAGGTTTTGCTCATAGGTTATAATGGAGAAGCATGAAACAGCTTATAACTTTGTGACTTCTTGTCTCATTCTGATGAAACTTTCAGAGATAGTAGCCCCTTCTAAGGGCATGAAGTTTGCCAAGTTTCAGGGAGATCAGTGCAGGGGTTTCTAGGAAACTGTACATGAGGCTGCTGACCAGTAGAAGCTGGGGAGCAGGAGCAGCACCCTGGGATCCAGAAGGCAGATTGGGGGCCCACAGCCCTGGGAGGAGTCCAGAAGAGCCCTCTGAAGCTCTCCCAGGGGTGCGGGTGGGTCCCCAATCTGCCCACCGGATCACAAGTGGCTGCTCCTGCTGCATGGGATGCAGTGCTGGGGAACTGAGCCTGGCTGGGGGAAGTTCCTCCCCCAGTCGGGCTGAGTTCCCAGCCCCTTGCAGCACTGGGGAACTCAGCCCAGCTGGAGGAGGCTCTTCTAGCATCCCGGCTGAGTTCTCCAGTACTGCAAGGAGCTGGGAACTCAGCCTGGCTGGAGGAGACACTTCTCTCAGCCAGGCTGAGTTCCCCAGCACTGGAGCCACTGGGAACTCAGCCCAGCAGTGGGAGGCACTTCCCTCAGCCAGGCTCAGCTCCCAGTGTCTTGCAGCCTGCTGGTGGTAGGCGCCGGCTCTGTCCATGGGGCTGGCAGAGCCAATCAGGGCGCAGCCTGGTGCCAGGAGGCAGGCAAAGCCACCGCTGCACTTTGATCAGCTCTGCCAGCCTCATGGAGTGCAGTCTGTTGGCAGGAGGCAGGGAGAGCCATGGTTGTGCTCCCCATTGGGCTGAGCCACATGGGGTTGCAGCCCTGGCTCTTCTCTGTCTCCCACCACCTGGCTGGCTGCTTCAAAATTCTAAATGTTTTGACACTATTTTGAAGCCCTTTGTTTCATTTCAATTTCACCATTTTGAGCTCAAAATGAGTTGAAACAGCGTCCAAATGAAACAGCCGGTAAAATTTCACACAGCTCTACTTTACAGCATACTATACACACCATAAAACACTATATAGATATACTATACACTATTTAACAAGAAAAGCTTGCTTCTACTGGATGTGGATTGATGCTTTCCTTAATGATGGTTTTCGATTTTGGATTTCGAAAGTGTTCTTCAGGGAGTGGAAGAAAGAAGAATGGGGTTTTGGACCACAGTCCCAACATCACCTAAAGACCCCTACCCCCAAGGTCAGAGAGACATTTGTGATGTTACCTATATATCACTTGGGATGCTGCATATTGGGGGGGGGAGAGGAGGCGAGTCTGCCACGCAGCATCCACTGGCACTATTCGTTGTGGGTCTGGAATGGGAATGTCAATTATAAGAAATAGGAAGGTTTGAAATATTGAGGTGTTACGGGGTACCACACTCCAAACATAATTTTGAACACAACTCTGAACACCGTGGTGGGCATAGCTGGGGGTGGTGCTGGTGGGGGAAACCTGAGCATGGTGGGGGGAGCACATACAGTACCTCTGGTGGAGATACAGGCACCCCTAGCAGAGGGTTGTATACAACAGTAACACTACTTAGCAATATGGGTTGCTCCTCCATCTCTTTCTTTATTCCTGTATTAATTATTCTGTGCCCCCACACTATGCCCTGACTACCTGTGGCCAGCTGTGGGAACAGGGGGAGGGAGGGATGGCAGAAAAATAAAATAAAACAACAGAGGCACCTACTGGCCAAAAGCCTGAACTACAGAATAGATATGGTGATGTAAGCGGTGGCAATGCAAACTAAAACATGTCCAAGTATCTTTAGTGTAACGCTTCAAAAAGACTTTTAAAGTGGCGGGAAATCCCGCTCATGCAAACACAAACACAGTTGCAGCTGCTTAAGTGGGAAATCTCGTGGCGTGTACAAACATGGCATGTACTTCAGTGCCAAGACCACTAACTTCAGTGCCAACTCCCTGAACATGTAGACACCTGCCATAAATTGCTTAATGCACATTAGCTTAATGCTCATTAAATTTAGTCATGCTTAAATGCACGTTTAAATGCACCCATACTAAACTTAATGCACTGTAATCATGTTGTATTAATGAATGTGTAGATGAGCCCAGACAGTAGTAGGTCTGGAAAGGCTGCTCCTTTCTCAGTTTACCCACCTGTAACATTCATTAACTCCCCTGTGACAGTGTTTAAGGCAAATACAGTTTGACCCTTCATGAATATGAGAAACAAGTTTCAGACAAGGGATTTTCTATGAACTATTTGAAGTGATTTGCTACTCACAGTATACAGCTGCTCAATATCTCGACTATTTCTTGACTGTCTGGCAAATTAAAGACACCTGAAATAAAAGAGGGTTTTTTGTGTTTGTTTATGGGTTTTGCAAGCTTTCGGATGAATAATCTATTATTTATGTTAAATTTTAAAAAGTTCTAAGGTTTGTGAAAAGTTTAGTGAATGCCTGGAAGTTGTTCCTGAAGCCAGATACACAAAGGAACAAATTGAATTTAAGTATCAGATTGCTAATCGAGTTTGACTCTGCTCAGCAAGCTCTAATTGACTTTCAGTCAACACCAGCTAATGATCTAAAGGCCAGAGACTCCTGCTCCCATTTATCCTGAGCCAGCGTTCTGATTATTAGGCTGGAATCATCCACAACGATTTATGGAGGAGTGTTCATGGTTTATCAGGCCCAAATAAAAGGGTAGGGGTCTGAAATAGTTACAGCCCATATTTATGCAGAACAGGAAGTCCATAAAATAGATAGGAGCATGTCAGTGGACAGCTCTCTAAAATGGACAGAAGAACCAATGTACTTGTTTGGAAGTGGGATTGTGTCACTATAGACCAAATCCAGTTCTACCTATTTTGGAGGGCCTAAGTGGACTTAGGCACCCAAGTGTGATTCTAAGTCAAGTCAAGTCCTAAATATACATTAATGAATCTACTTTTTAAATACACATCATCTCATTTTTAAGGCTGTCACAAAAAGGCAGCAAGAAGGAATGTGACCTTTTGCATTACCTGTTTTTCAGGGATTTGAGCAAAGTGGAATAGACTCACACTTCCCTTGCTTGGTCTGAGGGCCTTATGGCTAAGGGCAAGCAAAACTCGGAGGCATCCGAACCTGCAGCCTGCAGGCTTGGGCCTGCAAGTAGGATGCCCGCCAAAGGTTTTGAAAACATCTGAAGCCCCAGGTGTGAGTGGAGGATGTTTGTCAGTAGAAGGGCCATTTATGGTTCTGGACTCTTGGATTTGGAATTAGTTTTGGCTAATTTGGCCTCAAATAAAAATAAAAAATAAAAAAAATAGACTCACACTTAGGCACCTAAATCCACTTATGCCTCTGATAGGTAAAATAGAATATGGCCCCATTCCTTCTTTGCTTGTTCCAGGAAATGGGTTGCAGTGTTTTGCACATGCCAGACTTGTGGGAGCATGGATATGGCGAGACCGTAAAAAATAGTTGCAACAGTCAAAGCAAAAGGAAAGAAAGGCAGAAGTGAGGATTTCAGGAGATGTGGGTGGTACAGTGAAGAGGGAGATGAGAAAAGTGAGTTTAAACCATACAACCCACACAAGCCAGGAATAACTATCTGTTTTGGGGATAATAAATGCACCAATTTAAAAGAAGCTCACATCTGAATGCCTCAGAATGACCTTGGCTCTGCCTTGGCTACTAGGCTACTTTGATGCACATACAATCCATGCGTGCACGGATACACACACAGAACCAGAGCATAAGATTCCCCCGATATTAATGTACAACAAGTTATAGGAAGAGTTTGGATCTTTCTCTGGATCAATATTAGTCTACCTAGTTATTATCATAGTTACTCTCCTTTCTTGTTGCTATGCTGAAGTATGATGCTTCATAAACAATAATAATAATAATGGCATTGTGTTACTGGTTTCTAAGATTTAGTTTTTCACCCATTTTAACTAGGGCTTTAGTAGAAACCGATGGTTTTTCGGGATTCAGAATATGGTAGTGCAGATGACCAGAAAGACCCTGGTTTAAGACTTGGCAAAGACTGTTACAAGAGCTCAGAATGTAGCTGAAGGAGTGAGTTCACAATACTGGAGAGAACACGAGTTCTGGGCTCTGGGCTAGGACAGGGGAGGGTCACCTCACTGAGGAATGCTGGAACATGCTTTGGTTTTTTTTTCTTCCACTATTTCTGGCTGTTCCAAGGCTATAAAATCATGTCATTTAAAAGGAAAAAAATCCTGAAGCACCACAAAAAAAATGGAATCCAAACTGACTTTCCAGTAACAAACAGGTCAAGGACAGCCAACTGGCACTACCACTGAGCAGCTCCCTGAAGTTCTAATTATCCGCTTTTCTTGTCCAACCCTCGTAAGCCATCTAATAGTGCTTCTGCAAAAAGCAATTAGACAGAGTGTGGGGAACATCTTGACTCTCTAAAGTTATTTATAAAATTTAAATCTAAGCCTAATTGTAATGAGCTTCAATCCATGAGAAGTGCAACGGGGCAGACTTCATTTTACTCCACCCAAGACTTTTCTTCTAGTCACATTTTCAAGAAAAGAGGATAGTGTTTATATTAGGTCTGCCTTTTCTTTTTGACATTTCAGTGCTTTGAAATGAACAAAGAGTGCAAGAAAACACAAAAGGAATTTCTCTGGACTGCAAAAAGCGCTAAGCCTAACACAATGGTATCTAATAACAGTAATGCCAGTGTGACTGGCTTGGAGCCAGGGCCCATACTGACTTTAGTGCTAAACACAGCAAGACATGCTGGGGCCTCTTTTTTGGCTAAGTCTGAAGCATTTTGCCTAACACCCAGCACACATTACACTTGACACGTATGCATAGGGAGAGACTGTGAGGTCTGAACATAATGGGATATCCGTCTGCAAGTCTCTCTTTCTCCAGTGTGACTCCCCCCGCCGCCATTCCCCTGTCCCCTCCTTGTTATCCTCCTTCTCTGAAGATTAAATTTTCTATAAAATTCACACTTTCCATCTCAACAGCCAGAATATATGAACATGAACCCAGTTCTCAGGCAGGATTAGGCTGGAATGGAGACCCTCCACCACTGTTGTTGCATACAGACTTCTTAGAGATGAAAGGGTCAGAGCATGAAGTATAAGATTTTTGCCCTACACACCACATGAGACTTCTTTTTCATGAGGCTGAGGTGGACAGACCCCTGGACAGAGTAAAACTAGGTGAAGGCATGAAGGAAATAGGCAGCAGATGAGTGAAATCTTATTCAAATTCGGATGAGGAGCTGGGAGTTGCTTTTCAGTGCTTTTAACGCTGAGGGTAGACTGACAGATAGAGTATGACCTTTAAACAGAGGCCACTACCATAAAATGCCCTTGATATTCTCACCCTTAAAGCATTTCCTGCTTCCAGAGGATGAAGAGAAAGTTCCTTTTCCATTCCCTGGATACTTTCCAGTCAATGAAACACTAAACACTATAAGCAGCAACTGTGGAAAAATACCACCAGCACTTGGAATGGAGCAAAATTCTCCTTTGCCTTTGCCAGAACCAATGCAGCCTGAGCAAATGGGGACCAGACTTAAAAAAAACCACAGTGACCCCTGTTACATTTACAGATATGTGGGCAATATGGATGTATTTCTACCCCCACAAATACAGTCTCTCACTTGCTCTGTATGATGGAAGTCATTCTGTGAGCAGGAAGAGCACTGCTTTCCTCAAGACACAAGTCAGCTACAGAGGATGGTTTACAAATGCAAGCAGCAGGTTTGATATACACTTCATGGAACCACCAATTCAGGTCCCAGCAGAATCCAATGGGCTGTTGATCTTCTGACAGTTGAGTTGTTGTTGATACACACACTTATTGTGTGTGGTTCTTTCAGAAGAGGCCTTATGGACCAAGCTCATAGCTGGTCTCTGTGGAAAGTAAAGATCTCACAATGTGACTGCTAAGAGCTGAAGTTTCCTTTGCTAATTTTTTTCCAAGCTCTCTTCTGCACTCTTGCACACTCTGCTGCATCTCCGTTAGTTGCTGCCCTCCAACCCACAGATACCTCATGTATATGAGTCTGTGAGGTGACACTTGGAAATGAATGGTACTGTGGAAGTGTCAACAATATTAAAAATTAGCACAAAACGAAGAAGCCTGTTGTTTGAAGTCCTCAAACTTCTCTGTTTTTTTTAACAAAATAGGAAAATAATTAGGATACAACATAAAAAACAACAAAAGTTGTTTGGTGAACAACATTTTTGGTGAACAAAAGTTTTTGTTTCATAAAAAAGTATTAGTGCTGGTGACTATCGTTCTTCTGAAATAAATGCGTTTTGCCAAAATATTTTTTCCCAAGTTAACTGTTTCAGCTTATATTTATGAAAAACATCCGATTTAGGTTTTTTTCAGTTTTTGACAACAACATTTTCCCACTTTGTGATTTTCAGTTTTTGGATATTGAAGATTTTCTCACCTCTTCTGAATTTCCAGCTTCTTTTTTCCCAACTGGAAAGAAAGAAAAAATATTAAAAGGGAAACAAAAACACATTATTACCCTTTTTATTTTTTTAACTAAGATAAATATGGAAAAAACTTAATAAAGAAAGAAAGAAAGTGATAACATTCTCTCACTTCAGTTTCTCTGCCTTTTCATGTGACAAAAAATAAAAATGTGAGAAAGTACTCCCCACACACATTTCCTTATACTATTTTTCCTTTTTCAGTTTCTTTGCCTTTTCATATACAAAATTAAAAATGTGTGAAAATACTTCCCCACCCCCCCAGTTTCTTACACTATTTTTCCTTCTTTCCTATTTTCTAGTGTAGAAAAAAGTGGAGAGACAGAAAAATGTGTATTTGCCACAATCTCCTTTTTACCTTTCCCCTCCTTCTTTGAAAGAAAATGTAATAGAGAAATATTAGAAAAAACAAAAACTGAAATGAAACAAAGTTTTTCAGCTGAGTCAAATCTAAATGCAAATGTCTATTTGAAACATATTTTCATTTAATTTTTACTTGAAATTTCTTTGGAAAAATATTAAATGCAATTTTTGATTAAACATTTTAATAAAGTTTGTCACTGTAAAAAATATTTTGAAATTAACAGTCCAAACCTCTACAGTCATATGCATATAAGACCATGGTTGAAGGCAGCCTCCATAAACTTCCACCCACATAGTGGTAAAACAGTTTACCACAACATTGCTAAGACCATAAACTGAAGGTACAAGCTGCTGTAGCTGACAGTGTAGTTACTGATCTATGCCTATCAGTGCTTGGCAACTATTTAAACAACAATAGAAATTTACCGCAAATGGGAAGAACAGGATCAGGAAAATGTTTGGATCTTATTCCAAGATAGATGATGGATTTGCCACCACCAATGAGCCCAAGATTGCAAGCATGGTGACTGAACTTAGATTCAAGAGACTGTAATAAAAACTGGGAAATTCTTCATAGGAAGCAGATATTATCAATACATTTATTAATGCTGCTCCTAAAAGAAATGGATGGTTTTACACAACAGGGATTACAGCAAAGATGGGGAAATGGTAAAAAATAAATTCAGCAAGAAATCATGTAAGTTTCCAATGTAATCCACTCTGGCCATTTCTAAATCCCTTGTTTTTGTTTGTTGTGCATGACAATCAGGGTAAGGAAGCTTTAACTCACAAAAATTCTTGCATTAAGCAAATTTTAAGCTCACTTGCTCATCTCCTCAGATGCAGCAAATTTTAAATGTGTACCGGAAATGGGATGAAAGTGGAGTGGGTCAAAAGTTGAAAAGAGTTTCCCAAACACCTCAACAAATCTTTGGGCTTAAATGGTTCATAACTAAAGTTACTAAGGCTGGGGGGGCCTTCAAGAGATCATCCAGTCCAAACAGAAATGAAACCTCCAACCTTAGGGACTATCAGGACCATCCTCTAACCACCTGAGCTAACCAACCCCCTTTTTTTTTCCAACTGCCATTCAAGACAAAGGCTTGTCATTATTGCATTCTATGACTGTAATAATAGAACATTAAATTTAAAACATGCTCTCAAATAGTAAGTCTTGTATTACATTAACATTTTCTATGAATGCTAGATGTTCCAGGAAAGGGAAAAAAATTAAAATAGTCTTCAGTCCTCCAATCTTGCTTCTCTGCTACCTGTGCCCAAGTTGTCCCTCTCTCTGAGAGTTTGAACCCGGTGCCTTTTTCAAACCCATCTAATTCCAGAATGTATTGTTCATTCAATCAGTGAACAGAAATGATCCATACAATTTTGAAGTGAATCACAGTTAATAAGGAAACTTTGAATTTCAGCTGGGAAGGAACCAATGCACAAACTGTACAGGAACAATTCATGATGCATAAAAAAGTACTCATAATAATGAACTTGAGTAGGTCCAAAATAATAAATGCGTTTGAGGAAATTACAATCTGCTGAGAGATGTTCCACATACAGGACCAAAAAGTAAAGAGTAGGAACAAGCTTTCTAGTTTGCATTGTAACTCTGTTCTCATCTGTCACATTCTGAACACTGTTTCACTGGCACTTTTGCATGAGCTGTCCTGGATGTTCCTTAAATTGAATTTCCTTTCTTTACCATCCCTTCCTACACCAGGAGCTGGAAGGTTTCCTGACTCTGAGAGTGTAAGAAGAGCAGAACACACATCAGCTACAAAAGGACTGTAAGCCTTCTTCAAATGAACCCTATACAAATCTTTACCTGATATGTTGTGGGGGAGGACAGACACAAAAAAGGTCCTGCTATTTCTGCAAGGAGACCTCAACCTGCCTCATGATTACTGCAGTCAAAAGAGGGTGCCATCCAGTTACGTTAAGGTGTGAATATTCTTAAGTTTCCATATGTCTGCAGGCATATTTTAAACTTTCCTAGGCCCATAAAGGGGAAACAACTGACAAACTTTATCATGCTGAGGAAACACAAAATGAGGAGTGAAGGGAGAATGAAAAGAGCCCACTTATAAGATAACACCATAGTCTCTCAGCACAAGTCACCAGTCTGTAGAAGAGTGGTACAGAGTTCTTGACTTGATGGAAGACTCCAGATGAAAGAAGGATCACTGAATTAACCAACTGAGATTCTAAGCTCTGACACATCATGTCAGGGACTTATCACTGACATCTCAGAAATACTAAATTCCATTTGAGTCTCCCTCTCTCTTACTTAGAAGGAAAGGTACCCTGGCAACCTCACCCTTGCCAGTAAGGAAACAGGGACAGCCACTTTATTCCTTCACTTCTCCTCTGAAATGGCAGTCTGAGGTCTGTGGTACTTTGACATGATGTACCCATAAGCCATGTCACACATAACATTTCATCACAGTAGAATCTCCTGGTGACATGCCCAAGCTCAAGACACTGGGTTTGATGGGCAGTGGGTGCATCTACACATGCAATTATTGCAATGCAATAAACTCCAGACTGGCTTGAGCCAGAGTAAGCTACTTCCAGGTGTAACATCTACATGTGCACCCAGAACAGCAGCAACTTGAGCTGGGCAGAGCAGGCCCCCAGTTGGCTAGGCTGACCAGCTGCAACTGATGCTCATAGTTAGCATCTACAAATGTGTTTCAGCACAGTAAATTACTCCACTGTAAGATAGTATTTTCCCCAACAGTACTATTTTATAGTGGAGTTAATTAGGTTACTGCACCTAAAACCAGCACGTGTGTAGACAGCAGAGCTTTATCTGTGGAGCTAATTAGTCTACTTCACAAAAGAACACATGCAGAAGCACCCAGTGAGACTAATTCAAAAACCCTGCTGAGAGGCAGAAGATAACAACACAGTGTGCTTCAGCACTATATAAACCCCCACATGTAGTTACTCCACTACTGACCTTTACCAGCTAGAACACTTCAGGGTTGCTGTTAGACTGCTGCAGAGCAGGCTGGCACAGGCTGATGAAGAACTAGCCTTATGATCCAAGAGCCACAGTGGGCAACTTTCTGCCTGCTCTCCTCAGTTGCACTGAGTGATTCTCTGAGGTAGCTGATGATCAAGACTCCAGAGTTATAAAACTGTGTATCCCAGTCCCATTACCAGCAGAGTGAGTTCTCCCATCCTGCTGTTACCCACCATGCTCCTCATTTGCACCTTGGAGCGACAAGTCAAAACTATACTTAGGTTAAAACTAGCCCTAAGAGAAAACTGCATGCTATTGATCTAGTTTCTCCCATGGCTCCCCATAAGTGAAGTATCTCAGAGTCCACTGCAAAGGGTATATGCAGATGTTCACCATACCTGATCTATGATCACATGGCTTACTTTAAGCTGCATTAGTGTAGATGGGGTCCAACATCTGCATACGTTCACCAGTGCTAGAAGCCTGGCCAGGAACCTGATCTAAATAAGCTGGGGTGGGAGGAGGCACTGGCGGGATGAGGGGAGGCTACTGGGTCTGAAGGCGGGAGGGTTGGTAGGTCCAGGGAAGATTGGTGGGTTTATGGAGGACTGTCAAGTCTGTGATGGGTTGGTGAGTCTGAGGGGAGGGGTTGTTGTCTGTCTGGGGTGGAGGAGTTGCAAAGCTAAAAACAGCCCAGTCAGGATGGGTGGTGGGGGGAGGGGCAGTAGGAAGAGCACTCCAAATGTATGCAGACATTTGTTAGATCGGGCTAACTCATTCCCGATCCAAAAAAAGCATAACATCTGCACATGCTTAGCATTTGGTCAGCAAAGAAGCTATCAACTACGCATCTTTCATCCAAAAATTAAAAAAAAAAAACAATATTCATACACTCTTTTTAAGTAAAACAGAACCCAGTTCTGCCAAGTCCTTTTTCTGTCAGAAATTCCTACTTTTTCAGTGCTGGCAAAAAGAGCCTGACAGACAGTTCTGAAAACTGAAGTTTTTTGGTATATTGACATAGAACATACACAGGAACAGTCCAATCTTCCTTGTACAGACCAGCCTGGATTTACTGTTTGCCCAGACACACCTTCTCCAGGAACAAGAGGCTATTTCAGCTTCCACGTTTCAGTCAGTACTGGTTCCCAAGCCGAGTACATCTTTTAGAGCCAGCTTTGGGCACTGGTTGCGTCATGGGGACATTTGTACCCTAGGAACTAGACAAACAGATATCAACCCACTTTACACATGTCTTAAAGAGTTATGCTACTGTAATAGTTTTCAGTCACTATTAGCAGACGCTAAATTTAAGCAAGAAAGGAAAGGGGAAATGATGCACATTCTATTACAAATTCCAGGTCCCACAGAGCTGAGTTCATCAGGAAAAATCTTGAAGACAGTCAATATTAAATAGATCAAAGTAGAAAAAAAGGAAAGTGCCAGCTTAATATCAGGAAATATTTTCTAAAAGGCAGCTTTATTCAAATGTGGAACCGTCTCCCTAAGGAAGCCCTATCACTTCAGTCAGTTAGAACTACAGTTGACAATACCCTTGAGAACAATTTTCTTGTACTGGCCAAAGAAATGGATTAGATGGGATAAGCGGTCTTTTTCCATGTCTAAGTTTCAATTTTTCTTCTTTAAGCTGTTTTTTCCTGCTTAGCCTCCACAGCATGGTTTAAGGTTAGATAGCTCAAAGAATATTAAAGTTGAGGAGACTCAGTATGAAGTCAGCCTGAATTTCCATATGCGCTTGAGTCCAGAAGAGAAATGGTTTCCCTAAAAAATTCAGGCAAGGTCATTATTTTTAATGCAATTATCTGCTTAATATTAAACAGTTAACTACAAGAGTTATCTGTGTACATGGCAGTATTCTATTTTCAGATCCTTTCTGTTTAAAAGCGTAGCTCTAATGCTATTAGCAGATGGATGTGTGTTATTGCAGTACAGGGAACTGGAAATTCTCCATATACCAAGCTATAAATATTTCCTTGACATTTATTATCCTCACTTGAGTTCAGGTGCTAAAATACTTGGACTGAAATCATGTTTGTAGCAGAAAAAGTAGAGCTTGAAGCATACCTTGTTGCTGGCTAAAATATTAAGAACAGACAAAGACAGCAGGGAGAGGGAGTCCCTCACTTAACAGGGGTCACATAACCCTGAAACCAAATTAGCCAAAATTTAGACCTGTTTACTGATCTTCATTCTCAAGTGATCCCACCCAGACAATGTGATAGATCACATCACAGCAAACTTTTCTGAAGTATGTATTCAGTAGGCTTGCATTTGTGGTCATGTATTTGAACCTCAATGTTGCCAGCTGCAATGGATTGTAAACTCAAAGTCATATGAATCTCAGTTCTGATTGCCCTAAGGGGAAGTATAGGATTATGTAAACCAGGAGATAATAGTGCTTATAAAATCCCGTCAATAAAATAAAATAAAATTAAGGTGTATGTGTCACAGCGGATTAACAGACTTTTTTCTTTTTTTGTTTCAGACTCCTGTTTGTTGTTTGACTTTTGAAACATGTCATGATTTAGGGGTTCACATCACCTGTGGATGAAATAAATGCATGGGTTTTGTTCCCCCCCCCCAATATATTGCCTGTATCAAAGAGTAACTAGAAGTAAATAGTGAATTCTCTTGTTTAACATTTATAGCCAGATCAAGCAAGGGATACAGAGCTTGACATCTGTTCTGACACAATAAAGGGACACCAGATGAATATAGGAGGAGAAAGGAATGGCACTCAACAGCTGTTTCTGAAACAAAGAGCACCTAGCAGAAACTGCAAAAAGAATTTAATGAAACAAACTCTAATTACCTGATTTGATATTTAGCTAGGACGTAAGAACGGGGATCTTAACCCTTCAAAAAGTTCTTTAATAGCCAAAACCATGCAAGTGCCTTGGCTTTATGTTTCACCTGAGAACTGTAACTCCAGCAGTACAGGATTCTATAGTTGCCTGCTCAAGCAACAGTGCAACACAGGGTTTATAGGGCGTGTGCCACCTGCTGACTCATCAACACTGCTTCCTGCAGAATGAATGTCTTTAGGGCTGATCAGGAATTTTCTGCTGAAATTGTTTCTTTACTGGAAGATGTGGTGTCTGAAAAATATAAACTTTCCATTGAAAAATGCTGATTGCATTTAATTTTATTATTATTTCCAATTAGGAAGACCAGAGAGCCCCATTTCATTTTTGGTCAGCAAGAGGTTAATCTTTGCTTTCTCTTGAGCAACTGATGTGCCTTTTGACCATTCTCTGTCACCAGCTGGGCTTACTAACCCATTCTTTATCTCCCTAGATCTACCATGATTGGTAACATAATGCAATGGCTTCACCAGACAGAGAAAATGCAGTGTATCATGAGAGGTCAAATCCAAAAGGAAGCAAATTCCTCCAGGGAGAATGTGGACATAAAGATATTCAGAACTCAAATGCGCAGGAGGTCCATGACAGCTCAGGCAAGCTATGCTGATACAAACTAAACAAAATATTTTAATATTTACAAACTGAAATTTCTCATATTTTAACTTTATGTTCTAATTGAGAATGAAGAAACATGGCCAACTTTCAGAATTTCCCACAAAAAATTGATAATTTGCAACCAACATAAAGGGGAAGATTTATTTTGGAGGTATACCCCCTAAACACTGGCCTATATTCAGCCTTCCCATGCTGATGGGATCTGGCTTATAACACATGACTGGAACATTGGCGGTATCTAGCAAACAGTTCTGCCAGTTCACATTAATTCTGTCCGTGCTGCTGAAATTCTGGGCTCCATATTATACATATCTGTACACAAGCACTGTAGTCCCTGAACTGACAGCATTCCTTGCTACTTCAGTTCTGGGCACCTTTCTCTCCGAGTGGTTTAGGAGCTCCCAGTGGCTGTCATAGCTCTGAGAAACATTTCACTGATTTCCACTAGTGTTCTGTCCAGTGAGCAGAAGGCGCTCCTGGTGTGTCTTCATTTTTAATCCACACTGCATCCCTTCCTTCAGTTAGACAGCACATGCCATGCAGAAGATATTTATTTTTTAAGAATGCTAATCAATAACAAAGTAGGACTCCAGCACCTTTGATTCTCAGCTTAAGGCCACTAAACATTTCATGTGGAGCTGGGTGAAATTTCTGTTTTGTAAACCATTTACTCACTTTAAAAAATGTAGTTTGGGGGCAACTGAACTTGTTTGCAAATATGGATCAAATTCACAAAAAATTACACCCTCCCAATGCCAAATTTCTGGCATTTCTGAAAACTACATATTTCATTTTTTTTATGGCTGATTCACACACAGACTTGATTGCTTGTCATAAAATGAAGGTAGGAGGTAGCCCTCTCTACCAAAATTCTGTAACTCAGTGGTGAGAGCACTCACCTGGGATATGGAAGAGCCCATTCCAAATCACTCCTAACCTATATTTGGAGCACAGACTCATCCTGGGGTTTCCTGCCTTTCTAGACAATTCTCCTAAACACTTGGTTATAGCATACTCTTAGGTAGGTTCTCTTCAAATCTCTCTTGTTAAAAGCTGTTCCACTTATTGTAACTAACCTTTTTTTATGGGAACCAGAACTAGGGTGTCCCTACCTTCCTCTCCAGGCCTGCAAGTTATGTGAAGAGTACTGTTATCACTTCCTCCGTTTTGTGAATGGTGCCCAAATTACCTTGTGAATCTTTGCCCCCTACTTGCTCCCCAACATTTCCTTGCTTTTATTAAAAATGCCCAAATACTTGGTTTGGGTTAAATGTTTAATTTAACCCTCTGAGCTGAAAAAAATTGACTGCTTGTACAGCTCTATTTTCAATTATCATTGTTTGAGCTCAGCCTCTAGAATCTTGAAGGTGAAGTAGCAGAACTTTGATTCTTTGGCCATCAGGTCCAGATCGTTAGTGGGTGCATCTACACAAGACACTACTGCTCAGTAGAGCTAATTACTGTGCAGCAAGCATCCATGTCTACACGTGCAAACACTTACTGTGCAGTAATTGGCTCTAATCATGAGTAAATTTTCTACCTGCAAATGCAAGTAGTGAATTTACTCATGATTAGTAACTGTGCAGAAGCACAAGTGTAAGTGCCTGA
Source organism: Alligator mississippiensis (assembly GCF_030867095.1). NCBI lineage: Eukaryota > Metazoa > Chordata > Crocodylia > Alligatoridae > Alligator > Alligator mississippiensis. Next base: position 239,976,007 of record NC_081824.1, read on the forward strand.
CCAGGATCAAATGTGCTCCCAGTCAGCTGGGCATGGGAGATTGCTTCCTGCCCTGGGGAGTTGCTTGCTGCCAGGGTGGGCTCTGCCACTGGAGTCCAAGTGGGGACAATGTCCCCCTGCCCCAGCAGCAGGGAGGTCCCAGCCTCCAAGTCCAGGATCACAATCATAGGGATGGGAGATCCTTATCTCCCAGCCAGAGCCTCACAGCTGTGGGACCTGGGCTGGGAAATACTTATCCTTAAGGATCTCCCAGCCCAGGCCCCATGACCACAAGGCTCAGGCTGGGAGATGGATCTCTCAGTACCAGTCCCATGACCACAGAGCTGGTGCTGGGGAATAAGGATCTCTCAGCCTGGGCCCTACAACCATGGGACTGAGGTTGAGAGTTAAGGATCTCCAAGTCTGAGCCCTTTGATCACAGAGCAGGGGACTGGGAGCTCCCTGCTGCTGGGACAGGAGGACACTGTCCCTGCCCGGGCTCCTGTGGCAGAGCACATTCCAGCAGCAGGCAGCTCCCAGGGCCTAGGAGCAATGTCCCCCCCCCGAAGAAGCAGCTGTCTCCTGGCCTTTGGGCTAGCACCCAGGGAGAATCTAGAGCTCTATCTAGCTGCTGCAGGGGCCAATTGTAGGGCAACAGGGAGTGGAAGCAGTCTACTTCTAGGAGCAGCAAATCTGCTCCCATGTCCCTGCACATGTAGACACATTCCTGGGAGACTGGCAGTAAATTGCTCCTGAATCTTTTTCACATGTAGATGCACCCTATATGTAAGAATGATGCACATGCTCAGAGTTAGGGGATTTATTCTTATGGATTTATTCTTTGCTTAGGGCTGCTGACTACCTCTCTCAATGAAAATATAAAACCAGTACCAGATAAAAATATGTAGATAGCACAAACAGTAGTCAGGTGGAAATAATCAGGACAGCTCATGAATACAAATCCACCTGGATACACATCCACCTGTACAGTGTGTTTAGTGAAAATTATACATTCTAAAACAACAAAACAAAAGGCCATATAAATAGGCAGAGTGAATGAAGGTTACTTGCAGAATAAGGGAAGTATCCTGGGAAGCAGTATTTCTGGAAAGGAGTAGCCATTAGAGATAACCAACTGAACATGTATGCCCAGAGAACTGCAATGGCTAAAAAGGTTTAGCACAATACTTGGCAATATGAACAACAGAATATCTAGAAGCTAGAGCTGAGCACCAATAAAGATTTTCTTGGGCGATATGAGGGCTGATTATTAACCAAACATATCAGCTGATACCATCTGATTGTCAATATGCAGCCCAGCAGCTTGGAGAGCAGTGTCCGGCAGGCAAGCCTGTGACGGGGAAGAGGCATGGAGTGGGGCAGATCAAGGCCCCCATAGTGAGGGATGGAGTGGATCTGGGGCAGGGGCAGGTGCTGCCCAGTCAGAGTGGGGCAGGGCACAAGGCAGAACTGCAGATGGCTCATCTGGGGCGGGGGGAGCGGTGAGCAGGTCCTACTGCTGCACACACCCCAGGGGAGGCATGGGGGGCATGTTTCCCCCAGATCTGTAAACAGGGTGAGTGCAGGTCGCCTGTTGGGGTTGGGGGCTGTGCCAGCCTCTTCCCAGCAAGGGGGACTGGGCTGGAGCTGTGCTCGGGACAGGCAGTGGTAGCACTGGGAGTGGGGGCTACAGGGTGGGCTATGGCCACCCTAAAATTCACTGTAGTCCGCCCCCCCCCCCCACCGTAGCTCCCTCCCAGTTGCACTGCTGTCCACCCTGCCTCCACCTGCCCCAAGTGCAGCCCTGGCCCCCTACCAGGAACAAGTTAGCACAGCCCCCGGCCCCAAGCCTACAGTGGGCAGCCTGCCCTTACCCTGTGCCCCCATGCCTCTCCCAGGGGTGCATGCAGTGGCAGGAGCCACCCCTCCTTCCCCAGTCCCTTATGCCCTTCAGATGAGCTGCCTGCAGCTCCTTCCTGAACTCCACCCCACCCCAGCTGGGTAATGCCTGCCCCTGCCCCAGCTTCACTCCCTCCCTCACCTTGTGGACCCCGATTTGTCTCTCTCCATGCCCCTTCCCTCTTCCTTGCCTCTTCCCCCTTCCCCCCCAGACTTATGGGCCAGACATTGCTCTCCAAGCTACTGGTCTGCATTCCTGGTTGTATGTGTGCTGCAGCTGAGTGCACGCTCATGGTATTTATTGGTGACATTATCAGCCACATCGACAAAAAAAAGCCGATTGCCAATAATATCAATTTTCATTTTATTGGTGCTGATGTAATATGGATCAATGTATCAGGGCTCCTCTAGTAGAAGGGGTAGGAAAATGAGTTATTTGTTTAAGGCAGCAAGGAGACAATTGCTAGAATAGAGTGATCCATTCTGATGTTCACTTCAGGAAGGCAAAAACTGTGAAGTGTTCAAAGGAGACCCACAAGAATAATACAAAATCTAGCCTGCCCTACAATGACAGATTCTAGAAAAACTCAATGTATTCAGCCTATCAAAGACAAGTATAAGTTCATAGTTCATAACTACTGACACAGGGAGAAGAGAGCTGTTTAACTCACATGCAAAGGAATATTCAGATCTAATTTGTGGAAGTTAAAGTCAACAAAGACCAAGTTGGAAATAAGATGCAAATTTTAACTGTGGAGCAATAAACCATTGGAGCAGATTAACAAAGGGGAAGGGATGTGATAAATTCCCTATCACCTTGCATCTTTAAAACATATTTTATTAAAAGACATGTCAGTTCAGCCAGAAGTTACAGCACTCAGTTCGGAACCACTTGGTGAAATTTGTTGGTGTCTGCTATGCAAGAAGCCAAACTAGATAATCATAAGAGTCTATGATAGCTTTAAAATCCATTAAACAATTAATTTCAAACCCAAAGTCCTTGAACATGAACATGTTGCCAGGGACTGAAATGACACCTCAAGGTGCAGAGGGACCCCCTAGCTGCAGTAAACATCTCACTCTACAGATCCCAGATTAAGTGAAGGTATCTAGCCATAAGGAATGACCATTGGACTTGCTGCTTCCATAGCAGCTCAGAGCACTTAACTGGTGTCGAGGGGGGTATGCACATCGGTAGGATAAAAGCATGCTTTTGCATGCTTATAAGTTATTTAGTGCTGCTGACATTTATGCTTCAGCCCTGAACTGTGCAATTGCACCTCCAGTGCTGGTTATTTAACATCTACAGCCAGACTCCTGCTGAACATCCCAGCTTAATAAATAAAAGCTGACAGTTGCAGGATAGACTGCTTCATTCTTAGAAATCGTTTTACCTTTGAGGCATTGGAAAAAGTAAATAAAATTTGGCTGAGAAACTGAAGACAAGCATCCTCACTCTTAGTGGCTCTTTTCTTTTCTCTACACAGTATTAACTCTGCTGTGAACCATGTCTATTTTGTCAGAAGGCTTTCTGCCCCAACAGTCCTTTGAAGCCTAATTTCCACCATCCACCTTGCTTCTGGCTAGTTACCCCTTATATCATGTGCATATTTCTCACTCATGTCACTATGTCAGACTAACAAGTAGGATCTGGGAGGCAGCTCTGCTGAGAGCATGCCTGCCAGCTGCATGACAGAAAAAAGTAGAAGTTACCCTGAAAAGAGTTCAAACCTTTAGCCAGAAATCTTCCCTTACTAATCCCCTCCATCTCTCTGCTCTCAATTCTGCTTGCTTTCAGGTGTCATCTGTCTGGGAAATGGTCCATTTTCTAAAGGTTAAAAACACAGACATATATGGATGCCTGTTCCTGATTATTTGGGGAATAGTCTTATCATTTGCCATTTTACTTTTAACATTTAATTGGCTTTATCTTATCTTGTTTTTAATGTCAACAAGAGCCTTTTCCAGTGACAGTACCATAGAAATCAAATCAAATCAAATCAGTAAATAAATGCAGGATACAAAATGTCTGTCTACAGCTGTGGTTCTCAATCTTTCTGGACTGAGGCACCATTCCATAACTTTTGTGAATTAAGTGGCACTCAATTTCAAAAACCAAATAATGGATTATAGTGCTTCCATGAAGAGGGGCCTGGCAGTGGGGATGTGGGACTGTCCAAGCAGGGACAAGCCTGAACCTGCCCTTACCTACTTAGTTTATCAGCTTATCTCATAAAACCTTACTTACCTCCTCAAATCTTATGGCACCCTTCAAAAGATCTGGCAGCACTGCAAGGTAACCCAGTACCCTAGTTAAGAACCAATGGTTTAGAGACAAACTTCGGTTTTATTGTAATATTTCTCAGTTAAATGTTTGTGTGATAATAATGTTGCTGAAAATCTCTAGGGACTCACCAGTTTTGTTAGGGTGGACTCGCCATCAGTGTTGTTATTTGCTTCTATTAGTGTTATTTGGGGTTAGGTGTTATATCAGTCACATCTGTCTTCCTTAGTTTGAATTGTCTGCATGTAGGTGATGAGAAGGAGGGAGTAAGGAGAGAGGGTCAGGATGCTGTGCCCCTAACAACCTCATTGTTACAAGAAAAAGACTTCAGGCATTGGTTCCTAGTAATGAAAAGCTTGGCCAGGTTTTCTATCTGCAAACAAGCCTGGAGAGTAACATCCATGACCAACCAGAGTCCATGGTGCTAGCCAGGTCATTTGCGGGCCTGGCACAGGGAGGAACATAACCCTGAAGCCCAGTACAAAGTATTAAAGGTTCCTGGGTTCCTTTTTTATATACCGAGCAAAACAACTTCATGTTTACATCATAACTAGCCTAATTCTCACCAATTACTAAAACATCTTTTGGGGCCATCATTCACTAGTGAGTGCAGTCTTCCCATGAAATAGGGACACCTGCTTGTCAGGTCGGTCTGATATTTGTTTTTTGTGTCCTGTAGTCATATTATCCACTCATTCTCTCTCTGTTGGCTTTGGAGGCACTTCTAAGACTAATGAGCTACTTTTCCAACACTTCCATTCAAGTCATATATGGTATGCCTAGTTTCATCTTCATTGAGGCCTATTTCTGTTCATGATGTTATCAGGGCCTCGGTGATTTGTAGATGCACTAATCAATTGTTATACACCAGAAAGACCAACAACTGCATGTTTAAGTTTCCCTGACTAGCTTCTACACGGGGAAAGAAGGGAGTAACTGCGTTTAAAGCCAGAACTGTGGTATCTGCTTATTAGTGTGCACTATATTAGTGCATAATGGGCTATCAAGCAACAATGAGCCAATTTGCCCATGATGACACATAAAGTAGATACCAGCCAACAGCTGGAGAGACTCCCTGCTGCTTCTGGTACCAATGAAAGACAGTGTAAGGAGAGTCCTGTAGAGGGACACTCTCAGGGTGCCTACAGACATTTAGATAAAGTGCCATATGTTAGAGTCCCACCCACACCCTGCCCCACCCCCACAACCCAGCAGGCCTGGAGCTTGCTGCACTGGCCCTGGCCAGCAGGTGGGGGTGCAACAGCAGCCTCTGAGGAGGCTGCCAAACCACATCTCCCCAGCCCCACCCTCCAGCTCCCTGGCTGTCAGCAGGGGAGGGAGGAAAGGGGGAGTGACAGGGTGGAGGTGCCCTCTGCTTTGAATGCCCAGAGCTGGAGGAGGGGCCCCCCAGCTACCCTGGATGCAATATTGACAGGAACTAGGCTGGGCCCACAAGGAAAGGAGGTTCTGTTCCAACCTGGCCCACCCCTACAGCCATTCAAAGCAGCCAGCAGCTCTGTGCTGCCGTTATCAAAAGGCCTGCATGGGAAATGGGGAAAGGGAACCTCCCCTCACCTCCAGGGTCCAACCTGGCTCCCCCAATATCCCAGCTGGGGTAATTCACGAGGGGAATCTAGGACAGCTCTCTATGAACATGGCAGAGGAACAGTGGGCATTCAGCAATGTCTAAAATTTATTTCTCTTTAAAACTTGCCCCCAAAATTTTATGCCTGGTTCAGTTCTTAAATAAGGCACCTTTGGAAAAGAGTGGGTTCTATTTTAAATCTGACCAGTGCTAAAACAGCAGGCTTGTGTGACTGTCACTCCAGACTCCATCCCCTTTTGTCTAATGATGAATCTGCCTTTCAGGTATTACTTCCTGTTTCTTTACTGCCACTTCAACAGAGGGCACATCTACATGAGAGAGGTTAATGTGCATCAGCCCAATTTAATTCACATTAAAGGTGTGCCTCTACTCTTATGCACCCTTAACATGCATTAAAATGGCAAATTCAGGCTAACCATGTCTAAATTTGATATCTACAAATGCCTGCAGTACAGGTATCAAATTTAGGCACCGTTAGAGCACATTAACGCACACATAGATGCGAACTGGCACTAAATTTAGTGCTGGGTCTGCCCAGCCACTTGGGGGCCAGCCTGAGCCCAGCCCCAGGGTTCCTGGATGGCTGCCTCTCCTCACCCAAGGCTGAGCTGCTCTCTGGCAGCTCCTATCTGCAGACTTTAAAAGCCAGTAGCCATTTTGTGCCACACACTGTGAATCTTCCTGTAAAATTTGCTTTCTAGTAACAATGCTGCAGGACACAAATATATTGAGATGTATATTCTTTCTCATCACAGTGAGACAATTTGATAACATACACAGCTTTAAAAAGCTCTCTGAAAGATTGCAGCCCCACAGTCTACTTACTGCAAGAGGGAAATATTTGGTAAAAGTATCTGAAAGCCATGTGCACAATCCAAGTGATTCAGCACTGACCTTCTCCCATAGTGTTTATTAGCTCCTAACTATTAGCATTAGCTCAGTGTGCTTCATTGGGTGACACTGACATAATCCAACATAGGCCAGTGTGGCATCTGGAGAATGTTATTACATGTGTGCACACAGGCATGCATGCACACACATGTACATACTCAGAACAAATCAAAACATTGAGAAAGGGGCAAAAGCAGAGAATTTTTCTTTTTAAAACCTTATCTTAAAAACTGGGGAGGCAGAACAGAAACTAAGTTTCTTTCTTTTCCTATCACAAAGGGCAGTCAGTTTTAAGCATGGTGCGAAAGCTCCTGGGGAGGCACAGAACAGATATCAGGACTGTTATGCAAGTATTGTAAAGGGGAAAGATTCTAATGGAGTTGCAGGGCAACATCAACAGAGAATGTATGCAAGATGGGCTACAGTAGCAACAAGCCATTGATGGAACAGGACTTCCTCATGCTTGCTGCATTGTCATGCTGATGCTGGTCCCTATAAACTTCTCCAACCACTGCTCGGCATTGTAAAGTAGCCAGAGCAAAGACTTTACAATTTTGTTCCCTACAGGGAATGTGACACCACGATGGCTATCACACAGGTCTGGATATCAATCTCCCACACTGCCACTGGGAGAAAAAAACCCCATATCATTCCCACCAAAAACTAAGGTCACCGTTTACATGGGACACAATACATGTAAGCTGCAATGCTTGCTTGACTGAGTCGAGTGGGTGAGCTGTGCTTAAGAGCTCTGAAAGAAAAGAGCAGCAAAACTTTCCAGAGGGTGCATAAGCTTTACCAGACAGGAGGGTAGGCAGTTCACAGTGCATGCTTCTTATTGGAGCATTTAAATTGTGACCAGAACCCTCATTACAAACCAGGTGCTATGATTGGCTGCTACTGAGCCATAAAACTTGAGGGAGGGAAAAGAAAAGCTGGAAGGAGCCAACTCCAGCCCTGGAGAGAGGGGGCACAGACTCAGCCCCTAGCCAGGGAAGACTGAGCTGACACATGCTCAGGGAGCAGGCATCAGGATAGGGGAGAGTCTGCTCATGAGAAGTTGATTTCCCCACTGGGTTCAGAGCTGTGCAACCAGGGACACAGGTGCCAGGGAAAGAGTGGGGAGGGGTTGGTAAGCAAAGCTGATAGGCTTGCTGGAGCTGGGAGAAGAAGCAGAATCAGAGACCTGCAGAGAGAAACACCTCTCTGAGCTGGGAAGGCTCAAGGTGGAGGGTTAGAGATCTGCAGAGGAAAACCCCTGTCCGAGCTGGGAAGGCTTCAGAGTCAGAGACCTGCAGAGCGAAACCCCTGTCTGACCTAGGAAGGCTAGAGCTGCAGAATCTGAGACCTGCAAAGGGAAAACCCTATCTGCAGGTGGATGTGCTAGGAGGGGGAGACAGCCCCGAGAAGGAATGAGCTGAGAGAAAACAAACCAGCATGGGTATATGAGGGAACACCTAATCACTAGTGTTTGCAGGAAGTGTATTTCCAGAAGGAAACAAAAGGGAACCTTATTGCTTGAAGCAGTTGTTCAGAGCCTCTTTTGCTGTGTTATCAACCAGGATGAAATGAGTCCATTTTCCCCAGAGCAGCACAAATCTCACCTCTGTCATCTAGTGGTGGATCATAGTTATAGCTGTTTTGCCATTTATTGTTATGGGAAGTGGATTGTGACCAGAAGGAAATCAATTGGCTTATGGGGGGGGAGGGGAGGGGGACTGTTTTAAAAAGTTATAACAAGGTGAACTTAATTATTGTTTATCACAAGTGGGACCACCCAGTGTGCCGGAATTATCCACCTAATGTTGTAGTTGAAGATTTTATCTGAATTGTTAGTTTTGCTATTAAGTATTGTAATTTTTTTGTTTATTTTTTTCTGCATATAAATTGGTTGTGTATAATAAAGAATAACGTGTTCATCAGGTTCTGAGAATTCCTGGGTGATGAGGGTGAGGGACACACCTCTTGATGGGACACCTCAGTCAGTAGTCTTCCTGAGGGGTTCCCAGGGCTACTGGCCCCCTGAGCACCCAAAATCTGGTGCATCATCCAGCCTTAACATGCCAGCATGGGTTACATACATATACAATATGCTGCTGGTTTAGAGCCTGTGAAAGAGAATCAAGATGTATGCTGTATCATGGTGACAGGGTGCTCAGTCATGCCACTCACTTATTGAAGTAATAAACTCCACTCACCAGCTCCTAATCTGCACCTGCAAATTCTAGGGATCCCCTAAGCCACTTCGCTTGAGGTTGCAGAAAATGCAAGCCTTGAGCCCAGACCCAGAGGAGTTCCTCAGAGGACCCTTACCACTCTGTTTCTAGGGCTAATGTGCATGAAATAGGAGCAGGCAGGGACAGCCAGTTCCCTTGGGAGTATGACTGTGCTCTGCTGCTATGGTGAAGACGTAGATCCAAAGAGCCTAGTGCAGTCAATGACAAAGAGCTGGTCAGGGAGCGCTTGAAACATCAACATGTACAAGTTTCAGCAGGTTTAGCTGATTGTGTGAATACTACAGTGTTCAGCTAGCTAACAGATTGACTTATCTACTCGTTTTCATAAACTCAGAGAACTGGAGTGGCACAGGAGGATAGGCAAAAGACATTTGTGATCCCAGGTTGCTAACTGAGGGAGGATGCTTACCAAATCTCTGCTATTCTGTTTTATTCAGACTTGTACGTAACACCCTTGATCTAAGTATCTTAGGGCTAAAAGCAGCTAGCTGCCACCTTAAATGTCTAAATCCAAATTTTAGACATCACTAAACCTTTTTACATCCTGTTGGTATTCCTATAATAACCCCAAATTAAATTAAAACAAAAGTAACAACAAAACACAAATGACATCATTTCCATTAATGAATCACCTTTAATTTCAAAAGATTCTAAGTTTAATATAGGGATCACATCACTCTTTCCCATGTAACCATGTACCATCCACATATGGGGTAGGAAATGTAACCATCTGGGGTGGGAGGCACCTGCTGTTCAGCAGCAATTTAGAGAAGGAAATAAGGAAGAATATTGCATCCAAATGAACATTCCTAGAGGTATAAGTTCTTATGTGGGTTGCAATCTGGCCAGAATAGGTAACAGAATTAGCATTATGATCCTGGGGAGATGGAAAATTCACTTCATGAGAAGGTATGAAAAAACAATGGCCCAGGGCACTTGGGACTAGATGCAGGAATCAAAATGAGCATAGAGAGGTTCTTCCAGAAATGTCCAGTTCATCAATTTCTCCAAAACCCACATTTTTTTTTTCCTTGAAGTGGCTTGTTTTTCAAGCCTTTTAAGTGTGAGGCTGTGTAAAGCAATTCATGGCTATTTTCCTGAGTCACAAAATCTGAACCATTAACTATTAAAGACATGAACTGCCTTCAGTCATATTCACAGGGATTAACTCTAACACCACGAGACTAAGATACCAGTATTAACAGGCCAAAAAGACAGCTTGATAGTTTACTTATTCATTGCATTTGGCCATCATACAAGACATTAGAAATGTCGTAGGAATTATAAACAAAAAGGCCTCTAAGGTCATTTGACATACTCTGAGTGATCACTGAGAAGCTGTTCCATGTTGCTTTCTCTAGTGCTTTGCCCAGTATTATGTGCCATGCCTTAACTGAGTCTCTGGCTCTGCTGTTTACAAAGCCTGACAACTCTCACCAGCTGAAAGATTTGTCTGAGTTCCTAAGTCTCAGTTTTCATTTTTTTAGTTTCATCCATTTACCCTTCATTCTGACCAGGGATCCTCGTTTTCTCTGATAACACCCCCCCCCCCCCCGAAATTGTTGAGTTAAAAAAGTAACCCAAAATCCACATTTTTCCATGATCAAAATGGAACACAACTATATCTATATCTATATTATTGGTGTTTCATTTTAATCATGGAAAAATGTGGATTTCGGGTTACTTTTTTAACCCCAAAATTGGAGATTTTTTTTTTTTTTTTTACGAGAGAAAACAAGGATCCCTGATTATGACCTAGGATCTAGACGGAGAAACCAGGAAAGAAGAAAAGCAGAAGTGAGTAGAGATAGGGTAAGAGGTGAGCATCCATTGGGGCTGAGGAGGGGAAAGGATTGACATCAGCTGAACTGGGAAAAAGGGTAAAAGCCAATGCAATATTACCATAATTCATGATTCTGCCATGAGTCTCGCAGTTGTTGGCATTTTTCCCATGCTTTCTTGATTTCCACCTTCAAAATCACAAAGTTTTGTCCTTGGCCTAAATAGCCACAATTTCCAATTATTGTCAGTAATTCTGAACGAAAATACCTGTAATTCCATCACAGTTTTTGATTGTAAATAGTTGTATTGCCCTTAGTAAATTTAGTTTCTGTCTAACCCTGGAGACACCTGAAACTCCTGAGACACTTAAGCTTCTGACAGTGAATATTTCCAGAATTACCCAAAGCCACTGAGTACATTGAAAGCTAAGCTCCCATCTAACATTTGGAAGGAATCTCAAACTTAACATCCTCAACACCTATCTCATGGCCTGGCCTGGGGGCTATTCTAAAAATCTGTGTACTAGATTAGGCTCTGCACAAAAAAAAAGGACAGCCAGGGACAAGATTGCTGGGGGGAATGCCTGCCTGCATTGCTTCTTCCAGTTCTCCAGTGATTAGGGTACTTGCACGAATTTCATATTCCTGATTTGGCACAGGGCTCCTACAAACAGCATATGATTACAACTCATTATGCATGATTAACAACAAACTCTTAACCTGTAAAACTATTTACACTGCTACTTCAATCAACCAATGTAGACACCTAAAACTATAAAAAGATGTTTAAAGATAAAGTCTCTGAGCAAGGCTCATTAGTTTCCATGGCAAGGATGAGGGCATTTATGTGGTATCTGTGCATTCTTTCTGATAAGGCTGAAACCATTTAAACCTGATCCAAAGCCAGCTGCCTGTATTCCCAGTCAAACTTATCCAGCAGAGCCATCTGCGTTATGGCCTCTATAGCTGCACTGTCTCCTCCTGGATGCAGTGCACAGAGGCTCTCCCTGATTCTGCCTTCACTCTGGCAGTTTGGGGACTCGTCTTTCTCTCTCTTTTTTTTTTTTTCCTAGAAAGAAGGATCAGGCTCACTTCTGACACCATGTGCTCTGAGGGAGATAGAGACATATTGAGCCATTTTGTGTGTGTTGTAATCTGCCCCTCTTTCCCAGCTGTCTGACTTTGTAACTGTCCCCCTAATATAGCTCTATGGTATCCCTGTGATTAGGGAACTCACATGGATTTCACATGACTGATTTGGAGCAAAGCTTTAAAGGGCTCCAATACCTTTGGAGAGTGCCCTTGTCTGTAGGTATTCCTGGATGAGGCTCCCCTAGACCCTCTTGCCAAAGTCCACTGATATAACTAATTAAATATTCACAGGGGCCAAGAGGAAGGGAATCATGGAACTTGATTGACCCTACAGCTCAGTGGATTTGGGCTCTCACATAGGTCAAGGCCTGTCTACAATGAACATTTTATAATTGGTACAAAGTGAAAGAGCCACTAAGCTGAGCACTGCAACATCTAAATCAATTTCAGAGTTGAGCCCTTGGCACCTACCATTTTGTATGACTACTTCAAATCTATTCCTTAAATAAAATAATGGCATACAAAGGAGGGAAAATTACAACACCTTATGGATTACAAAATAGGGAAATAAACACTGTTGCTTTAGAAAGGAAAGTCCATACCAGACTTGACCATTCTTTTCAGAGAATCATAGAAAAGTAGGGATGGAAGGGACCTCAAGATCATCTAGTCCAAACCTGGCTGAGGCAGGATCTAAACCATCACAGCCAAGTGTTTCAGATGCCACCACAAAACATGTGGATAGAAGAAACACAAATGCTAAACTATACACTTGTATTCTATTAAAACACATAATATGGTATTTTACTGACTGCTCTTTTGTGGCTTTGCCACAAGACCCATATACAGAGCAATGGATGGATCTGTTTCAATTAGAAGGTTTGGTGCCTCCAACCTCAGGAGCAAGGACTTAAACTTGCCAGGGGCATTGCCCTTGTGACACTGGGGCTTTATCTTTTGCCCAGTCCCTGGAAAAATATGTAGATTCAAATGAATGAGGAGACCTGGGAAAACAGCAGCTTGCACATGGTCAGTAGAAATCCATTAGAGCTTGGCTGCTAGATCCTTTGTGATTCTTATGTACCAATCACACTCCAGCCTGGGGCTTACAGGGGACATGCCTGGATGCTTCCTGGAACTGCTCTTCTGGCAGCTGGCTCCCAGCCAAGAAATGACAGCAAATTAATCCTTCATGCACCCTCAGGGCCCCCTCCATTCATGCCCAGGCAGTGTGGAGAAGATGGAGGAAGCAGGCTGACTGACATTCAAAGGGATGGAGAGCTGAGCCAGAGAGTGGGAAGGGGGGAAGCTTAGAACAAGAAGCCAGGTATGGGAATAGATATGAGGGAAATTAGAGACTGTTGGGAGTGGAGTTTGTGGCTGAGCTGATAAACCTTAGTGATAGAAAAAGGACTTGGATTTGGAGTCTAAGGAGGGGCTGAGCTAGGAATTTAGATGTGCCTAATCTTCCTCTGGCCACACAAGAGGAGGACTGAACTATAACTGCTGTTAATTACACCATTAGTGGGCTGAGCTCTGAAGGGCCCAGCCCTGCTGTTGAACAATTAGATGCAGTGCAACAAACATTTTAGCAAATTCATGTTGATTTTGCCAAATCATTTCAGTCAGTAAAAAACCAAAAGGAAAAAATTATAAAATCTAAATGTTCATTTCAGCATTTTCAAAATAAAAGCCTTTTTCTAATTTATATAAAATGGTCAATTAGAAAAAAAATTAAATTGTATTAAACAAATAAAAACCTGGAAAATAAAATGAAACAGCAGGTTTGACCTTAAACAGTTACACTTAAGGTCAAAACTTAGACACACTCTTTGAGTTGGAAGCAAAACTCTAACAAGGTAGACTGTTAAATTCTGTGAGGCATGGAATGGATCAAAGGGGTGTAGGGAGGCCACAGTGGAGATTCATGATGCAGGGTGACTTGTCAGAGGACAGTGAGTGGATTGTTGTCTGCTTTGGATTAGAAACCCTCTGAGAAGAACACAGAGTTGCCTACGATCTGACAAGGGGAGGCACCAGAATCTTCTGACCTAGACTGAGGGCCTATACTAGCTATTACCATTAAAGGCATCCAGGCAGTTGAAAAGGCAGACAGGCAATGGTGAATGAGGCAGGATCTAACCAAGGGTCCCACCACACAATCTGTCACATCATACACAGTCTGATGTGCTGTTTCTCTCCAGTATCCCCATTTCATTAGGTGCGTAGCTTGCATGATGCTTAGAGGATGAATCAAGATTGTGATGGCCAGGAGTTTATGGGCTTCGGAATCTTTCCTCAGCAGTTGTAAAACTTGGAAGCTGGTTAGCAGATAAGGCAATGGAAAAATTAATGAGAAAGAATAGTGTCATGGTTAAGACAACTGAGTGTCATCCTGATAAACTAGATCCTTTCCCTGCATCTGACACAAATCTCCAGTGTGATGCCGGTCACGTCACTTATAAAAAACAAAAGTGATTTCATTATTATCCTGGAGCCTGTCCTGATATCTCATGGCCTCATTTGCAGAAGAGCTCAGCACTCACAGATACAACAGCAGTCAATAGGAGCTAGGCTCTGAAGAGACGATGTGTTACAAAGCTCTCAGGAAAATCAGGGCTTCACAGTCTCATATTAGCATTTGGATTGTATGGTAATGAGCTCCCCAGAAAAAGGCTATATGTAGATCAGTAAGTTTGCATTCGCACTAGGGCTTGGAAGGTGCGCTATAAACAAAGCTTGGGCCACATGCTGAACAAAATACAGAATAAAATATTGAGTAGGTGCTCATTTACTGTACATCCAACACCCAAATGGGGCAGGGGTCCTGTAGAAAGAGTACGACGTAATCACGTAAACAAAGTCTCGTAACAAAAGTCTTGTAACGTAAAGCATATGAACAGACCACCCTAATTCTGGCATTTCGTAATATTCAGTGCTTGACTTTGCAAATGTAACGTTCTTGATACCAACTTAACATGAGTTGGTAAATCAATACAAGCCCCTTTTAAACAAAGCCAGGGGCAAATGTTAGTACAGCAGAGATTTGGTATGGTTTACTTAAAGCCACATTGGTTTATGAAGAGACAAGATTTTTGTTCCTTACTCCGTTTAGCTAAACTGAAATAAGAGTATCCACACAAGAGTTTGCAGCAATTTAAATGAACTGCTTTCTTAAACCTTAGTCTAATTGGTGCAACTTTCCAGTGTAAGACAAACTTCCAAGGTAGTTTTTTCTCAAAGGCACTGACATCAATTTAAGCATTAATTCTCACTGATAAGAAATAAATCAACGTATAACAGCACCACAACTGCTCTGACTTTTCTTTGCTTTTCATAGTCCCTGCAGTTTCCTTCATAATTCCTCTGCCATTCTCCCACTATTTCAGATCCACTCATTTCATCATGTTATCTTCAAGAAAGAAAGAATTTGGAAGGGGGGCTGGAGGTAGCAATTTATTAACACAAATGCTTTTACAGTAAAAAAAGGCCTCACCTTAGACACATTCTTCATACATGAAGGAATCTCCACCATCATGAACCCATTTCAGCTGTCTCTTCTCTAATTGCTGCTCTGTATATCTTTCTTTTTCCTCTCTTTCATTCTCGTAATGTTTTCTTTGTTTTTAATTGGTGACTCCAGCCCAGCCATCTGGAAACAGAAATGAGAGAGAGGTTACAAAGAAACAAATTTTCTGCATTTCAACCAGTGCTGTCCTCAGAAAGTTGCGGTGGGAAAAGGTATGTTGGCATTATCAACACCACTAAACTTTGCAATCAATACTTTGTATACAATGCCTTTTGCTGAAGGGTCTCAAAGTGGTTTTGTTAGTATCATTGCCACCATTTTATGTGTGGGAATCTGAGGCAGAAAGAGGGCAAGTACTTGCCATATACAGAATAAGGGGCAGAGACAGAAATAGAATTCAGGTCACCTGGCTTCCAGATCCCTGCTCCTAACTCCACAATGATGCCTCCTCTAAGCAATAGTCCTCAAACAACACTAGCTTAGAGACCCATTTCCAATGCTTTCTAGTATTATTTGCATTTGAGTGAGCACACTCCCATACCCATATAACCCTCACCCTTTAATTATAATTTGGAGGGTTTCTTTACTCTGCTTCAGCATTTGCTAGTGTTGGTGGGGATGGCACAACCCCTTGGCAAAACTTATAACACAGGGGTGTCCAACCTTTTTGAATGTGGGGCTGGATCATGAACTTTTTATCACCCAGTGGGCTGGCAAGCCATATTCAAAGACATCACAGGAAGCGGTGAAATTCAGCAGGTGAAATTCTATGGCCTGTGTTACACTGGATGTCAGACTGGATGAGACAGAATCTTACAAGGGTGCCACAGAACTTCCCATTGCTTCCACCTTTAATGGGGTCCTTTTGAGTTAGAAAAACAAAGCTTCTAATGGATGCACAGGAGGAGCTAGGCGAAGGCCGCGATGCTGCAGCCTGCACGTGCTGGGCTCTACAGGTGGAGCAGCCATGGGGCAGAAACCCAGGCCACCCAAGCCCCCTGCCCCAGACCCTGTCGTGCCTTGCAAGCCTGCCCAGAAGCTCCCAGCCCAGAGCCAGCAAAAAAAAAAAAAGGGGGGGAGGGCTTCCTCTCTTCCTCTGCCAGGGAGGGAGGAGAAGGAGGCAGAGGAAGTGGAGGTGGTGCAGTGAGCCCGGGCTGGCGCCGTGCGCTCAGAGAGACCTGCAAGCCGGGCATGGGGCAGCACCCAGGCAGCCCGTGGCTGCAAGTTCTTCGCCCGCTGCTGAGAAGATGAACCATGCAGGTGAGTGTGGAGTGGGGCACGCGTGGGGGCCCTGGCATGATGCCTCCTTCTCCCCAGCCACAGCCCCGAGGGGCAGAGCCAGGTGCAAGCAGCAATTTAGCATGGGGGAAGTTGACCGGGGAGGGTCTGGGGGGGGTTTCATCCCCACTCCCTTCACCCCTCGTGTGCCTGGCCAGGCTCTGCTCACTGCCCGCGGTGCTGGCCAGTGCAAGCTCTGCCCAGGACCTCCCCACACCGCACTGATGACCCGCACTTTCTCTGCCAGCTACTCCTCTTCCCACATGCACCATGTTGGCAAAATCAAGCTGATGCGGTGTGTGTGGGAACCTTGTTCCTTCCTCAGCCCTTCAGCAGCCATTAGGAAGCTGCTGAGGGCTGGAGGAGGGACAAGGGGTGGGAATGAAAGTAAACAGCGTTTACTTTCATTTCCCATCGCAGCACGGGCTGTATGTTGGACAAGCCTGAACAGATGAGGCTTTGGTTTGCTTTGGCAGCTCAGGTGACTTGCATAAGGGCCATCTTACACATTGCTTTTTGAGCTGCTCAAATGTTGATTGGTATTAGTGTTAGCTGGAGTTTGGAGCAGTCACACCTTAAAGATAAAAACCTTTTCTGACTGTCCCCGATCTGCACACCTGTGACTTGCCACTAAAGGGCTAGTGAGCAGTGGCCTCACTAGGAGCTACAGGTATGAGTTGCCCCTACAGGGTTGGTGAGCCAGGATAGGCTTCTAGCCCTGCTCTAGGTAGGGATGTGTGAGAGATGGGTTGGAGGAGGGCAGCGGGAACATGAAGCTGGGAGGTGGAGAGTTAATGGAATGGGAATGGGTGATGAAATGGGAGGTGGAAAGGAAATGAGGGGAAGGGTGGTGAAATGAAGGAAGTCAGCTGTTGAAGAATAAAATAAAAAGAAGTAAAAAAAAATTAAAAATTTAGATAAAATAAATTTAAAGAAGCTCTCGTGTTTTAATAAGTTTGGACTGGGATCAAGGACATTTTTCCTGGAGTAGCTGGGAGGTGGGAGTGATGAGAAAAGGTGCTTTTGGGGGAGCTACTGCCCCTGCCACAGGAAGCAAGCCCTAGCTCATGGGGATCTGCTGTAGCCCCCTACTTTGGTTGCCCCCACTCCCTTGACCCCACTCCTGGACCCATTCATGTCTTGCAACCTGGATAGCTGACACATACTCTGCAGGGTATTTGAAGGGGGGTTGCACCCCTGGGGGTAAGAGGGGGAGTTGACTTGGTGCCAGAACCATCCCCTTAGTTCAGGGTGTGGAAAGTTTGGCTACAGAACAGAAGGATGGGGAGGGGACACCACATCCTGGGATGCTGGAGGACTGCAGCTTTCATGGCTAATCTGGTGGGAGTGGCCACACATTAATGGAACGGCAGCTGGGAAACACAGATCAGAGATAAACCTGCCCTGGAGTGGCTTAACTTTAAGCTGCCTAAAATGCATTTAAAACTAGTTTCAGGTGTTAATGTATTAATGATCCAGGGGTTAAGAGCTCCAGAAGCCACCTAAATATAATGTGTAACAAGGCGCTATTTTTGCTCAGCCTATACAATGGAATAATTAGTAAGGGGAAGGCTAAATCTATAGCAAGAGCATAAGACTGTCCTCCACAAAGACTTAAAAAAATACCCTGCTATGGTACAGACTTAGTTATCCCTTGGGGAGCCCTAGTGAACAACTGTTCTCCCAGATCCTGGTGCACCCCCCTTATATACTTATAGGCTCCCAGCAAGTCCCCCCTGAACCTTCTCTTCTCCAAGTGGAAGAGTCCCATGTCCCTCAGTCTCTCCTTGTAAGCTCTCGTGGCCTTTGATCATGCAGGTGGCTCTCCTTTGGACTCTCTCAAGTGAGGGGGCCCAAAACCAGACACAGTATTCCAGCTGTGGCCTCACCAAGGCCGAATAAAGCAGGAGAATGATGTCCCTGGGTTTGCTTGAGTTGCATTGGTGGATGCATGCCAGAGTTTGGTTTGCTTTTCCGGCTATGGCATCGCATTGGTGGTTCATGTTCATCTTGTGTTCAACCAAGATCCCCAAGTCTCTTTCGGTCATGGTGCTAGTGAGCGTAGTACTGCCAAGGCTATAAGTATGATGCTGTTTTTTCCTCTGAAGTTGGAGCACCCTGTACTTCTCTACATTAAATGCCATCAGGTTTTGGCCTGCCCACCTTGTGAGCCTGTCCAGATTTGCCTGTATCCCCAGCCTATCCTCCAGTGTCACCACCTTCCCCCTCCATAGTTTAGTGTCATCCTCAAACTTTGCCAGTCTGCATCTGACACCTGAATCCTTCTGCACACAAAGTTGCATGGACTTAACTAAGCCAGCTTCTGTGTTGACTTAGCTCAGTCCATTAACAATGAAGTTCAATAAAATGGCTGTGAGGTGCCTGTTTGCTGATCAGAGTTGGTCCACAAGCAGTATGCATTGATTCAACAAAATTGGCTATAATCTAGTTTATTGCTGCAACTTTTGTGCCCAGGTAAGACTTAAGCATGAATGATTTTACACATTTTGGCCAGAACAAGAAAGAATAATTGTTTCCATCTTCCCAAGCAGACTTCTCTGTAGAGATAGAAATAGTTTCTTTCTGAAGGTTTTCATCCTCCAGACAGTGCAAGATAAATTTAGAATAGAACAATTACCCTCCTCAAGACTTCTTTTTGTAGAAAGGCATGTGCTTGGCACAGATACTTTTATACTGCATTATATTTTCTATAAGACTGCTTTCTCCTAGCTATCTGAAATCTCCAGAATAAGATTTATTCCCAATCCCTGTATAATATACTTAAAATTATCTAAAGACCCTTTCTTCCAAACCTTTCCTAACACATCCAGATGCAAAATGCTATTTTGTCAAATGGTGGAACGAAAAAAGTTGAATGATTCCTTTTACTTTGCATTCAATCAACAACAATTACAGAGTCAGCTGCTCATCAGTTGCTAAGTATTAGATATGGAGGATGTACATTGCTGTATGAGAGACCAAATAACATTCAGGCGAAAATCCAGCCAACCCATCCTCATCAGCTTTTAAAAGGAATTTTCTCTTAATATATTTTCTTCTTTTAAAAACAAAGACATTTTTAAAGGAATTCTTGGAAACTGAAAATTATTTGGTATGATAGAAATGCAAGATAGTCTTCATTTAGTGCTCTTGTACTCCACCCTCTGAGAAAAAGCTCTGCTTTGAACTACTTGCAATACATCATTGTCATCTATTGGATGCTGTAGGGAACTCAGTTATACAATCTGCACCTGGAGGATCATACCCAACTGGCAGCTATTGAAAAAGGCATATTTTACCCTAATGTGTTGAAGGGGGCTGATGCTATATGTCTTCTCTCTTTTTACTCACTGCACAACAGAAGCTTGTACCCTAACACCCTAGGGGAAGTTATTGAAGCTCCCAAACCTGCTTTAGCTCAAACAATGAAACAGTAAAATAAACCAGAAGAAAATGGGCAGACAGTATCAGTGCCCTCACTAGCTTGAACCTCTAGATTTTGAAGGTTTTAAGAGGAGCAGTGAGGTGAGTTTCAAAGATTTTTTTTCACTCCGTTTCATTGAAACGCACAGTCATTTCACTTGGGCCCTCAAGGTCTTAACTGCATATACATTTAGGGGAGTGAATGAGACCTGGTTAGATAATGATCTGTTGTCTTTCCTGAGCCCAGGTGAATTTGAAGGAGAGCATAGAAGCAGAGAAAACCACTATCAGTTAGTTTCAGTTACCTCTTAATATAAACTCTAGATTGGACCAGGACCCAAGAGTCTTAAATGTTTATGCAATAAGTAAGTTTCTGTGTGTGAATTTGACAGAACATGATTCAGTCCATGTGAAAGTCCTGTGTTCACCTTGTAGCAGCACCTTAGTTTTATTAACCTGTCACATGAGGTAGATTAATATTTCCTCTAATACTATATGCACTTGCCACGCCCTCATCCTTTTCTCCTCATGTTGTATCCCTTCCTCAGTCCTTAATGCCATTTTCTTTTTCCTTTCTTTCATATCCAGCTATCTGCTTTCCCACCTTTTCCCTCCCCTGGATTTTATTCTTTTTTCCAACATCCCAATTAATACCCCTCTAAACCAGGGATGGGCACATGGCTGTTGGAGGAGCTGGTCTGGGGCCAGAATCTTGTAGCAGTGACAGCATGGCCCAGAGCTGGGGCAGAACTGTGATCCTCTGCTCATACGCCCCAGGCAGGGGCATGCAGGCAGTGTACTGTGGCTCTGACCTGATTCCAGACCATGCTGTCACTGCTGCAAGATCCCAGCCCTGGCCCTGGAGCAGTTCTCTGCCCTGCTGTGCCAGTTTCCATGAAAATCCTGACTCCATGCTGTCATGGCCCTGCTGATGCTGGGGTCTCCAGGGAAACTGGCTGCAGTGACATGGGCAGGGGCTGCTGGGAAATGAAGTCCAGCTGCTGGCCAGATTCACCATTTTTCCTACCCCTGCTCTAAACCAGTGTTTCTCAACCTACTCCTGCTCTAAGCCAGTGTTTCTCAACCAGTAGGTGCACACATACACCTTACCAACTCAGGCATATACACATCCAAGATTACCAGTCTAAGCACATGCATACCTATCATCAATTCAAGCACATACACACTATACACAGTAAAAATTAGACAAAATCAGTTGTCAATATTCGCACACCCAATGCACATACGTGAATCACTAACTCGTACATCACGCACACAATGATATATATATATATTTGCCAGTTCGCACGCATACCACCCACCTACACAGACACAGAGGTGAGTTCCTAACTTTTCCAGAAGGAAGGGAAGGAGGGAGATGGATGGGAGTTAAGATTGGGGGGTGGAGGGGTGGAACTGAGAGCGTGAAAGTGCCAGGAGTGCAAGCAGAGGAGAGATGGAGTTGAGAGGAGATCAGGAAAATGGGTGTTGGAGCCAAGAATTAAGATGGGGCTGGGGTCAGGCTGCAGTAAAACCCAACCCAACTTGTAGTTACAAATAACAGTGGTTTTACTGAACAGGAAAAGATGGTGACATAATATATGGGCTATACAGCTTATCGGTTCCTTTGCACCCACTCACACACGCACACACAGAATGGCAGCAGGGGTTAAAGAGACTTGGTAGAGTGGCTGAAGTCTGGGAGGAAAGAGTTGGAGGAGGAAAGGTATGGGTAATATCTACCTATCCCAGGCTGAGTTGATCCTTCATGGCCAGGTGGGGTCTCCTTCAGCAAGGTGTTGTCCAGAGTGGGTCGCCGGCAGGGCCTCTGGGATGGATAGGTGGTGTGATGTGGAGCTGCTCTGATCCAGATGGAAATGACATTCCCACTGGGTCTGTCTTCACTATCCCTCTTTATAGGGGCAGACCTTCTGTAACTCTAGTGGCAGGGGCATGCCCAAGCAAGGGTCAGCCCTGGTGTACTGAGCATGTACACTCCAGGAGACGTTGTGCAGTTTCTGGTGTCTGTGTTACAACGGTGGGTTGGCTGTTTTCTGCAGCAGTCTGTTTTCCAAATCTCAAGCCAGGGAGGGTCAATGCAGGGTGATGGTTGGGTTGTCAAGTTAATGGTTCAGTCATTCAGGGGGAGCTATTTTTAGACCTACTGCCATTGTCTGTCAATCACCCACTCATTCAAGGAACTGGTTTACATGTGAAGGGGGAGTCATGAGTCACACAGTTACAAAAGAGTTACAATAAGATATGCCTGGGCAGGGGACACAACATAGGGACTTGACATGACTTAACATGACTTATGCTGACTTACACATGTAGGCCTAAATCATATAGTATTAATAAAAAAGGAAAAATCAGTAAAACAGTAATCACACAATATAAGACAGTAAAAAACAATATAAACATAATAATTATACTGTTGCAGGGCACCTCAGTGCTCCTGCTCCTAGAGAGGGGAAAGCCGCCAGAGGAGAAGCTCTGACAGTACATAAGGAGCCCCAGCGGAGATAATGAACACAGCTGCAGGTTGCCAGGGCAACTGATAAGAATCAGCTGGCCAGAAGGGGGCAGGGCCTGGCCCTTATAAAGCCCAGGGCTGAAACCAGGCTAGCAGTTCCCTGCCAGTGGTCAGAGAGGCAGGAGCTCATGGGGCTAAGATGTGGGTACTGCTCAAGCAGGCTGAAGGATGGTGGCTCTGCGGCACAAGAGCTATGTTGTTGCAGCCAGGTGGCCTTAAGTTACAGCCAGGAGGCTTGCGTTTTGTTTGGTTAGTGTTTGTATTACAACCGGAGGCTTGGGTGAGGCTGTAGGGGTTGGAGGAGGCCTCATAGGGACCCCATAGGGGTGGGGTACCCTAGCGCCAGTGAAGGCGCAGTGCTTGTGGGGCTCACAGAGTGTGAGGACCCCGGCGCCAGTGAGGGCGCAGCGCCAGTGCAGGCGCAGCATACAGTGAGGAGCGCAACCAGCGGGTTGCGGGCGGGGAACAAAGACCCCGGGTTGTGTGTGGGGTATGTAGACCCCAGCCCCAGAATGGGGCAGCATTGAGAAGCCCTAGCGTGGGCATGGTGAGCCCCAAAGAGGGGGAGCGCCATATTGGAGTATTGAGAAGCCTGAGAGGGGCGATCACCGAGAAGCCCGAGAGGGGCGTAGTAGACCCGGTAGCAGGCCTGCACTGCAGGGAAAGCCCAGGGCAGGGTGCTGCGGTGGTCCCCGGCAAAGGGGGATAGCAGCGCGGTAAGCCCGAGGGACAGGGTGCTGCGATGGTCCCCAAGAAAAGGGGATAGCGGCACAGCACCCAGGAAAGGGGGAAGCAGTGCGGTGGGCCTTAGAGACCGTAGGGTCTGGTAGGAAGTCCCAGAGTGGACAAGAGTCCCAAGGAGGGACGATATTTTAGGGAGAGAGCCCAGAGGGGGCATACCGAGGACCCCGAGAGGGGCGACACGTTAGAGAAGGCCCGAGGGAGAGAGCGGGCAAGTATACGGAGGAGGCCCAGAGAGTGGGCATATGTTTATGGTGACCGGACAACGTCTTTCCCATCAGCGAGGCTTGGGGCGTGGTGTTAGGGGTGGTAGGAGTCACGCGTAGCCCGTAAGGCTAGGGTGCCCCAAGGCACCCATGGGTGCAGGATAAGACCCACGAGGGGTCCAGGAGTTTATGTGCCCAAGGAGACACAAGGCAGCCTCCCGAACCTACTGAACATCAAAGACGTGGCGGGCGAGAAATAGAGGGTGCCCTTGGGCCGAATTGGCATGGAGAGAGGGCCTTAAGGAGACTACGGCCCTCCTAAAGGACCCCACCGTGACATATACAATATAAAACAGTAGACATCCATGTCAAAATAGCAGGGCACTTATTTGCAAAGAAGGAGCGAGCAAAAGAAAAAAATTGCTACTAAAATAAAATGCTAAAACTTATCCTATGTCTTGGCTTGCTCATCATTATCTATAGGGAACAGAGAGGGAGATAAAAAGTCAAAAATAGTTGGGGAAGGGAAAGGAATGAATTTCTATATATATCAAAAGAAAACTGGGGGTTGTTACAAAATGAGTAAGCAAAGACTCAAAAGATTTGGTTTCACCTTTTCAGAAACATTGACTAAATATGAAGGAGGTATTCCAGATGACAAGAAACAGAAGACTGTTAACAGGATGACAGATACATTCAGTATAGATTCTCAAAAACTAGAAATGATAATGCACCTATTTTATTATGTGCCATATGTGGAGAAACATTAGCCCATTCTCAAGCTACTTGACACCAAGGCTAAGAATCCAAGATGCTTGATCAATCCTTGATTGTGTGACGGGCTGGCTGGCAGTGATTAAGCCCAGGGGTTTTGAAAGGGCAAAAGGTGATTGGAGGATTTGGGATTCCCTTTCCTCACCAGTCAGGCCCCAGAGACTCACCCCCCATGTCCCCTGATTGGCCCTGTGGGTCACCTGGAGGGGGATAAAAGGGACAGCGTGGCTGACTCCGGGAGAGACCAGTGAGGGACCACGAGGAAGGAGCTTCAAAGAGCTGAGCCAGCAGGGCGGAAGCAGTTGCCCCAGAAGAGCCTGAAGGAGCGGGGCCTGCAGGCAGCAGTTGGACCCTCAGCAGCACAGTGTGCGGTGGGCAGGAGAGGCTTCCTGCTGGGCTCCAGGATCCCCCTACGAGAGGCTGCGGCCAGCAGGAGAGGCTTCCCACTTCAGCAAGGATCTGAGCAGCGACCTGAGAGGTTCCCAGCTTGGCTTCCGGCTCCTCCAATCAGAGGCCAGGCAGCTTGACGTGAGGCCGAGGCGCCAAGAAAGTCAAGACCCCTAGCAGTTTGGAGCAGTGCTACCAGTAGTGGCTGTGTGGTAATGTTTCTGCCTACTATGTAAGAGATCCAAGTTTAAGTCCCAGATGGGGTGACTTGGGGTGAGTGAGCTAACAAGAAGCAAATCTTCTTGCAGTGGAAAGGGGCCATTGTGTTCTCACCCATTCTCCCCCTGCAGGTACCTAGGCCCTGTATTTCCTTGTCCTTTGACATTTTGTATTTTGTGCCTTTTTATATTTCACCAGTCAGTATTGTTTGCTCTGCTGTTTGTGTTTTATATTTTGTTAACCCTGTCTTTTGTCAATGATTGTAAGTGTCTAACCTCTGTTGAATCCTGCCCCCTTGAGGCATTGTAGTGTCCACTATAGCCCCTGATTTATGCCTGTTATGTTCCCAGTATTGTTCCCTCATTAAAAGGTATATGGTTAAGTCCCCAGTGGTGGTCTGGCTCTGCTCTATAGGGGGAGGAGAGTCCTTACACCTCCCATAGCGCTTGTGCACCTGGTTTGATCCCTTCAATTGGAGAGGGGGTACCTCTTGGAGTACCACCCAGGTTATAATTGGTTTAAACTAGTGCAGAATTAGCACAGCAGAGAATTTGAAATAGGCAAATTCTTTGAACTCACTTTCTGAAACAAAGCTAGTGCTTCCTCTTAGGGTAGGAGTACTGCATTTAGTTTTAGCTCCTCTGAGAGTTCAGTGCCACAATTCAGTTCCTAGAACTGAATATCAGCAAATACTGGAACTGTTCCTTGTTCTATTTCTGACATGAATGTTATCAACACAACTGAAACAATATGACTTGAAGAGGTGCAAGCACAAGCAATTATTTTGATTATAGCTACATTGCTTTTCTGATCAAACTTGTATATGCTGACACACATTTCCAGCCTTTCAGCCTCTCTTAGTGCTTTTGCAGTGAGCACAAACCCCTGGATATATAATCTTACCCAGACATTAGAAACATTCAGGTCTGGATGTAAATTTGAATTTTGTAGCTTCATCTATCTAGAGTTAGCTACCCCAGATCTTAAAGCATCGTTGTCATCAACTTCTTTGTGTATTCTGGAGTATGCTAGTGTAGATGAGGTTGTCAGTGAAGACACGAACCTCTTGAAAAGCTATTGCACAACCTTGCCAGGAAGGTGCTAGATGTGCTCAAATATGGAAGCAAATCCAAAATGAACTTTCTATAAAAGTAGGCCAGGTGCAGACATTTTCTCAGTTCTCTTTCCTTTTTTGCTTCTACCCACGTGCTAGCAGTATCTGTCTTGGCAGAACTGATGGACAATTCTCCTTAGATATTATATGGCTTAAGTCCGGCACCTGGGAGTTCAATATGCTACATTTGGATGCTGCAGCCAGATGAAAACATTTAGGCAATTTAAATGTTCCCAGGAAGTCCTTTTAAAAACAATCACATCATGGAGGTAACTTAACTTGTGGCCCCCTACAAGTCTGCTAAAATCAAACCCATTAACCTTTGAGAGGTACTGAGGGAATTATAAAGACCTGAAATAATCACATTGCATTGGAAAGTCTGTTTTTATGAGAAATGTAGATGCTGGATGGTCTCTTGGATACATCTCCATTTTTCAGAACCACATGTTTAAATCAACAGAGAATCATTGCACCCAGATCAGTACATCTGAAGTACCATCCTTTCAAGAATGCTCAGTTATTTTGCACTGCTTTTTTTTTAAGCTTCTGGAAATCCATGCATAGACAGCTAGAAACATTTTTATATTTTCCTAGTAGTGCTTAGCTTATTCAATCCCTATTTGCCTGTTGTGGAACAGACCCATGCAGGACTGAGACGTTCTGATTTGTTTTCAGACAGGTTTGCTGGAGTAAATACAGATAGGAAAGACTCACTATGCTGAGCTTTTCTTTACTTACTGTGCTTGGTT
Source organism: Alligator mississippiensis (assembly GCF_030867095.1). Taxonomy (NCBI): domain Eukaryota; kingdom Metazoa; phylum Chordata; order Crocodylia; family Alligatoridae; genus Alligator; species Alligator mississippiensis. The sequence goes on from NC_081824.1 coordinate 240,002,729, forward strand.
TTCTGTTTACACTCAGGCACCAACTTAAATGGTGTGGGTTTTTTTACTTCCACCAGAATGAGAGGAGAATCAGGTCCATCAAGTCCAAGCATAGTCAAAATGTAGGCTTTCAGGCAAACTTCTTTCTGCTTTGGTAGAACAGGGGCAAAACTGTATTCTAAATTACCTGGGTACAGCCTCTGTTGACTGTGGCTGTGCATAGACAAAACAATATTTACGTTAATGTTGACACAACTGCATTTGTGTTTGCATGCCCTGGGATTTCCAGCTGCTGTAAAGTCCATTTAGCACCTTAAACTAACACTACTCAGAGATGTGTTAATTTGCGGCACTTTCCAGTTATGCCACTCCAACTGTGGATTTGTTCATGCAAAAAGCCAGAGACTCCAAAGACTTCTAATTAATCCACTTTGCCACGAGGGGGCACTGTGTTCTGGTCTTTAGCCAGTAGGTGCCACTGTGTGTTGTTTTTTACCCTCCTTCACTCCTCCCTCACAGCACACAGTTCAGGTCGGGATGGGTCAGCTCAGACCAATTATTATTTTAAAATGGGGGATACAAATAATCCCTTAATTTTCTACCCTCTCTTAATTCTCCCTCCCCACCACCAATAGTCTATGCCCTCCCCCCAGCCCATGTACACTCCTGTCCTCCTGACCCCCGCATGTATCTTCCACCTGTGACCCCCCCACACCCCCCGTCATGTGCTACCACTGCAGTGGACATCGTTTCTAATGACAGTTGCAGCATCACCATAATGGTAAGTAGTTTGAAACTTTGGACTGAGTGGTTATATGACTTCCTTCAGTATTGCAAACCTTCTGAACTTCATAGATTTAATAGGTTTCATAGACAGGATTGGAAGGGACCTCAGAAGATCATTGAGTCCAGCCTCCTGCCCCAAGGGCAGGAAGTCAGCTAAGTTCAAAGGATCCCAGCAAGATAAACATCCAAACACTTTGTTAAAGGAGTCCAGAGTAGGTGCTTGCACCACCTCTGGAGGGAGTCTATTCCAGGCCTTGGGGACTCAGACAGTAAAGAAGTTTTTCCTTATGTCCAGCCTAAAATGGTCTTGGGTTTGTGACCATTGGAAACTTGTCATCCCTTGGGGCACTTTGGTGAACAAGCATGCCCCCAGATCTTCATGCACACCCCTGATGTATTTATAGGCTGCCACCAGGTCACCCCTGAGCCTGCGCTTTTCCAGGCTGAAGAGTCCCATGTCTCTCAGCCTCTCTTCATAAGGCCTATTCTCTTGTCCTCTGATCATGTTTGTAGATCTCCTTTGGACTCTCTCAAGATTATTCATGTCCTTCCTGAAGTAGGGGGCCCAAAACTGGACACAGTGCTCCAGCTGCAGACTCACCAAGGCCGAGTACAGTGGGAGGATGACATCCTGAGATTTACTTGAAAAGCATCTATGGATGCAAGCCATGGTTTGGTTTGTGTTACCAGCTGTGACATCACATTGGTGGCTCACGTTCATCTTGTGGTCAATCATTACCCCCAAGTCTCTTTTGGCCATGGTGCTAGTGAGCGTACTGCAGGGTTTTTTTTCCCCAAGGTGGAGTACCTTGCATTTGTTGGTATTAAATGTTATCAAGTTTGTATCTGCCCACTTTTTAAGCCTATCCAAGTCAGCCTAGATCACCAACCTATCCTCAGGTGTGGATGCTCTACCCCAAAGTTTACCCGCAAACTTATCCGGTCCACTTCTGACACTGGTATCCACATCATGGATAAAGATGTTAAAGAGAATGCATCCAAAGGCAGAGTCTTGGGGGGCACCACTGGTCATGGAGCACCATGATGAGTCACTTTCATTGACCACCACTATCTGGGTCTGGCCTCGGAGCCAATTCCTCAGCCATCGAACTATGATGTAACTGAGGCCACAGTTGGCCAATTTTTCCAAGAGGAGATCATGGGACACAAGATCAAAGGCTTTTTTAAAGTCCAGATATATGATGTAAATCTCTTCTCCCTTGTCCAAGTGATATGTCACTTGGTCATAGAAGATGAAATTGGTCAGGCAACACCTACCCACAACAAACCTGTGCTGGCTGTGCCTCACGATGTTGCCATCAGCCAACTTGTCAAGAATGGTCTCTTTGATAATTTTTTCCAGAATCTTTCAAGGGATTGAGATCAAGCTGACTGGCCTGTAGTTCCCTGGATCCACTTTCTTCCCTTTCTTGAACTTCATCACATTCCATTTCAGAACCACAACCAAAAGTCCATGGGCAGGACACTGCCTGCCAGACCTGATGCCCAGGATATATAGCATCGCAGGTGATATTTAGGTAATATGTCCCACCAAACTTGTGTGGGGGAGAGGGGCAAAAGTCTGGTTTTCAACTGCACATGAAACCGTGCTCCTCTTCCTCTTCTTCCTTTTTCCCTCTCCTCACAGAAAACTTTTGCAGGCGGAACTTGCCAGGGGCGTCAACCAGCCCACAGCCCAGTGACTAGGACAGTAGAGTGAAGATAGTGAAGAGGATTAGAGTGAAAATATTTTCAGATTTTTTTTTTTTTTTTTTTTACATTTTATATATATTTTATGTTGTTAAGTTGTATATAGTTATTGTTAAAGCTGCAGTGTTTTCAGTAGAGTGTTTTATTTTTGCTCTATATAAGTGTCATGTTTTCTTTGGGGTGGGTAGTTGGGTTGGTTTTTAAAGACCGTGCCCACCTTAGCATGGTGGGGATGCTGTGCTTGGGGTGTTTTTATGGAGTTACAGCACTACTGGAAAGAGTTGCAAAGAGTTGCAGGGTGGACTGCTATCCAGAGGGAGGGAGGTCAAATGCTTGTTAAGTGCTAGCTAGGGCGAGGTGAAGCCAGCATGTCTTGTAAGAAAAAAGACCAAACAACTCCACTCACCCCCAGCATCAAGCAAGGAATTTGCAAGACTTCTCCATGCATAGACCTCCCAGGGCCTTTAGCCTTTAGTAAGTCTTTAAATATTTTAATAAGTCTTTAATGCATTATAATGCATTTCATATGCATGGTCACTGAGGCGAGCGGGAGGTTGGGGTTAACACCTGCTGCCACAGTTCCAAAACAGCTTCTTTTTTCTGAATTATTTCTTTGCAGGCTGTATTGTTATGGGAGGTTTAATGCAAAAAATGATTTTTTTCCAATGCTTTCTTTGCAATGCAATGTTTTATTTACAAAATCCTACATGCAGCACCTTTTGGAGATGGGTTTGCAGAACTTCCCCCCCCCCTACCGACTGTTGGCTGCAACCCACTCCCCCTTCTGGAGAGAGCTCATCAAATTTTGTTCAGGATTGCTTTGTCCTCCCTTGCCATATCTCTCCTCTCAGTCTTCTCAAAGGACAGGGAGAAGGAGAGAGGGAAACAAGGAACAGTAGTCCCAAGGTACCCCAGGGTAATCTCTTCAGCTACCTCTAGGCCTCTGCAGAATCAAGTGTATTCAAAGAAAGCATAATTGTGGGAGAACTTCATTTAATCCAAATTCAAGAAATTTGTAATACGTCCTTCTACACCAGGTATTGGCATGTCCTTATCAGATGGGCCTCAGCTAAGCAGGGAGCTGCTAATTAGTCAAGGCCAGGGTTTTAAAAAGTACTCTGCTTCCTATAGAGAGGTCAATAATATGCCTGGAGATAGCTTCTGAGGTGCCTGGAGGGGAGGCCACCCAATCTGAAATATGGGCCATGACAGCTTTGTGTCTAGCCTGTGAAGCTGCTGCACCCCTGCCTCTGGCCAGCTGAAAACCACTCCCCCGCTCCCAGGTCCATGCCCTCAAATCAAGCAAGAACAAGTACAAATCAGATTGTTTGATCCTCATCTTTATTTTTTTCCACAATAAATTGAATTGCAATCAATTTGATTGAGAAATCACAATAAAGATAAAACAGTATAGACTTTTTAAAACTAAACAATGCCATTGGTAGTCAACTGGGGAATACATTTTTTTTTTTTTTTAAACAGTACAGCCATTGCCAGCAAACACAATACAATAGGATAAAACACCAATTCAGAATATGCTCCCAAGGTCCCTTGCGTAATCCCTTGATATGATATGGATGGATGGAGGGCTGCATGGTGGGAGAGCAAAAGGGAGGGAGGCAGGCAGGCAGGCAGGCAGCCTGATTACTGGCCCTTCCTGGTTACTGATGATTTTTATGGAGTCATGGCATTACTGGAAAGTTGCAGGGTGGGCCGTTATCAGATGGAGGGAGGTTGAATGCTTGGCCAGTGCTAGTGTAAAAAAAAAAAATCATCAGCATTTTCTTGCAAGAAAGAAGATTAAACAAACCCACCCACAAAGCTTATTTAGGGCCCCAGGTACAGTCCCCTAGGGGCCCCCTCAGGTGGAGATGTATGGCCCAACTCAACTAGCTGTTTGAGTCAGGCCATGGATGGGTGGGGTGTGGGACAGGGAGGGAGGCATCCTGCCTCTCCCCCCCCCCCGCCCTTCATGGTTACTGAACTTGTCCCAGCAGGAAGATGGCTGGGTCAAAGGGGGGGGCAGGACCCAGGCATGGTACCAAAGGGCCCTCTCAGTTGGGGGCCCCAGGCACAATCCCCTAGGGGCCCCCTCAGATGAATGGCCCAACTCAGCTGCCTAGCTGAGTCAGGACACGCTACCCTCCATTACATAGTAACTTTGGAATCTTTGCTGGCCACAAAGCTTAGGGAGAGCCCCCGCAGGTGCGGGGGGGGGGGGGAGGGGGGGAAAACAGGACTTTGATTTGTGGAAGGAAGGAAGATTTTAAATAAATAACGATAACAGAAAGTAGAAGAAACTCAAGGAGACAGAACCCTGAATGAAAGAGTGGCGGGTGGGTGTCAGAAGACATGTACCCCAGGACAAATTTTCTGGGACATGGTCAGTAACCAGGAGGAGGGTGAGAAGACTATGAAATGGGCCTGCAGAACTTGTACAAATCGAGCTGATGCTCAGACCAAAGCCAGTGAAGAAAGCTCAGCTTCCTTTGTGGCCAGCAATGATCTGAAAGTTACTAGGGTGCAACAGAGAGGTGTAAGGCAGAGGTGGGTAGGTGGGGTGAAGATCCTGCAGTCCTGGGCCAGCTACCCCAGAGGTCTTGGCCAACAACCAAGAAGAAAGCCTCCGCAAGGTGTAAGGCTGAGGTGGGCAAGTGGGGCGAAGAGTCTACTACCCGTGTTGCTCAAATTGCCAATTGCTCAAATCATGAGTGAGACTTTATAAAGGGGGAGAAGTCAAGGTGCCATGTTTATTGATTACATGAGTTAGACAGAGGTTTGGATACACCATTCATACAACAAACAAACACAGGCAAATCATCATACACATAGGCATACAGATACACAAAACAACCATTCCATCTACACATACACCAGATACAGTTACCAGCAATAGTTGCTCAATATCAGCCAAGGGTAGCCAACCCGGGCTTATTGAGTAGATGATGATGATTTGAAGATAGCAGATTTGAAGATAACAGCCGGAGAGGGGTGAACAGCTGCATCTGTGCTCTGATGAAACATCATTAAAGAGACTCACCCAACTTGGCATTGTCAAGGTGTTCTTTTATAGGGAGTGGCATCCTTTGTTATAGTGCTTTGGGGTTTTTCCATACCCAGCTTCTGTTTTTGTGATTGTTCTTCTTTTGTCTTCAGCTTATCTCAGCCTTGGAGTGTTCTTGCTGCCCGTCTGGCAGGATGGGTACATTCCTTCTCCTTGTTATCTTTGTGCCCTAGGCCTAAAAGGGATTCTTCAGCCATTCATTAATTAGTTTACTGACTGGTAACTTACATTTGGCACCTTGTTGCTTACATAAACAGTTAAATCTTCTTCTCCCATCTCTATGCAACTCTCTCACCATTCACCCTTTTATACACACTCATACATGAAGGCTATGCAGAGTTAATTCACTTATGTCAATCAGAAGGATACAAAATGGAGTTTAAGTTGCTTTGTCTTGCAGGACAAGACTAACGTGGTTATATTTCACTACTATTACAATCTATGTTAACATCAGCTACATTGGTTCAGTTCATGCTACACCCAGACCCTGGAGGTCTTGGCCAGCAACCAAAAAGAAGGCCTCCACAATTCAGAAAAGAAACTCAAGCCTCAGCTTCCTTAGTGAAAGGCTTGACCTGCACCCTGAACCCTCTGCAGCAATGAATGAAATGTGCTTGCAGAACTTGTCTAGCTTGTGCTGATACAGGACATGGCCATTAATCAGGAGGAGGGCAAGAAGACTATATGAAGTAGGCCTGCAGAACTTGTGTAAATTTAGCTGATGCTCAGGCCAAAGCCAGTGAAGAAGCCTCAGCTTCTGCCACTGCAGTGGTCATAGCTCAGGAGCACAGCTTCCTTTGTGGCCAGAAATGATTTGAAAGTTCCAAGGGTGCAACAGAGAGGTGAAGAGGTGGGCAAGTGGGGCGAAGAACCTGCAGGCCTGGGCTTACTACCTGGACCCTGGGAAGAAACTTGCCGGAGGTCTTGGCCTGCAACCAAGAAGAAAGCCTCCACATTTTTGGCCAGAAACAATCCTCTAATTACAATTCCATAATACACTTATTAGAAAACAGGGCCAGCAACCAGGAGGACTACAATAATATAAAATGGATCTGCAGAACTTGTGCAACTCTTACCATATTCAAGCTGATGCTTGGGCCAAAGCTTGTGGCATGAGCCACAATTCAAGTAGTATACAGAAGAGAAACCTCAACAGTACTTGTGGCCAGTAATCAGGAAAGGAAATAATATAAGTTCAGTAAAGGTAGTATGTAAAGCAGAAAGGTATATATCTCTCTCTTCTCCATGGGAATAGAGGGACCTAGGCACAAGCTTGAACCAGGAAGTGGGCATTTCCCTCCCCCTGCCATGGAGAAAGAGGCAGGGAGGGCACAATCACCTGCCTTACACTCAGTATCTGTTTTCTCATCATAAGGAATCAAACAGTAATTATAAAAGTCTATAAAATATATTGGCTATACATATATGGTGGAGGCTAGGATTGTGTCATGTGTGCAGGGTAATAAGGCATACCTACCTGCTTTGAAATGCTGTGATAAGGAATTGAACCATTACAGTTACTATTTGAATTTATAGTATTATTGAATCCTATTATTAGTATTACCTGTTATTATATTATGTCTATATAAGTCATGATGAAAGTCAACTATAACTATAATGCATACTAGTTCAGTTGAGAGAATCCTGAAGGAAATGTTGTCACCCTCTTCATCTTCTCTTTCTTCCTTTCTCTTTCTGCCTCTTGTCACACCAACAGGGATCAATCAGCCTGTGGCTAGCAGTGGAAGGGGATCTAAAAACCGGAGGGAGGGAGGATAGAAAGAGCATCGGAATTTGTATTGGTACCTCTTGTGCATCTCGTGTACCTTCCTTCATGTCCATAAAATTCCACCAGCCCCATTTACAATACATTTAAACTAAATAATGCATCCCCCCCGACCAGAGATGACCCTATCAGGGTGAAAGGCAGTGACGTACCAATGGCAGCAGGAAGTGCGGTCACCCCGGCACGGACACAAAGGGGGCACTATTGGCAGGTGCAAAGGGAGCACCACCACTCCACACTGATCACCCCTCCCCCCCACCATCGAAACTACCACAGAAGGTGGCTTTTCTGGGGAGCATGGGATTGAGGGTGGTGGCATCCTCAGCTTGTCCCTCAGGCACCCACAGTATGCCACTGGTGCAGGGCCTTGTGCAAATTAGCCCCTCCCCACTCTGCAGAGTTGATCCTGCATGCTACGGTGGTGGGGGAGGGGAGTTGGAGAACATCTGGATGTGAGGGTGGTGGCAGTGCTGAGGAGTTACCCCATCTGCTCCGCTCATCTTTGTGGGGCCCCCAAAGCACTGTGCCCAGGATGGTTACTTGTATTCACACCTCCTAGGGTGACCCTGCCACCCTCAGGGCACAGACAAGGGTCAGGTGTTTCTTACCAAAGGTGGTGTGTAGTACACTGCCATGTCCTCTTTCCAGTTGCATGTTGCAGAGGTGCAGGCATCAAATAGCACTTAAAGCTTCACTGCACCCCACTTGATCAGCCTGCAGTCTTCTCGAACCCTGGATTTGTACTGCTGTATCCCCCAGAGGCAAGTCTCGTGACTGGGATGAGTCCTTCTCTGCCCCTGCTGTGCTGTCATCCCTCACCTTCATCAATACAGTGAACATGTACCCAGACCTCTTCTCCTGCAATTTACAGTGCTTGAGTAGGGCAACCCCTGTACCCCCACCAGTAGCCTCATTTTGGTGTGGAAAAAAAACAGATACTCTGGTGCTAGACTGGAAAAGAGTGTGGAAAGAAGGCAGAAAAGTTTGCAAAATCCCTGGGTTTGTGTGCAAGCAAAGTAGGTCTTAAATCCCACACTGCCCCCCCCTCACCCACAGCATCACTTTGGTCTTCCAAAAGAAAGGAGACAGTGCCTGGCACCTGGCTGGAAAAGAGTGTGAAAAGAATCTTGAAAAAGCACAGTTTCAAAGTTTCCATCTAGAGAAAATGCAAGTAAGGGTTGTGAAGGATGAGCCAAAGAACCTGGTAAGGCATGAGCCCCTGTGGGCAACTTTGCAAAGTGGCTGGTGGCTTGCAAAAAAGCAAGCCAGGCTCCTGGGGTGTGACACACCACTTCCCTTCTCCCAAATAAGGGAGGTGAAAATAAGGTATTGCCTCAAAAGTGACTTTGCAGAGTGGGTGCTGCCTTTGCAAAATGCTGGTGTGCAGGCCAGCACTTGTATATTGCGACCCATCCAGGCAGCTCCCCCCCCCCCCCCCCCGTTTACCTCTGAAGCCCCCTTGCATATCCATGCAAGAGAGGTTGCCAACCCCTCCCCCCCCCCCCCCCCCCCCCCCCCCGCCAAGCAGCGGGAAAAATGAACAGAGATAAATGTACCCAAACAATGAACAAAATCCACCTTCACAACCAAGCAGTTTAACGGTGGATAGAGAGGCAGACATAGGAAGCCAAGAAACCATGAGGTTTTATTGTTTGCAACACACTATTATAGTTACTTGTACTTCTTCGCCTTCACCCCACCATGACCCTGAAATGCAGTGGTGCCCTCCTGCTGGCAGTCATACAGCCCTCCTGTGACCCCACTGAGTTAAGGGGAACTGGCTTGGCTGTAATTCTCTGCAGAAGCAAGATAAGCAGACCAACTCTTGCTTTTCAGGCGTGGTACCCATTTATTTAGGTACTTCTGCAAATTCTGAAAGGCATCATTGAAAGTGTCCTGTGACCTCAGTAATTCAACATGGGACTCGTCAACCACATCTTTCAAATTCCACATGGTGTCTCGCACTTCCTCAAGGATAGCGTCCACCTTATGCAGTGACTCATGGAGATTGTCCTGCCAAGCAGCTGTGCATTCCACTCTGGCTACTGAGGAGTCCTTGAGCAAGGACTCACAGGACCATCTCTACTTGCTGCAAAAATCTCTGCAGTGCTCTGCTGTAGTGCAAGTGGGGCACTGTTCCAGGAAGCCATGGGTAGCAGTGGCTGATAAAGAAAAAAGCAGTGGTTGCCCTCCCCCCCAAGCGGAAAAAAGTACACCCCCACTATGCAGTGCACAAAATGCTGGCAGGCACAGAAACAGACCCTGCAACAGTGAGGCACCACTTATACTGCCCAAAACTTAAAGGTACTCACTTCAGACACAGGTCCATGACTGCCGCTGACCATGCTAGCTACAAAAAATTAATTAAAGCAAATAATTAGTTTGGTGTCTGTTACATTACAAGCTATCGAACCTGTCATGCACCACTCCTGAAAGAACATGGCAACCCACCTACAGCAAAACATGAATTTCATCCCCCCTGGTTCAAACCCAACTGCCACGGCAGGGTCCTTTAAGAGGGCCATGATCTCCCTATGGCCCCCTCACCGTGCCAAGTCGGCCCAGGGGCACCATCAAATTCTCGCCCGCCACGTCTTTGATGTTTATGTATAGTTGGGAGGCTGCCTTGTGTTTCCTTGGGCACGTAAACTCCTGGACCCCTCGTGGGTCTTATCCTGTACCCTAGCCTTATGGGCTACGCGTAGCTCCTACCAACCCCTAATACCACGCCCCAAGCCTCGCTGATGTGCTGGACGTTGGTCTGTCACAATACACGCCCATTCTCCCGGGCCTCCTCTGTAATCTAGACCACTCCTGGGCCTTCCCTGTAGTCTAGCCCATTCTGGGCTCTCTCTAGTACACAGCCCCTCACTGGGACTCTCACCGAGCCCACTCTGGGCCTTCTCTAAAAGTGTTGTCCCGCTCAGGGACCCTCTAGCGGGTCTCCGATCCTTTAGGCCAACCGCATGGCTAGCCCCTCTGATCCCGGCTCACCGCACTGCTATCCACTTTTGCCGGGGACCACCACAGCACCTTGCCTATCTGAGGGCTGTTGCCGCACTAGCCTACAGCCGGGCTCGCTACGCCCGTCTCGGGCTTCTCAATGGTCTCCCTTCTCTGGGACCTTACATGCCCACGCTGGGCTTCTCAATAGTATCGCCCCCTCTCTGGGGCTCACTGTGCCTACTCTGGGGACTTCTCGGTAGCGCCCCCCCCCCCCCCCGACTCTCAGGCCCACCGTGCTGCTGCCCCCTTCTCCCAGGGCCCACCGTGCCACTACCCCATCTTGCCGGGGGCAACCGCAGCACTCTACCCTGCTTCGGGGTTTGTCACAGCACTAGCCCTTCTACAGAGGCTCACTGTGCCCACACTGGGCTTCCTAGTAATATTGTCCCCTCTCTGGGGCTCGTCGTGCCCTCGCTGGGGCTTCTCACAGCTGCCCCTCTGGGGCTGGGGTCTACATACCTCACACACAACCTGGGGTCTACGTTCCCTGCCCACAACCCACTGGTTGCGCTCCTCACTGGCGCTGCGCCTTCACTGGCACCAAGGTTCCCATACCACTGGGGTTCCCCCTGAGGACACTGCACCCTCACTGGCGCTGCACCCTCACTGGCGCCAGGGTTCCCATACCACTGGGGTTCCCCCCTTTATGAGGATACTGCACCTTGACTGGCGCTAGGGCCCCCACACCATGGTGGGGCCCTTTATGAGGCCTCCTCCAACCCCCATAGCCTCACCCAAACCACCGGTGTAATATCAAAGCCAAACATAAACTCGAGCCTCCTGGCTATAACTCAAACATAAAACCTCCTGGCTAAACCATGGTGCTCAAACCTCTCAGAGCTGCCATCCTTCTCTCAGCTAGAGCGGTTCCTGCATTGCTCACCCCCTAGCTCCAGGAGCTCCTGCCCCTCCAACTGCCAGCAGGGAACTGCCAGCCTGCCCTCAGTCCTGGGCTTTATGAGGGCCAGGCCCTGCCTCCTACAAGCAGCTGGTTCTCCTTAGTTGCCCCGGCAACCCGCAGCTGTGCTTGTTATGTTCTGCCAGGGCTCTCTCTCTCCCTGGCAGTTTCTATTCCCTAGGAGCAGGCACTGAGGTGCCCTGCGACACCAACTAGCATGAACCCGGGCATTGCCTGGCAATGGCAAGAGGCACATTACAAGAGATTTACCAGGTCCAGCATGTTCTTGGGTCTTAGCAAACAGTAGATGATGTATCAGCTGCATGAGTTTCTTCATGACGCTCCACCTCCTCCACTTCATTATCTGTGCTAGTCCATGGAATGGTGGGGCTAAGTAACACTAAGTGTATGGTGAGCAATGGTTCTTCCTGCCACTCGTGGTCATCAAGGAGCAGGGAGTGGTCTCTGTACAGCTGAGACATGCTCATGGTTTCACCCTCAGGAGGGGCTGCTGCTTCCTCATCCTCCTTTTCCTTCTCTTCCTGCCCAACCCTGGTGCTGAAAGTCTCCATACCCAGGTTGTCACCCGAATCCTTGGAGAGTAAGATGGACAGTTTGTCATAGAAGGGGGCAATTGTATGACCTGCCCCAGAATGAGTGTTTGCATCTTTGGCTCTGTAAAACTCTGATCTCAGGGACTTGATCTTGCACCGGACCCAGGCCCAGTCATGATTGTGCCCTCATGCCTGCATGCCTTTTGCAGTCTTGACATAAACAGACTTATTCCTCCTACTTTCCAGCCTGTCTATGATCCTTTGCTCTGACCAAAAGTCTATTAAGTCCTCCAGTTCTTCCCAGGTCCAGTTGGGTCCACAGGCATAGGAGGTATCAGCCTCTTCCATCATTGGCTCCATACTGCTGGCCTTGGCTTTCTGAGACATGGTGAAGCAGTTCATGGTCAAGAGCACAAGCAATTTGTGAAAGGGGGCTGGCAAATTTGAGGTGGGGGGCTTTATACTCAGGCTGTGCTTGCATGAGGGTCTGGGAAAATTCCAAGGATTGTGAAGTAGGAGGACACCTGCAAGTGTCAAAACACCCAAAGCTGATGAAGCACCCAGTTTAACAACAAAAAAGACCTGGTGATGGTGTAAATAAGGCCATTGTACTTTGGGATGGCTACTCAATGGCCTGGAAGTTTGCAAAAATTTATACCAACCTGCCTGCTTGTGCAAAATAATTTTATTACAGAAGCATAGCCTTTTTTCCCTAAAGTGGCAAAAGTTTTGTGTAGCCTACATTACCATGAGAGGAATAGGCAAAGCATTTTTTGTTTGTAAGCTTGGTTACATCAGCAGTTCAGTGGCTGCTAAGCTGAGGATGAAAGAATGTGCAAAAGCCCCAATGCCACAGGGTGCCAGGGTAAAGTGTTGAAAAAGCAGCTACATCAAGCTCCAGACCACACAACACCCTACAGTCTCTGCCCCCCGCTTGGTGCAGATGGGTGAGAAGCAGCTGCTGATGGAGAAAAGCAAAATGGAGAATGAGGATGAAATACGTGACAATGGAGAGCAACACAGTGAAGAGTCTTCCGATGTGTTGAACATGGAGGACATGGGTGAGCAGGAGGAGAAGGTGGCAGTACTTCTTCTGTAAATGCTGTTTACAACTATGCTACAGTGTTCACTGGCAAGTTGTGTTCCTGGTTTAACAGCATTTATGACAATAAGAAGAAGAAGATACAGGTACCCAGAGGACTTGGAATACACAGAGAAAAAGCTAAGAAGTGAAATTTGACTGGGCTCTGTGGAGACACCTGAGGAGGACTAGAATCCGCATGGTATGGGCCCACGAGAGAAGCTGGAACTGGTGGGAGCAAATCAAGCTGATGACTTGGAATGCCCAGCAGTGGTTGGAGATGTTCTGAATGAAAAGGAAGACATTCTATCATATTGTCTCAATGCTGGGGCCCCACATCCCAAGGCAGGACACTAACATGAATCGGGCCATCCCACCAGGCAAGAGGGTTGCAATGGCCATCATGAAACTGGCCAGCTCATCCAGCCTCTGATGCATTGCAAACCAGTTCAGCATGGCTGCCTGCATGGTCGGGCTGGCAACTCATGAGGCATGCCAGCTGCTTAAGGAGATCACTGCAAAAAAACTGTCTGCCTGGCAAATCCACAGCAAGTCATAGATGGGTTTAATGAGAACTGGTTCCCAAACTGCTTGGGGGCTTTAGATAGCACTCACATCCAAGGGCTGTGCCCTGTGGGGAAGGGAGGGCTTTCACAAACAGGAAAGGATATGCCTTCATGATCTTGCAAGCTATGGTGGACCAGTGGGGCTGGTTCATGAACTTTTATACTGGGTGGGCTGGCAGTGCGCATGATGTGCACAGTTCAGAAACTCCCCTCTGCCTGCCCTTGTGGAGAAAAGACACTACACACCCAGAATGGAGGAGACAGTGATCGGTGGTGTTGCTGTTCCCCCAGTTATATTAGCAGATGCTACCTACCCCCTAAAGCCTTGTCTTATAAAGCCTTATGGAGGGAACATCACCGACCCACAGAAGCTGGTTTTTAACTACCGTCCGAGCAGTTGCAGGATGGCCATGGAATGTGCGTTTGGCTGACTGAAAGGACAATGGAGGGCACTTACATGCCAGCTCAAGATGGAGCAAGAAAATATCGTGGCCTTTCTAGTGACAGCCTGCATGCTGCACAATATCTGTGACAGCTGAGGAGAGGTTTTCAAGGACTCGTGAGAAGAAGTGTGACAGGCTGCGGCCAGACAACAGAGACATGTCCGGGCAGCAGAAGCAGCACAGGGACTGAGAAGATATCCTCAAGGAGAGATGGGTTGGGCTTCCCTTGTGTGTGACTGTCTAGCATCATATATGGCTGACAAGAACACCTAGGAGTGCTTTGTTCTTTCTCTTGGTTATGTTAAAATAAATTCATTTACACTTAAAATCTGTGTCTGTCTACAGGGGCGTGCAGTGTTGCGGATGCGGGGCGGAAGAGAGGACAGTCAGGGGAAGGGGGAGAAAATCTGGACTGGACTAGGGGTTTGCTGCTTTCAGACTGTGAGTGGTTTGGGGAAGGGGGGCATTACGCACACGTCACCCACATTTGAATGACCCCCCCTGCCCCTCCCCCCGCCAGGGGTGGAGAAGGTTAACTATTATAGCTTTTGGCAGGCTAGGTGGGTGGGGGACCAAGCCAAACAGCAACCCACATTTTCAAAAAGATTCCAAAAACATTTATTAAAAAATTCACACACCTCCAAAAGCCGTGTGTGGCACTACACAAACAGATTGACAGTGTACCTGGGCAGGGAACAGGAGGGTTCCAATGGGAGCCCCCACTGGAAACTGTATGAAGATCAGTGAGCTTGGGAATGTGGGAAATGTAATTAAAAACAAACAAACAAAATGCCAGAAGAGCTCACCACCATCGACATCAAGAGCAATTGCCAATCCACCCGGTGGCAACAAACATGCACCTACCCACCCGCTACTCTAAACCCTGAGTATTTTATGATATCATAGCAGTTATCATAGCAGCTATAGTAAATGAAAGAAAAAACACATATATTTGTAACATGGTGGAATGGGAAGAGAAAGGAATGGGAGAGGAGGATTCATACAGCTTGTCTTTGAGATTGGGATGGGGTCTTTGAGATCACATACTGACAGAGAGAGACCAGACTGACGGAGCATAGGTGGGTGCAAGTTACAAGGATTTTGGAGTGACCATGACTGTGCCCAGGGGAGACTCCCACTGAGTCCAGAGGTGGGGACTGGGGAGGCTGGGTGGTTTACATGAGCCTCCTGCTATAATACATTAGGAAAGACATTACAGGTGGTAAATTGGTATTTGACTCCACCTACAGAAATCTGCAGGGAATGATACACAAGGCTTAACTTGCTCAAAAGTGCTATTCGTGCAAACACAAATGCCATTTCGTGCAAACAAAAATGCACCGCACCAAAAAAAAGTCACATTAAAATTTTCAGGTGCTCTTCTTTAATGCCCGTGTCATCTACACATGCCCTGTGATAGCAACTGCATAAGTCTTTGTGAGATCAGAGCTTTTCTTTGCACCAATGAACAGTAACGGAACTGAGATAATAGGGCACATACCATTTCAGTGTCGTCACTGTGCCCTGTTTAAGTCTAAAAATGAAACTGCAGCTAGGGTCCCACTGCTACTTGTACAAGTTACTACAAAGATCTAAAAGGTTGGGGAGTTTTAAATGACTTTTCTCACCACCCAGACTGCCTGTGTTACTCAGGCTTTTTTCAAGAATGGCCAGGTAGCTTTAACTTTACTTGACTAACTTAGAAGCTGGTTTAAAGATCCCAGTTTTGCTTTTTTCAGTAATATTAACGCTTTAAAATACTCCATTGCCCTAAAAGCTGGGCATGAGAGAATAGGAGAAGCACAGCTGGCCTGGAGTAGGAATAATGTAAGTTTTAAACAGCCTCACCCCTTCCCAAATCTCTTTTTGGTGGCACGTAGTGATTCTCTGTCTATTTTCAGCTCTCACTTTCTTCTAAATTTGATTTTTATAATAAAAAATGATCTGGGAGTCACTGTCAGGTCACTCAAATACTGCTGAAAATGCATTGGTGTTTATGCAGGAAAGGGAAAGAGAGGGTTCCTACCATTACAGGGGAAACAAGTGAGGGTGAGTTTCCATCTCTCTTAAGTGTACATGTGCTTAAAGTGGGGGTGGGGGTGTTTTTCTATCACCATCTCATTAGTGTTGATTTTTTCATCCTACTAGTAACCATATATTCATAAAAAGAAAGTATATCACTTAAACCCCTTCAAGATTTTTTTTTTCTTTTGAAGTGTTATTTATAGAAAGGCAACTGAAGGGAGGACGCTAAAAAAGGAGTACAGTACAACAGCTTGCACATCTGCAAACTAGTTGTTCTTCAGTCTCACATACAGAGGTGTAGTCGGGCAGTTTTGCACCCTGGTCAGTGGTGGCAGATAAGGCAGTGGCTGCAGCTGAGCCGCTAGCAGTTGTGTAGCAGCTAGAAGAGCAGCAGCAGCTGCTGTAGCTGCTATTTTTCTGGCCCTCCTAATTCAGTGTCCCAGGTTGATGCCCATCTTCCCCTTTCCCTTAGTTTATGCTGCTGCTTACATCCTAGAGAACATACTCTGTCTTGACACAGCACTAATTTTTTTCCTACCCTTATCATGGGTTAGTCTGCAGCTGCTTACTACTTCCAGTTACTAACAAGCCAGTCTCCCCCTTTTGTGTACTTATGGATTTGCTTTTTCTTCTCATATGAAGCATTTTAAATTCATCTCTGTTGAATTTCTCAAGACCTTTTAAAATGTTACCTTCTCCACAAAGTTGTTAGCAGCCCCTCCCAGTTTTGTGACGTCTGCAGATTCGATCAAGAAGCAATCTATTCCTCCACCCAAGTAATTTCATAAACATATTATAACAGCACTGGACCCAGAAAAGACTCCTACAGAACATCATACATGGGACCAGTCAATTTGACAAGAGTCCAAAATAGTTGTATTCCCAACTTCTCTTTGCTTGTGAGTATTCAAATGATTGGGTATCCACTTAATGGTAATTCTATCTAGCGTATACTTCAAGTTATGGGCATGATACGTGGTACTATGTCATGACCTGTACTGAAGTTCAGGTTTTTGATATCAACCATTTCCCTTTATAAATCAAACCAGTTACCCCACTGAAGGATGTTTGGCATGATTTGTTCATAACAAATCAATGTTTACTGTTTGGTGATCAACCCTTCCTCTTCAGATATCTATATCTCTGTCTCTGTCTCTCTCTTTCTCTATAAATTGACTTTTATTATTTGCTCTAGTAATTTTCCAGTTATAGATGTCAGTGTGGGTGA
Source organism: Alligator mississippiensis (assembly GCF_030867095.1). Taxonomy (NCBI): domain Eukaryota; kingdom Metazoa; phylum Chordata; order Crocodylia; family Alligatoridae; genus Alligator; species Alligator mississippiensis. Next base: position 240,019,855 of record NC_081824.1, read on the forward strand.
TCCATAATTTTCAAGGTCCTTGTTTTTAAAGACAGCCACTATATTAGCCCTTCCCTAGTCCTCTGGGACTTTGCCATGAATTTGTGATTATTGCCAGTGATTCCTATGTTTGTTCAGCTTGTTCTTTCACCAGCTTGGAATGAAGTCAGGTCCTGCTGATTTATATTTATTCAAAGTTCTAAAAAAGTCTCTGACATGCTCTTTATTTGACATGATCTGCTCTCTTTCCCATTTTATTTTATATTAATTTAGCTATGAATCCTGTGAAGGCTGAAACAAAAATAGGTATCGAGAAGCCCCACCTTCTTTGTATCTTCAATTAATGACTCACCTTCTTGATAGAACAGCAGACCCAGTTTCTCCAGTCCTTATCTGTATATCATATTTGTAGAACCTCTTCTTTTTGTCTTGCACATCTCTTGCTAGTCATAATTCTTTTTGTGGGGGGTGGGGGAAAATAACCCCTGTGGTTGGTGAGGGAAACCTGTACAAGCCTTGCTAAAGTCAAGGTATATCACATCTGCTGCTCTCCCTCTCAGGAGGAATGAAACTTAAGAGAAATTTTATTTTTTTCCCTGCAAAAGTCTTATAAGTGAAAAAGAGAAAGAGAGAGAGAAAGGGGTGTGGGTGAGGGAAATATAGCAGACATGCAGATCAGGAGACATTTGATGGGAAGGTGTATGACCATTTACTTCTTGTGAAGTAAATGTGTGAAATCTTCTTCTGTGCCTGAATTAAGAAGAAATGGATGCCAGCATCAAAAGAGAAGGTTATCACATACATGAAATCCTGTGGCAAAAGGGCTGATTCAAAAGGGTTATGGTTAACTCGCCTTACAGTTCATCCTTGTATATGCTTGGCCCACCTTTTGGTAGGCAGCTTCAAATGCCTACTTTTGGAATGCCTCTAAGTATTCCAGATAATCCTGAATCAGATCCTGGATGGGATTAATTTTGTCAGGGCATTCATGGATGCTCTTCTTACTCTGGACACTCCAAGACAAGGATACGAATTCAGGCAGCAAATCTGTCCCAAACATGCATCTGGTTGATCTAATAAAAATATATCATCCACAGAAATCCTTGCCTCCATTAAAACAAAGTGGTGATTCCTGCCAAAATCCAGGTTATTCCACTCACATCCAGTCTTGGCCATTTTGTTCACAACCTTCTGTAAGAACTGGGGTTGAACACCCAATAAATGAATCTCACATTTAAATTCTATTCTATTTATCTTTGGTCATCTAAGTAGCATTTTTGGCACTTCAGGTAATTATTTTATTTCCTGGCAGCATTAGATCCATCAGTGTGTGCACAGAAGGCTACTCACTGCTCAGCCACATACACAGCTATATGCACGTTCATCAGCATCCACTGCATGAAAAATCCATGACTGGCAGGTGTTAAATGGCAGACCCATGTTTCAGCCCCAATAGCTGAGTGATTAGGGTACTCACATGGAACAGAAGCACCCTCCCATGCCCTAGCCTCAGTAACTGGATAGTTAGGACACTTAGTTGGCTGCTGCTGCCAGCACTGGGTGCTGTGTGCCACAGAGGATGCAGGGGTGGGGGGGTGACACCCCCCCACTCAAACTCCACAGACACAAAACTGCCTACAAACTTGACACCTACCCACACAACCTGCACCACCCCACACAATCCCCCCACATGCCCCACATCCCCCTATATCCAGACCCCCAAAACACCCACCCAAGAACCTCCGGATATATACCTATGCTAAGTCACCTGAGTCTTGGACTATGAGGAGTATGTTGTCAACACACACTGACAGAACCAGCCACACCACCAGCTCCTGGCACATCAACCCCACCACCCACCTCCTCAGGAGGATGAGAAATGACTCCAGGGCCAAAGCATACAGCTGGCCTGACAGCAGGCAGCCTTGAAGCAACCTCTCTCCTGAAAGGGATGGGCTCTGTCAGGATACAGTTGAGCTTGACCAACAAGTCTTGCAGAGGTGTCCAGCACCTGGAGAGCCTGTACAAAGCAGACCCCAATGCCAAAGGCTCACTCCATGCCTGTGAGGTGCCAAAGATCCACTCTGTCAAATGACTTCTCCTGGTCCAGAGACAGAAGGGCGAAAGACAGGCCTTCCCTGCAGGCTAGCTCTAGGAGGTCCCGAACCAGGTACAGGTTGTCAAAGATGGAACATCTGGACACCATGTATGTCTGGTCAGGATGGATCATGTCCATCAGCATGGACCTGCAGGCGCAGGCAGTGAGATGGCCTTCACTTCCACCTTGTAGTCCGTGCAGAGGAGGGACACAGGACGTCAGTTCCTCAGGTTGCAAGGATACCCCTTCTTCGGCAAGGCCCTCCACCATGACAGGGGGAGTTCCCCACTTCCCTTAGAGTTGGCCCAGACTATGGCAAAATCTGGGCTGAGGATATCCCAGAAGGCCCAGTAGAACTCCGTGGTCAGCCCTTCAATGCCTGGCACCTTGTTGCTAGGCATCAGGTGGGGGGCAGCCGGAAACTCAGGCAGAATGAAAGGAGCCTCCAGCCCATCGTGGTAGCCCATGCTGACCTGTGGGAGTCCCTCCCAGGGAGTCCAACAGACTTTGGTGTTGGTCAGATCCGGGGAAAAGAGCTCTTCGTAGAAGGCCCGTGTGCACTGGCGCATCTCTACTGCATCCATGAAGGGGGTCCTGTCACCTGCCGGAAAGCAGATGATGTACTTCTTGGCCCCCTACCACCTCTCCAGGGCACAGAAGAAGTAGGAGCTGAGGCCCATCTCCCAAAGGAGCTGGATATGTGAGTGGACAAATGCACAGCGGGTGCAGTGGTCATCCAGAGCATGAAGCTATTTCCACAGAGGGACGGGTTGATTGGGTCAGCAGCCAGGAACCTCTCCAGCCCCAGCACTTCCCACTCAAGCTGCTTCCAGACTGCCTCCCTCTGCCAGGTATGCCCCTGAGTATAGCTGCGGCAAAAAAGCTGGATGCACACCTTCCCCACGCCCTACCATCTCCAGGCCAAAGGGAAAGCTGCTCCCACTGGGCCATCCAGAACTCCTGGAAGGCCTCCCTGAAGCCCACATCCTCCAGCAGACTGGCACTGAAATGCCAGTAGGCTGATCCCTGGATGTCCAGGCCCCAGCATGGCCTGGGACCAGACAAGGTGGTGATTGCTGAAAGGAGTTTGCCAAATGCCAGAGAAATGGGCCTGAGCAAAGTGCAGCAAAGAGATATAAATCCGGTCCAACGAGTCCCACCCTCACATACGTGAAGGGAAGTCTGGTATCCTCCAGCCAGCTCAGGGCCATCAGAGTGACAGGCATGCCAGATACCCACCAGGGAGTAGTCCGTCAGGATCTCCCCAACGATGCCCATAGTGGCCTGGTTCTGCTTCCTGCCCGACTGGTCTCGTTAGAGTGATGTTAAAGACTCCACCAAGAACCAGGCACTCCTGAGGGTTGAGGGTGCTGATGGAAGTGGCCACCTGATGGAAAAAATCTGCCAACTCTGGGTTCTTCACAGGCGTGTACACATTCAGAAGGTTCAGGACCAGCCCCTGCACTTGGACCTGAAGGTGCAGCAGGCAGCCTGGCACCACCTCTAAGTCCTGGAGAACCTGTGGCTGCAGGCCTAGGGAGAACAGGGTGGCCACCCTGTAAGAGGTGGCCGAGAGGTGACTAAAAAAGACCCTGCTTCCCCACTCTAGCCCCCAATTAGATTCATCAGCTGGAGTTGTCAGGGTCTCCTGCAAGAATACCATGGGGTACCCCCCCCTCCTGAAGGAAGGAGAGCACCTGGCATCTCCGGAGATGCTTCCTGCAGCCATGGACTCTGAGGGTCATGATCTTAAATGACTTCATGGCTGGGGGGGTGAAGTAGATGGTTCAGTGGGGTCCTTGCACATTTCAACACCTGATGTGGGGCCTGCCAGCTCATGTGGCACCCTTCCATAAGCACAGAGGACGATTACAAAACTGTGGACACACCTACATATCTGGGCATTGCAGCTCTTGGGCCCCTTGCTTTCCCTTACCAGTGCCTTCGCAGTGGTGAGGACGCTGTCAAAATCTCTCCAGCAGTCCAAGGTGAGCTGTACCTTGCTGTTGGACTGCCAGGTGTAGTTGTGGTCAAGAAATGAAAGTAGCTCACCCCTGGGAACCGCCGGGACCGAGAGGTCTGTAGGCTCCACAGAGCCTGCCAGTTCTCAGTTGTCCTTCTCCTGGTCCTGGGGCTCAGTGGGGTCCTCAGGCACCATCTGAACCCTTCAGTCCACTAGGACCCCAGACTGTGGTTGGGATTGGGAGAGCTCTGCAGCCCCTTGAGACAGGGGTGGGGGTGGGGCTCCTTCACAAGATGGTGCGGTAGAGTTGGAGCCCCAAGGGGTCTGTGCAGGGTCCCCGACAAGATTGGCCTGTTGATTAGGGGAACCCACTCTGACCCCCCCGATGCAGGACCATGGGGCAGGCTGGAAGTGTGGTTTTGCTGGGAGGGGGAGGAAAGAGACCCATCAGGCACCAAGATGGTTTTGGTGTCTGCCTTAGGGTCCTGGGAAAGGGGAACTCGCTCCTCAGGACTCACAAGTGTGAGCACCAGTGCTCCCGTCTTCCCCAGATAATCAAAGGATGACGGCTCCACTGCCAGACCTTCCTTTGGGTCAACTTCAGCCTCAGCATCCATGGTCTTAGGGGGTAGGCCCTGGCCAGCAGAGTGAGGGGCTTCCTCCATGGTCTCCTGCTTGGGACTGTCCAGAAGCCCCAAAGCCTCCTTCTTTGGGATAACACATTTTATCTTTTCCAGTGGTAGGGTGCAGCTGGGGAGGCCTCCCAAAGCTGGGCCACTCTTTCTCCCCATGTGATGGTCTTGGGAGGGTGGTGGGAAGGTCCTCCACATCAGAGGCCTCCAGCTGCACCTGAACCTTCCTCTTGGCTTTGCACCCAGAGGGGACCTGCACCCATTCAGCCATAGCGTAGTTCTCAGGTGGACAGGTTCCAGTAGGAGAAGATGATGGGCAGCTACAGCAGGTGCATGACTACGGGCAGGGGGGGGCGCTCCCTCTCTCCTCTTGGTTCCTGCTGCCCTCCCCAGGACCCCACCAAACTTAGTTTGGGGATGGGGTCCCCTAAGCTCACAGGGGGGGTGGATTATGCATCTGGGGTGCCAGGGAGACTTGAGAGGGGAGGAGCACTGGTGGCAGGGCACCCCTTTTGCCAGTGGGACCCACAGATGCCCTCTCCTCCTGGCCCAGAGGGCACTCATGATACAAGTGCCCCAGGGCACAGCACCAGAAACACCACAGGTCCCCTGGCATATAGAAAACGCTCACCAGGGCCCCCTGAAAAGGAACTGCAAGGCACCCCTCAGCATCCAGCCATGCTTCTGTCACCAGCTGGATCATAACCTAGTGATGGAATGAGTGCACGTGGTGGAGGCTGGGGTCTTGGCACCCCAGCGAGAGGCCCACCACCAGGAAGATGACCCTCCCCCGGATTTGGAGCTTTGAGATATAGGGAGGGATGGAGCTGAGGACCACCTGGGTCCCCAGGTTTTCTAGGGGCTTGAGGGGGGTGTACTCACCCTCCACCATGAGTTCCCTCTCTGCCACCTTCTGTGCAGCAGCCTCCAAGGCAAGGAAAAAGACCCCCTTGCCATAAAAATGGGAGGCTGCCATGATCTTGGGGCCCCCCACTGCCCAAGCCAGGGCCTGCACCCAGGTCTCAAAGTGCAGGTTCTCCCACTTGGGTAGTTGGCACTTCATCCTGTGCCTGTGGGTGAGTGCCAGAAAGGGGGCCCCACCATCCAAACCGGAAGGGCTAGCGGTGGAGGGTCCAGGCCCCACAGCTTTGGATCACCCTGCAGCTGCTTGTGCATAAACTGCGGTTCCCCTGCTGGAGAGTTGCCTTGGTGGGGCCAGAGCTAGGGCCAGGGACAGGCTGAGTGGGTGTGCTGGCTGGTGTAGTGCACCTGGTCCCCCTCAGGCACTGGTGCTTTAGGCTTGGGGGCTGGGCTCATGCCCTTCTCACCCCGAGCTGTAGAGGAGGCTGAAGAGAAGCCCTTCCCACTTCCCTTGCCCTTGGCCCCTGATGGTGGGAGAGAGGGCTTGGGAACCCCTCTGGATGTAGCCTGGCCAGGGGGGACACCCTGGCCCTGCTGGCTCCCTGATGGTGTCTTGCCTGCCCCCAAGGCAGAGGATTCAGGCTTCTTTACCCCTGGAGGAGGTCAGTTGGTGTCTGCATCCAAGCTGGGGGCTGCAGTGGCATGTGCTCTCTCAGGAGCTTGGCTGGGATCTGCCCCCATAGTGCGGGCTTCAGGAAGTTCTGTGGGGGCATCTGCCCCTCCAGAAGGTTCCTGCTCTGCCATGGGTTTACAGAAGGGAGAGGAAACTAATGAGGAAAAACAAAAACAAAAGCAAAATACAGTGGAGCTGGTGAAACCAATAGGGGAAGGCTTGGGCTTTGGAAGGAAGGGGGGCAGGGTGGAGGGGAAAAGGAGATGAAGCTCACTGAGCTACAGCCCCACAGGAAATCAGGTGGATTATGCCTGGGGAAGGTGGGGAAGGGGACACATACACAAGGGCTGGGAAGACTCAAGTTGGCTTACTCAGCAACACAACAAACACCAGTTCAGGGGGAGTGGATCACAGGACTTACCACACATGGGCAAAAGCACACAGGGAAGGTTGCTGAGGCAGATGTAAAAGATGGCTGGATAGTGGAGAAGCTTTGTGTATTGGAGCTCAGTCCTTCTCCACCCCCCCCCCCCCATTGGGGCAACAGCAGCAGCCTGATGCAGGAAGGGGTGTGGCCAGCTTCTTTTCTGAGAGGGCTAGCAACAGCAGTAGCAGCCTGAAGCAGGAAGGGGCATGACAAACTTTCCTCAGAAGCTCCTGAAAGTAGGCTAGCAACAGCAGCAGCAACAACTTATGGTAGGGAGGTGCATGGTCTGCTCCCCTAGAACCTCCTGATATCAAACAACAGCAGCAGCAGCTTGGGACAGGATAGGGGCATGGCCAACTTCTTCCCAGAGGCTCCTCCCCCAGAAGCTCCTGTCTATTTGTAACATTCAAAATACCATGGGCCCTAAGGCCCACCCAGCTGAATCGCCTCTATTATATGGGGGCTAATGGGTGAATGTTACAACAAAATACTTGGGACAACTAATGAAAAAAAACAGGATAGGAGTATCACCCCAGAAGTTCCTGACTATTTGTATCACCCAATTATCATGGGCCCTGAGGCCCACATGGCTAACTCATAGCTCCTATTGTATGGAGCCAATGGATGGATGACACAACAAAATACTTGGGGCAATTAATGAAAAAACCAGGATAGGAGTGTCATGTGGGTCAAAGGGTCAAAACATGAAAATAAGTGCACTTGAGGGGGACACTAAGCAGAGCCCCCCAGGCTGCACTCACCGGTCCTCAAAGGCATCCAAGGAGCCAGTGGACGCCGCCCACTGGTGCTCTGTTTGGAGATGTGCATGTACAAGTGAGAGGAAAGCAACCCCACAGTCTCCAGGCACCTTCCCAGACAGAGCCTACTTCCTGGTCAAATACAGGGCCCACTTGGCCAGGGCAAGGAAGATGTTGACCAGGATGTCCTGTGACTTGCTGGGGCCATGGATGGGGTGAACAAAAACAAAAAGGTGGGGAGTGAAATTCAATTAGAACCTCAAGAGGAGGCTTTGGAGGTGAAGGTGCTGCAGCCTAGCACACTTGTATGCCAGGGTCTCCCTCTGCTTGTAGAAGGGGCAGGAGACTGGGGTGTCCATGAAGCTCGTCACATACACACCCGTGGTGATGGCTCGATGGAGGAGTCAATAGCTGAGGTCCCCAGTGGCTCATGGAATGAGGGTGGAGTACAGACTCAGCCACTGGGGTGCCCCAGCCATGCCCTCACTGATCAGGTCCCACCACTTGGTGTCTGGGCAGGACATGAGGGCAGCATGATGGACAATGTGGCGCATGAGCATGTAGAGGTGGTGATGATGGACAGTGAAAAAGTGGACTGGTCTGGTATCCTCCAGCCAGCTCAGGTGGTGGAGTGGGGAATGCCGTGAAGCCAGGAGAGGCACCAGCCCCACGACAAATTCCAGTGGGCTGGAGGACACAGAGGGGTGGGGACCGCTGCCATGCAGGACCTGGTCAAAGGCAAGGGCTTTGAGAAGTAGGTTATATTTCACCTCCTGGACCAGATGGCAGGTTGCACGTGTCATGGGTAGACCCATGTGACGGGCCAGCGCAGCGGAGTCCACCCACTCCTGCCTATTGTAGTCCAGGAGGTCTCCAATATGGGTGACATAAGCCAGGACCAACCTTTGTTACAACTGGGGCACCTCTGCCATTGGCAACTCCAGCTGGGAGTTCCAGAGGAGGGGCTCAATGAGCAGGTTGGTCCCCTGGGCAACTGTTGTGGGGGACCTGGAGTCAGAACCCAGCCTCCAGGCCTGGAGGAGGTCCTGGTAGAAATCTGGCAGCCCTTGCAGGTCCTGTAGGGAGAAGTCCCGCAGGCTAAGGAGCTGCCAGTTGTATCAGAGCCCCCAGAAGTGGCAAAGGAAAGTGTGCCCTAGGTGGCCTCATGCTGTGTGACTACTGACTACGTATAGCAGTTGCTGCAGGGCCTGAAGGCAGCCAGGTCTTGGCATTCCACATAGGCAAGCCAGGCCCTGGCTGCCTACCTGCAAGGGGAGGGTCAGAACCTCCACAGCGATCTAGTGCCATCCCAGCCAGAAAAACTCAAATGCCCATCTCTGGAGTCCCTCCAGGACCTCAGGGGGCACAGGCAGGGTGTGTAAGCAGTGCCAGAGCATGGACAGGAGCAGTTGGTTCAGCACCAGCACTCTCCCACACAGGGAGAGACATCTCAGGAGCCCTGCCAATGCCTGGAGCCACTCCACCACCCTTGCCTCCAGCTGGTGCCATTTCTCTGGCAGGGAGGGATCTTGGGGGACAGGTAGACCCCCAAGTAGAGCAGTGATCCCATGCTCTAGTGGATTCCATGGAGCATGGGTGGGAGTGAGCCCATCTGCCACCCATCACCCACCACCAGGCAAATGCTCTTGACCCAGCTGACCCAGACAGAGGAGACCACTGAGTACAATGCCTGGCAGGCTTCCACCTGCACCAAGTCACCTTGGTTCTGGACCATGAGGAGTACATCGTCAGCATATGCTGAAAGGACCAGCTGCACCGCTGGCTCCCAGAGCATCAACCCCATCACCTGCTTCTGCAGGAGAATGAGGGCTCCAGGGCCAAGGTTTACAGCTGGCCTGACAGTAAGCAGCCTTGACTCACCCCTCTCCTGATTGGGATGGGCTCCGTCAGGGTCCAGTGGAGCTTGACCAAACATTCTGTAGAGGTGTACAACATCTGAAGAGTCCACACAAAGTGGGGCCCAAAGCCAAAGGCCAACAGCATGGCTGTGAGGTATCCATGATCCACTCTGTCAAATGCCTTCCCCTCATCCAGGGATAGAAGAGCAAAAGACAGTGCGCTGGGAGGGTCTGTCTCTAGGAGGTCCCAAACCAGGTACAGGTTGTTGAACATGGAACATCCAGGCTCTGTGTACATCTGGTTGGGATGGATCACATCCTTCAGCACAGACCACAGACACAGAGAGATGGCCTTCGCTACCACCTTGTAGTCCGGGCAGAGGAGGGACATGGAACACCAATTCCTTAAGTCATGGGGATCCCTGTTCTTTGGCAGGAGTGTCAGCACAGCCCTCTGGCATGACGGGGGAGTTCCCCACTTCCCTCAGATTGAGCCCAGACCACGACAAGGTCTAAGCCAAGGACGTCCCAGAAAGCCCAGTAGAACTCTGAGGTCAGCCCATCAATGCCTGGTGCCTTATTGCCAAATATCATGTGGAGAGCAGCCAAAAACTCAGCCAGAGTGAGAGGAGCTTCCGGCTGGTCCTGGCAACCCATACTGACCTGCAGGAGTCCCTCCCACAGGGTTTGACAGGCCTCCACATTGGTCAGATCCAGGGAGAAGAACTTTTCATAGAAGGCCCGCACAGGCTGGCACATCTCGCCTGGATCCATGAGGGGGTGCCGTCACCCGTCAGGAGGCAGGTGATGTACTTCTTGGCCCCCTGCCTCCTCTCCAGGGCATGGAAGAAGTGGGGTCCACGGTCCATCTTCCGTAGGAACTGGACCTGCGAGCGGACAAATGCATCGTAGGTTCGGTAGTCATCCAGAGCACAAAGCTCTTCCAGCCTCTCCCAAAACTGTCTGCAGAGGGATGGGTTGGTTGAGGAGGTGGCCAAGCACCTCTCCAGCAATAGCACTTCCCACTCCAGCTGCTCCCAGACTGCCTCCCTCTGCCAGGTGTGCCTCTGAGTGTAACTGCGGCAAAAAAGCCAGATGCGCACCTTCCCCACATCCCACCATCTCTGAGCTGAGGGGAAAGCTTCCAGTTGCTTCTGCCAGGCCAGTCAGAACTCCCAGAAGGCCTTCCAGAAGCCCACATCCTCCAGCAGACTGGCACTGAAATACCAGTAGACCAACCCCAGACACCCAGGCCCTAGCATGGCCTGGGTCCAGACAAGGTGGTGATCTCTAAAAGGGGTCTGCCAGATGCCAGAGGAGTGGGCCTGGGCAAAGTGCAGCAAAGAAATATAAACCCAGTCTAACTGGGAGTGGCATGCGTGCTCCTCTCCCACCCTCACATAGGTGAAGGCATGGGGTTCGGTAGGGTGACAGGCATGCCAGATGTCCAGCAGGGAGTAGTCCATCAGGATCCCCCTAAGGATGCCCACAGTGGCCTGCTTCCACTCCTTGCCTGACTGGTCTTGCACATCTAAGGTGACGTTAAAGGTCCCAGCAAGGACCAGACACTCGCGAGGATTGAGGGTGTCGATGTATGTGGCCACCCGGTGGAAGAAATCCACCAACTCTGGGTCCCCTGGGGTGCACACGTTCAGAAGGTTCGGGACCAGCCCCTGCACCTGAACCCAGAGGTGCAGCAGGGTACCACCTCAGTGTCCTGGAGAACTGCTAGCTGCAGGCCTGGGGAAAACTGGGTGGCCACCCCACATGAGGTGGCTGAGTGGTGACTAAAAAAAGACCCTGCCTCCCCACTCCACCCACCAATTTGGTTCATCGGCTGGAGTTGTCAAGATCTCCTGCAAGAATACCATGGGGTACCCTCCCTCCTGAAGGAAGGAGAGCACCCGGCAGCTCCGGAGACCTTTCCTGCAGCCATGGACATTGAGGGTCACAATCTTATATGACCTCATGGCTTGGGGGGGAGGGGGGCGGTGGAGTAGATGGTTCAGCAGGGGCCTCACGCACCTCAATGCCAGGTGTGGGGCCTGCCGGTTCATGTAGCACCCTCCCATACATATAGAGGGCATCTATGAAACTGCAGGCCTGCCTATAGATCTGGGCATTGCAGCTTTTCGGCCCCTTGCCTTCCCCCACCAGCACCCTCACAGTGGCGAGGAAGCTGTCAAAATCTCCCCAGAGGTCCAAGGCTAGCTGTACCTTCCTGGCAGACCAGCAGGTGTAGTCACGGTCAGGAAATGCAAGTAGCTCATCCCTGGGGACCACTGGGACCAAGAGGTCTGCAGGCTCCATGGAGCCTGCTGGTTCTTGGGTATCCTCCTCCTGGTTCTGGGGCTCAGAGGGCTCCTTAGGCACCATCTGAATGCCCCAGTCGACTAAGACCCCAGACTCTGGTTGGGATTGGGAGAGATCTGCAGCCCCCTGGGACAGGGGTGGAGGTTAGGGTGGGGCTCCTTCACAAGATGGTGGGGTAGAGCTGGAGCCCTCGGGGGTCTGTGCAGGTCCCTGATGAGATTGGTCCATTGATTAGGGGACCCCACCACAACTCCCTCTGGTGCAGGACTATGGGGCAGGCTGGAGGTGAGGTTTTCCCGGAAAGGGGAAGGAAACAGACCCACCAGGCACTGGGGTGGCTTCGGCATCTGCCTCAGGATTCTGGGAAAGGGGACCTCCTCCCTCAGGACTCACCAGGGTGATCCCCAGACCTCTGTATCCCCCAGATCAGAGGGAGGAGGCTCTGCTGCCAGATCTTCCTTTGGGTAGGCCTCAGCCTTGGCACCCGTGGTTTCAGGGGGTAGGCCTTGGTCAGCAGAACGAAGGGCTTCATCCATGGGCTCCTGTTCGGGACTATCCAGCAGCCCTGAAACCTCCTCTATGGGGATCACCTGTTTGATATTTCCCAGAGTAGAGTGTCAGGCACAGCTGGGGAGGCCCCTGGAGGCTGACTGCTCCTTCCCCCCATGTGGTGGTCTTGGGAAGGGGAGAGGAGTTGTCCACATCAGAGGGCTCTAACTGTGCCCGGGTCTTCCTCTTGCCTTTATGCCCAGAGGGGACCTGCACCCACTCAGCCATGTAGTGATCCTCAGGTGGACAGGCTTCAGCAAGAGAAGCTGAGGGTTGTGGGGGTGGGGCAGCCACAATGGGGGTATGACTAGGGGCAGGGGGACCCTGCTCCCTCTCTCCCCCCAGTTGCTGGTGCCCTCCCTGAGACTCTGCCAAACCTGGTTGGGGGGGCGGGATCCCTTGAGCTCACAGGGGGGCTCATAGTTGTGGCTCGGGTGCCATGGGGGCCTGAGGGGGGTGGGACACCAGTGGTAGTTCCAGTGGGACTCACAGATGCCCTCTCTGCCTGGCCCACAGGGCACTCATGATACAAGTGCCCCAGGGCACAGCACTGGAGCCACTGCAGGTCCCCTAGTATATAGAAAATCCCCACCAGGGCCCCATGATAGGGAATTACCAGGCACCCCTTAGTCTCCACTCACACTCCCACCACCAGCTGGATCATGGCCTGGTGACAGAAAGAGAGCATGTGGCAGAGGTCAGGGTCTTCGCACCCCAGTGAGAGGGCCACCACCAGGGAGATAGCTTTTCCCAAGGTTTGGAGCTGGGGGAGCAAGGCCCAATTGGGGATATAGGGAGGGATGGAACTGAGGACCACCCTGGTCTCCAGCTCTTCTAGAGGCTTGAGGGACATGCTCGCCCTCCACCACAAGCCCCCTCTCCACTGCCTTTTGTGCAGCAGCCTCCGAGGAAAGGAAAAAAGACTCCCGTGCCATGAAAGCAGGAGGCTGTCACAATCTTGGGGGCCCCCACTACCCAAGCCAGGACCTGCATCCAGGTCTCAAAGTGCAGGTTCTCACGCTTGGCACTTCACCCCATGCCTGCGGGTGACTGCCGGAAGCTTGGCCCCACTGTACGAGCTGGAAGGGCCAGTGGTGGAGGGTCCAGGCCCCATGGCTTTGGGTCTCCCCATAGCTGCCTGTGCATACCAGGGGCCATGTTGGTGGGGCCAGGGCCAGAGCCAGAGCCAGGATGAATGGATGTGCTGCTTGGGGTAGTGCACCTGGTCTCCTCAGGCACTGGTGGTCTAGGCTTGGGGGCAGGATCCTACCCTTCCCACCCTCAGCTGTGGAGGAGGCTGAAGAGGAGCCCTTCCCACTGCCCTTACCTTTGGTCCCCGATGATGGGACAGGGGACTTGGTAACCCTCCGGGGGGGGGGGGGGGGAAGAAGGGGGAGGCCTAGTCAGCAGAGATCCCCTGGCCCAGTTGGCTCCCTACTGGAGTCCCACCTGCACCTACAGTAGGGGTTGCAGGCTTCTCCACCCCCGGAGGAGGTTGGTTACTCTCTGGCTCCAGGACGGAGGCTGCAGCAATGCATCCTTTGAGGGATGGCTGGGATCCACTCCCATAGTGGGGGTGCAGAAAGCTCTGTGGGGGCATCTGCCTTCCCAGAAGGTTCCTGCCCTGCCGTTGTGTCACATGAGGGCAGTGAAGACCATAAAGAAAAACAAAATGTCCCATGGGGCTGGTGAATCTAGTAAGGGCAGGCTGAGGGTGTGGGGGGAAAAGGGAATAGAGAGGAAGGGGGCTGAAGCTCATTGAGCTACAGCCCCACAGGGAAAAAAAAAACAAAAACCCCAAGAGGCCTATGCTTTGAGAACGTGAGGGGAGGGGGAAAACACACACAAGGTCTGGGAAAACTCGAGCTGGCTCATTTAGCCACACAACAAAACACCAGGTCAGGGGGAGTGGACCACAGAACTTACCACACAAAGGCAACAAACAACACCCCCCCCACACACACACAAACAAACAAACCCAACCCACACAGGGAAGGCTGTTGAGGCAGAAGTAAAAGATGGCTGGAGCGGTGGAGGGGCTTTGTTTGTAGAAGATCTGTCCAGAAGCCCCTCAGGCCTCCGGCCAGATGCTCAGCAGCAGAGCAGTAGGCAGGAACACAAATCAGGATCAGATGCAGTGAGGTAGCCATGGGGGAGGGCAGGAGCAGTCAGTCAATTAGGAAGTAATCCAGTGCAGGTGTGGTGTCAGGTGGTGCAGCAGGGAATCTCCCTCTCTCCTGAGAGGTGGCAGCAGCAGCAGCAATGGTAGGACCCATCCAGTTCAGGCACTCAGGGTATGCTTCCAGTGAAAGTGGAGGTGAAGGTGGGGGTGGCCTGCCAAAGCAGCTGAGGCAGGCAAGGTACCCTTAGGCTCCAGCAGTGATGGTGGGGGAGGGGCCCACAGGCAGTGCAGGCTCCCTCCCCAGGCTATACCCTGACCACAGCTTGGCAACAGGCAGGGCAGCAGGCTGGAACAGGGGTGCAGAAGCTTGGGTGAGGTGTAGTACAGTGGGCCTCTCCCTGAGGGGGGGCATCAGTGTACAGTAGAGGACCTCCCCGGGGGGGGGCAGCAACAGCAGCAGCAACCCAAGGCAGGAAGGCGTATGGCAAACTTACTCCAAAAGCTCTGAGACCAAGCTAGCAGCTAATAGTAGCCAAAGGCAGGAAAGGGCCTGACCATCTTCTCCCCAGAAGCTCCTGAGACCAAGCTAACAGCAGCAGCAGCCTGGAACAGGAAGGGGCATGGCCAACTTCCTCCCAGAGGCTCCTCCCTCAGAAGCTCCTGAGAGCAAGTAGCCTTGAGCTACTCACAAGGGCAGCTTTTTATACTGCTGGGGCCAGTATGGGTGCTGTCCTCAGCCTTCAGCTATCCCTAGCTGTAGATCTGGGAGGAGCTGGGCAGTGTCCGTTTGCTCCAAGTGGCACAATTTACGCCACACCAAACCTAGTGTACATTCAGGCACGTGCTGAGGCACAAATCTCTGCCACAAATTTGTTCCACTGCTATTTGAGCTGCTGCAAGCACATGTGCCTGCATGTGTGGACATGCTCAGTATATAGTATAAGCAGTAGTTCTCTTGTAGATGGTGTTCTTAAAGGTTATGTTACATATATAATCATTGTTGTACTGTGCACCCTTTATCTGCCAGACAAATTGATTCATTTATTTGAAGTATACAGCGATCACTCCTACATATCTACCATTTGCTGTAGGCAATTTGTTTTGGTACTGCCTCATTGTTTGAGAAATTATAGGCATTCCTTCTGTCACTGCCATGCACTGCAGCAAGGGGGAGTCGAGACCTTAGAGGTCGTCAGGCGTGTACTTGTGACGCTTGGAGTGGAATTAATTAGGCGGACGCTTATCGGTTGTAAAGCAAGATTATTTACTCACGCCGTCAAGGTGGTGAAAGACAGAGGTCAGAGATACTTGGTTAGTTACAGCTTAGGGTTCGTAGGTCGTTCTGCATAAGTGGTCGGATAGAAATGGTTGGGCAGAAAAATGGTCGGGCCGGCAGGTCGTTGATTTACGTCTGAGACTGGGTCGAGACGCGAGGGGGGGGGCACTGGCAAGTGATCAAATTGCCAGTTACTCTGACACGTATGTTCAGAGGTCTCCCAGGTGTGTACGGAGGTCCCCCTTCTTCTTCGTCTTTGCGGAAGTGTATTGGGGTTTTATTTGTATAATAGCCAATTGCTTTTTGCCACGTCATAAATTTAATTAGAATCGCCAATTATATAGTGGTTTTCATTAGGGTGTTTGTAACAGGGACACTCCCCTGTCGTTCCGACCAATTACAATGATTTATGTAAAGCAAAGGAGGCAAAAATTTGATCTCTGTTAGTGGCGCAGCAATAAATTTCTTTTTGACATGTGCAACAACAAAAAAAGCTGTTACTATCATCTTGTTAGTTAACCCTTAGTTAACCTAGTGCAGACTAAAACTGTTTTGATTAATATTTCTTGCTTGTGGCATGGGCACTACTTAATTTGGTTGTGACACCTTCCAATACATGTGAGGTATAAATATCTATTTATTGAAGGAAAGCAGTAACCACTATATATGTATACTGATACAGTGTGGGTATAAATTAAATATAATAGCAGAAAGTTTTTAATGTCTTGTTCTGAAAGACAGACAAATTCAGGATCATAGGGACTGCCATATCAGTTCATGCCAATGTTCCATGCTGTGTCTGCAACAGAATAACCAGGGAGGGACACAGACATAGGGACGGGGAGTGCTGGAATGATGCCTCCTCTCCACCACAGTCTTTGCAACATCTTGAGCAGTTCTATCCCTTCTGGTCATAGGATGTGAGCTGAAGCAGCCCTGAGCTACTTGACCACAAAAGCCAAACAGGAGCAGCCCCACACTTCCCAACTATAGGAGCTGGGCGTTGGGATATAGCAGGAGCAGTAGGGGTCTTTGAGTTGCACGGGCCGGTAAAACTCCCCTATGTCTGAGCACTGTGAAGCTGCTTCAGCTCAGCTTCCAGGGCTAGATAGTGTGGGCTGCTCCCACCATCTCCTGACACCCCACTCCTACAGCCAGGGGGCCACAGGGCTTCTCCAGATGGGTTCCTATGTTGCGGGGGGGAGAGGAAGAGGAGGAAAGGAGGAGGGATGTTCCAGATGCAGCAAAAGAGTATTTGCCCACTTCCCCCCACCAAAAAAAAATTTTGTCTAGGGCCTCAAAATGTCTGCTAGAGGGAGGGGAGAAAAGACATAAACATCTTGTTTCCTCAATCCCTATCTTTGGTAACTTCTGGTATAGCCTGTTGTAAAATTCTGGCAAAAGTGAAAGGAGAGTCTGTTCCAAATTAGAAAAACTTTGCTGCTAAGAAGGCTCTTGAGGCCTGAAGGGGAAGGACTACAGATGGGCTCAGTGAGGCCAGCATTGTGTAGATAATGAATGAGAAACCTGTACAGTTGTGTACACAGAAAGAAAAACACTTAAGTCTCCTGCTGAAAGGCCAGATGAAACAGGAAAGTGTTATAATTCAACAGAATATAAAAGACAGCAGCAGGCCATCCTTTTTCTGGAAGACAGGTTACTATATCACTTTCCCAAAAATCACAGCAGGGATGATGAATTGCCTGGAAGGGGGAAGGAAAAAAAATCTGAGCCTGAGGCCAATTTCAGTGTTTAAAGTTGTCCAAAATCCCTCATAGCCTTCACCCCAGTGTGAAACCCTGAAATGAGCACAGGGAATTGCTAGGGGAAAAATGTGCTCTCCCAAGTTACTTCTTGAATTCCAGGCCTGAAAGAAAGGGCCAGCTTTCAAATGGGCACCAGAAGCAAATGGTTCATTGCCTCTGCAAATGCCTTCAGATAAGATTGGCCACATTGCAAATAATCGTGGTGAGTTTTTGTCGTGGGAGATGCAGGTTTTACTCAGGGATGTGTGAGGAAGGTTTCTTAAGGAAACTTGTAAAGAACTTTGTGTGTTTGAAGATGAAATGAGATGCATGGAAATGCATGAGATGGAGGGACATGTAGGGGGGAGACAGGGTGGCACATGCTCCCCCCACCCCGAGACTGACCCTTGCTGAAGATGCTTCTGCAGGCAGTTGTCACTCCTCTCCCTCCTCACTGCTGGCATGGCCATTGGCAGCTGTGGGTCGTCCCTGCTCACCGCCCACCACTCACCCCCCCCCCACCACCACTGCTGACACTGCCATGGCCCCCTGCAGGGGGGGGGGGGTCCCTGCTTGGCCTGCCCTCATCACCAATGTCACTGTGGCCACCTGAGGGCAGTCCCTGCTCACTGCCACCACACCCCCACTGCTGACACCATCACCACCACCTGCGTGCATCATTCATGACAGAGACACATGCTCAGCAGCAGGAAGCCAGATTCATCATCTAAGCTGGTGATGTAGCAGGTTCAGGTCAAGATAGGATGCTTTCATGGTACTTCCCATGCAGTTTGAAAATGGAGCTTTTTAGGATGTTTTTTGTTTCATTTAATTTTTTGACAACTGACTCAAGTGCTGTCCTGTGTACTCAGAAATGCACATTGATAACTTTTCTGGGTGAGGAAAGCCTAGAAGCTGGCTCTCTTCCCATATAAGTGTCCCAACTATCCAGTTATTGGGGCTAGGGCATGGGAGGGTGCTTCTGTTCCATGTGAGTACCCTAATCACTCAGGCATTGGAGCTGAAACACGGGTCTGCCATCTAACACCTGCCAGTCATGGATTTTTCATGCAATGGATGCTGATGAACATGCATATAGCTGTGTATGTGGCTGAGCAGTGAGTAGCCTTCTGTGCACACACTGATGGATCTAATGCTGCCAGGAAATAAAATAATTACCTGAAGTGCCAAAAATGCTACTAGATGACCAAAGATAAATAGAATAGAATTTAAATGTAAGATTCATTTATTGGGTGTTCAACCCCAGTTCTTACAGAAGGTTGTGGACAAAATGACCAAGAGGATGGACTTTCTGTTTTTGAGTATCTAGATTGCTGAAACTTTGGGAGGACTTTTAAGTTCACAGTGCTATCTGCCACAGTTCCCATTCTGAAGTGCCCAGGAAGCATTTATGATCTATGTCCATTTCCACTAGATACAGTCATGAAAAGCTACACAACGAAAAACTACTCCAGGAATTTCCTTCTCAATTTATGCCTGTTTTCACTAATGCACATAATACCACTCTCATTCTATTTTGCAAGGCACACATGGAAATGTCTGTAGGGATACAAGCATTAAAGCCTAGAGGTGTAGGAGCACAAATATGTAATATTTCTAACATACTGTATTCAGTGTCATGATTCTTTGTGCTGTTGTAGTTCAAGCACTGAACTAGCCCCATTGGACTCTCTATAACCATTTTTTGTTTATTTGTGGACTGGATGTGAGTGGAATAACCTGGATTTTGGCAGGAATCACCACTTTGTTTTAATGGAGGCAAGGATTTCTGTGGATGATATATTTTTATTAGACTAACAAGGTGCATGTTTGGGACAGATTTGCTGTCTGGCTTCGTATCCTTGTCTTGGAATGTCCAGAGTAAGAAGAGCATCCATGAATGCCCTGTCAAAATTAATCCCATCCAGGATCTGATTCAGAATTATCTGGAATACTTAGAGGCATTCCAAAAGTAGGCATTTGAAACTGCCTACCAAAAGGTGGGCCAAGCATATACAAGGATGAACTGTAAGGCGAGTTAACCATAACCCTTTTGAATCAGCCCTTTCCCCACAGGATTTCATGTATGTGATAACCTTCTCTTCTGATGCTGGCATCCATTTCTTCTTAATTCAGGCACAGAAGATTTCACACATTTACTTCACAAGAAGTAAATTTTCATACACCTTCCCATCAAATGTCTCTTGATCTGCATGTCTGGTACATTTCCCTCCCCCCCCCCCCCCCTTTCTCTCTCTCTCTTTCTCTTTTACATCTATAAGACTTTCTGGGACAAAAATAGAATTTCTCTTAAGTTTCATTCCTCCTAAGAGGGAATGCAGCAGATGTGATATACTTCAACTTTAGCAAGGCTTGTACAGGTTTCCCTCACCAACCACAGGGGTTAGGTTCCTGAAAGTTCCCATGGTTGGCAAAACTGTGGTTGGCAAAACCAAAAGAGCTGGGGGAGCAGGGCCTGTGGGTGGGGTGTGAGGATCACCAGCAAGGCTGTGGGGGGGAGTGATAGGCACGAGCAGGGCCAGGGGAGCCATGCGGGTTATTTTCCAACTATACCCCCCGCCCACCCCCATTCTCTGAAGCGTGGATACTCAAAATCACGGTTGGCAAAATCGTGGTTGTTAAGGGAAACCTCTACATTGTCTCCCACAAAATTCTCATAAACAAGCTAAGGAAAGGCAGACTAGATGAAAGTATTCTAAGGTGGATACATAACTGATTGGATAATTACACTCAATAAGTAGTCATCAGTAGCTCAATGTCTAGATGGAAGAAGGAATCAAGTGGGGATCCCCAGGTGCCTGTCCTTGGTCTGATATTGTTTAATATTTTTATTAATCATTTGGACAATGCTATCAAGTGCATGCTTAGCAAATTTGCAGATGACACCAAGTTAAGTGAATCTGCAGATACTCTGGCAGACAGGGCTGGGATCCAGAATGACTTGGCTAGACTGGGGAAATGGCCTGTGATCAACCAGATGAGATTCAAGAGGGACTAGTTCAAGTGCACAAATGCAAACTGGGGAATGACTGGCTAGGCTGCAATACTATACAGAAAGACCAAAGGGTTACAGTAGACCACAAGCTGAACACGAATCAAAGGTGTGCTCTTGTTGAAAAAAAGGCCAGCAGTATACTGGGTTGTAACAAGAATGTCACTTGCAAATCAAGGAAAGCAATTTTTCCACTCTATTCAGCAGTAGTGAGGCCTCACCTAGAGTTCTCCATCTCATATGGGGCCCTAGAGTTCGAAAAGGTTGTGAACAATTTGAAAAGAGTCCAGTGCAGAAGAACCAAAATGATTAGTGTCCTGGGCACAAGGCTTATGAAAAAAGGTTGAAAGAACTAGGGTTATTTAACCTGAAGAAAAGAAGACTGAGGGGTGGGAGATATGACAACAGTCTTCAAATACCTCAAGGATGATTACAGAAAGGACAGCGATAGGCTTTTCTTTGTGGCCATAGGGGACAGGACTAGGAGCACATATCACAGATAAATTGGTAACACAATCCTACCTACACTGAGTGTGTTGAAGATTTCCACGATCATTGGCTGTATCATCTATATGGCAGTTCACTTGTATTTGTGCCGGTTAGTGCTGTGTGAAGCTTCAGTCACTGATTCGACTCAGAGAAGATTCAGCTTGATTTGGCCTGAATCTCTGAATCCAAATCAAATCAGGAGACCCATTAATCTCTCCAAATCTAATCAGAAGCCTCTGATTTGATTCAGAGAGATTCAATGATTTGGCCATAGACACAACTTTATATGTTTTTTCTATATACCTCAAGGTACCAGGTGCAGCTCATGAACACTGAGATGGTGGGGCAGATGGCATGCTTGGCAGCAGCCTATCCCCCAGCTCACTGGTGTCTCCTGGGTTTGGGGAGGGCACCTGGGGTCTCCCCACAGCTGATCACCAAGCTGGGGAGGTGCAGGGGAGGGTGCCCCACATGCTCAGCAGCAGATCCAGAAGTGCACTTCCAGTCCACTTCTGGGTCCTCCATCAAGTGCATGGGGGACCCTTCATGCTCCTGTGGGATGCTCCATCTGCCCCACCATCTCAGCATTCATGATCTACACCTGGTACCTTGAGATATGTAGAAAAAACACATAAAGATGTGTCTATGGCCAAATCACTGATTCTCCAAATCAGAATCGAATCTTCAGATTCAGATTCAGGTGAATCGAATTGGGACAGTGATCCAAATCAGTGTATAAAATCACTTTCCCCTGAATCAGGCTGAATTCGAATACTGCCCGCTTCACAGATCCCTAGTGCCTGTGTATTTTTCTTCACAAAGCAGCAAAGAATGTTTTTAGTTAACAACTGATTTTTTTTTTTTTAAGATGGGTAGAGGCAAGAAAAATGAGAATCTGCTCCCAAATCCATCTTACTTATTGAATGTGTAGATATTTCCAGAGGGGTAATGGAAGATCCTCAGGCTAATGTGGAATATGAACATTCCCCTCAGCAAGCATCACTGTCAGATGGCAACTACTATATGCATGAGGTTCAGGAGGGTTGGGGAGGTAAAGGACGTGGTAATTTTTGCCACTGTGTATTTTTAGTGTAATGCTCACTCTCAAAGCAGTGATTTTAGCTTTGTGGGAAGGTGTTGGATGAACAAACCTGGAGAATTAAGACCATTTACCTTCCTAGCTGCAAGTGTGGCAGAGCCTCAATTTAGACAGAGGACATGGAACATGAAATTGATATAAAGCCAAGGGAGTTTTCAGAGTTTGTGGAATAATTCAGATTTAGGGCCATGATCCTGTTTCAAATAAATAGGAAGTTTCTGCTGTAACCAGGGTTTTATTATGCAGTAATTTTAAAATCCCAGAGTCCTGATTCTTACAAAAGGGCTTAAGAGAACAAAATTTGAATTTGTTTTGCCTCTGGTTTATCTCACTTACATAGCTTCACAAGGTCAGCATTTTTGCCAAGCATACTGGAATTCATACTATATGAATATAGTATGAAACCATGGGCAGTTTCTATAGTTTCTCAGACTTACTTCTCTTCTATTAGATAATTTCAGCAATAGACTCCCTGATAGGAAAATGAAGAAAAGTGACAAAAGATCTTCTAGCCTTGCTTCAATTCCACCCCAGAAATGAGAGCTTTTTGTATTCTTGACTTTTGGACTACCCAGGGCATGAGCCCCTCTATTTTTAGAGCATGTTTAATCTTTAATGATCCTGGGTCTTACTTTCATACACACAAACACAAAGCTGCTATTTTCAAAACAGAGGGAAAGCCTCTTTGTAACCAATCCAATTCCAATCCAAAAGTATTTACAAAAAAAATCTCATAATTGCAGTGTAAATGTCCTAGCCTTGTAGTTTTGTCTGTTCTTTGGGTACTCATGAAATCAAGCATCCTACACAACTACTTTTGTCCCTCCCACCCCTGTCCACCTCCTCATCAGCCTCTTTGGTCCTTTAAAAATGGCTGTCCTCTAAATTTAAATGTGTTATGAGGGCCATGAAACTATTTTCCTTGTGCAACAAAATTTCTGGATCTTTAGTAATGACCTTGCAGGCCATCTGGAAGTGAAGGCAGCAGCCACATATCCTTGGCTGAGGTGGAGTAAAGAGGTAGTTTTCCTTTTTGTTCAATATATTATGGATTAGAGGAATTCACAGTGTGGGATGGATTTGAAACAGGGATGTCCTATAAAACAGTGTTTTGTCTCTTGACACCAGCAGCAATGCTGTTTTGAATAGAATTGGCTTGGAGATCCAGCAGAGCTACACCTCTGCTCTGGGAGCTTGTCACAAGCAGCTGAGACTCATCAGAATTCCTCTTCAACAACAAGCTGCCCATGCCAGACATTCCTCTCAGTACATGTCCTGATAAGTCAAACAGCTCTTAGAAAAGTTGTAATAGTGGGAGCTGCCATGGTTCCAAAGAGAAGAAACATGGCATATTCTGATCTGTGTACAAGGGACTTGTGAGGGCATCTATAGCTTTTGGTTCCATGACTGCTTAATACAGATCTAGATTTAGAGTTTCACTAGGTATCCTGGTCTGTATGAAAATCAGTCAAGTACCTAGTCACAGAATGCCCTATGGTGTTACATCTCAGCTCTGTGTTCTTGGGGAAAACTGGCACAGGATGCAGCCTGTTTGACTCACAAAGAACTCCCCCCTCCCTCCCCTCCCCTCCTCTGCCTAAATGAAACTGATTAAGATGCAGTGGGAGGCACACCTAAAGCCCTCCAGATAAGGGTGACAAGAGTGAAACAACTGCCCTAGGTCTCATTTGCATCCAAGATGGAACCAGCTGACCATTCATTTACATGAGAGATGGAGAACAGAAAGCCTGAAGCAGAGACTGCAGTGAATTCTGGGATCAGAGAAGCAAGGGAGCACTGCATGATGAGGAATCTGTGCTCCAAGTGCTAATCAACCCACATTTACACGCACCCAGCTCAGCATTTATCAGACCAGTTAAAATCTGGATTTACAAAGGACTTTTCCCACCCCCCACACACACAACTCTAAATTTAATAGGCATCTCGGGCCGTACATTCCCCAGTCCCACTATGGGAGGCCTATTTAAACCTGATTGACTAAAACTCAGTTGCTGGTTTAGGGAATGCGGAGGCAAGAGACTGAGTCAGAGGGGGTATGGGCAACATTTGAACAATGGTAAAGGGTTCATCACAGTGTCCAGCCTGTTGGAGGCCTGACCACAAGTGTTGTCATACTTTTCCTGAGACAACTGGTGGAAGTCCTCCTGCCCAAAGGTTATAAACACTCCAATAATTGTCTTAAGTCTGTTAAAAGACTATAGTAAGATCTGGAAAAGTCATGCTAAGCTGAGGCTTGTGCACAACAAGTGAAAATCCAAAACCCTGATGCTGCAAGCTATCTATTGTTTCTGAAGAAACCATGAGATATGCCATCAGTATATCTGCTATCCATAGGAATTTCAAGCTGGCTCTCAAGTATCTGGTTACTCCCTAACCTTATGTGTTTCCTGATTATCAATCAGTTTCTTGAGATGTTCCAAACCAGATAACCCCTGGTCAATAGAAAAGACAATGATTTACACTATTGAAAATGCTTTGAAGAAGCTGAACTGAGGGTATAAAAATCTGTAAAAAAGCAGCAGTGTGTGTGTTGACACCATCCCCTGTTGTTCTCGGGACACTGGAAGAACAGATCATCTCCCTTCAAAGATTGTGCTATGAACTTTACCTGTCAGCTTTGTAACCTGAGTACCTTGGACTGGTGAGATCCCAACGCTCTCTCTCTCTCTTTTCTCTCTAGGCATAAATTTCTGAACCTGAACTGTATTAGTTAAGCTTGAGCTAAGTTTCCCCAAATACTTAGTGAAACCAGGGTAATACTGTAATGGTTTGTGTTTGTCTTTCCTTTGCATGTCTATTACTACTAGTACCATTATATATTTCATACACTTAGCAATAAATAACTTTTATACTCAAACTGGTAGTAACTGGGTACATTTTTCCTTCTCTACTTCTCCTTCCTCACGTGCTCTGCAGCAACGCTTCTTTTACCTAAGCTAAAGATCCCTGTGAAGCCCAAAAATACTGTGGGGTCTGCTCATTAAGAGGCCAAAGATTGGGATGTGCCAAGTTTGAAACACATAAGGGGATCAGCTTGTACAGACGGATTTGTTTGACTCAGATGTGCCCTTATGAACTGAATGCTGGCCCATGAGGGTGTCAGCTGGACACCCAGCTGGATTCAGAGGGATTCTGTTAACCCGTGTGCTTGTGTCTGACTGCAGTTTATTGTTGCTCTGATGAACTGATTCTTGGCATATGAGGGTGTCAGCCTGTCCATGCTGATCAACCCGTCCGAGTCAGGCATGTCACGTTGATCTGTGTGTACGACTGATTTGGTGACTGGAGGAACCCAGCCCCACTGAAACTGAGTCCTGCAAGATAGCTCCATTAGGGGTGAGGACTTGCAAAAGGGAGAAATATAGCTCCGTATAGAAACACAAGTAACACAAGCAGCACATTGACAGAACTACCAAGACCCTAGAAATGTATCCCTTAAATGAGTACACCCCAAAGTAATGGGCAAATCTGGTAACAATGGTCAATTACTTTCCAGCAGCTTCAATAAACACAACCCTTTTCCATTCAAATTCTGTCTGGTCTCACTCGCAAACAGGTGTGCAGTAAGTTGGGGCTTGAAAAATTCTGTTTCTTTTTTAAGATGTTTTACTTTATGCATTTTCACTTTTCAATACAATCATAATAGAAGAAAGAAAAATTGAACAACATAAAATTAGCATCTGTAATATACAGTGCAACAATACCACACAGATGCAAAGCCATTTGTTAGCATTCAGATGATTAAACTAAAAGCAAATCACCACTTTATCATTACTGAAAGGACAGCATAGCCAAACCATGGAGCAGATGTGTGGAAAAAGAAGAGAGAAAGGGAAAAAAGGAGGCTTTGACCAGTAATGGAGCCTTCAACAGTTTCTTAGTCAAAGATTTCTAGGAGTTAATATCTGTAGTGGACAGCGATCTTCTCTTTGGCCACTAATGCAGAAGTGATCACGTCCCTCTGGTCTGTACTGTACAGTGGTCGCCTTTCCCACCACTGTACAAATATTTTCTTTGTGATCATGAGTTCTCAAAAACCAAAATTCTGGGTTATTCGGAGGCCCTTATTCACAAATGAATACCCCACTACAAAGTTTGCAAGTGAAGTATGATTATTAGAGACCCAAATCAGTCTAATTCCAGCATCAACATTTTCCTACAGATCTTTAATTTTAGAACATTCCCACATGTGCAGAACACAACAGGGGCAGATCCAGAGGGAGTAGAGTTATGCAATCACATCCTCACCACCACCACCCCCTCCCCACTTCCACACCATGCCATGGGAGCAGGAGCCAGGGAGGTATTTTTAGGTCCCTGAATTGAGTAAGAATTCACACCTCTCCCCCCTCCCCCCCGCCCCATGCTCAGTGACACATCCCCTTCTATCCCCTCCCATTCTCCCTAACCCTCCTGCCCACTGCTGCCACTGTTCCTGCTGTCGCTAGCCAATCCAAGGGCTGGGGAGCTTCAGATCTGCTGCTGCATGACTCCAGCTGGTTTGCATGAGCTCAGCCTGGGACAGTGGTATTGGAAGCTCACTCTGTAAGGCTGTGGACCCTGCCTCCAAGGGGTTCTGCATGGAAGCACGATTAGGAAGGAATTCAAAAGTATTACTGTCTCCTATCTCAGATGGTCTGCTCTCACCTGCCACATCTTGACAGAATACCCCATCCTGTTGGGAGCTGGAGTTAGTGGACCCAGGGCTGGATTATGACATGCTGGGTCCCCAAGCTAGGGGTTCCCAACCATTCTATGCTATGGCCTGACAAACTGCAAACTGGAAGTGGCCATGGTCCAGCAAACTGTGGACCATCACACGGAGCCCTGAGGCCAGAATGTCCTGCTGTAACACAAGTAAAGATACATCCATGTGGGCAGGGAGGGTGGGCCCAAATCTTAACTGTGCCTGCTGCGGGCCCTGTGGGAGGAGTCACAGTCTCTGCCAGGCTCTATGGGGCTGTGGTTTGCTAGTCCATGGTCTCTACTAGTCCAGCAGCTGACCCATCACAGCCTGGGGGTTGGTTTAGAGACCCCTCATAATGTGAGGCCCAAGCTGAAGCTTACTTAGTTCATGCCTAAATCTAGCACTGAGTTGACTAGACGATAACTCTGAGCCTTTTCCCAGGGCTCCTTCATGGGGCTTCTCCTCCCCTTGACACCCTACCCGTACCACATCTATACCATTGGTTAAGCTCAAAGATATTTACCTTTCTTAGCCTGATAAATCTCTGCATCAGTTTCTCTCTCTGGGGAAGTTACAGATGGCACATTGACTCCCTTTATGTTGTCAATATGTTCAGGGGTTTGCAAGCCTCCAGCTGGATCCAACCCATACCCAGCTGGCTTAACTCACTCACAGTATGCTGATTTATCAATAAGTTCTCAGTCAATTAGCAAAGTCAAGTTATCCATGATTTTGTACCTGAATCTGATCCAGTTATCAGTTTATAAACTGTCCACTCATTAAGTAGCCTAGAACTCCTAGCAAGTATTCACTCAGTTGTTGGGTAATCAAGTCCAACAGAGGATACTCCTTGGTGTTGGGGCATCCCCCAATCCTTAGAAACTGTACCTAAAAAGTTTAAATTGAATTTTATGGCCATCAAGAAAGCTGCTGACCCTTCCTGGGGTGGTCAGTACCTTAACCAAGCAAGTTCATCAGGTCTCCAAAGGAAATTAGGAAACAAAAACAGCTGCTTCCTTTTCAGTCCTCTGACTAACCCCATGCTAGGGCTGTTTGTTTCAGTCCCTAGCTGAACTGCTTTCTGCTCTTCCTTCTTCCCTCACCAGTGGAAGTAATGGCAGCAGATAGGGAGGAGGAACCTAATTTATTTCCCATTGGGTGTTCCACACCAGACTGAGAGCAGGTTCAGGGAAGGGGTAAGTCTGCCACCAGAACTGAGTGCAGCAGCCATGGCAGAGCTTGGCTGTTTGTTCAGCACCACTGGAGCAGGGCAGGAGCTGCTCTGGAGCTCCCCCTACTCCCTAAGGGCAGCTGAGGACAGTGGCAGGTCAGAGAGGGGGCAAAACTGGAGGCAAAGGGAAAAGAGGGAACATGCACAGAGGAAGGGAGTGGGTGCTGAGAAGTGGGGGTGGGATTCTTACCTGATTTGGGAACTTAAAAAAAGTCTCCAGCTGTTGCTCCTGTGGCATGGTCAGCCTGTTCTGGAGGGGTGGGGTGCAGCAACTTCATAGTGCTGGCCCCATTCTTGTGCCCCGCTTTACAAAAATCTTTGATCTGCCTATGGACCACAGCTCCAGCATGGGTTCAACAGAAAAACTTGAAACTTCAGGAGATTTTGCAGGAAGTTATACATTCTAAATATTGTTAATTAAACAACACCCCCCACACACACACGCATGCACACATAGATAGAGCTAGAGCTACAGCTTTTCAGTGTACAGTGAAGTTGATTTTTGCAGGGTTCTTACATTTAGGATTTCAGTTCTGACTTACAGGATCTTCTCCTCTCCCCTCTAGTTTTAAGTACCTAGAAGCTTTAGTAATACCCTTTATCCTAAAGTGTTGAAACATACTTACAAAATATACTAAATAAAGAGAGAATAAAGTAGTACAAATGCTGTTCTACAATACACAATATTTGTCTGAATTTTGGGGTTCACTGTACTTGGCAAGTTTCTTCTTTTTTCCCCATTATTCTGTTACATGTCAAAGAAACTTCCATCCCCCAATGGAAGCAGCTTGAAATGCAAAGTGTTAGAGAAAAAAAAAAGCCTGCTCGAGCATCAGTATATGATTAGCTACAATGCTGACTTTATTTTGAGGGAAACTAGTTTATCCAAGGTGCGACTGCAGAAGAGAGATTAGGCCCACAGGACAAATGTGGAAAAAAATCACCACTGAGAGTAACTAGAATAGGTCAACATTTTTCTATCAAAAATGGTTTTAATGGAAAAACTGGCCCCCCCCTTGAAAAAAATTGGGGTAATTCATTTATCTTTTTTAAACATCAGATCATATAGCACTGGGAAAGTAAGGAAACTTAAGAAAAAGCAAGTAATCCGTTCTATTAAAATGACTGTGGAAGTAAACAGGTTCTTAAATTCTCCCTATGTTTGCTGGATTTCTTTAAGGGAACTTCTCTGCAATACATAGGGTGCCTCTACATGTGCCATTAGTGCACAGCAATAAACTCTGGAGATTACTGCTCCCGGGAAGCTCCTGGGCATGCCATTTACTTGTGCACCTTGACCATGGCACACTGAGCCAAGTCAGAGCATTCTGGGTTGGCAGGTGACAGGGGAGAGTCAGCCTGCCAGCCTAGGGCTGCTCCAACCTGGCTCAACAAGCTGCAAAGGGGCTGGCTGGAACACATGGATGCTTCAGTGTAGAGCTAATCAGCAGGCAGCCCACTCACTGAAGCACCCTCATGCCCCAGCAAGCTGGGTCAGCTTCTACATATGCTGCTACACACAAAAAACCCTCCGTTTTATTTATTAGTTTCCTACATCTTAAGAGGGGTGCATGCATAGACACGGAGATGTTTACTAACTAATTAGCTCTACAGTAAATATCTCTTACAGAAGGGGTGTCCAACCTTTTTGAATGTGGGGCTGGATCATGAACTTTTTATCACCCAGTGGGCCGGCCGGCAAGCCATATTCAAAGACCTCACAGGAAGCGGTGAAATTCAGCAGGTGAAATTCTATGGCCTGTGTTACACTGGATGTCAGACTGGATGAGACAGAATCTTACAAGGGTGCCACAGAACTTCCTGTCACTTCCACCTTTAATGGGGTCCTTTCAAGTTATAAGAACAAAGCTTCTAATGGATGCACAGGAGGAGGCAAGCGAGGGCCGCAATGCTACAGCCCACGTGCTGGGCTCTACAGGTGGAGCAGCCATGGATCAGGAACCCAGGCCACCCAAGCCCCCTGCCCCAGGCCCTGCCATGGCTTGCAAGCCCACCCAGCAGCTCCCAGCCCAGATCCAGCAAAAAAAAAAAGGGCTTCCTCTGCCAGGGAGGGAGGAGGAGGAGGCGGCGCAGCAAGCCTGGGCCGGCACTGTGCACACACACGGGGACCTGAGAGTCGGGCACGGGGCAGCGCCCAGGCAGCCCCCGGCTGCAGCTTCTCCGTCTGCCACCAAGAAGATGAACCACGCAGGTGAGTGTGGAGCAGGGCAGGCATGGGGGCCCCGGGATGATGCCTCCTTCTCTCCAGCCACACCCCAAGAGGCAGAGCCAGGTGCAAGCAGCAATTTAGCATGGGGGAAGTTGACCGGGGAGGGTCTGGGGGCGGGGGGGGAGGGGTTTGTCCCCGCTCCCCTCACCCCGCGCGTGCCCGGCTGGGCTCCGCTCGCCACCCGTGGTGCTAGTCAGTGCAAGCTCTGCCCGGAACCGTCCCACCCCATACCGATGACCCATGCTTTCGCTGCCGGCTACTCCTCTTCCCACACACACCGCGTCAGCAACATCAATCTGATGCAGTGCTTGTGGGAACTTTGTCCCTTCCCCAGGCCTTCAGCAGCCATTAGGAAGCTGCTGAGGGGCTGGGGGAGGGACAAGGGGTGGGAATAAAAGTAAACAGTGTTTACTTTTATTTCCTGTCACAGCACCGCAGGCCACAGAAAATGGCTTGGTGGCCTGCATGTTGGACAAGCCTGTCTTATAGACATGCCCACAGTAAATCAGTTTTCAGAGCTCAGCCTAAAAATCAACACAGGTCTGAAAAGGTTTCTAAAGGGTATAATCTAGCTCTGCATTTACTTGGTCTATTTAAATTAGAAAGAATTAGAGTAGTAGGGACAAGTGTGCCACAAATTAAGCCCTATACCCTCCCCGACTGCTGCTGCAGTCCCCTTTCCCTGCCTGATGCATCACTCTGCTCTCTTCTTTCTGCACTGTGCTCCCTGACTGATCTGCCACTCTACTTTCTGCTCGCTGCCACCATGCTGTCTTCTGCCTCTCCAGTCTGTTGTGAGCCACATACAGAGGCTGCCTGTGCCACTTCTGCTAAGTTGGCCACCCTTGGCCAAGAGCATAAGAACTGTTAGATAAAATTCCAGTACCTAAATTCTCCCCTATTGGCAGTTCCAATGATAGTATTATAAAGTGATCTTTAGTATTTGCAGTTTGCCAAGGAACAGGGACTTACACTTGGGTTTACAATTCATTTAAGGACCCAGAAATTTATACAGAACTTCCTAACATAGACATAGCTCATGTGTGCTAGCCAGATCTGACATGTCCACTTGTACTGTCTGTGCAGAAACCATATGTTCTCCTAACCAGTCCAGCTGGCACAGTGAGACGAAGTAATCTGGTTGCCATGCCCCACATTACAGTGTCAACAGGGCAATATACAAAAAGAAGTGGTTAATAGTCTAAAAAAAGTGAAGTTTGTTACCTCATCTCTTCAGAGGCCCCAATTTTTCAGGTTGGCTATTGCAGGCTGGTCACCAAAAGCTGTGAAGTGCTCAGATTTTACATGGGGGAGTCATCATTTGTGCCATAATCTTTTTGTTCAGTAGTATGTAGGACATTTATATGATTTTAAATATACCCCTTTGTCCCTTCTGACACCATGAAAGTTAATAAACCTCTTTATGAATGATAGTCTTTCACAGCTGAATAAATACAAGGATGGTAGTGAGGCATTCATCAACAACAAATACTGGGACACTGCCAAAACATTCAAGAGAGTTTTTTTTTCCAAAGTGGCATGTGGAGATGTGGCCAGCTACCTTTCTTGGAAAAGAATGAACACAATCCCTGCAAGCTGTATACTTTATTGCTAAACTGATATGAATCTTTCCCTGAGGTCATTATGACTTCTTAATTTAATTTCTACTATAGAATAGGAGATGAGGGGTGGATCATCTTCCAGTTTGCTTGCTTCACCTTGATAAAAATCAGTATAGTCACCTACTGCAATGCCATTTTATTCAGAAACTAAACACCTACTTGCCATCTAGCAAGCTGGTTGACTCCGATAACAATTCAGGTAGGTATGGTATGATGGGAAGAGGCAATTGGTTGGAATATTCAACCCACCTCAAATGCTGGAGGTGACTTTACAGTAAAGGTGTTCCTTTGGGCCACCGTTAAATCATTCTTAGGTTGTGTGACCTAAGTGATTTCATCCTAGGTAAGCTATAATATATACCTATTACCACCCTACTGGCCAAGGTAAGGCAATCTTCCTAAGTATTAAGACAATGAGAAAAATCACTATAAAGGACTGACAGAAGATAAAATAAAAACCCAAGGTAAAGTTTTCAGGAGTACCAAACTGTGTTAGGAGACTACATTCCATCCTCAAAATATACTTAGGACCTGTGTTTAAAGACAAAAAAGGGGAATTTAAGCATCTAAAAAAGGCATATAGGCATCTAGTGAGAATTTCAAAAGCACCACAGAAGGTTAGATACCTAACGCTCACTAATGTCAACAGTAATTTGAAACAGCACTCATCTTGCCTCAGCATTTTTCAAAGTCTTACTAGGTGCTTATCCACATCTTTAATGCACCTAAATACCACTTGAAAGTGTGGCCCTTAACCTAAGTCTCACTGAACATCAGTAGAACGTGCATGATCATGAAACTCTAGTACTCACAGCTCCCCAAATCCCTTTTCAAAAGTGGCCCCACCAGGAATTCAATGCCTACATCAGTGTAGCTCTTTTAAGAACACTACCCCCAAACACTGCAGAATCAGCCTGAAGTCTAAAGCACATTAGAAATGCATATGACTATAGGGAACACTGATAAAAATGGAGAATAAAACCAGGATAAGCAAAGAAATGCAGGTGTTTGAGGGCCAAACCCTTATTTAAGATGAAAAGTCATGCCTTACCACAGCACAAACTGTCTCATGGAAGTATAGAGTGGAAACAGAAAGGAGAGAGAGAACTGATAGGAAAAAGACAATGCCCAGAGATATTAAATCAAACCATTTAAAAAAAAAAAAAAGTGTCAGATGCATTCTAAAGTAGAAGGCTCTCTCAGTGACTAGTTCCTTTTGGGCTACCAAGGGAAAGGAGAGAGAGATTCTAGAGGACAGAGAGCTAGCAAATAAGTTAAATGAATTTTGTGCATGTATTAATTGTTGAAGAGTATAGCAATTCCCTGGTGATTTTCATGAGTTTGGAGTGTGACCTTGACAAAAAATGGAGTTTCCAAGGAGGAAGTCGCTTCAAATAAGCCATGTGATAAACTCAGATGCAGTAAATGGCTGGGACTGGATTGTACCATCCAAGGGCTGAGAAGGAAATAAAATGTAGAACAACAAGGTTATGGAATTTAGCCTCACAAACAACTGCTTCTAAAGATATTAAAATCACCAGCACAGTTTCCCTCTGCTTTACCAGGAAGTAAAGGAGAGCCTAGGGGTTACAGACTGCTAGACTCACCTCAGTACTAGTGAAACTAAGAAGTGTAGATAAGGACAGACTTTTAGGGTCTGTGGTAGGAGGAGTTGAGAAGCTGTGCCATGCACTTAAATGGCACCATAACAATGATGCTGCTGCACAGATTCTTAAATTTAGTTTTCCTAGGCAAGGCCAGTTCTAAGAATTAGGACATGTTTCTTGGCTGCATCCCTCTTAGGCAAGAAGTATAGGACTGCTCCTGCATGTCCTGTTACAGAGAAAATAGAAGTATTTTCACAATTCAGCATTTATAGAAATTACTTAAGTTACTATATTTATCCAAATCCAAGATGACATCAAATTTAAAATGACCCACAAGTAATTAGATTCCAGACAGGGAAACATTTATAAATTTCCCATGTATAGAATCTAATGATTGGAGGGGTCATCTTAAATTCCAACCCCTACTGCTATAACAGGGAAAGCAGCAACAGGGCAGGGGGTGGGGGATGGAAAATGGTTGGTGGCAGGGAGTAAAGTGACCAGACCCAATACCTTTGCTCTCCCTACACTTCGATCCATGATGCCTGCCTCCCCTACTGTAACCTGGCCCCTGCTACCTGACCTCCAGTAGTCACTTTTCTGGCACCTTCCCCCTCCCCCCACTCCGCAATGTTGCCGGTGCCCCTCATAGCTGCTTGCCACCCCCCGACCCCATGCCTGCTGCCATCATTGACCGCACTCCCCCAATGGTATCTGCAGCTAATGGCAACTGCCTCCCTGCCCATTGCCTCCCCCACTCATGACCATCCTTGTTGCTTTTCTCCCTCCACCACTGCTTATCTTCAGTCACAGCTTTGGTTCTACTCCCACGCAGGACATGGAGCACAAGGCAGCATTGGTTGTGGTGGCAGAAGCTCTAACCCCAGCCTTGGCCCCAGGGTTGAAGCCAGAGCCAGGGCCAAGTTTAAGTCCCAGCAAGAGCATTGGCATACCTCAGCCCCAATTCCTAGCTTTGGTTGCAACCAACACCCAATGCCTCCTAGGAAGGCTTATAAAAAAAAAAAACAACAACAAAACCCCGACACATGAAGAAGCAGTGGGGTGGGGGGTAGAATTTCTTCTCATCCCCATGTAGCAGCCAGCAAAGTCCATAAGCATAAGGTACAGTAGAAGAGAAACTGCATTATCCCCCAGAATTGTCACTAATAGAATGAGATGCCCAAACCAATAAAATTAAAGCTTTTAGCAGGATTTCAGTGGTTTTATTCCAATTCCAATTATGGTTTATAGTTCAAAAATGCTAAATCTGGCTTTTTCCTTGGCTTTCAGGCTCCGTATGCCTGGAAAAAAAAAAAAAGACATTCCTAAAAAAAAAGAGAAGACTCCTTTGCAACTTAATAGGACTCTGATCACCCATGTAAAATGAGTCATGTTTTATTGTACTCTTCTCTAACCCTGACCTTCCCCAGTCAGGAACAGCTCATGTAAAGATAGGTGGAAGCACAAATTTCAAGGGCAAGGAGCAGGTAATAATATTAAATGGCCACGGTGGGACTACAGCAATGGATTGAGCAGGCTGGATTTGCTCAGTGCACCAAACTGCCCATTCAGCTCTCACCTCCTCACAGGCTGTGTTCTCAGTCCCTCTGCACTATATTTTATGGTCAAATTCAGGTGATGACATGGGCAATTTAGTGTCCAAGTTCTTTCTAACCGAAGACATGGTGTTGCAATTATACGCTCCAGTGCAGGCTCTAAATTCCGAGATAACAAACAACCTTGTAAAAAAGAAAAAAAAAAAAGAAAAAACATTTCATAGGAGTGTAGTCCCTTCAGTCTGGGATTTAAAAAAAACACAACCAAACAAACGATACATGCACACGCGCGCACACACACACACAAACACACACAAAAACCCCCCAAAAACCAACCCCCCCCAAAACCCCAACAACCTGTTCACAAGAGAGATTTCATGCACTCACCAACTCTTTGGAAGAACCAATTAGAAATTGGAGTAAAAATAGCATCAGAAATAATCATAAAAATCTTTATTCGCTAGTTAAATCTTCATTTTTCCCCTTTGTCCTATTCAGCATTTGGCTTTCTACCATGCATCTTTAATAGAAACATATATTTAATATGTAGTACCTTACTAGACATATTGCATACATTCATTTGTTTCTTATATTTACCATATCTACCCAAATCCAAGATGACTTTGAATTTAAAATGACCCCCAACAATTATATTCTACAAATGGAAAATGGAGGGTAATCTTAAATTTGTCCCTGCCACCTCTGCTGCAAGGAGAGTAGTGGTGGAGGGGGGCAGGCAGTGGCAAAGACACAGGTCATGGGAGGGGCAGATGCCAGGGGAGTCAAGTGGCTTGACTCCTGCCCCTTGCCCCCATATACCCTGCCCCTGCTATTTGCCCCCCCACTACTTGCCCCTCCCCACTGCCTGCACCCTAGTGCTTCCCCCTCCCCATGTCTGACCCCTGCTGCCTGCACCCACAAAACTTACTCCTCCTAGTGCCTGCATCCCCCTGCAACTTGGCTTCCCTATGCTACCTACCCCCTGGCCCCTGCCACTGATGTTTATCCTCCATCACAGGTCTGGTTCTAGCTCTAGCCTTGCTCCAGCCAAGGGATGAAATACATGCTGGATCTAGCCTCCACCCAGGCACACAGCAGTAGTTGTGGTGGTGGCAATTCTGGCCCCAGCCCTAGGAAGGGGTTGAAGCTACAGCTGAGGCTGGGACTGGAGCTGCCACCACCACTGCTGCTGGGTCATAGGAGGCCAGGGTCATAATGGGCTCCATTCTCTAGGGTAGGGTGCAGCCAGAGATGCAATGGGACTGGCAAGGGGAGAAGAGGAAGTGGAGGGGCAGTAGCAATTGGGGCACATGCAGGGTGGCAGAGTATGAGGGCCAGGTGCAGGGGACAACACTTATAGTTCCAACTCCAACCCTGATCAGGGCTGCAACCGCCTCCTCTCTCCCCACCTTCTACTCAGACCCAAGACAAGAGGCCCCCCCATGTTGAATGGTGAAAAAGCAAAAAAACAAAAAACAAAACAAAAAACAAAAAAAAAACCTCATTTTGGGTTTGAGTAAAATAGTATATCCTGCCCTTCCCAAAAAAGGCTTAGGGCAACTTACAAGACAAAAATATAGAAACAGAATAAAATATTAAAATAAGATTCAACACCCCTCCCAGCCAACAAATCCAGCCCATCTCTACTGTTTCCATATGTGACAGACTCAGGTGACCTCTCTCCCTGGAGTCTGGTACCTCTAGCAGGTATTCTGGGCTGTCTATGTTCCCAGACCTCCACCTCCTATCTCTTTCCTGCCATAACTTGCTGTTAGCTATATAGAAGATGCTGACTATGGAAGCCAAAGGTGGCTTACTCCTTGGTGCCTGTTACCTCTCTCCTTTCAAACCATAGATGTACTCCCACTTTAAGATGACCTTGGTGGCCTTAGGGGCTAGAATTATGACCTCTAGCTGCCCCCATAGTCACACCCGTGTCTCTCAGATGACTCAGCAGGCTCTTCATAGCCAACCTCTATATCCAAATCAATGTTGGGCCTCTTGGGCCCCCAAACCCTTGTCTGGGCTTTCACCTGCCCAGCTTCAGCCCTTTATCTGACTGATGTTGTTCAGCCCAGATCCACTCTCTTGGACCACACACACCTAACTCCTTGGAGCCCTGGAGGTACTGCTTAGGTATTGGCCAGTCTGTTTCCTGAAGCCCTTACCTTCAAGAGACCCACTCCCTGCTATCTGCAGGGTCAAACTGCCTTGCTAGCTTCCAGGCCCTGTTTTTATGTGATCTTAGAGCTCCACCCCTTTGTGTCTGCTAGCTCTCCAACCACACACAGGGGTTTCCACTCTACTTGGTAAATCAGCCTGCCCCTCCCCCTCCCTCCTCACATCTGCAGCTACTTTGCTCAGCTACCTCTATTTGGTCTAATAAGCTTTGGCTGTTCCTGCCCTGCACCCCGCACCTCCTCGGGTCCATAATATGCCCCAGCCTTAGGGTCTGTTTCATTGTTGGGGTTGGCTGCTGTCATCATTGGCCCCTGCTGGCTATAAAAGTCCTATTCCCTCTTAGACTTCAACAAGCAGGGTTGGGGTTCCCTGTTACATCATGCCCTTGTCCAACCTAATTTTACTTCCAAGCCCATATTCATTTACTCCAAGAAAGGGAAGAAAAAAAAAAAAATGTTCTTTTTCTATTGTGCCACCCCTTTGTATTCTCCTAGTCAGTACTTGTTCCCCTTCCCCTGCCTCACATGAAGAGGAATTCCCTATAGGCAGATCTAGGAATTTAAAAAACAGAGTGTGGGAGATGTGACTAACAGCCCTCCCAGGGGTGCGGGTGAGCCCCCCGATCTGCCTACCTGCCTGCCACATGTTATGATTCCCCATTGTAACCTATGGGCAAGATGACAAAACAGTGTCAGAACACCAAAACAGTTTTGATGAAATGAAACAGAACAGTATTTTTGAAAAAAATCCCAAACTTGAAATGAAACACTGTTCCATCAAAATGTCGAAAGGGAAGTCGAAGTGGAACAGTGCCGTTTCACACAGCTCTACCAGTTAGTCCAATAAAATATATCACACTAGAAATCCTCGAGTCTCAAAAAAAAAAAAAAAAAAAAAAAAAAAAAAGGAAAACAATTCTGTGGATGCCTCACACCAAAATGTAGGTGGCATCTGACTGTTTAGTGATCACAACTATGTACCTAAAAGATGATATTAGTAGGAATATTTTAGAAGTACCAAAGTTCCAGTAGTCAAGGTCAGAAAGGAGAAGGTTGCAGTAGTTAAGATGTGAGGTAAGCCTAGACTAGAGTTTTTAGACAGAGAGGAACCAGTCTGAAAGCTGAAGAAAAATGTTCTTGTAGTCAAACTCTTGTCTTAGGGCCTTGTTACATGTTACTCTTAGCACACGCTAATTTTAATTGCTGTGAATCCTCAGGCAAAAAAAACTGATATCCTCCTTTTCTTCCCTTCCCTCTCCTGCCCCCCCCCCCCCCCCAAATGCTTGG
The DNA here is from genome assembly GCF_030867095.1 of Alligator mississippiensis. Lineage (NCBI taxonomy): Eukaryota > Metazoa > Chordata > Crocodylia > Alligatoridae > Alligator > Alligator mississippiensis. Next base: position 240,058,132 of record NC_081824.1, read on the forward strand.
AACCTCCCCCCTCCCTGCCAGGGAGCAGGGGAGTTCTGCCCAAGGAGCAAAACTTGTTCGTTATGCATCTGATCCGATTTTCTAATTCCTCCACTAACATTTGTTGCTCATCCCCACCACAACCTTTTCCTGTGCCACCCACTGCATCACTATCCAAGCTTCTCTGAAACAATCTATGTGAATTTTAAAGCTGGAAGGGACCTCAGAAGACCATCGGGTCTATGCCCCTGCACCAGGCAGGAAAGACAGGTGGGGTCAGGTGACCCCAGCAAGATGACAGTTTCCTTTTGAAGATTTCCAGGGTAAGTGATTGCACCACCTCTGGAGGGAGCTTATTTCACAGTCTGGACAACCTGACTGGGAAGAAGTTTTTCCTAACATTGAGCTAAAAAAAGTCTTCCAGGAATTTGTGGCCATTACTCCTCGTTCTTCTCAAGGGCGCCCTGGTGAACAGTTGTTCACCAAGCCCCTGATGTAGTGGTAAACTGCTACAAAGTCCCCCCTCAGCCTTCTCTTTTTCAGGCTGAAGAGTCTCAGGTCCCTCAGCCTTTCCTCGTATGGCTTGCCATGCAAGCCTCTAATCATACAGGTGGCTCTTCTCTGGACTCTATCAAGTTATACCACATCCTTGTTAAAGTGTGGTGCCCAGAACTGGATGCAGTACTTCAGTTGGGGGTCTCACTTCTGCCGAGTAGAGCAGGTGAATCACCTCCTTGGGCTTGCTGGAGATGCATGCCAGAGTATTATTTGCCCTGTTGGCAACAGTGTCACATTGCCAGCTCATATTTGTGCTGTGATCCATTATTACCAGGTCTCTTTCATTCATAGCGCTGGTCAGGTTAGCACTGCCAAACCTGTAGGTGTGCAGGGGATTGTTCATCCCCAGGTGGAGTACTTTATATTTCTCAATGTTGAATTTCATGTGGTTCCGACTTGCCCAACTTGCTAGCTGATCCACCTGTATCTGTAGCCCATCTTCAAACTTGACCATGCTTCCCCATAACTTGGTGTCATCTGCAAACTTGGCCAGTGAGCTCTTCACCCCTCATCCAAATCATTGATGAAGATGTTGAAAAGTACAGGACCAAGCACCAACCCCTGCGGGACGCCGCTGCCTACTTCTCGCCAAGACGACACAGATCTATTCATTAGGACTCTCTGGGTCAAGCTGCCTAAGGAAGAGAAAAGGGTAAAGTTGGAGCTTTGGAGGTGGGAAGGCAAAGAGTACAAACAACCTCATCCTTCATTTAGGGTACTGGCTGCTACTGCTAGTTACCAAAGTAGTGAGGAAAGCAGAGTAGTCCAGCTGGCTGCCCTAACCTAGTGAAAACTTTGTGTGTGCATGCATGAGTGTCAGTGCATTTGTGCACCCGTGTGTGTGCACATGCAGGCACAGAGAAGCTGCAATCTGTGATGGAGGAAATTTCTGGAGGGAACAATGCTTGTGTGTATACAAGTGAGAATTGCCATCAAGTAATATTGATTCCTAGAGGTCCCACTATCACCCATATATTCTTCCCCTCCAAATACCATTCAGACTTGAATGGGCCAGTCACCTCACCCTGGTCTGTCTTCCATATGGTGCAAAGCAAACCTGTCTCTTCAATGGCAAAAGTCTATAAGTTGTTTTATACCAGAACCCCCCCTCCCCCATCATGGTGTGTGATATATGGCCCCACCACACAGCCTGCTGTTTGGGATACGTATACTTTGCTTGCTGGAGACTGCAGAGCTTCTCCAAAGCTTTCACCAAGTTTTCACAGGTTCATATTTCTTACTCACACTCTGCTCACTGGACTAACTGTGTCAGAAGTGGATAAATCAGGTAGAAGAGTTTCAAAGGTACAAGGCATAGATATGTCCTGTCATGTTGGAATTCCATTACCCTGATAGGTCCAGATTCTGGCTCCAATAGAAATCAGAGGAAGTTCAGTGCAAAATTATTTGGGGAATCTAGGCCCGCATGCCTGATGTCACTTGTCAAAGGGAAGGCCCTTGCATATATTCTTCTTCTTTTCCTTGCTCCAAAAAAAAAAAAAAATGCTGCTTCTTGAGGCTTTCACAAACCTGATGACTCTACAAAAGTCGGAGCAGATGCTACCCTAGTCCATCTCCAGGTGGTAACTTTTCTGTTAAAGTACACTTTCAGGATACCCTTGGGGTCTTTTGGTTAAAGAACTATCCCTCCAAAGTAATCATCTTATTCCTTGCAGTTCATTTGTGCCAGGTATCACAGTAGCAAGAACAGTTGAGATCCTTGTGTGAGGGTAACTGCACTAGCCAACAAGGTATTTGTAACAAAGCTTCACCTGAACACTGGAGACCATGAAAAGCCAGAATTGGCCTTATGTACATATCAAGGACTGAGATTTTCTAGCCTTCCAGCCACAAGTATGTGCATGTATACCTGTGTGTGCACAGGCACACAGAAATTTTAGAGGAGGAAGCACTTCCAGATAAGTTACCATTCTATAATGAAGCACTGTGAGCCCTAAGGCCCTGTATACCCTCAGGCCTCTTCATTGCTCTAGAGGTGAGAGTATCCATTACAAAATAGTCTGGTCTATCGATTTGTCCTATTCAGTTCAAAAGGTTATGTAGTATGTATAAGTGTCTGAAATTTGGGGTGTCAGAGGCCCCATTTACAGATCTGCTCATAGTCGCCGACTTCGGTGTTTGCTGACAGACAGACACTTTAGATTTGGTGCATTCCTGCACAGAGCCCCGTGCATATCCAAAAGAGCCCATGCATTACTTCAACCCAGCTCTGTAGCATCTGTAATGATTAGGCACTTTACTGGGACTTTTTTGGTGCTTTTATCTAATAGCTGATTGAATCAACTTTAGCTAGAAGTGCCAAAAAGCCCTGCTGAAGCACCCAATCTTTATAGAAGCTGCAGAGCCAGGTTGAAGTAACACAGGCTTTTTTTGTTTTGTTTTATTTTATTTATTTTTTTAAATGCCTGCAAGCAGAAAATGGCCATGGCTCGTGGACGCTGAGCACCCACTAAATTTTTTTTCAGTGGGTACTTGAGCCCCAGATCACAGATGGAGTTGGCACCTACGGGTCTGCTAGGGACAAGGGGTAGGGAAAGGCTTTCATTTTTTTTTAAGCTTTGAAATATCCAGAAATATTAATCAATTAAAAAATAACAGCATTTGACAATGTGGGAACTCCCTGACCAGCCACAATGCTAGTCTCCCAACTGCCTTTGGGCACACTGCCTGCCTTTCTCATCTGCCATGCCTTGTCCTTCAAAAATTAAATTTGTAATCAGGCAGGAATCTGCCCTTCATACACCCTGTTCTTCTGGGCCCATGTATGCAGCTCCAACCACCCCTACACTGTATCCCAAGCCTCACAGATGTTCCTAACAGCTGTGTTCAGGTCTGGCCTAAGGCCAGGCTCAACTTATCCCAGTGTTAGGCCTCTCGCTTTCTGCCCTATTATGGGTCATACTCATACGTCCTCCCTCTCACTGAGGCCTCTCACTCCACCATCTCATACAGTCTCTCATACTGCCTCTTTGTGGAGCCACTCTCATACCACCCCTCCTTTTCCCAGGGCCACACCCTGCCCTCACTTGGAGGGTCCTGGGGCTTGTTTCCCTGCACTCCCCAGCCAGCAAGTGCGTCGCCTCTTGGGCCTCTCCTGCAGCCCTCATCCAAGCAGGTGCTGGGCGGTTTGCAGAACACTGGAGTGACTCTGCCTCTAGTCTCTTGCTGGGTCACTTCCCCAGCTGCTCTAGATTAGGGGATCCTGACTCACCACAGTGAGTACCGGTGGTGAGCCACCCACCCAATCGGCCTCCAGCCTACCTGTGGCTTCAGGCACCCCAAAGCTTACCTGGACCTAAACATGGCCCTCATGTTAGCAGGGCCTACCCTCAAGCCCCCTGCTCACTTGGACCCACTTCGCACCCTTCCCTCACCTCAGGCCCCCTGTTCACAGGGCCTCACTACTTGCCCCTCTCTCCAGGCCTGCCAACTACCACTCTGGTGCAGGCTGTTAGGTGCCCCACTGCACCCCACTCTACATCTCTGCCTCCATTAAGGCACATACTCTGCCCACTACGCTGGGTCCTGGGGTCAAATACATACACTGCAGGCTCAGGTGCCACTCACCAGCATACCTGCCCCACCATTCTCACTCTCTGAGGTCTTGCAACCCGCATAGCCTGGCCCCCAAATGCCTTCAATGTTAAATGACCCACCCAAAGGTAGCAGCTGGGGTTTAGGTGCCCCTACTTGCTTTCCACTGGGGTGGTAACTGGCCTGACATTTCTGGGGGACTGCTCCACCACAAACAGCCCTACCAGGCCACCCATCCCTGGCATGGTGCAATTTTAGGTCATGTTCAGGACAAGAGTCTCCTAACCACCCCCATATGCTCTTGCCCTTACCTCCAAGTGTTACTGGAGCAGCAGCTCCACCAGAAGATGTTGTTTCCTCAGTACCAGGCAGCAGACTGCTGCCTCTAGCTCTGCTGGCCTGAGTCTTAAAATGGCTACTCATCAGAGCTGGGCCACACCTGCCTGTTGTCTCTTCAGGCTCTTAAAGTGGCAGACACCAGAGGTGCTCTGCCACACACCTTCCCCAATTTAGAATAGTTCCTAGAGAAGGTCACCCCCTGCTGCTCTGTCAAAGCAGGCTCCCCTCAGAGCCTGTAAAAGCTCTTGAGTGGTGAGCACCCCCCAAAGGTGCTTCACCACATACCTTCCCCCCTTAATAGTGACATTCATGGGCTTCACTTGGCTGCCTTCTCTGCTGGCTTTCTCCCAGTCTGCTGCAGCCCCTGCCACGTGGCAAGCACCCCAGCTGTGCTCTGCCGCACAGTGATTTGGGTTTTTTTCTTCCTTGATCCTCCTTTCTTTTCTTTCTCTCTTATTCTCCCCCCCCCCCCCCTTTTACCATTAAATGCAACAGGTTGAATACTACCATGGTCTTGGGCTGTTCTTGCTTTTTCATTTTTCATTTTTTCTCTTACTACTTGAGAATTTTTCAAATCTTTCCTCAACTTTGAAAAAGTACAGCATGCCCCAAAAAGTAAAGAATTATAAAGTGAAATTCTGAAAGAAAAGCCTGGACATCATTCATTTTATTGTACCTAGGAATTAAAAGGAAAGAGAGGGAGAAAGCAAGAAAATGCCAAATAAGTTCCTAAACTGCATGAACAACTTTTTCTTCCAGCAAATCTGTAATTGAGGATATGCCTAGTAGATTATCTGTATTGGATTTTGTCTTGCTTAGCAGAGAAGAACTGGCTGAGGATGTGAAGGTGGTGGTAAACTTGGGAGGAAGTGATAACAATAGAATAGAGTCTTGATTCTGAGATGGGGAAGCATAATGTCAGCAGACTTCAAGATTTAAAACTTATGGTTTTCAACCAATTCAAGGAGATAGTAGGCAAGATGCCATGGAAGAACAGCCTGAAGTAGTCAAGTTCTTGCTATTTCTTGATATGCTTCCTTGGTGACCTATCCATCTTTCTGTTGCCTGTATACTTTCCTTTTGATTTTGAGAAATGGCAAGAATTTGAAGGGACAAAATTGAGGAAGCAAAGCAAACTTCCCAAATGGTGAGGGAAGTTAAGGACAGCAAGACAATGTTCTATAAATACACTGGGAAAAAAACAAGGACAAAGCTATGGGTCCACCCACCTAACAAGGTCCTCAAATTACAGTAGATGAAACAGATTGAAAATCAGGAAGGGTTGACTGTGAGAATAATTAAGCAATGGAACAGGCTATCTAAATATGTTGTTTAATTTCCATCCCTGGATTTTTTTTTAGAGCAGGTTATATCTTTTATTGGATCAACTGCATGATTTGGATAAATTTAGACAAGCTTTTGAAAGCTTGGGAGGACAGCCTAAAGGTTAAAGGGGCCCAGGAGAGCTGGCAATTTCTAAGGAATACAGTGTTGGAATCTCAACAAGAAGCTATTCCAATGCAATTGAAGCACAAGAAGAACAGCAGGATACCAATGTGGCTGAACAAGGTGCTTCTAGGATGCCTCAAAATCAAAAAGAAAGTGTACATGCAATGGGAGGATGGACAGGTCACCAAGGAAGCAGATCAATATATAGCAAGAACTTGCTTTCAAAAGCTTGTCTAACTTTATTCCTACCATGTAGTTGATCCAATAAAAGATATTACTCACAAAAATCCTTGACTCTCACATAATTGCTGCCCCATCATGTTTAAAACATCACTCCAACATTACCAAGGGCAGGTTAGATAGAGAGTTAAATGGAATGGTTTAACTCTGGTGTGCAGTTGTTGTTTGGTCTCCTACATATTTTCCATTAGGGCATTTGGTGCATTGGATGAGATTATATATCTCAGCCAATGCACCAAATGCCCTGCTGGAAAATATGTAGGAGAGACCAAACAACAACTGCACACCAGAATGAACGCACACCTGAAATCTATCAAAGACAAGAATACCCAATTACCGGTGGGAGCACATTTCTCACAAGAAAACCACTCTCTCTCCAATTTCTCCGTTCTAATCCTCAAAGGAAATTTACAAAACACTTCCCAGAGACGAGCCTATGAACTCCACTTCATCAACCTCCTGGATACTAAAAATCATGGACTAAATATAGACGTTGGATTTATGACTCATTATAACCTGCATGACTTCTGACTCTCAGGTACCTCTCCACTATTCATCCCCCTTCTCCCCCCCACCCAGCCTGTCTCTCACCCACTGACTCCTCAATTTACATCTTCACTGACTGCCTGTCTTGTATGCATACCAACCCAGCCTCTGGCATCTTTACTTTTCCTTCCATCCAGGAAAAGCACATGCCAACTGCAGAAACTTCCTCAGTCTGACAAAGGGCTCTTAAACCTGAAAGCTCGCTTAATTTTTTTTCCCCCAACCATTTAAGTTGGTCTAATAAAAGATATCAGGTTCACCCAAAGAACCTTGTCTGCCTATGTCCTTAGACCAACATGGCTACAACCTACACCCTTGGAGTACTTGGCAATTTAATTTATCAAGTCATGGGTGACAAACAAGCTACCAAAGGACTGATGTAGAAAAGGCTGAATTATTCAATGCTTCTTTTACTTCAGTCTTCACAGGCAAAGTCAGCTCCCAGACTGCTGCACCTGGCCATACAGTTTGGAAAGAAGATGAGCAGCCAACAATGACAAAATAACAGGTTAGAGACTATTAGAAAAACTAGATGTGTACGAGTCCATAGGGCCAGACACAATGCTCCTGAGGGTGATGAGGGAATTGGTTGTTGTGACTGCAGAGCCACTGGCTATTATCTTTGAAAATTCATGGCGATTGGAAGAGGTCCCAGATGACTGGAAAAGGGCAAAAATAGTGTCTATCTTTAAGAAAGGGAAGAAGAAAGATCCAGAAAACTACAGCAGTCGGCCTCATGTCAGTCCCTGGAAAAATCATGGAGCATGTCCTAAGGAATCCCTTTCTCAGCACTTGGAGGAGAAGCAGCTGATTAGAAACAGTCAGCATGGATTTATGACCAACCCAATTGACTTCTATGACAAGATGACTGGTTCTGTGGATGTGGGGAGAGCAGTAGACATGATATAACTTGACTTTAGCAAGGCTTTTGTTACCCACAACATTCTCACAAGCAAGCTAAGGAGATACAGGTTGGATGAATGGACTGTAAGGTGGATAGAAATAGAAAACTGACTGAATTTTCAGGCTCAAAGGGTAGTAATCAATGGTTTGATGTCTAGTTGGCAGCCAATATCAAGCGGAGTTCCCAAATAGTTGGTCCTGGGGATGGTTTTGTAAAATGTCTTCATCAACAATCTAGAAGATGGTATGAAGTGCACCCTCAGCAAGTTTGTGGATGACACCATGCTGGGTGGAGTACTAGATATGCTAGAGAATGGAGAAACCTAGACAAGTCAGAGGATTGGACCAAATAAATATCATGTAATTCAATAAGGACAAGTGCAAAATCCTGCACTGGGGACAGAACAATCCCATGCACTATTACAGGCTGGGGACTGACTGGAGAAGCAGCAGCTCTACAGAAAAGGAAGTGGGGGATACAACAAGCTGAATATGAACCAACTGTGTGCCCTTGTTCCCAAGAACACTAACAGCATACTGAGTTATATTAGTAAAAGCATTGCCAGCAGATTGAGGGAGGTGAGTATGCCCCTCTATTTGGCACTGGTGAGGCCACATCTGGAGTATTGTGTCCAGGTTTTGGTTCCCCACTACAGAAAGGATGTGGACAAATTAGAGAGAGTTCAGCAGAGGGCAACAAAAATGGTTAGAGGACTGGGGCACATGACTTATGGGAAGAGGATGAGGAAACTGGGCTTATTTAGTCTGAAGAAGAGAAGACTGAGGTGGGATTTAAAAGCAGCCTTCAACTACCTGAAGGGTGGCTACAAAGAGGATGGAGCTAAACTGTTCTCAGTGGTGGCAAACAACAGAACAAGGATAAATGGTATCAAGCTGCAGGAAGGGAAGTTTAGGTTAGATATTAGGAAAAACCTTCACATTAGGAGGGCAGTAAAGCACTGGAACAGTTTACCCAGAGATGTTGTGGATTCCGTATGCTTGGAGGTTTTTAAGACCTAGCTAGAAAAAGCTTTGGCTAGGATGATCCTGTTAAGGATGGTCCTGCTTTGAGCAGGGGAATGGAATACATGACCTTTTGAGATCCCTACCAACCCTAATTTTATATGATTCTATGACTGGGAAAAGGGCAATGTTATATGCCTCTTCAAAAAAATATGAAAAGGAGGACCCAGAGAATTATACATTGATCAGCCTGACACTGATACTTGGGAAGTTAAAACAGCAAATTATATAAAGTTGATTTGTAAACATCTGCAGGAGGAAAGGCTGATCATGGGCAGCAAGCATGGATTTGCTAAGAACAAAGCCAAACAAATTTGATCTCTTTCATTGACATAATAACTAGTTAAGTAGATGAAGGGAATATAGTGGATATATCTGGATTTAAGTAAGGCTTTTACCTAAGTCCCACATTAGCTTCTCATAAACAAATTGTATAAATATGGGCTAGACAGAACTACTACAAGGCAAAAAGTCAGCTAACTGGCTTAATAGACACAAACAATTATAATTATAAATGTATCTATATTGGAATGGCAAGGGGTTTAAATGGTGTGCTACAGGTGCTCATGTATATGCCACAATTTTTGCCCTTTCATGCTCTGCAACTGCGTGTTTGTTTGCATGAGCAGGATTTCCTGACACTTGAAAAGTCTTTCATGTGCATTAAACTAAAACTCCCCAGACGCAGTTTAATTTGGCTCACTGGGAATTAAAGCATCATGTCCATAAATATGTAATGTGAAAACACAAAGGCACTCAAAGAAATGAGCCTCTTTGTCCACTAAATGGCACTGTGACTTTTTTGTAGTTCAACCCTTCAAATTACTTTCACTTTCAAATTGCTTCCGCTTTTTTTGCTTTTTTTTTCTTGTGTGGTTTGCTAGCTTCCTGCTTCCACAGCTTTGTGGCAGTCATGGGCATAGGCATAGGATGGGTGAGGGGCCCCAGGACAGAGGGGAAGTGCTAGACCATCCAGCTCTCCTGCAGCACTGGCTGGGGACCCTGCTTAATTAGTTTTAAAACCTAGTGAATGTAAACACAAATGTGACACTCCAAGGCTTAATTCATTTGAAAACCTAGTGTGTGTAAACACAGATGGGACGCTCCAAAATAAACAAATTTAAATTTTATAAACCTATTTAATTTAATGAGGATTAAAACCTGTGGTGTGTACAAGCACCCCAGAAGTCTATTCTGCATATAGTTTTGTTCAATGTTTTTAAGGATTTGACTTCTAAAACAGAAAGTTTCTTGAACAAATTTGTAGATGACATAAAAACGGGAAGAATTGTCCACATACTGGAGGACAGGAGTAGAATTCATAAGGATCTTGATGGATTGTAAAGCTGGGCAATAGATAATAGGATGAGGTTCAATGTAGACAAATACAGGATGCTATACCTTGGGCATAATAATAAAAAACATAAATAAAAACTGGGTGACAATGGGCTGAATGGCAGCACTGAAGAGAAAGATCTTGGTGGACCCCAAAATCAACAGGGGTCTGAAATCACCGCGGTGTGATGAAGCTGCAAGAAAGACAAATGAGGCTTTGGGCTATATCAACAGGAATATTAGATGTAAGACACAAGAGGTGACAGTGCCACTCTATTCACCACCAGTTAGGCCTCATCTAGAGTATTATGTGCATTTATGAGCCCCATGTTTCAAAAAGAACATAGAGAAGTTAGAAAGGGCCCAACGGTGAGCACAGAAAATTATTCCAGGACTGGAGATTGTGACTTTCAGGTGCCAATCCACCTACTGGGACTTAAAAACCCCAGAGACTCTTGGCTAGGTCTTCCTCTGCTCAGTCAGACCAATAGCTAAATTTGGGATCAGGAAGAAATTTTACCCCATGATAAGATCAGCACAGATCCCGGGGGTGGGGAGGGAGGAAGCCTTTCTTCTGCAGTGGGGGATATGGTAATAAGTGCTACAGATACTCTGAAGAAGGTGTTCCTGTTCGTCATCTGAAAAGGGAGTTTCCTGAAACCAAAAGAAAATTAATCTAAAAATGGCTTAGACAGAACTTAAGGGGAAAATGCTTTCAGAAGGGATATAAACCATCCTGATGTTTCAGTGCACAAGCCAAACACTAAGTGTTCCATACCTGGCTCCTTCAGTGTTTCTTGCTGATTCCTCTAAAGCATCTGGCATGAACCATTGTCAGAGTCAAAATCGTGGGTGAAATTAATTGCTGGTCAGATGCAATATGTCCAATCCCACGCATTTCCTAGAGCACAACACACACAAAAGAGGAATTACTGCCAATACATACATTCACACAAGCACAGACAAACATCTATTTGTGCCCAGATAATTACAAATTAATTTCTCTTTTAAAATGGAGTAAGTGCTGTGCCTATTTTTACAGCAGGATGTTGTTCAGTTTGTGGCATGTTAATTATTATTTACAGGGCTTCTATAAAAATTAGTTACTCTTTTATAACAAAAGGCCCACAGCTAATATTTTATAGACAGCACACAAAGAGGTTTGGAACTGATGATTTACAGATCAGGAAATAACACTTAATCAACTTCCCCAGCTTCCCAAGTGAGGCTGTTCAGTTTGACACCACCTTGAAGTTTTCAACTCGTTATTTATTGATGTTGATACCTCAACATTTGAGACAGGATATGCTTATTCTGAGAAGTGCACTCTGGGATTTATCCTGATGTGGCAGAGTGGTGTGGGTTATATTATTTTGCCCACAAGTAAGATGTATTAGATGTCCCAACACCTAGAATGGTCTCTAGTGTTTATGTCGCACAACATAAAATCGACCCTCATAGAATGTATATGTTTTCCCTCTACCACACACAGAGGGAGCCCAGGAATGCCAAATGAAGACCTAATTTATATCACTGTCATAGTATAAAATGAACATTCCAACACTACCAAAATGCCAGATATAGTTAGTTATTTCTCTTTATTTCTCTAGTATATCTTTGTTTGAGGGTCTCAAAGTTTTGTGCAAACATTAATTAAGCCTCACACTACTGCAGTAATCTAAAAATAGAGAATTATTATATCCTTTTTACAGATGAGTAAATTAAGGTTTTTCCTTATAAAAATATCCATAAGGAATACCACAGCTTAGAATCAATTAAAGCTTGCTAAACACTTCAGATACATGTTTGTTCGGAGCTACATAGGGTGGCATACCATTCCCTTCCTGTTCATCCTGGAGTGCATATTCAGTCATCTACCTGTGACATTTCATTTTTTGCTAATCATATACAGGGCCTTTTGGCACTTACACAATCATAGATTTTAGGCCTGTGCGAGTAGGCAGCTATTCAATCTGGCTTCGGATCCAGCCACTTTGAATGCCAGGGATCTGATCCGGAGCTCTGGACTGGGTTTCCACTTTGATCTGGCTGAAATGGCTCCAAAGCTTCGGAGCCACCTTGAAGATCCGGCCATAGGGTATAATGGGGAATCAATGAAATATCTATAACGTTGCTGTTTTATTGTCTGATTTAGATGAAACTTGCAGGGGTGGCAGCTTCTGCTGAGAGCATGAAGCCTGCCAAGTTTCAAGAAGATCAGTGCAGGGGTTTGAGGGGAACTGCACCCCAAATTTCTGAAAGCAAAACTCATGTCACATGGGTGCTTGTGCAACCGACTGTGTCTGTCTTGGGGCAGTTGATTGTCTGTATTGGTTCCTTCCTGTCCTTAGTCTCTGGTTTTGTAGGTGTTAATTGATGCTAATTAACTGGCTACATTAGCTGGCAACTGTGTATTGAGCTGATCCCTGAGTGAATCATGATTGTTTGGTAACTGGTAACACAGTATCTTAGCAGCCAGGCCTGCAGTAGTTGTCTCCCCCCACCCCTGCCCCAAGACAGACACGGTTGCCCAAGCGCCCATGTCATGAGTTTTGCCTATCAGCAGCCAGAGGTGCAGGACCCCAGAACCCCCCTGCACCTATCTCCCTGACAGCTAGCAGACTTTGTGGCCAAAGCAGGGGCTACCATCCCTGCAGCTTTCACACTGATGCATCTTAACACATATAGGGTCATCTATGTCACGAGTTTTGCCTGTCAGCAGCTTGAGGAGCAGTTCCCCTCAAACCCCTGTGCTGATCTTCTTGAAACTTGCTAGACTTTATGGCCTTACCAGGGCCCACCACCCCTGCAGTCTTCACCCCCCTGTGTTGTAATACATAGACATGAGTTTTGCTTTCATGAATTTGGGGTGCAGTTCCCCTCGAACCCCTGCACCGATCTTCTTGAAGCTTGGCAGACTTCATGATCTCAGAAGAGGCTACAACTCCTGCAAATGTCATCCAAATCAGACAAAAAACAACAAAATTATAGATATTTTATTGATTCCCCATTATAACCTATGGCCAGATCTCTGAAGCATCTCCAAAGCTTTTCTGAAGTGGTTCAGAGAACCACTTCAGAAAGCCTAATAGAGCCAGGGCTTCAATCTGGATATGCTGCTTTGGATGCCAAAGCATCCAAACCTTCTCTGGATCCAAAGCACAGTCTGAAGCCTTGCACAGCCCTAATAGATTTCATAGACATTAGGGCTGGCAGGGACCTTGTAAGATCATTGGATCCAGCCCCCTGCCCAAGGGGCAGGAAGTCAGCTAGGATCAAAGGATCCCAGTAAGATAAGTGTCCAACTGTTTCTTGAAAGTGTCCAGAGTAGGTGCTTGCACCAGCTCTGGGAGGAGTCTGTTCTAGGGCTTGGGGGCTCAAACAGTAAAGAAGTTTTTCCTTATGTTCAGCCTAAAATGGTCTTGCAGGAGTTTGTCTTGCAGGAGTTGGATCTTGTCATCCCTTGGGGTGCTCTGGTAAAGAGATATTCCCCCAGATCCTGAAGCACACCCCTTATGTACTTATAAGCTACCACAAGGTCACCCCTGAGCCTGCACTTCTCCAGGCTGAAGAGTCCCATAGCTCACAGCCTCTCTTCATAAGGCCTGCTCTCTTGCCCTCTGATCATACACATGATCTCCTCTGGACTCTTTCAAGCTTCTCCACATCATTCCTTAATTGTGGAGCCCAGAACTGGATGCAGTATTCTAGCTGTAGCCTCACCAAGGCCAAATACAGTGGGAGAATGACATCTTGAGTCTCGCTGACCTCAGAGCAAGTTCCCCAGCCATTGGACTCTGAAGTAGTTGAGGCCACAGTTGCCCAATTTTTCCATGAGGCTATCATGGGACACCAGGTGAAAGGCTCTTTAAAAGTCCAAATATATGACATCAACTTCTTCCCTTTTGTCCAGGTGATACGACACCTGGTTATAGAAGGAAATTAGATTGGTCAAGCAAAACCTACCTGCAACAAACCCATGCTAGCTATCCCTCAGAATGTTGCCTTTTGTTAGCCTGTCAAGAATGGTTTCTTTCATAATTTTTTTCCAAAATGTTCCCAGGGATTGAGGTCACACTGATTGGCCTGTAGTTTCCCAGGTCTTCTTTCCTCCCTTTCTTGAAGATGGGCTCCACATTGGCTCTCTTCCAATCTTCCCCTGAGCGCCATGAATTCTTGAATATCCTCGCCAGTGGCTGCACTATGATGTCTGCCAGTTCCTTTAGCACTCTTGGGTGCAACCTATCTGGACCAGCTGATTTATGGGGGTCCAGCTTCTCAAGATGCTCCCTCACAAGATCCATGCCAGGTGTGTGTATATATTCATCCTCGCCCTGGTCATCCCACTTCATGTTAGGCAGGGTGGTCCCTTTGAGCTGGTGAAAAACCGATGCAAAGTAATCATTAAGCAGATTGGCTTTTTCTTGAGTGTCGGTAGTCAGCTGTCCCAGATGGTTTAGCAGGGGTCCAATGTTGTCCTTGTTTTTCTTTTGACTCCGCACATATCTGAAGAAGGACTTTTTATTGTCCTTGATTTGTGTAGCCAGTTTGAGTTCAGTTGCAGCCTTGGCTTTCCTAGTTCACTCCCTGCAGGTGTGGGCCAGTGTAGTATACTTCTCCTTAGTGGTGTTTCCTGTCTTCCATCCTTTATACACCTCTCTTCTTAGGTGTAGGAGGTCCGTAAGTTCCCTGTTGAGCCAAGGGGGTTGTTGAGCCCTTTTACCACCTTTCCTATGGGTTGGGATAGACTCTCCTTGTGCTTGTAGGATGGATTCCTTAAGGAGCAACATCGTAAACTCCTTTCCCTGTGAAATCATGGTCTCTCAGGGCCTCAAGAACAAGCATCTTGAGCTTATTCCACTCAGAGGAATTCTATTCCTATGCATGAGCCCTGAGTACATTGACAACTACATATACATGTGTACTGGGCAGGCAGTGAATTGTCCATGCTTTCCCTCCAAAATAGCTGAGTTGCTAGAGCACTTACTTGTGAAACTGGAGGTAATGGCTCCCCCCCCCCCATCACACCACATTCATCAGCTATCCCTTGCTAGAGGGGGAGAGAGTATTACTGATGAGTTTTATAGTGACTTGGTGAGTCCAATCTGTGCTCTGCAAGTTTTTCCACAATTATAACAAGTGGTGCTTTGGCAGTGGGAGGAGGGAGGGGGAAACAACTGTTGGCCAAGATGTTGTGTGCTTTCCTTCCTCCTCTGCCATTTCCTGGTTTCCTGAGCAAGGTGGTTCTCTTCGAAGTGGGCTGTAGCTTGGTGTATGGTGCAGTGCCATTGAGATCTTTTACCAGCCAACATTTCCCAATTTGTAGGGTTCATGCCTCTCTTTAAGCTATGCTTTCCAGGTGTCCTTGTAGCACTTTCTCTGTCCTCTGTGGGTCCTCTTACCATGACTAAGTTGAGAGAAGAGGACTTGCTTCAGGAGATGAATGTCAGCTATCCACAAACAGTGGCCAGCCCAGCAGAGTTGCTGTTTCATGATCTTTGCCTCAGTGCTGGTTATGTTAGCTGCAGAGAGAATGCTATCATTGTTGCAGTGGGCTTCCCATCTAATGTGAAGGATCTTCCTGAGGCAATGCTGATGGAACCATTCCAGGTGCTTAAGATGCTTTGATAATTACCCATGTCTCACACCCATAGGGGATAACTATGTGCATTGTAGACCAGGATCTTAGTTTCCATCTGCATATCTTGGTCAGCAAAGACAGCAAAGCAGCTTTCCAAAGGATACACTGGCACAGCGAATCCTATGTTCAATTTCTACATCAAGAGTGACTGACTGGGAGAGGTAACTTCTAAGGTATGGGTAATGTTCAATGTTTTCCAGATGTTCTCCACCAATGGTAATTTGTGGGGGCAGCTTGTGCTGGGGCAGGCTGATGGAGTACCTTGGTCTTCCCAATGGTAAGGGAGAGTCCCAGGCTATGACAGGCACCTGAAAAAAGGTCAGAAGTGGACTGCAAATTGGTTTCAGCAAGCATGAGGATAACACAGTCATCAGCCTACTGAAGGTCAGTGATGCCAGTCTTGATAACTTTCATTTTGCTGTGAAGGCACCTTAGGTTGAAAAGCTGACTGTCCATCTGATACTCAACCCCAATTCTGGGAGACAGGTGAGATAAATGAGAATCAGAATCATAGCAAGATAGATAGAAAAAAGGGTTGGAGTGATGAGGCGGCTCTGGTTGACAGCAGTAAGGATGGTAAATGGGTCTGTCTCTGATCCATTGCAAAGGACTGTGGTGGTCATCCTGTTATGGAATAGCCTGAGGATATGGATGAAATTTAGTGGACAACCAAACCTATCCAGTACCTTCCATAAGGCTTTACGATTGATGGAGTTGGAGGCCTTGTTTAGGTCAATGAATGCCATAAACAGCTCCTGGCATTGCTCTCTACACTTCTCCTGGATCTGTTGTGCAACAAAAAATTATGTCAATGTTACCCTGCAATAGTCTAAAGCCATACTGGGATTCTTGGAAGGACATCTTTGGCAAGGGGGAGGAGGCAATTCAGAAGGATGCAAGTAAGATTTCCAGCAATGGATAAGGAGGACAATGCCTCAGTAGTTCCCAGAAACTGACTTGTTCCCTTTCTTGAAGATGATCACAATGTTGGCATTCTTTGCATCAGGTGGAACTTCCTTGTAAACAAATATTTTGATGAGAAGTTGGTGAAATGTTTATGCTAGTGCTGTTCCACCAGCTTTGAAGATCTCTGCAGGGATGCCATCTAGGCCTGGTGCCTTATTGTTCTTGGTCTGAATAATGGCATGCCAGACTTCCTTGAAATTCTATTACTGGGTTTTGAGGGATGGACGCGATGGTGGCAGCTGAGACCTCAGATTCACAGTTGAATAGAGTCTTGAAGTGACCCTTCTAGTGTTGCTTGATGGATACATTGTCTGTGAAAAGGGTGGAGCCACCCTGGAATCACAAGAGGGTTGGGCCATTGGAACATGGCCTGTGAATGGCTTTTATTGCTTGAAAGAAGCTTCTCATGTCATGTTGGTCAGCGAAACTCTGGATCTCCATGGACTTCACTTGCCATCACTGGTTCTTGATGTCCCATAGTGTCCTCTGACCTACAGCTTTGAGCCAATGGTAAGCCTCTCATTTTTTGCTGGTTGGAGGGCTCATTTTGCAAACTGTAGAGTATGGCTCTCTTCTGATGGATAAGTGCTAGGATTTCCTCATTGTTCTCATCAAACCAAACTTGGTGACGGTAATTGGAATATCCAATTGATTCAATGTATGCCTTGTGAATAATGTTCTTAAGCTCCTCCCAGTGTGCCTGGATGTTCTTGATGTCATCAGGTAGGTCAGGGAGCCTCCCAGTAAGATGTTGCTGAGGACCCTTGCATCTAACTTGGTCTTGGAGTTCCTTGATGTTAAATCTCTTCCATGTTCCTTTTTATTGTTTACAGTGTTGTGGTGCAAGCTGCATGTCCATGATTGATCTGACTAAATGGTAGTTCATCCAACAGTCATTTGTACCTCTCAGGATGTCTGTATCACCTGAGTCCTGAGAGTTACAGATGACTGCTGGATGAGCCACCATTTAGTCAGATCAATCATGGACATGCAGTGTACACCACAGCACTATAAACAATAAAAAGGAATGCTGAAGAGATTTAACATCAAGGCATTCCAAGAGCAAGCTAGATGCAAGGCTGATGAGCAAGTCATGCTGTGCACATTTGCTGAAGAGAACAATACCACTGGAGTTGATTTTCCCCATTCCCTCTTTTCCAATGTGCCACTCCAGAGTTCAGAGTGTCACCTAACTCTTGTGTTGAAGTCACCCATGAGGATGAGCTTGTCTTCCCTTGACAGTCGAAGTCAGGGCTGTGTCAAGAGCACAGTAGAACTGTTCCCTTTTGACTTCTTCATCATTAAGTGTGGGGGCATATGCACTGATAACCATAGCATACTGGTTGTTACTGAGATTGAGGTGGAGAGTCATAAGGTGTTCATTAATTCCAACAGGGAGTTCTGAAAGCTGGCTGACAATCTTGTTCTTGATGGCAAAGCCAACCCCATAAATGTGCCTCTCTTCAGATGACTTTCCTTTCTAAAGAAAAGGTGTAGTGACCTCCCTCATTTTTCAAATGGCCTTTATCTTCCCAGTGGGTCTCACTTAGGGCAGCAATATTGATTTCGTATCTTGCAAGTTCTCTAGCTGCTATGGTGAGCTACTATGGTGGTTCTTATTTCAGGATGCTCACTGTTTGAGGAGTCCATGAGAGTGTGGGGATTCCATGTGGTGAACTTCGGTACTTTATTTTGTTGGTTTTGTTGGTTTCAGTGAGTAGAGTGATCCCACTGGATGTGACAATCCAGACAGGGGGTCTGCATCAGCCTATGTTTAAGGCACCTTTTCTAGCCCCTTCCCCATTCAGGGTGAGCAGAGGGCATCCTAAAGAGGACTACTCAGTCATGGCCACAGCTGCTGAATTGTACTTCTGTCTTGATAGGTGCAAAATAGCAATCACATGACCACCGCCTATGTAGATTTGTGACTAGGGACCCCCAGAAATCACTGTTCCTGTCCCCACCACCACACATCCATCACTGCAGGAATTGGTTTGTGGGAGAAGTTAACTTCCCTGACATCCTGGCATGTTATGCCTGTGCATAACATCTTTTAATGTTGGGAAGCTGATGTGCAAATGACAACCACATGAGCTTGACAGAAGGAAGCCCTGAACCCAGTGACAAGGATGTCCAAGACAACTGGAGACCTGCATCCCGCTACAGTCCTCATGTGCTTTGACAGCAAGAGAACCAGCAGGTCCTCAAGTATGCCTGTACCACCACTGGGTCCTTCAGGAGTTTGGACCATGCTTAGCCTTGGACCTTACCTCAGATCTGTTAGCCAGGGGAGACACTACCACAAGTACAGGACTCCAGACAACATAGCTCTGAGGGTCACTGGAACACACAGGCCTCTCCACCATGACAAAGTCCAAGGAGAGGACATCACATTAATCATCATGCCACAAACCAGCTATGGTTGAACCTTTTCTCCATCACCCTTTTTTAAGATAGCTCCTCAGGCAGCCATGATAAGACAGCCTGTTGGAAATATTTGGGACCTGGAGGAATCTAAATGAGACCTGGCTCTGTGGCTTAGTGAGCTAGTTTTTGCCCTTGATGGGAAGGGTCCCTGGGTTCTAGTTCTCAACTTTGTGCTGAGTGGGACAGTAGTTTGCCCCATATTTTTTTCCAGTGATTTTTTTAGTGACAGCTTCAAAAAGACCACTGAAGAGGTTAATGCATGGTGACCAAGCAGTGACACAGTGGTTTGAGGAGCATACTGAGAAGCCAAAATAGCATAGGTTCAAAACCCTTGCATGTGTGTGGAATTCTAAAACCCAGGTCTTTCAGCCTTCCAGGAAAGCTCCTAGCCACTAAGTTACTGGGGACAAAAGAGGACCAGGGACAGTCTCCAGCTTCTTTTTTCCAGTCATGAGTCTAAGTCTGGTAATAAATGTTTTTCCTGACTCTATTTTCAGGCATCTGAAACAACTGTGTATGCATAAGGAGTGCACAGATGTGCAATGGGTAATACTGCCATGCTCAATTTATATGGTTATGTAGCTGTGCATTGTTATCCACACATGCAGGGCTATACACTCAAGAACAGAATTTCCTTGTGTGGGTAAATGCCAAAAGTGCTCCCTACATTATTAAAGTTGACTATTTGGGCAACTAAGGAAGAACTGAATGTCACTGTGGCAGGCTATTACAAGCTCTGTAGGAGCTTGCCTGTGGAGCAGCAGAGAAAAGCCTCCACCAGGAACCCGTTTAAGGGGGAAGGTGGGTGGCAGAACATATCAGGTGTCTGCCACTTTAAGAGTTGGTGGTGGGTGTTACCCCAGCTCTGATGAGTGGCTATTTTAGATCCAGGCCAGAAGAACATGGGGCAGCAGTTTGCTGCCTGATGCCATGGAAGGAACATCTCCTGGTGGAGCTGCTGCTCCTGCAACAGCTAGGATGTAAGGGTAGGAGCTTATGGGGATGGCTTGGAGGCTTCTGGTCCTTGTTATGACTTGAACCTGCACCCTGCCAGGGAGTCCCCAGGAAATGCCAGGTCAGTTACCTCCCTGGTGAAAGACTAGGAGGGGTGCCTTAACCCTAGCCCCCATGTTTGGGTGAGTTATTTATCATTGGAGGCAGTAGAGGTCCAGGCATGCCCCAGTGTGGCACTTGAGCCTGGGTGGGGTGCAAGACCCCAGAGAGTGGAGTGGGGCCAGGCACAGCTGCAGCCACCTGACCCTGTGTGGGGTACAAGATCCTGGACAGTGAAAATGGTGGGCCAGGCACACTGATGAGTGGCACCTGAGCCTGTGGAGGGTGTTCAACCCCAGACCCCGGCATAGGGAGCAGAGTATGCGCCTCATTGGAGATGGAAGTACAGAGCAGAGTGCAGAGGGACACCTAATGACTTGTACAAGAGTGGCAGTTGGGAAACCCTGGAGAGAGGGGTGAGTAGAGAGTGGTAGTAGTGAGACCTGCAAATATGGGGGCCTGACATGAGGCTTTGTGAGGAAGGGATATGAAGTGGGCCCTGGTGAGCAGGGGGCTTGAGCGTAGGTCCTGCTAACATGGGGGCCTAGTTAGGTCCAGGTAAGCCTTCAGACACCTGAGGCCACAGGTGGGCCAGAGGTTGGTTGGATGGGATGGCTGAGGAAGAGCTGCAAGTAAACAATGGGGTGAGTCAGGAGCCCCTGACTGAGAGCAGCTGAGTGAGTGACCTGGAGAGAGATGAGAGGCAGAGTCAGACCAGTGTTTGGTGAACTGCCCAGTGCTCACTCGGATGAGGGCAGCCTGAGATGCCCAAGAGACCATGTGCTTGCTGGCTAGGGAGTGCAGGGAAACAAGCCCGAGGATCCTCTGGGTGAAGGCAGGGTGAGTGTGGCTCCAGGTAAAAGGAGGAGTGGTATGAGTGTGACCCAGCAAGGGGCAGTATGAGAGAGACCGTGTGAGAGGTGGTAGAGTGAGAAAGGCCTCATTAGAGGGAGGCTGTATGAGTATGGCCCGTAATAGGGCAGAATGTGAGAGGCCTAACACTGTGTTGAGTTGGTCCTGGCCTCAGGCCAGAGCAGAGCAGAGCACAGCTGTTAGAAACATCTGCAAGGCTTGGGATGCAGTACAGGGGTGGTTGGAGCTGCATACACAGGCCCAGGAGAACAGGGCATTCAAAGGGCAGCCTCCCGCCTAATTAAGACTAACCATTTAACAAGGCCTGGCAGGAAATAGGTGGGGCAGCATGCCCAGAGGCAGCTGGGAGACTAGCACTGTGGCTGGTTGGGGACTTCCCATGTTTTGCCACGGTCAGCCATTATTATAATATAACTAAAATGGTTGGGCATTACTGAGTTGAATATGATAGTTTTATACTAGATGGAATAGAGGGTTTAAGTGGTTTAGTTAACTGAGGGGTGACGCTAGGTTAGGCATCCTTATAAAAGGGAGCCCCTTGCAAATGGAGAGAGCAGTGAACAGAGGGCAGCAAACAGAGGGAGTTTGCCTAGGAAGTTTGCCAAAGAGGGAGCCAGGGACTAGGAGACTCTGTGTACCTGAGGACACAGGTGCGGGTCTTTCTTGTGTGGGTTCTGTGGCACTTTTTTGTTTTGTGGTTTGTTTACAGCCTAGGAAAGTGGTCAGATGAGTGTGCACATGCAGTTTGTGGTGCCTCACAGCTGTCTGAGGCACCACAAACTACATGTGACCCATATGCAACCATTCGCTGCACAGCAAAGTTGCAGCACAGCACCAAAATTTGATACTGGGAACTTCCAGTGTCAAAAAAAAACTCACCAGAAAAAGCTGCATGTTTCATGCCCTAGGGCTGTGCACCAGCAAACACAGAAGCTGGGTCCTCTAGGGAGACACTCTAGCATTTCCCTGAAGCAGGACATTTTGCCCCACAGCAAACCCCATGTGCAAGGGTGTCCACAGGAGCAAAAAGCAGTGGCACAAATTTGTGCTGCTGTACTTTTGCCACAGCAAACTCACACCCCTGCTTGTGGACATGCCCTCAGCATCCTCCATGGAGCAAAGGAGGCACAAGTGGAGGCTGAATCTGTAGTTGTAACCTGAAAGGAATGTGCCATGTTTATGTTCCTCCCGGAGGATGAAGACAACTTCACCTGCACCGAGTTTAAGCTAATTTCTGCCTGGGAGGAAAAGATTTAAAGGTTGGAAACATGGGTATCCATGCTGCATTATATCAGGAAACAGGAAGATTACTTAGACAGAAGTTATGAGAGATTGGTACTGGGTAAGCTAAAGGTAAAAGAGAAGTGGCAGCATGTGACTACTTGAAGAAGGAGAGTCCCCAGAATGCTGATAAGCAGATAGAAGTCAGCAACTGCTTTCAAGCACTCTGCAGTGCAACAGCTGATGAAAAAGCAGAAGAGAGGACATCAGCAAGCATAATGCAAAGGACTCATCAGTCTAGAGAGCAGGAAATGCAGTGCCCCAAAAATGGGGGCTCTAGGACTGTTGCCCCAAGAAGGACAAGAAGTGTGGTGTTGGTGGTGACTCCCTTCTTTGGGGGACAAAAGCATTAATTTGTCATCCATATTTGGGGTCCTGAGAGGTATGCTGCACCTGAATTCAGGATGTTCAAGAGAAACTGCCTGAGCTCATCCACCCCTCAGGCAACTGCTCTTTCCTACTTGTCTATGTAGGAACCAATGACACTGAGGAGATGGGAGGTGACTACAAGGTTCTTGGTAGCAGGATGAAGTAGCTCAGAGCACAAGTAATGTGCTCATTGATCTTCCCTGTGCAAGGCAAGGGCTCAGGAAAGGAACACTGTATTCTGCAAGTAAATGTGTGGGTAAGAAGGCATGAAAGATTTAGATTCTTCAACAACAGGTGGATATTCCTGGGAGGAGAACTGCTATCAAGAGATGAGATTCATCAGACCAGAACTGGAAAGAGCATCTTTGGACATCATCTGGCTAACCTGGTAAACAGGGTTTTATACTAAGTTCCATGGTGGATGGTGAATAAAACCAGTCAGCAATACAATAAACAATTCAAAGGGGAAAGGACCAGAAAAAAAAAACCAGCTCAACTCTGGTAAAGGGCCAGGGAGCCACAAGACAGCAACAAATGATGCAAAAGAAAAGCAAGTGGATCAAAATGCAAAATATGTCCAATGTTATGTATGCAAATATGAGAAGTATGGAAAATAAACAGGATGAACTGGAAGCTGCAGTCTGTGAAAGAAAATATCTGACTGATATCACAGAGACCTGGTAGGAGAGCTCTTATGACATGAACATCAACATTGGGGTTACACTCTGTTTTGAAAGATCCGGGTTGGGAGAAAAGACTATAACCTTGTATGTTAAAAACACACAAACTTGTTCCCTGGTTCATGAGGAAGAAGAGAGTAAAGCATAATGCATTTTGGTGAAGATAGTTTCATAGTTGGTAGGGTTGGAAGGGACCTGAGCAGATCATCAAGTCTGACCCCCTGCCATGGCAGGAAAGAGTACTGGGGTCAAACGACCCTGGCCAGGTGTTCATGCAGCCTCCTTTTAAAGACCCCCAGGGTAGGAGCCAGCACCACTTCTCTTGGAAGTTCGTTCCAGATGCTAGCCGCCCTAACAGTGAAGTAGCACCTCCTGATATCTAGCCTGAATCTACTCTCTGCCAGCTTGTGACCATTATTTCTAGTCACTCCTGGTAGTGCTCAGGGGAACAGGGACTCGCCAAATGCCTGCTGGTCCCCCCTGACTAGTTTGTAAATGGCCACTAGATTCCCCCTCAGCCTTCTCTTGTGGGGGCTGAACAGGTTCAGGTCCCGTAGCCTCTCCTCATAGGGTCTGCCCTGCTGACCCCTGATCATGAGGGTGGCCCTCCTCTGGACCCTCTCCATGTTGTCCACATCCCTTCTGAAGTGCGGCACCCAGAACTGGATGCAGTACTCCAACTGCAGCCTGACCATCTGACCAGTGTCGCATAGAGGGGGAGGATCACCTCCTTGGACCTGCTTGAGTTGCACCTGTGGATGCATGACAAGGTACGGTTGACCTTCCTGACCGCATCCCCACACTGTCGGCCCATGTTCATTTTGGCATCAATAATGACTCCAAGACCCTTTTCTGCCTCTGCACTGATGAGAAGGGAGTTTCCCAGCCTGTAGGTGTGCTGCTGGTTCTTCCTCCCCAGGTGCAGCACCTTGCACTTGTCAGTGTTGAAACCGATCCTGTTCTCATCCGCCCACCCCTGTAACCTATCCAGGTCTGATTGCAGCCTATTCCTCCCTTGTAGCATGCCCACTTCTCCCCACATCTTAGTGTCATCTGCGAATTTGAACAAGGTGCTTTTTATGCCCCTGTCCAAGTCTCTGGTGAAGATGTTGAACAGTGCTGGCCTGAGGACCGAGCCCTGTGGAACCCCACTGCCCACATCCCTCCAGGTCGAATAAAACTCATCCACCACCACTCTCTGCGTGCGGCCCTCCAGCCATTTAGCGACCCATCTGACTTTGTAGGTCTTGATGCCACAGTCTCCTAGTTTTTTAATGAGAATGGGGTGAGAGACAGTATCAAAGGCCTACCTAAAGTCCAAAAAGACTACGTCCACTGCGACCTCTGCATCTAAGGATTTTGTGACCTGGTCACAGAAGGCCACCAGGTTGGTTTGACAGGACTTGCCTCTAATGAATCCATGTTGGTTGCCCCTAAGCATAACCTCCCCTGCTGGCCCCTCGTGGACATGCGCCAGGATAATTCTTTCAAAAAGCTTACCCAGGACTGAGGTAAGACTAACTGGCATGTAGTTTCCTGGGTCCTCCTTCCTCCCTTCTTTGAAAATGGGAACCACATTGGCCCTTTTCCAGTCCTCTGGCACAATGCGAGAGCACCATGAGTGCTTGTAAAGCCGTGCTAGGGGTCACGCAATGACCTCTGCTAATTCCCTCAGAACTCTGGGGTAGAGATCATCAGGACCTTCTGATTTAAATATGTCCAGTCCCTCCAGAAGTTCCTTGACTAGGTCCTCACTGACCCTAGGCCTGGATGCACCTCCCCTGGGGCCTACAGGGGTCCCGGTGGAGAGCTGACCCGATCCCTGCTCAAAAAAATGGAGGCAAAGAAATTGTTAAATAGGTTAGCTTCGCTGTCTGGTGCAATGATCAGATTTCCTAGCGTGTCCTGCAGATGCCCCATGTTACCTGGTAGCTTCTTTTTACCCACTATGTATTAAAAAAGGACTTCTTGTTGTCCTTGATCCGGGTAGCTAGTCCCAGTTCCATCTCTACCTTGGCCTTCCTGACTGCCCCCCTACAGCCCCAAGCAACAGAGTTATAGTCCTCCCTCATGATGGCCCCTCCCTTCCATTGGGTGTACGCCTCCTTTTTAGCTAGGAGATGTTCCCAGATGCTTTTGGTGAGCCATGGGGGCTTTTGCACCCTCTTGCCCCCTTTGATCTATGTTGGGATTACCTCCCTTTTTGCCTGGAGGATCATCTCAAGGAATGACCACTCTTCTTGGACACACAACTCCCCTCCCCTCTGGGACCTCAGTGTCTCCCCGACTATTCTCCTTACCTCATTGAAATCCACCCTTCTGAAGTCCAGGGCTGCTGCCTTGCTTCAGGCCTTTGCCACCTTGAGCTGGATGGTGAATTCCAGCAGGTGATGATCACTGTCACCCAGGTGGTCAAGCACCCGCAGACCCCTCACTAAGTTGTTGCCCTTGGCCAGGATCAGATCCAACAAGGCGCCTTCCCTGGTGGGGCTGGGCACGTCCTGGGTTAGATGGAGATCCTGTATCTCAGATAGGAATCTACGTGAGTGGTCAGATCTGGCTGACTGCTGTTCCCAACAGATGTCTGGAAAGTTTAGGTCACCCATGATGACTACGTCCTTTGACCTAACTGTCACCGTGAGCTGACTTAAGAATTCCTTGTCTAGCTCTTCCCCTTGGTTGGGTGGTCTGTAGTAGACCCTCACCGTTAAGTCCCTTTCCCCTCAACTTCCTTCTTTATAACCCAGAGCAAGTCAGTGTGCCCCTCCTCTGACCCAGTGCTACTCATTGAGGATGTGTATTTCTCCTTGATGTAGAGCGCCACACCCCCACCTTTCCTCCCTGTCCTATCCCTCCTGTACAGCCTATAGCCCTTGATAGTCACTGCCCAGTTGTGCGTTGGGTCTCACCACATTTCGGTGAGCCCCACTATGTCTGGGTTGGTGTTAGGTAGCAGGAGGGTAAGTTCCTCCTTCTTGTTCCCCATACTATTTGACTAGCCTGGTAGAGCCAGTGAAGGCAGCATATAAAAGTGAAAGATACAGAATCAATATAATGGTGGGGATTTAATATAGACCATGAAGTCAGGAAGAGGAGGGGGATGATGTACTCTTTCATAAGGTGATAAGGTTATCCAAAAGCTATGAGATGATGCTGATGGGACACTTCAGTTTTCCAGAAATTGGCTGGAATAACAATACAGCCACACAAACTGGCCCTGTGTGGAGGACAACTTTCTGCCCCACAAGGCTGACAATAGAACTAGGGGATCATCTATCTTGGATCTTGTCCTAACCAACAGGGAAGAACAGGTGGAGGAGGTGAAGTGATAGATAACTTGGGAGGAAGTGATCATGATATGATAAGATTCCAGATACTGAGATGGAGAAAGCATGAGGTTAGCAAAACTGAGATGCTAGATTTCCAAAAGGCAGATTGCACCCAACTGAAGAAGCTAATAGGCATGGTGTCATGGGAAGAGAGACTGAGGAATAAAAGCATCCAGGAGGGTTGGGAACTTCTAAAAGGCACAGTATTGGAAGCCCAACAAAAATCTGTTCCAACATGAAAGAAACATAAGAAAAGAAACAACACGGTTGCATAAGGACTTTCTAAGATGCCTCAAATGCAAAAGGAGAACATACAAGCAATGAAAAAATGGGAAGGTCACTGTAGCAGGGCACTAGGGTGCCTGCTACTGAGAGAGCAGGGAAGACTTCTCAGGTGCTGTTTGCTGAGTCAACTAGTGGGATAATGACCTACACCTGCCTAGCCAGCTGAAGGAAGGGGCAGGGTCTGGCTCCTATAGAAAGCACAGGCAGGAGGCCAGAGGCAATGCCTGACCAGCAGCTAAGGAAGAAGGAGCTCCTTGCCAGGAAAGAAGTGAAGCCTGAACACCAGAGCAGCGTTGATCACTGCGGCAAGATAGAGAGTCCCCAGTAGGCTGGAGTGTGATTATAGCCGGGTGGCTTATGTTTATGTTGTAGCTAAGAGGCTGGTGTTTATGTTACTGTTTGCATTTGCTATTGGTTACACCGGTGGTTTGGGTGAGGCTATTAGGGGTTGGAGGAGGCCTCATAGGGGACTCGCAGTAGAGTAGGGACCCCAATGCCAGTGAGGGTGTAGCATTCAGGGTGCACAGACCGCAGCCCAGAGAAGGGCAGTGTTACTGAGGAGCCCCAGTGCGGGCGTGGTGAGCCCAGAAAAGGGCAGCATTACTGAGGAGCCCCAGTGCGGGCGTGGTGAGCCCAGAAAAGGGCAGCATTACTGAGGAGCCCCAGTGCGGGTGTGGTGAGCCCCAGAGAAGGGCGGCGTAACTGAGAAGGCCCTGAGAGAAGGACAGAGAGACGGGACTGCAGAGAGCCTGAGTGCCAAAGAGGGCATGAAGACGGAGAGAGGGACAGAACAATGTCCATTACATCTGTGAGGCTTGGGGTGTGGTATTGGGGTGGTAGGAGCCACGCATAGCCCATAAGGCTGAGGAGTACGGAAAACACACTACCGTAGAAGAACTAGAGGTAACTGGACAACCGTGGCCAAGAAGAAGGAAGGCAGCCTCCCTATAAAAATATATACAATCAAAGTTGTGGTGGGTGAGAATAGGAGGGTGCAGGACAACAGCTTGGCATGGTAAAGGAGGCGGCAGGGGAGAGCACGGCAACCCTGACGTCCCTCCTGTCACAGTCACCAAGAAAGCTTACCAAGAAATAGGAAGTACCTGCAGGGACAAAATCAGGAAGGCAAAGATAAAGAAGGAGCTGCACCTGGTGAGGGAGGTTAAAGACAACAAGAAAAGATTCTATAAATATGTTGGGCAGAAATGAAGGACCAAAGAAGCTTTGGGTCCACTGTTAAATAGCCAGGGTGAACTCTTAACAGAAGATGCAAAGGAGAAACTATTCAACTGCTACTTTGCTCAGTCTTCACCAAAAAAAAAAAAAAAAAAAAGTGCAACTATGGTCAGACACCTAACAAAGATTACTTGAATTAAAATGAGGACAAGTTGAGGGCAGGGGTGAGAGAGCCTCTGCCAGTTCCTTCAGTACCCTGGGATGAAGTTCATCAGGTCCTGTTGATTTTGAATCCATTCAGAGCTATCAAAAGTTCTCTGTCTTTTGCTATCTCGGAGTCCTTGTCAATAATATTTATGAAGCCGAGAGACTGGTCATGTATCAAAGGACTGGGAAAAGGGCCAATATAGTGCCCTTCTTTAAGAAAGGAAAAAAGAAGGACCTGGGAAACTACAGACTGGTTAGCTTCACCTCAATACCCAGGAAATTACTGGAGCATATCCTAAGGAAGGCCATTTTAGCGCTTCTGGAGGAGGAAGGATTGATCACAAGCACCCAGCATAGCCTTTCTAAGAACAAACTGCATCAAACAAACTTGATCTCCTTATTTGAAAAAGTAACCCAGTGGGCACATCTGCACATGCATTAATGTACTTTTCCTAATGCACATTAAATGTAAGTACCTCCAATGGGACGTGCTAAATTAATACACACTAGGCTGCCCTAATGTGCAGTAGCACAATCACACTCTTCTTAGGAGACGCTTAATGTACAGTAGCCTATTTTCCTGTGCATTAGAATAATAGCATGATTTTTCCTGTGCCACTTTAATGCACAGGAAAATAGGCTATTGCACATTAAAGTGCACATGTAGACACACCCAGTAAGTACTTGGGTGAATGAAAGGAATGCATGACCTTCTCATAAACAAATTAAAGAAATGTGGGCTGTATAAAACTACAGTAAGGTAAATAGAAAACTTGCTCAATAGTCATAAACAAAGAGTAATTATAAATGGATCCACATCAGAATGATAGGAGGTTTTGGGTGGAGTCCCACCGGAATCTGGCCTAGGCTGAGTGCTGGTCAGTATGTTTATTAATAATCTGGATGCTAACATAGAAAGCTTCTTGACAAATTTGCAGATGGCATGAAACTAGGAAGGATTGTGAGCACAAGGGTGGTAACATAATTTAGAATGATCTCAACATATTGGAAAGCTGGGCTGGAGCCAACAGGATGAAGTTCAATGCTGAGAAATGCAAGGTACTACACCTCAGGAAGAATAATCAATAATACAAGTACAAAATGGTTGACACCTAGTTAAATGGCAGCGCCGCAGAGAAGGATCTGAGAGTCTTGGTAGATCACAGGCTCAGTATTAGTCTGCAGTGTGATGCAGATGCCCGTGGACAGATTAGTACAAACTGAGGGGTGGTTTGCCTTCCTGCTTTACCTGTGGCAGATTAGGATATGATGTGCATCAGGCTTGACAGTGTAGCTTTTCTAAGAGGTTAGACCAGTGGTTCTCAACCCACAGCCTGCATGCCACATGAAGCACAATCAGCACACTTCTGTGGCCCATGAGACATCCTGTTTAAAAAAAAAAAAAAAAAAAAGGTAAAGACATTTGACACTGTAGAAATAAGAGGTATTACAGAATACTGAGTTGTATTGCATTACTGTCAGATAACACGTACAAAATATTTTAAAAATAGACACACAGAAAGTAAGTTGTGTGGGTGTGGCCCACATAACACATTGAGTGGCTAGTGTGGCCCACTATGGCAAATAGTTTGAGAACCACTGGGTTAGACAATGGATTTGTATGGGATGGTTTGCATAGTGGCAAGGCGTTGGACTAGATGACTTCTAAGGCTGTAGACACGCTCACTATTTTCTAAACCAAGTTAACTGATTCACATCACACAGATAAAATCAAATTTCAATTCAAATTAAGAGTTAACTTCCTTGATCAAGAAGGTTTGCCCCCTTCTTCACAGACCAGTAGCCTGTGTGCCTGGGCAGAGCTGGGGGCTTAGTCAATGAGAGGTTGTTGGCACATTTGATTTGTAAAGGTGTTTCTTTCTGCCTGGCAGCCTCTGTTGTACTGCAAAAACCCAGTTGAGTTTCCCTTGAGGAGACAAATATTTGCAATGTTTATCTTCATTCCTAAGGAATGCTTGTCTGAGTTCCTAACAACTGTTTTTTTTCTAAAAGCAATGCAGTATATACATGTTAGTTAATGCAATTTAAATTGCCTAATTCAGACTCCCCTAGTCTGCATTAACTTTAATCCACATTCAGTGACACCTAGTTAATTCAGACTGGAGACAATTTTAACTTGGACTACATATGTCCATATGTATATTTACAGCTATAGTCCAGATTAAACCTAGAAAAATGTAATGTCTATAAGCAGTTTAAAGGTCCCTTGCAGTCCTATTTCTCTATGACTCAATATGTGATTTGAAACAGATCATAGAGTCACTGGAAGAATTGAAAATAGCATTACACAAGAAGCCCAAACTCAGATCTTTTGTTTTAGCCATTAGTTAGAGAAGATACAAGAGGAATGAATTTAAAACGCTATGAAGACTTGGACTCTCCAGACTCTCACCCGAGTCAAACATTGTCATGTATCCGGGATGTAGCATTAGCTTAATGTGCATTAAATGTAGTCATGCTTAAATGCACATGTAGACACACCTTATGTTACTGAGCTAAAGAGACTAAGAATTGTGCTTTTGGGAACTCAGTAGAATCTCTGGATAGAGATAAGATTATTTGTGGCATTCCAGACACTGCATTATAATAAAGGCTATTACATAAGGGATGTCTATCCCTAAAAAAGACTGTCCAGATTTGAGTGCAGCAGAAATTGAAGGCCCAGGATGAAGAGCTGAATGTATCAATGTATCAACCTATGACCAGGTTACGAAACGCCTGGAATGACCAGGTTACGAAACGCCTGGACACAGGAGGAGGGGTGGATGTCGTATACTTAGACTTCAGGAAGTCCTTCGATACGGTATCCCACCCCATACTGGTGAACAAGTTAAGAGGCTGTGATGTGGATGACTACACAGTCCGGTGGGTGGCGAACTGGCTAGAGGGCCACACCCAGAGAGTCGTGGTGGATGGGTCGGTCTCGACCTGGAAGGGTGTGGGTAGTGGGGTCCCGCAGGGCTCGGTCCTTGGACCGATACTCTTTAATGTCTTCATCAGTGACTTGGACGAGGGAGTGAAATGTACTCTGTCCAAGTTTGCAGATGACACAAAGTTATGGGGAGAAGTGGACACACCGGAGGGCAGGGAACAGCTGCAGGCAGACCTGGATAGGTTGGACAAGTGGGCAGAAAACAACAGGATGCAGTTCAACAAGGAGAAATGCAAAGTGCTGCACCTAGGGAGGAAAAATGTCTAGCACACCTACAGCCTAGGGAATGACCTGCTGGGTGGCACAGAGGTGGAAAGCGATCTTGGAGTCCTAGTGGACTCCAAGATGAACATGAGCCGGCAGTGTGAAGAAGCCATCAAAAAAGCCAATGGCACTTTATCATGCATCAGCAGATGCATGACGAATAGGTCCAAGGAGGTGATACTTTCCCTCTATCGGGCGCTGGTCAGACCGCAGTTGGAGTACTGCGTGCAATTCTGGGCGCCGCACTTCAAGAAGGATGCAGATAACCTGGAGAGGGTCCAGAGAAGGGAAACTCGTATGGTCAAGGGCCTGCAGACCAAGCCCTACGAGGAGAGACTAGTGAAACTAGATCTTTTCAGCCTCCGCAAGAGAAGGTTGAGAGGCGACCTTGTGGCTGCCTATAAGTTCATCACGGGGACACAGAAGGGAATTGGTGAGTATTTATTCACCAAGGCGCCCCCGGGGGTCACAAGAAACAATGGCCACAAGCTAGCAGAGAGCAGATTCAGATTGGACATTAGGAAGAACTTCTTCACAGTTCGAGTGGCCAAGGTCTGGAATGGGCTCCCAAGGGAGGTGGTGCTCTCCCCTACCCTGGGGGTCTTCAAGAGGAGGTTAGATGAGTATCTAGCTGGGGTCATCTAGACCCAGCACTCTTTCCTGCTTATGCAGGGGGTCGGACTCGATGATCTATTGAGGTCCCTTCCAACCCTAACATCTATGAATCTATGAATCAAAAGGAGGCATTCATGTATTAGACATGAAAAAACCTGTGGCCAGAAGAAGCTACTTCTCAAGTGGAATTTTCCAATAGCAAAGCACCTTCTCATAGCATCAAATTTTCCATTGGTGAGCAGAGAGAGCTTATAGAAAGGCTTACAGCAAGTATGGAAGTCAACATGTCTCCAAATATTGTGCTGCATTTGGAAAGTTCTGTTATAATTGTAACAATAGGAACTACTTTGCTGGGTGCTGGAAGTCCCAAATACACAAACCTCAAGTGCACACAATTGAGCATACACTGGTAGATTTTTTTTTTTGGAAATATTGTGATATTGAGCAAAATTAGTGACAGGAACTGGATTTTGTCAGTGGAAGTGCATGAAACAATAGTTTCATTTAATTTGGACAGTGGAACTCAGGTTAATATGAATAGATAAAATTAAAACTGACACCACAGGTGTGTCCACAAACATCAAAATGACAGGCTATTTAAAAACCGATATGCCAGTGAAAGGGAGATGCATTGCTCATGTCCCATATAAAAGCAGAGTACATAAACTCCCATTCATTGTGGTACCTTAGAAGGTGGAATCAATCTTGGGTCTGGGAGCTTGTGAGAAACTGAATCTAGTTAAGTATATGCTTGTAGTACAAGAAAATGCAAAATTAATGCCTTTTTATGATCCTCTTGTCCATCACAGCCCAATTCTGGAAAATCTTCTTAAGAAAAAACAAGTTACTCCAGAACACAAGAAGCAGCCATGTCCATAGGAAGAAATATACTTACAGACATAAATGTAATACTATCATTCAGAACACCTTAGCAGTCTGTAGCTGATGAAATATGTGCCATGTCCGGAAGCATTGCTGCCAAAACTTCAAATGAAAGAGCTGTGGTAAAAAGCAACAGTGTCCCATGTAGCACTAAGAAAGATGGAATTTCTAATCTAAAACACATTGCTCCAGAGTGGTAATTGGATCCCAGTATTAGGACTCAAGTCTATCAAGACTTGGAGGAAAAGCTTTGCTAGACCCCGACTCCATGCAGCACCCAACGACTAGGGAGACAATGGTCCAATTACCCGTGGATCCTGTTACTCTATAGCCAGAGCAGAGCAGGGAGCAAACACCAGCACAAATTGCTCACAATAGCTTTATTCAGAATGGAGACGGCTTCAGACAAGGGCCTCATCCCATAACAGATGGGGTCCTGCCCCAAACAATAGGTTCATCCTACATTTATATACTTTGGTTTATATTCATTAACATTCACTTCTCCTTTGTCCTGCCTTCTGTTCCACCCATTTCTCCTCCCATCTCAATCTCCACCTCTGTTTACTGTTTGCTTCATTAGCATGGAATTGCCTATGCATTTCATTCATTACGTGTCTTTTTGCTATGAGCGCATGTCTAAGACCTTGACTTCTCTTCTTCGGTCAATGGGCGGACTTAGACCAAAACCTGGAAGCTTCTTCTCCAGTCACCATTCACCTTCTTGCATATGTTCATCTTGGATTCTGTTACCAATTACGTGTTGTTTTTCACATTCCAGTCTGTTTTTCTGTCTCATGTTGTACCATCTTCCACCCTTTTTTGGGCCCCTGTATCTTATCTTGTTCCTTGCTGTAGCTGGTTCACAGCACACAGACTCACACAGATTCACTTGCTGCTTTTCGCTCAGAAAATGGTTGACACAGTTAAAATTGTTACTTAGTATAAGCAAATGCCTGACTTAGCTATCACTCTGCCTTGTGGTCAGCAGCTTTGCTAGGCCACAGGTCATAACTTGTATTCAGCTGCAAATCCAGGGCTCCCTAATAATTCAAAGTATTGTCACCCTAACAAGCTTCTCACCAAAAACTGGAAACCTGGTCCAATACTTCATTAGTCTTAGAGGAAAGTGAACCCTCCTGAAAGACTAAGAGACTTGCTGAAAAAGCTGCAGAAAAGGGAGAAGAGGAAAGTGAATGGCAAAGGCTCGCTTCAGATTGACGTACTGGTCACCTCTCCTTTGTAGATAAATATTAATTGATTTTTAAAAAAAATTAGGGATAGGAGGCCAATTGATTTTATTTTTTGCAGTTATTGTTAATAGAGAAGTTGTAATGATAAAACTTATAATTTAGAGACACTCTGTAATTTAGAAGAGCTGGGAATTGGGAGATGGTTCCTCAGTTAGGGCGCTTGCCCACATTACACCTCTCCTGTTTCCATGTTACACTTTTTCTGTGTCCACGTGACAAAAATCGCTGTTAAGGTAGCTAAATCGTGTATGTGTATCCACATTAACAGCTGATTTTAATATTTTAGTTTTTTTTTTCCATGGTAATTTAAAACACCTCCAGCATGTTTTATTTTTAGCTACTGAACTTCTTCCATGAGTTATTTTTATCATTTAAAATTTGTAACGTGGATCTGACTTATGCCGGAAAAGGTGATTTTCCCCCCCCCCCTGCTTTGCAACTATTGCGCCACCAGCTGCCACGTGGGGTCACTTGTAAATCCATGGAAGTTCATCTAATTTCTCCTGAACTCATTCAACTAGATGCCAGGTGCTAATCTTGCAATTTTTCACTGATTATTTAATTGCTTATTTTAGATTAATGAAAGATGAGATTTCCAAAAAAGCATTTCTGCTTTTTCGCATGCACCTCATTTCTGGCTGTCCTTTTCCTTGGTGCTGCTGCTACTGCTTATCAGAGGCAGCTAGCCTTGGCTGCATTCCACCCAGGCCCCCAACTTTTTTTCTCCAAGCTCCAGCCCAGGGTTTGGGGGGCATCCCCACCCCCGTGTTGCCTGAACAGTGCCTCTATCCCCCACCCCTGCTGTGCTGTCACTTATGATGGTGAGCTGGCCAGCCAGCCAGCCTCAGCTGCATTCCACCCAGACCCCAGACTTTTTTTTTTCCCCCAAGCCTCTGCTGGCTGGCCAGCTTCAACCACTGCTATTTAATTCTGCCCCCCCCCCCCCCCACCACAACTATTTTCCTGTTCCTCTTCTTCCTCTTTGCATTTTTCTCAGTACCAGCAAGCACACAGAAGGCCATATTGTATTAAAAAAAGTAATAACCTAAGTTAACTTAAATATTAACAAACAAATACTTTAATTTAATCACATAATTTAACTTTTACAAATGAGGAAAGAAAGAAGACTTTTCTTCTTCTTTCATCATGCTCCTCTGCCAGGCTTTGCACCTGCCAAAAAAAAATTGAAATTTGTACAATGTGTAGTGTCTCTGGTTGCTAAATACAAGAATCTAAGTACTTGGACTTTCTTATCACAGGACAACTGTATATAACAATTATTTCCATTACACACATACCTAAGTAATGAATCTGTATCCCCATTGATACCAGTCTTCCTGTGTCTTTGTTGCTGCATCTCTGCTGTCAGGCCTTCAAAGAGCTGTCAGGGGATATGACATTGAGCACTTACCCCATTCCAAAAATTCAACTCCAAATCACTGTGCTTTTGCAAGCTACCCCACCATCCACCAACTTACCATTGTCCTTAACTCTCCTTTGTCCCCAAAGCACAGGTGTCCACAACATTCCCACTGGTCCCATGCTGGGAAGGTGATTGTGCTGCAGCATGTACGCAGTAGTGTGCACTACAACTTGGAGGGGGGGGTGGGGATTATCCATATTACCCATGGAGTGGGTAGGGAAGTACCCCAAGTGGCTGCCCATGCCTGATGAGGAGTTTGGCACACTGGGCAGCACGAAGGCATCTTGCAACTGTCTGTCTTCCTGCTGTGCCCTGTACCTAATTTATGCTACATTATGTAGGGTGTTTCCCCTAATGCCTTTGTAAAGGGCTAATGACTGGTGATCTGTTTGATAAGTGCCCTCAGCCACAAGACAATAGCCTTGGTCATGCTGCCCCAAGCTGGCTGTCACCAGCTTTGGGATTCATATTATCAGGTGCCTCCCTATATCACACCACCCAGTGTCACAAAAGATTTTCACCCAGCCTCTTGTATGTAAAATAAAAATACAGGACACTTTTCAAAGTCCTTTTGCAATATTTTATTTCTATCAGAGGTTTTGAAAAAATTCCTAAAGTAGGTAGAGAGAAAAGAGAGAGAGATTCTAAACCTAACCTGGTTGACACAGCTCCACCCAGTTACCGGTAGACTGAATTGCAATCTGTTTTGTGAATACTGGGTTGGCAGTACATGAGGGAGGAAGAAGCACACTAATCCTGAACCTGCTTCCCCACATGTGATGGCCAGAACCAGAGGGATTAATAAACAATAAATACATGTTTCTTGGAGGCATTTGGTATTTTGCCTAAACAGGTAATATTAGATAATATAAAGCTTGTAAATTTGTAAACCGAAAATGTAATTTGTCTGTCATGAGTTTAACCAAAATGATAATTTAACTGTTTGTGGAACTGACTGGGCCCCATAGGAAAAGCTGTAGCTGTAAGATTAGCTGACCTAATGGTTTCTGCTCAGGGTTCAGCCTTGACGATAAAAACTGGATCCAACTGCCTGGCACACCCAACACATTCCAGGAAAGCACGTCCCAAGAAAGCATATTCAGAGAAACCTAAAAGGGGTTGGATTTAGGAGGAATAATGTCAATTTCAAACCTAAAGATGCTGCATTGTAATTTGCTTATTGGATAAACCCAAGTCTAGGTACTAACCTTTTATGATAATTTTTGACACCTTTTAATCCCATAGGGTAACAGCTATAGGGC
Source organism: Alligator mississippiensis (assembly GCF_030867095.1). Classification (NCBI taxonomy): domain Eukaryota; kingdom Metazoa; phylum Chordata; order Crocodylia; family Alligatoridae; genus Alligator; species Alligator mississippiensis. Next base: position 240,094,995 of record NC_081824.1, read on the forward strand.
AAGATTGTGAGTGGCTCTAAAGCCAATGGATTAGCATAAGACTAGGTATAAAAAGCATGTGCATCAGGTGAGCAGCAGGAAGGAGGGAACAGAATGATCATTTCTGTTCCATGCCTGGACCCTGAACTCCTGGTGTGAGTGAGGATCGGATCCTGATCAAATGACCTTTCCCGGTAATCCCTCCGACAGCATCTATCAGGGACGCCTGACTTCACTGGAATCACTTGACACGTACCTGGCATTGAGGGACTATTGATAAGTTGCCAACCCATGTCTGTCTATCTGTTGTTTTGAACAGCCCAGTGGCTGATACCCTCGCAAGTGCCCAGTTGGCCTGCGACAGAATTGATCTATCTGTTGTTATTATTTACTATTAGCTCTTTAATACTGCATCATCTGCTTATTGCATTTATCTTTCTGTTAACTGGTGTGTGTGTGTGTGTGTGTGTGTGTGTGTAAGCTATAATAAATTTGCCTTTACTTCACTCCCAACTTTGCCTCCTCAATCCGAAACAGAACCAAACAGCCTAGCTGTCCCGTGATAGAATTGATACACTCACAGTGCCCAGCTAGCCTATGACAAAATTGGCATCATGAACAGGATCGAGGATGTAGAGTTCAGAGGGGAAGAATGGTGCAGAGGGGGCAGAGGGATGGACCCCACTGATTGCTTTAATAGAAGAGGTTACGGGTATATTAAGAATCCAGGGTGGGATAAAGAGAGGTTGCGACCTGCCTGGAGCGATCCCACAACAGTACCCTGTTAGTGGGTTGTGTTCACTGCCATGAAGAAGGACAGACCTAAGAAAGGATGCCTGTCTTGGCTGCTGGCAACCTGCCTAAGACTGGGAGCAGAGGAAGGCACTCAGCTCTGTCAAGAGAACCAATCCTTAGAAGACCAAGTGACCCAGCTTGAGAGGGAATTAAGGGAAGAAAAGGATTCTAGCAGCGTGGCCTGCATGGGTGCCAGAGCAGCTCGAGACCAACTAGAAATACTAGAGCATCGGGAGGGAAAGATACTAGTCACACGGGCTATCACCTCCTTTGAGCAGAAGGTGCAAATGGCACGATCCGTCAAAACGTCCCCTGAAAAGGTCTGGCAGTGTCTTAATGGTGGGATTCCAAAAACTGAGCTGTGGGATGACCCAGAGAGTGAGGATTTGTATGGTGAAATTGCAGAAACTAAGCCAGGAGATGATGAGTCTGTGAGGCTTACAGAAAAAGCCTGCGAGATCTCACCTCCTTATGCCCCACCGGGCCAAGAGAGTTTAGGAGGAGAGTTAGCCCAAACCTTCCCAGTAGAGATGACCCATGTGGAGCCTCAAGGGGGAAGTCTCTGGACAGAGACACATTCCTTTAGTAGCACAGAAATCCAAGAATTACAAAAACAATATTTGCTCCCCCGGTTTGGCCTTACATTCGAACTAACCAGTCTATTATATGGTGAAGGGGCCTTGGCAGTATCTGTGAGTTGCACCGAGGCAGCACAATTGGTTCTCCACCCTGAAATCCAGTTGGGTCAGTGGGTTGGGCAGGATCACAACATTACTCTGTTTTCTGCTGCAATACAGGTGGCTGCTGCAGGTTACGGTAACAAGAAAGAAGAGCTTAACCCTCCCCCATGAGCATGGGATAACTTAAAGGAAGCTATCCACTGTCCGTATCAGCTATCCTTAACTGAAATCATTCAAGCAGGACACTGGAGGCACACTCTAGATGAAGAACTAGTGACAGAAGCCATGTGGAGGAATTTCTGTCAGTGAGCACTGACACAATGCACTTCAACCCTGCTGGCCTTACAACAAGAGTTAGTAACTCACCCGGTAAGATATGCAATCCGGTGGTTGGTACAGCTTCTGCCCATCTTGCAGAAGCCAGGGCTTCCCAAACTAATAAAAACTGCCAAGGACATGCCAGTGGCCCCCAAGAAAGATGACCTGGCAGGGCCCCACAAGTCCAGGAAAGTGGGGAATGGAAAATCTAAACCCCTGCAGGCACAGAGGTGGAGGGAGTTACTGGCAGCAGGGTTCAATAAAGAGCAGATTGACGCTACCCACCCCGGTCCAGCAAGGGTTATGGGCCAAACACTGTGAGGACGGGAAAGGAAAAAAAGATAGAGCCTTCAGCACCCCCCAACCTCCAGCAGTAGGAGACCCGGCATTTTGACATTTTGATGTTGCAGGGGGGTGAAAACAGCAGGGATGGTAGCCCTTGCTGAGGCCAAGAATCCTGCTAGCTTTCAAGGGATAGGTGCAGGGGCTTCTGGGGCCCTGCACCTGTGGCTGCTGACAGGTAAAACTCATGACATGTGCTTGTATGACTGTGTTTGTGTTAAGGTGCATCCTCACTGGCACTGGGGCATCTACACAACGTAGTAGTGTGCCCCAATGAGGCCTTCTCCTCCCCTATTGCCTCATTCCAGTCCCCCACTTTAAATGGCAACAGGTATAAAATAACTTAGTGAGTGAGCACTAGCACAGTAGCACCAGCAGTATCTCAGGTAGCCAAACTGTCAGAGAGCCCTTCTTTCCTCTCAAGTATGAGCTGCTTGTTCTCCTGTGTGCCTGTTAAGGTACACCCTCACTTGTGACTTAGGGTGTGTGTGTGTATTTGTTTTAAGGTGCACCCTCACTGGCTCTGGGGCCTCTACACAACCCAGTAGTGTGCCCCAATGAGGCGGCCTCCTCCCATATAGGCTCACTCCAGTCCACCACTTTAAACCGCAACAGGTAAGACAAGCTGGTGTCTTTTAGTAGCCCAACTATATAGTTAGAGAAATGTATCTTAGCTTTTAGTAAGCTTCTGGGTTGAAAAACCCTTTGTCAGGCTGAGGAAGCACCTGCAGTTGTTGTGTCTGCTCGTCCTGGATGGAAGGAATAGTAAGGAAGCCAGAGATGAGCCTGACATGCAATACAAACAAGAAAGTCAGTCAGTAAAAATGGAAATGGAGGCATCAGGGGGTGAGGGACAGGCTGGGGTTGGGGGCAGGGGGAGCGGGATGTATCAGCACAATTAAAAGTGCAGAGGCAGAGGTACCTACGGAGTCAGATATCCAGCAGGTTGCCGTGTGTCAGAAGTCCACTGTGTATATTGAGTCCATGAGTTTCTGTACCTACTACCTAGGAGGCTGATAAAATGAAGTTCATAGGCCTGGCTCTAAAAAGTGGTCTGTACATTCAAACAAGCACCTAACCTTATCACTAGAACTGAAGCCAACTTCTTACACCTCAAAACTCAAAACCTGCCAACTATCTCCAGTACCCCAAAAAACTGCACACCAGAATCTATCAAAGACAACAATACCTAACTACCTGTGTGGACACATTCCTCACAAAAAAACCACACTCTGTTTCCAGTCTCTCAGGCCTGATCCTGAGGGGGAACAATTTACAAACCACTTTGCACAGCTGGGCCTATGTACTTAATTTAATCAGACTCCTAGGTACAGAAACTCATGGACCCAATACAGATTAGACAGTGAAATTCTAACACTGCAACCTGCTGGACATCTGATTCCCTAGGTACCCCTTCCAGCTGAGAGGTGGGCATTAACTTGTTTTTAAAAATGAAAAAAGGAAATAGGTACAGATGGAGTGAGGACAGTGGCATTCACTCCATCTGCACCTGGAGCTTGGGGAACCCCAGCAGCAGGAGGTTCACCTTCAAGAAGACCAGCTCCTCCACCAAACCAGGGCCCAAGCAGGTGCGGTGGGGTGTCACCACATCCCCAGTGATGCTAAACACCCTCTTGCTCAGAACACTGGTTGGTGGACAGGACAGGTGTTTGCAGGCAACTGTGGTCAGATCTGGCCACATCTGGGTGTGGCTTGCCCAGTAGACCAATGCATCACACAGCAGCGCCTCCACGTCCTCAGCAAGATAGGCAGCCTCCAAGGCCTGACTACCTGCATGATGGTGGGGTCAGGTGGCTGTGGACCCCAGCATAGAAACCATGCCCTTGGCCCACATTGGCAGCGCCTGTGTTGGAGGAAGAGACTGGCTGGTGGATGGCATGCTAGCATGGGACAGTTGATCCCCCTCTTCCATGTTCCCCCGCCTCTGCCCTTCTGCCTCCCTGACTGTCTTCACCAGCACCTCCATCCACTGATTCAGAGTTTGGCTGCTGCATACACTGCCCTTCACCCTCAGGTCACACATGGCAGCCAGTATGTGGACCGTACTGGCCTGCAAGGGATCAAGCCATTTTCTGATACCCTCCTTCAGCCGCCTCACCAGTGCCTGCATATCCAGTGACAGAGGGTTGCCCCAGCCAGGAAAATTGATCCCCTGGAAGCTCTCCATTTGGCTCTGAAGTTCCCTTACTACTGGGATCACCTGGCTAAGGAGGGCATCACCAATGCTGAGGGTCTCTGTGGCCTTGAGGAAGGGCTTGAGGACCACCAAGATCTTGGAGATGGTATCCCACTCAGCTCTGTTCAGGGGACCACTGATCCCAATCTCCTTGCTGGAACACACATCTCAATAAGTGACATCCAGGCAGGAAGCAGGGCAGCTCAAACAATGCTGCCTTTTTTGCTGTTTTTCCATCCCTTCCCCAGAGCACTGGGATTGGAAGGGACCACAGGGAAGAATGACAATCCCTGGCCAGCTACACAGGAAATAATGGGAGCAGTCTTTCCCCCCTCTTCCTCCTCCCTCTCCTTACTTTCTGTTTCCTTGCAGGCAAGCCCAGCTTCAGCTTCAAAACTTGAAACATTTCAAAACTTTCAAAATGTTTCGAGTGGCCTTGTTTTATTTTGAGGCTGTTTTGAAGACCTCTGTTTTGTTTTGATTTTGCTGTTTCAAGCTTAAAATGAGTCAAAATAGCATCAAAATGAAACAGCCAAGAAAAAATTTCACACAGCCCTACTGTCTGGTACCAAAATGCATGGGTTTACCAAGGTAGAGGGGGAGCTCATTTCTGGCTGCACGCAGTTCCAAGTGAAATTGCTGGCCTGTGACTGATTCTGTTCTTAAGGAGGAGGCTGATTGCATGGAACTCACAAAGGAGCTGTGGCTTGACAAGTACTTTGGTGCTGGGGAGTTTCTGGTTCCTCATCACTTGTTGTAAAATGAAATCATTCTACATGAGGCACCGGACCGAGAATTGTTGTCCTTTACACAATGGAAGGCACACTTTAAGGTCTTCATCTTACTGTGACACTGTTTCCAGTTGCATTTGATGCCAAATTGCTCTAATTGTTCAGCAATAGAGACATAAACAAGTTTATTCCTGTGGCTTCCCAGTTGTATCATGATCATGATGCCCCCTTCACTCCAAATATCAGTCAGTGCCTCAACTTCTGCATAAGTCCAGTTTGGTCCCTGTTCTTGTGAAGGATCCATCACATCTTCCAAAATTTGACTTTTGTGCTCCCCTTCATGGCCAGCAAAATGTAAAGCAGAGCAGATGATACACACTACAGCCTGCACCTGCTGTTAGGACCTCTTCTGGGACCTGTTCTGAGACTTTGAACCTTTTATCAAGAGAGGCATAAAAGAAGTGTGACTTGTCCAATACCCACACATTTGAGGCAATTCTTCACTTTTAACAGTCTAGCCCATGGCATTCAGAAGCATACTCACACTACTATTGTGCTGGAAATTCTTGAAAATGTTGGGTAATCACATCAGGCAAGAAACTATGAAACTGTTTGAATGAGACTCATTTCCATTAGACATGTGGTCCTAAACAAATCCTTTCTGAGCATTTTCCACAAGGGTGATCAGGGCTCGCTCTTACAGCAGGGGTGGCAATGGGGGTAGTGGTCCAGAAGATCTCTTTCATGTATAGGGCATGTATGGTTTTCTCAAGAGTGTTCAAGTACACAGGCTTCCATTTTTGGTATGTGGTAACATCTCAGCTCTTTTCAAGAAATACAGGCAACCTTCAATTGCAAGGAGCAACTGGTTTCAGTAGCTATTGACAAGTAAATGACAGGAGTGGTTTCATGCTAATCTAGGAGAGTGACTTTTTGCAGACATTTGAGACAGAGGTCACTCCACAGGCTAAAATCTTGCTAAAGACAAGGTCTTCCATGAATCTTGAGGGATTAAGGAGAAAGCAGAGGTTAATCTTGAAGACTGTCCAACATTCACATTGCAGGCATATGGTTCTACTGATAGGATTCAACAACTTGATGTACCTCTTGTCTGGCATTTTAAAACTCATGAAGAGCCAACTTTAAAGGTTTGACATGAGGAGGATGCTGTTATCTGAAGTGAGGAAGTTGCTCTCATGTTGCAACAAACATAAAGTGCAGTTGCCAAAGACTATAGCTTCTTCTTGGTCATACATTCAGGGCAAGCCTCATGGGATATGGGCACACAAAAGCAGCTCAGACTGGTGGGAAAGAATAGTCATATCAATGTGGAATGAAGACCAGTGGCTGGAAACATTCAGAATGAGCAAAGAGACTTTCTTCCACATTGTTAGCTTGCTGATTCCTCACATGCAATGTCAGACAAGGGTCTTGCAGAATCCCATCAGCCTAGAGAAGTGTGTTGCCATGGTCATCATGAAACTGGCCACTCCAACAAGCCTGCACCACATTGCGAATCTGTTCAGCGTGGTTCCCTGAACTACTGGGAGCACCATCAGTGAGGTTTGCCAACTGCTACAGGATCTAGCAGCAAACAACTTCATACGCCTAAGTAACCCCCAAGAGGTGGTGGAAGGATACCACAAAATGGGCTTCCCTAACTGTGTGGGAGCACTTGGCAGCATGCACATTCCCATCCTAAACCAGTCCCAGGACAACCATTCATTCATAAAGGGTTTTCCTTCGATGATTCTGCAAACCATCGTGGGCCACAGAGGCAGATTTACAAACACTTACATGGGATGGTCAGAAAGCACCCATGATGCTCATGTGTTTTGAAACTCACTGTTGCCTGAGATGATGGACAAGGGCCAATATGCCCCAGGACAGGAGGAGATTGTCATCCAGGGTGTTTCAGTGCCCCCCCCCCCCCCAATACTAGCTGATGCGACCTGCCTGCTCCTGCCCTGGCTTATGAAGCGGTATATGGGGCAAGTGAGTGATCCACAGAAATTCCTATTCAACCAGCAGCTAAGCAAGTGCTGCATGGGCATAGAGTGTGTATTTTGGTGCTTGAAAGCCTGTTGGAGATCCCTCAACTACAAGCTAGAAGCTGATGCTGATAACATTACCCCTTACATAGTGGCAGCATGCATCCTGCATAATATCTGTGAAATCAGGGGCAAGGTCTTCAGTGATGCTTAGAGAGATCAGTTAAGAGAATTGACACAAGCCACAACCTTCACTAGCAGAGAAGCAGTTGTGTGTGGGAGGCTACAGATCTAGGCAAATAATGGGAGGGGTGCTATGATCAGAAATTGTCTGGCAGCACACATAGTTGCCACTCTGTGGGGGGAATGTACTCTGTAATTGTGTGAATTGACCCTTTTTATTATTAATGTTCCATTTCATATTAATTTATCATTGAATAAAGTCCATCTTATAAAAAGTTCTCTTGTATAATAGGTTCATAATGTGGTCTCAAGGAAGTTTCTGTATGGGATGCAGGATGGAGGGGAGGGAGTGCATTGGGTAGGTGGCAGGGCGGATGGGTCTTGGTTTCTTTGTGGTGGCAGGTAATTTGAGAAGACAAGCAGGTATACAACCAGTTTGGGGACATGACTGCAAACTGTAATAGAATTCACATGCAAATTGACTAATTGATTCAACAATAGCCTGGTAACCACCCCTCCCCCCTTCCTATGCAATGCAGCCTCTTGATTCGGGCCACTGTGTATGTCGTGATTTGTTAGGGATGGGGGGAATTCATTGCGTCTGGGCAGTTTTTTCTTTCCTCGCCTCAGTGGAGGTTTTAGCTCATTCTGGCCATTTGTGTTGATCGCAGGAGGGAGGGGGAGGGGGAGTTGGAGTAGGCTGATTGTGACCCCCCAGCACTACTTTGCAGGCAGCTGTCCTGGGCAAGGGAATCCCTGGTAACCAAGGAATCTTGATAATCCTTGATGACAATCACTGCAAAAATTCCTTACAGTTTGACATGATACAAATGAGAGAAGAAACAAGATTATTTCTGTTTTACATCCTAATTTATGTAGTACTGTTTCCATTGAGACTTTAGATAAACCATGCGTTTCATTTTTATATTTACATTTTTATGTCCAAGCACTGACCGTTACATTTTTTACATACTTGGGGGAAGCAGTAGGGCCTTTCCAGGGAGGGGAGGGCATGTAGGCCAGCACCAACCAGGGGTGCTAAGAGAGAGCCCCCCAGCCATGGGGGAAGCAGTCATTGGCATTCAAGTGGTGAAGCTGACTGAAAAACTTATTTATTTGTGAAGAGAATAATATTATATCACAAAGCTGATATATTATTATACATATCACAAAGTTTTATATTATATTATATTATATTATATTATATTATATTATATTATATTATATTATAACACAAAACAACCCCACAAAAAACAGGAGGTTTTTTTGCCCCAGACAGAGCCCCAGCTAGGAGAGAAGAGGCAAGGAGGGAGCTTGCCAATTGCCAAGTGTTCCCAATAATATTAATACACTATGATCTGGAGAATTTGAGTCAGAACAAGCTGCCCAGCTTGAACTCCTACATCAACAGGACTGGCTGTGTGTGCATGTGCTTTATTGTATTGTCAGGCTCACCATGGAGTGGGGAATCTGGGATGCCCTTGGTCATGAAAAACTTTTTTATTTGTGAAAATAATAACATTATATCACAAAGTTTACTTTCAACCAACACTGTTCAAACTTGCATGTAATCTTGGTCCTGATTTTTTAGGGAAAACCCTTTTTTAAGATTTTACCCCCCAAAAAACAAAAAGAAAGCTGCCCTTTGCAGTGAAAGAACTGAGCGTTTTTAGCACTCATTTTTCACCAGCACGATAAAGCAGGGTGCTCTGTGTGTGTGTGCGTGTGTGTGTGTACTTGTGTGTGTGTGTGTGTGTGTGTGTGCAGCTAGAGGAAGAGGGAGTGAGGCCCTTTCCTGGCAGAGATTTCAGACCAGGTTTCAGACCTGAGGAAAGTGTTTTTTGCAGTGCAAGAGAGCACGTGTGTGCACATGCATGTGTGTGTGCAAGCTGGAATGCCGTTGGTCTAAATGATGAAGCACAGACAAAAGCGAGAAAGGGAGGGAGTTGTTGGAAAAACTGCACTGTAGCAGTACTGAGAGGAGAGGGCACATAGACAAACACCAACCAGGAGTGCTGAGAGGGAGCCCCTGGCCATGGGGAAAGCACCCAGGGGAACAAGCTGGATATTTCAGTTCAACACTGTTGCTATTGCAAAGAGAGGGCAGAGAGAGAGAGAGAGAGAGATTTATGTGGTAAATCATGTCCACGTTACGTATTTAGCCGTCTTAAACAAAGAAAGAAAAATTAAACCAGCTGTTAGTTAAACTAAAGGACTACAGAGGCTTGCCTACTGGTCCACAATAAAAGTTGTTGCTTAGTTTTTATCATTCATGCCTGACTGTCTTAATTGAATCTGGTAATCACTGCAACCTGTTTCTGGCCTTTTCATATCTCAGAAGTGCAGGTTCCTAAATGCAGATGGCTTAATGTCCTAAGTAACAAAGGCCCAGACAGGTTATTGGTGGGGAGGAGGGTGTCTGTTACTGACCATGCATTCAAACTGGAGAACAAGAACAATTGTTCCTTATGTACCTGTCAGTAATACATAGAAAGGGGGGGGGGGGGGGAAAGGACAGAAAATATTACACCTAAGAAGAAATAACTTTGGATCTTATAATGGTGCATAAAAATTAAATCAACCACAGGACTAGAAGCTTGTGGTTGTCTCAGGAACATGAGCAAAACTTGATTATGTTGACTACATTGAATGTGAGCAAACAGAAGGCAGTACTATTTAGTAAAATAATATCTAAAAAGGGCCAATTTCCTGAACTGAGGATAATATTGTGAAGTATATTTTTGGAAGTAAAAAAGTATGAATGATAATTAAAAGTCCTTTAAAGAAGAGTTTATCAGCTGGCTATAAAAGTTAGAGTTCCACAGTCAAGGAAAAGACCAGTTTTGGTCAAATGATCACATTTGTTCAGCAATGAATGAAAACACCAATTAGTAATTTAAATAAATAAATAAATATAAAATTGGAAAAAAGGAGAAGTATAAATTACAAAATCTGAAGTGTAGAAAATTAATTTGTGGAGCTAGAGATCTTGCTTTCCAGGCCTTTAATAACCACAGCATGTATTAAACAACATATTTGAAGGATTGACATGCTTAAATCCTGAGGCCAAGATAAGCTTTACCCAGTGGTAGCAAAAAAGTTGGTTGACAGACATTTCAGCCACTGGTATTCATTATCGATAACTCCTAGAATGCAGGGAAAATTCCAGAAGACTGGAAGAGTTCTGATACTATACCAGTATTTGGACAGAGTAAGCAGGGTGACTTTGGTAACTATAGCCTGGTAAACCTGGTATTAGTCCCAGACTAAATAATAGGGGGATTGCTAAGGAACTTGATTTATCAAAACAGAGGTATGTGGCAGGGCACAGGATGTGCCTGCCACTTTAAGAGACCTGAGCACGCTGTGGAGCAGCCGGCAGGTGTGGTTAGGCCTAATTAGGTCATCACATGACTGCAAGAGGGCCCCTGGATTGGAGGAAGGCTGGGCAGCCTCAGTATAAGCCCAGGCTCTAGGAGCTGAGCTGGTTTCTGCAAGGAGCCAAAGGCTGAACATTGTCCCACTGGAGACCTGATGCTCCCAGAACAACTGGAGGTCAAGGGTAGGAACTATGGGGATGGAGGAGATTCCTGGTCCTGGGGCATAAGCTGAAACTACACCCTGCTGAGGTTGGATGGTGTGGCGGGTCTGTTTATAGTGGGGCAGTCTCCAGGAAATGCCACACCTGTGCCTCTACAGTGAAAGACAAGGATAGGGTGATAGAAAGCCTCAGCTCCCACTGCCTTGTGGGTACCCTGTGTAAGGGAAAGGTTAGGGGAGTACACCCTGATAGAAAAGCACAAGGCCCAGGTCCACATGGTGGGTCCTGAGGCAGGGTTCAGGCATGTTGTCAAAGACCTGAGGCCCAAGGGACGTAAGGCCCAGGAGCTCTGGTGAGGAGGTGAAGTAGTGGCCCCAATTAGGGACAGAGAGTGAACAATCCCAGTTGGGGTGGAACAGCAGGCCCAGGAGGGGTCCAGAGTAACTAAGTAGTCCACAAGTTCACAGAGTAAGAACAGTGTTTGGAGGGGCCCAAGAAGGTGGATCTGTATGGGAGAGAGGACCAGCTGCTCGAGAACCTACCCAGAGAACCTTGACAGGCCCATACTGGGGCCAGGACTATGAGGATCAAAGGGCAAGAACACCCACCACAAGGGATAGCCAGAGTCAGTGGCCTGAAGCCCTGACTGACCTAAAGGCAAGGCCGGGGCCTGGGAGGCCAAAAGTCCCAGAGGGGGGCACTGCCAAGAGTGAAAGGGGTTTGTTTAGGGAGCTTGCAGCTCAGGATGATGGCAACAGTTAAGCCGTCTGAGTAGGAGGGATCCAGGTTGGGGATCTGAACATCAGATGGGAATATAGTGGGGCCCAGTGTGAGGCTGGAGCCATATAGTGATGCCATCTGTGAGGCAGGGGACATGGTAAAGGGGGGGTCAGAGTTATGTATTATGCCCTTGACATCAGAGCATTAAATGGGCAGCTTCCCACCTACAAGTAACTATTCATTTACAACAAAGTCGTGGCAGGCGAGTCAGGTGGATGGATTGTCCTAGACAGGTGGGTGGGCCAATATTATGATTGGCCCCTGGAGCTTCCCCTGTCAAAGGGTGACAAACCTGCTGCATGCATGTCAGAAGTGGCAGAAGTAGCTTGTGTGTGTGACACCCAGCAAATTAGGGAGGGAACAGGGAAAAACAGTGCCAGATAGGGCCAGGAACAGAAGGCAGAGCAGCAGATCCAGCAGGGACCACAGGGGAAGCAGAAAGCACAGCAGTAGATGGGAAAGGAGAAGGGAATTGGAGTGGCACTGGGAGAGGGTCAGGCTTATCTGGTGGCATACCTGCCAAAAAAATTGGCCCCCTGTAACAGGGAACCTTAGCCCTGTCACCAGAAGACAGGTCTGCCCCTTTAAGACCAGAACTTTCTCGGCATGGAATGCTGGTAAGGAGGGGATTAAATACTGAGCCTGGCCAGCTAGTCAGCTGACTGGAAGGGGCAGGCCAGGACTATAAAAACCCTGGGGAGAGCGGCAGTAAGGGCCAGCAGCCAAAGGGGAAGGAGTGCATCCCAGAGCTCCATGGAGAGGTGAGTGGTCCAAAAGCTGGAAGAGGAGACTACAGAAGCCCTGAGAGATGGCAGCCACCCCAGAAGCCAAAGGTGGGGAGCCAAAGCACAAACCCGGTGTAAATATAAGCTGGCATACGGCTTTCTTTGATCACATTTTTTTTTCTTGGGGGCAGTTTTTGCCCACGGACAGGACTGTCTATATTTCTTTTATTTATTGAATAATACCGGTGGTTTGGGTAAGGCTATTAGGGGAAGAGGGAGGGCACAGCTTTTTGGGTGCATAGGCCCTGGCGCCGTAGGGGATGCAGAATTTTGGGGTGCATTGACCGCGGCACCAGAAGGCACGACCTTAAAAGGCCAGAGTGGTCTGATGCACCTGATGTGCACTTCTATTTTTTTTTTTTTTTTTTGTAGGACTAAGCAAGGCCATCCTCTGGCCTTGAAATTGTGCCACCCTGGCTTTGGGGCCAGTGGCTGGACCTCTGGGCCAGGGAGAATGGGTTCCAGATTGGAGCAGGAAAGAGGGCTACGAGCCTCAAGACAATGGAAAAAAAGGCTAGAGCCTTGGCGTCAAACCCTGTTTAGTGGGTTTAGATGGGGACGCCTTGCTAAAGAAAGACCAGGGTCAAGGCCTATGGAGGCGAAAGACCCCAACATATGAAATACAATAGGTAGTCTCCCACTTTCAAGGACATCGGCATAATAATTTACTCACCTGCCACATCTTGATGGAAAGGGCAGAACACAAAAAACCTTAAAGGGGACTTCAAGGGTCCCCCACATAGGGCACGGATAACAGGGAAGATGGTGCTGGGGAAGGCAACCTGTTACATTGGTGCATTGGCCAAGAAACTTCCTATGGTAGTGTGTCCCTTGAGATGATGGTTTGCCAGAATGAAAGAAAGAACCCTTGGGTCCAAAGAAAGGACGGGAAAGATGGGGCAGATCCAAACCATGGATCTGAGGGCACAACAACAGATATAGGAACTCCTGTGCCCAGTGATCCAAGGTCTGCAGGAGCAAACAGAGAGGCAACAGGCATTGTTAGAAAGGATGATGAGAGAAATACAGATAAAACGAACTACCCATGAGGGAGTTTGTGGATATGGTGCCAGGGTTCAATCCAGGCCAGAAGGGGAACAGCCTGCATTGACAGTGGAGGTGAGATTTGAAGGACAAAAGGTATGTGCTATGTTGGATTCAGGCTTCTTGCACACAGAAGAGTTACCCGGAAGAGAGAGGGGAGTTGCAGATCAGATAACCATGCAATACTTGTGTGGGGAAGCCCAAAGGCAAGACAGCGTGTGAGTTACTCTACAAGCAGGCAAGAAAATGCGCTGTATGTTGGTCAGGTAGTGGAGCATTTACCCTACCCGATGATGCTGGGATGTGACTGGCCAGAGCTTCTGACAGTCATAGTCCAGGTTTATAGTTTGAGAAGGGCAAGAAAAACCGGAAGCATCCCACAACATTACCCCATTAGGACTAGGGGGAAAGCCTCAGAAGAGAAGTCAGAGGCAGGAGAAGGCTTCAGCAGGAGACCCCTAGAAACAGAAAAAAGAGGATGTAAGACAGAGCAGTCCAGAGGAGTACTTGAGGATGATCTTATGGCAGAGGCATTTACCGGTGAGACTGAATGACCTCCATCAGATGAAGAAATAGAACAGGAGGTGGATGTTGCGCGCTTGTGGGAGGAGGAGCATTTCCGATTGGAGTAGAGCCGAGAGGAAGGGTTTCAGTATGCATTCTGGGAACACCTAGCTCAGCAAAATGGGGAGTTGCTACGTCCATAGCTGATAAAGACCACGCCATGATTCGAGGTGAGGAACGATCTCCTATATAAGGTCAAACGTGAAAGAAATGGGAGCAAGGAAGTAATACAATTGCTGGTACCACCGCAATACCAGAGGGCCCTATTGAAAGTGGCTTATGAACTCCCTGTGGGTGGACATTTGGGGAGAGACAAGACTGAGACTTGCATTAGAGGAAGGTTTTTCTGGTTGGGCTTAATACGGGAAGTAGCAAAGTACTGTGCATCTTGCCCTGTGTGCCAAAAAGTAAACCCCAGTCATCCTCTGAAAGCACCATTAGTACCACTGCCCTTGGTGGAAGTCCCCTTTCTGTGAGTGGCTGTGGATATTGTGGGGCCACTGCCAAGAAGCAGTGCTGGACACCAATTTATTTTCGTCCTCCTGGACTATCCAACGTGGAGCCGGAGGCCATACCTATGCAGATGGTGTCTGCCTCCAAGGTGGCAGAGGAGTTATTGAAAATATTCTCCCGAGTGGGAGTCCCTAAAGAAATGCTGACTGACCAAGGAACAAACTTTGCATCTCGTGTGTTTGAGGGGGTGAGTAAAACACTGGGAATTAAACATCTAAAGACCGCGGTATACCATCCCCAAATGGACGGGCTAGTGGAGTGGTTAAACAGGACTTTGAAACAGATGCTGAAGAAGTTTGTGGTAGAGAGCCCCCAGAAGTGGGATCAAATGTTGCCACCATTGTTATTTGCGGTACGAGAGGCACTCCAAGCCTCAAGGGGTTCTCCCCTTTCAAACTATTATACGGATGACAACCAAGGGGAATTCTCGATTTGATCAAGGAAAGTTGGGAAGAACAACAAAGTAAAGATCGGAACCTGGTTCAATATGTGATACAACTGAGAGAATGCCTGGAGGTGACAGGGAGGGAAGCTTTAAGAAATCTGAGGGAAGCACAAGAACGGCAAACAACCCATTATAATTGAGGGGCTCGGGAAAGGAAGTTTGAATTGGGAGACCGCGTATTGGTTCTCTTGCCGGACCAGGAGAGTAAATTACTGGTGCGATGGCAGGGCCCTTCTGAAATAGTATGCCAAGTAGGGCCTGTGGATTACAAAGTGCATCAGCCAGGCAGGCAAAAGAAAAAACAGGTGTATCATGTTAACTTGCTGAAGCCATGGCAAGAACGAGAAGGCCTATACTTGGCCCTGCAATCAGATGAACCGAAGCTGGGACCCTCTCTGAGGAAGGGGGATGGGAAAAGTGAAGTGGAGGTGGCCCCCCGACTGTCGGAATAGCAGAGGCAGCAGGCAATAGAACTCATGAGAGAGTATGGAGATGTGTTCCAGGAGGTTCCTGGGGAAGCTCAGGACGTAATGAACCAAATAAGAACTCCTCCAGGCCAGGTGATCCACGAAAACTGGAGGCGAATCCCACAACATCTTCAAGGACAGATAAAAGAGGAGCTTAAGATGATGTTAAAGAAAGGTATAATACAAGAGTGCCGAAGTGATTGGCGCAGTCCCATTGTGGCAGTGCCAAAGCCAGATGGGAAAATTAGACTCTGTATTGATTTCAGAAAAGTAAATGTGGTGGCTAAGATTGATTCATACCTGATGCCAAGGGTGGATGAAATGATGGAGAACATTGGACAAGTCAGCTATATCTCCACATTGGACCTCATGAAAAGCTACTGGCAGGTCCCCTTAGCACCAGAGGACTGAGAAAAGACAGCCTTTGCCACACCATGGTGCCTATTCCAGTTTTGCCATATGCCCTTCAGATTACACGGAGCCATTGCAATGTTTCAGCAGCCAATGGGAAAAGTTTTAGCCCCTCAAGGGGGTTACACCGCAGCATATATAGATGACATTATTGTGTATATGGCAGATTGGTTGGGGCATTTAACAGTGCTGCGAGCAGTATTGCAGGACTTAAGGGAGGCAGGGTTAACCGCCAACCTGAAGAAGTGTGTCCCAGGGATGCCAGGGCTATGGGGGAACCCCGGGCCAAAATAGAAAGGGAAGAAAGCCCCTACTTACTGTTCATAGGGGCTGGAGGCAGCAGAGGAGTACGCACTGGAAAACTGCCCGCACGGTTCATTAGCCGCGCTCATATTCAGCTGGGGCCGGGTGACATCAGCGAGAGATGCCACCCGGCGGAAATAAAGGGCAGCCCCAAGGGCGCTGGTGGGGTGCAGATGACCAGAGAGCCCACAGGGGAACCCGAGACCGGGAGCGCGCACCCGCAGGGTCTGTCTGCCCAAGACAGTGAGGGCAGCTGCAGTAGTGGCGAGAGCCGCAACAGTGGAGAAACTGGCAAAGGAGCCAGTCGAAAAGCCGGTGAAAGAGCCAGCAGAGGAGCCAGTGGAGAAACTGGCAAAGAAACCAGCAGAGGAGCCTGCAGAGGAGCCGGTGGGGAACCCAGCAAAGAAGCTGGCGGAGGAGCCGGCAAAGGAGCCGGCAGAGAAACTGACAGCGAAGCCTGCGGAGGAGCCAGAAGGGAAGACAACATGAATGGAGGAGACAGTGGAAGCAATGAGAGTGGAGGGAGCAGCGAAACTGGTGAAGGCACCGAGTGAGGGGAAAGCTGGAACAGCTACGGGGAAGCCCGGAGCCAAGGGACAGCAAGGAGCAAAGGCGACAGGAGCGAGACTGGCAGAAACCCTATCAGGGATAGCTGCACTAGAGGTAGCGGGAGCCCCCAAACTGGGAAGGCCAGTGGAGTTAGGGGGCCAGTGAAGAGGCCCACAGTGCCTCCGAGAGGAGCCAGCCAGAGCTTTAGGATCTCAGGGGACTACAGCTACGTTCCCGGATAGGAGCAGTGCCAAGGGGACAAGCATCCGGACCTTGGGACACCGAGGCAACGGGGGTCACAGGATGGGGGGCTCACTAGTTTCCTCATAGGCCTTCTAGCCTGACAATTGCACCTTCCCAGCAGGCACGGTGGTGGGTTTTCACATGGTGGCACCGCGGGTGTTGGAATAGGGGTAAGGGTCGGCAGGAATCAAGTGCCTCTTAGTCTTCACGCTGGAGCCCGGCCTGGGACACCAAGTCCCGCTGCGCTAGGACCACAGGAAGTCCATGAGAAGACACCAAGAGGGACCAGTAATAAAGTTAGACCCAGAGACCTGCGGCAGAAGGTGGCATTTGGCCGGGGTGTAGGGGAGGTCGGAGCCCCGTGAGTGCCCGCCTAGGGGCATGACGACCCTGGAGGATTCCTCGAAGGGGACCTCCTCCACTGAGGATCTATTCAAAGTCATGGCAGGCGAGTTAAGGGTGTCTTCCGACGTCATCCGAGGTACCCTTGGGGGTCCACTTGCAGGTCTGGGACAAACCAGGTCAACTGCCCGGCCAAAAGCTGCTTGAGAACGCCTAATAGAACAAAGGCAGGCACAACATGGTGCATTGGCTGGGAACATGGAGAACCCTGATCTGGCAATTTATGCCAATATGCAGTCCTCGGCTTTGGGCCCCACTGATGTCCTCAGACAGAACCTACAGGTTCTCACCCAGATCCAGGACTCCCAGCAGCAAATGCTAGACCGGCAGCAGGACTGGCTCTGGCACAGTCTGGTAACCTTCAAGATGCCTAAGATGACCAGGGACGATGATCCTGAGGCTTATATCGAGGCGTTTGAATGGCATGCCCTCATGACTGGACTGGACAAGGGATATTGGGTCAGCCAGTTGGTAGTGCTGGTAGTTGGCAAGGCCCAGGCCGCCTATTGCGCCCTCTCGAGGGATGATGCCAGAGACTATGAGAACGTGAAGGCAGCCATCCTATATAGGTTGGAAATCAACCCAGAGTGCTATAGCCGCCTGTTCCATGCCAAGAAAAGGGCCTGATGAGAGACGACCAAGGGTGTTGCTGCAGCTACTGTGGGACCTTCTGGACAAATGGGTAAGCCCAGCGGGACAAGATAGAGAAGCCCTGGTGGATCAGATTATCCTTGAACAGTTCCAAAATGATTTAGAAGAACGGACACAACGCTGGGTCTGACAACACACCCCACGGACCTGCAAAGAAGCCCTAAAGTTGGCGGAGGCTTTTACTGCCTTAGAGGCCAGCTACCCCAAGGAGAGAAGGAATCCTGGATCCCCTATGATGGCCCCAAAAGATCCAGAAAGCCAGTGTCCACCTGGCCGGGGGGCTATCAAGGACACCATGTGTTTCCAGTGTGGGCAAAACGGTCATTTCTCTCGGGAATGCCCGAGCCAGTCAGCTGAATGCTGGATCCCTGCCGATAGGCTGAGTGCTCCCGCAGAAAGGTGGAGGGGTCCAAAGTCTGGCAAGCCAATGGACTGCAGTTATGCAGTTGGTGAGGAGAACGCAACCTGGAGCCGTCCTGTTGTCAAGGCCTGGGTGGAAGGTCATCCCGTGCAAGCTACCCTGGACTTGGGGTGTGCTCAATCTTTAGTGAGGTCCAATTTGGTTCAACTGCAAGGCCAGTGGAAGGCTCGCCCCATGAAGGTGGCCTGTCTCCATGGGGAAAACAAGTGAATTGAGTGGCAATGGATACGCTTTCAGGTGATGGAACACAAGGGGGAAATCCTGGTGGGGATAGTGCCCCAATTAGCTTGTGAAATGCTACTGGGATGAGACTGGACGCCAGTGTATGGCATCCTGGATAGGGTAAGGGACACGGAAGTGGCCCGCAGAAAAATCTAGAACCGTGAGGGATGGCTAGGCGAAACAGAGGAAAATGAGGAGTCAGCTGACAAGACAGAAGGGTTAGACCTCAACAATTTTACCAGCTGCCTGCAGTTCCAGGAGGCACAAAAGGGGGATCAGGAACTCGGGGCACTTTGAAAGCAGGCCCAAGGCACCAGAGACGTTCCAACACTACTGCCTGATGGGCTTCCCCACTTTGTGGTAA
Source organism: Alligator mississippiensis (assembly GCF_030867095.1). Taxonomy (NCBI): domain Eukaryota; kingdom Metazoa; phylum Chordata; order Crocodylia; family Alligatoridae; genus Alligator; species Alligator mississippiensis. Next base: position 240,113,916 of record NC_081824.1, read on the forward strand.
GGAACCATCTCCTTTACCACGTACGAGGGGACAGGCAGGAGGAGACCGAGGGCTCGCAGCTGGTGATGCCCACCCAATTCCATCAGACTATTTGGCAATTGGCTAATGCAAGTCCCACAGGGGGGCATCTGGGATAGGACAAGACCCTCGCTAGGGTAAGCAGGTGGTTTTTTTGGCCTGGGATGGGGGAGGAGTTGGCCCACCAATGTGCAGCCTGCCCCGAGTGTCAAAAGACAAGGGTCAAAAGTCCTACACGGGCACCCCTCCAACCCATGCCCATTATAGACACCCCATTCTCGCGGTTAGCCCTAGATGTCATAGGACCACTTCCCCGCAGCAGCTCCAGCCACCAATACATATTAGTCATTGTGGATTATGCAACCCGGTACCCGGAGGCAATTCCCTTGCGAGCCATGATCGTCCCGCGTATTGCAGAGGAGCTGATAAAATGGATAGCCAGGATGGGGATCCCACAAGAGATATTAACCGACCAAGGAAGGAATTTCACATCCGGGGTTCTGAGGGTGGTATGCCGGACACTGCAGATAAAACAGCTCCGCACCTCGGTGTTTCATCCCCAGACCAATGGTCTGGTGGAACGCCTGAATGGGATGATAAAACAGGTATTACGACGCTGTATACAAGGAGACCCCCGGAAATGGGATCTCCTACTCCCTTTAGTTCTGTTTACCCTTAGAGACAACCCTCAAGACACTACAAAGTTCTCTCCGTTTGAGCTGGTATTAGGACATCGCCCGAAGGGCCTTCTACAGGTCTTGAGAGAAGAGTGGGAGCAGGATGGAGGACCTGCTCAAGAACCAAAGACATACCAATGGGAGTTCCAGCAGAGAATCAGGTTGGCCTGGGACCTAGCCCGTGAGAATATGAGGGAAGCCCAGGCCTGTCAAAAGGAAAGGTATGACAGCCGTGACAAAGAGCGGGTATTCAAGCCAGGACAGAGAGTCTTGGTGCTGCTCCCCACTTCCACAAGCAAGCTCCTGACCCAATGGCTGAGGCCATTCAAGATACTCTGGCAGGTCGGACCGGTGGACTATGAGGTGCATAGGCCAGGTCATCTTCGGGAAAAACAAATTTACCATGTAAACCTCCTCCAAGAGTGGTGGGAACCCGAAGGATGGGTGGCCTTTTCAGAGACCAATAACGAGGACCTAGGACCCCAGGGGTTAAGGGGAGAGACTGAACCCTCTAAAGAGGGAATCTTAGTCCGGATTGGGGAGGAATTGTGCTCTGTCCAGAGGTGAGAGGCACAAAGCTTGATAGAGAGGTATCAAGAGGTATTCCGCGAGGAACGCGGTTGGGTTCGGAACTCATTCCGTGCTATAAAGACCCCGCCCAGGGTGATAGTGAGGGAAGGTGGTGACCCATTCTCCACCACGTCCTGGAACCTGTTCAAGGAGAGATTGCCTCAGTGTTAAAACTAGGGGTCATTCAGCCTTCAAGGAGTCCCTGGAGGAGCCCTCTGGTTCCAGTGCATAAACCGGATGGGTTTTTAAGGATTTGTGTTGATTACAGATATTTGAATGCCATGGTGGTCTTCGACGTGTTTCCCATGCCCCACGTGGCAGAATTAATAGAGAGAATAGGGGATGCCCAGTATATATCAACCCTAGACCTTACGAAGGGATATTGGCAAATCCCTGTGGCCAAGGAAGATCAGCCAAAGACGGCATTTGGCACCCCATGGGGACTCTATGAATTTGTCAGGATGCACTTTGGATGACATGGCACCGCAGTGACATTTCAATGCTTAATGGACCGGATCTTAGCGCCCCACACCGAATATGCAGTGGTGTACATAGACAACATCGTCGTATACGACCAGACCTGGGCGCAGCACAAGAGAGCCCTTCGAGCCATCCTTGCAGAACTAAGGCACGCCGGCCTGATGGCAAACCCCCAGAAATGTGCCCTGGCCCAAAAAGAGACAAAATATTTAGGGTTTTTGGTTGGCAGAGGCACAATTAAACCCTTGGCAGACAAGGTAGAAATTATCCACAACTTTGCGGCCCCCCAAAACTGCCACCAGCTACGGTCATTCTTAGGGTTAACCAATTATTACTGGAGGTTTGTACCACACTTCTCAGAACTGGCAACACCCCTATCGGAGGCACTTAAAGGGTGAAAAACCAGGCCGATAAGGTGGATGGAAGAAATGACGCAAAGTTTTAGGATGTTGAAACGGGCATTATGCGAGGATATTATAATACAAACCCCTGCCTTCAGGAAACCCTTTATCTTACAAACCGACACCTCAGAGATGGCGGTGGGAGCCGTCCTCACCCAGGAGGAAGGGGATAACGAGAGACCCGTGGCATACACCAGCCGCAAACTGCTACCAGTGGAGAAGAGGTATGTGACTATAGAACGAGAATGCTTGGCAATTCGGTGGGTGGTAGACCACTTTAGATATTACCTGATGGGTTGAGAATTTAAACTGGTAACAGACCATGCTCCTCTAAGGTGGCTGAGCACAGCCAAGACCGACAACACCCGGATTACCCAGTGGGCCTTGGCACTCCAACCATATAAGTTCCACATAATACATCGACCAGGAAATACTAATACAGTAGCGGACTTCTTATCCAGGTGCAAAGGTGAAGACCAGACTGGGGACCTAGAAAATCAAGCAAGGGGGCTGACCGGTCCAACAGGTATGACCCAAAACGGGAATAAGAGGGCACCCCAAGGCATCTTAAGTGGGGGTTTATGTCCCAGGGACGCCAGGGCTATGGGGGAACCCTGGGCCAAAATAAAAGGGGAAGAAAGCCCCTACTTACCTTTTATAGGGGCTGGAGGCAGCAGAGGAGTGCACGCTGGAAAACCGCACACACGATTCATTAGCTGTGCTCATATTCAGCTGGGGCTGGGTGACGTCAGCGAGAGACACCACCCGGCGGAAATAAAGGGCAGCAGGCAGGGTGCAGATGACTGGAGAGCCCGCAAGGGAACCCGAGGCCGGGAGCACGCACCCGCGGGGTCTGTCTGCCCAAGACAGTGAGGACAGCTGCGGTAGCGGCAAGAGCTGCAACAGTGAAGAAACCGGCAAAGAAGCCGGTTGAGAAGCCGGCAAAAGAGCCAGCAGAGGAGCTGGTGGAGAAACCGGCAAAGAAGCCGGCAGAGGAGCCGGTGGAGAAACCGGCAAAGAAGCCAGCAGAGGAGCCAGCAGAGGAGCTGGTGGGGAACCCGGCAAAGAAGCCAGAGGAGGAGACGGCAAAGGAGCTGGCAGAGAAACTGATAGCAAAGCCTGCGGAGGAGCCAGCAGGGAAGACAACATGAATGGAGGAGATAGTGGGAGCAATGAGAGTGGAGGGAGCAGTGAAAGCGGTGAAGGCAGCGAGCGTGGGGAAAGCTGGAACAGCTACGAGAAAGCCCGGAGCCGAGGGACAGCGAGGAGCAAAGGTGACAGGAGCGAGATCGGCAGAAACCCTACCGGGATTAGCTGCAGTAGAGGCGGCGGGAGGTCCGGAACTGGGAAGGCCAGTGGAGTTAGGGGGCCAGTGGAGAGGCCCACAGTGCCTCCGAAAAGAGCCAGCCGGGTCTTTAGGATCTCAGGGGACTATAGCTACATCCCCGGATAGGAGCAGTGCCTAGGGGACAAGCATCCGGACCTTGGGACACCGAGGTGTCGGGGCTCAGGGCTGCCGGCCAGCAGCTCTCCCTGACTCCCACCCTGGCAGATAAGGGTCCGGGGCCTTAGAAGGCCGTCAGGCGGGTACTTGTGACGCTTGGAGTGGAATTAATTAGGCAGACGCTTATCGGTTGCAAAGCAAGATTGTTTACTCACATCAAGGTGGTGTAAGACGGAGGTCAGAGATATTTAGTTAGTTACAGCTTAGAGATCATCGTTCAGTCGTTCTGCAGATATATATATACGGGCCGGCAGTCGGCTTATCGGGCATGCGGGGCAAGGGTACGCCAGGGAGGTCGCGGCGGGAAGACGCTGACAACTGATCAAATTGTCAGATTTTTTCCAAGGTGTGGGCAGAGTTGTCTTCGACTTTGCGAAAAATGTAAGTGGGTTTTGTTTGTATGATAGCCAATTGTTTTTCGCCACATCATAAATCTAATTAGAATCGCCAATTATCTAGTGGTCTTTGCTAGGGTGTTATTTTCACAGGGTTACTCCTTGTTTTCTTTGACCAATTATAATGATTTATATAAAGCAAAGAAGGCAAAAGTTTTTATCTCTGTTAGTGGCGCAGCAATAAATTTTTTTTTGTCATGCGCAGAAAAAAAGCGGTTACTATCATTATTGTTAACCCTTAATTAACCTAGTGCAGAAAAAACTGTTTTAAATGGTTATTACTTGTTTGTGACATGGGCACTACTTAATTTGGTTGTGACATGTCCCCTTGCCCATGGCACAGCAAGTAACATCATGTTTATGTATAGACCATTTTGTTTATCATTGTTAGTATTTGGCAAGCGGGTGTATATAAAAGCAAAAAGCATGGTTAACTTTGTTTTGAGATATTGTAAAATCTAACAGCTAAAACACACAAATATAGCAACTGATAATAAAAGCATAATGAAGGGTATTAACAAGTTGAGGAATCATGATCACGTGTCCCACCCAAACCAATGGAAGAGGTCTGATAGCCAACCTTGGCCTATATCCGAGAGTCGGTTTGGCGTTTTTTGTAATTTTTTTAATTTTTTTGTTTAAGTCTGTCGAAACGCATCAACCTTGTCATGTATCACTATTTGTTTTTTTTTTCAACGATTTGACACTTTCTGTTCTCCCTCCACCTATGACATATAATAAGCCTTTGTCTCTTGTCTTTTCTCGTGTTTTAGTTAAGAAACCAAACTAAAAAGGCAAAATTTTTTTTTCTCTCTCATTCAATGCTTTTGTCTATATTCGACCTTTTTGTGACATCCCCCAAACCTTTAGATTATTAATGTTGTTCTCTTTTAATAATTTAGAGCTTTTTACTCAAAACATTATGACTTGGCTTTACTGTGTAAAGTCTCGAACAGGCTTTAAAACAAAACAAAACAAATATGTATAAGATTATTAACAGGAAAAGAAAACCATAAAATGAATCGTTAGTTGTGTCTTTGGCCTATAATAACAGAAGGTTTAGGACCGAGTTGGAGGTTTTGAAGTCAGCTCTGTTTGCCAAGAAATCTGTTGGTAACAGCAGGAATAGAGCGATGACCCTGCTTGCGACATATGAGTAGGCAGCCATTGTGGCGTCGACCCGGGTGTGTTGTAGGTTGGTGCTTGGTGATTCTTGCGATCGGGCAGTTACAGATTGCTGCTTCATCTTTGCTGGGCCTGTAAGGGGACAAAACAGACGAACAGACAAACAAACAAAGAAAAGGGTGGCCATATTTGGTGAACAGCATGGCGGCGAGTTAGCCAGTTGTGATGAGCTATGATGAGCGACCAGGTTTGATCGCCTTCTAGGAGCACAGAGTAGGAGCCAGGATACTGTTTGGGTTCGCAGATGACTTTTTTGTGCGCTCGCGGATGTGGTTGACGATGGTGTAGTGTTTAGGGGTGAGCTTCAGCTTTTATGGTTGGGGCTTTTGAAGCACTAGTTTATAGATGCCCCCTTCAAGTAGTTGTTTGTTGTGGCAGGCTGTGGTGTTATCCGGAGTGTGCTGTTAGGCGTGGGTGTCTCCGGGGCCTGGACCGGTTGGCGGGATCGGTCGAGATTGGTAGCTTAGTATATGTGTCAGTTGTCATTGTTTCGCATCTCTTAGGACGTGTAGCCGTTGTCTGGTAAGCGTGAAGTGGTTTAGGAGGAACCCAAACATGGCTCTTTCCTCTGGTGTTCTCTGGGATGGCAGTCTTGATTCCTTTCGTAAGTTGAATTGGGAATGTCTTGGCTTTTGATGTTTGACTGGATATGCAGTAAGATAGCTTGGGGCGACAGCTGAGTTTGCGGTTGTTGACTTTATAAGGGCTTGCAGTCGTGGAAGTTGACTTAAAAGATTTTTTGCTGGCTGAGTAACGAGCAGGTTGAGGAGAAGGCGAAGGTTGATGGTATTCTCTTCTCTATAAATCTCTATGTATGCTTTGATGATGTCAAGGGTGGTGGTGGTGGTTGTACCCTCTGGGTTGGTTATTTGCTTGGTTATTGTTATAGGATGAGCAGCAGCTGTAGTTGTTATTGTGTCTGATGGGAGGATCGGATTCTTGCTCGTTGCCCCCTCCCTGTGGGACAGAGGTGGGGCCATTGGGAGCGATGTCATCTTTTGGGGCGGGGTAGCTGGGTGGAGTCCCACCTGTTCTTCTGTGGCTCCGCCCTTCTTTTTTAGGTCCTCAGGGCAGCTCATATTTTTTTTGGTGCCATTTTTTGGTGGCAACGGAGGGTTTTGGCACGCTGCCATCTCCGCAGCAGCTTTGCTGACTATAGCTAACTGGGTTTTTAAGTTTGTATTTTTATGCAGCAGGAGTGACATTACGTTAATCATCTTTTTTTTGTCCCACTCGGAGCTTTCCCACTCCTTTCCAACTCCCTCCTCTCCTCTCAGTGAGAAGTAGCCGCTGACGCACCCTGTCTCCGCTCCGCTCGCTTGGTGATAAGCGATGTGGGCCCATAATTCATCAGCGTTATTTACGCGGCGCCCCACACTACACCAGGGGCAGTTCTTAATTAATTCCCACTCCATTATATTTCCCCTTGATCCTGTTCATGACGCCATGTCGGGACCCAGGGCAGCCGGCCAGCAGCTCTCCCTGACTCCCACCCGGGCAGATAAGGGTCCGGGGCCTTAGAAGGCCGTCAGGCGGGTACTTGTGACGCTTGGAGTGGAATTAATTAGGCGGACGCTTATCGGTTGCAAAGCAAGATTGTTTACTCACATCAAGGTGGTGTAAGACGGAGGTCAGAGATATTTAGTTAGTTACAGCTTAGAAATCGTCGTTCAGTCGTTCTGCAGATACATATATACGGGCCGGCAGTCGACTTATTGGGCATGAGGGGCAAGGGTACGCCAGGGAGGTCGCGGCGGGAAGATGCTGACAACTGATCAAATTGTCAGATTTTTTCCAAGGTGTGGGCAGAGTTGTCTTCAACTTTGCGAAAAATGTAAGTGGGTTTTGTTTGTATGATAGCCAATTGTTTTTCGCCACGTCATAAATCTAATTAGAATCGCCAATTATCTAGTGGTCTTTGCTAGGGTGTTATTTTCACAGGGTTACTCCTTGTTTTCTTTGACCAATTATAATGATTTATATAAAGCAAAGAAGGCAAAAGTTTTTATCTCTGTTAGTGGCGCAGCAATAAATTTTTTTTTGACATGCACAGAAAAAAAGCGGTTACTATCATTATTGTTAACCCTTAGTTAACCTAGTGCAGAAAAAAACTGTTTTAAATGGTTATTACTTGTTTGTGACATGGGCACTACTTCATTTGGTTGTGACATGAGGCAACGGGGATCACAGGATGGGGGGCTCGCTACTTTCCTCATAGGCCTTCTAGCCTGATGATTGCACCTCCCCGGCAGGCACGGTGGTGGGTTTTCACGTGGTGGCACCGCGGGTGTTGGAATAGGGGTAAGGGTCGGCAGGAATCAAGGGCCTCTTAGCCTTCATGCCGGAGCCCGGCCTGGGACACCAGGTCCCACTGTGCTAGGACCTCAAGAAGTTCATGAGAAGACACCAGGAGGGGCCAGACCTGCGGCAGAAGGTGGCATTTGGCTGGGGTGTGGGGGAGGTCGGAGCCCCGTGAGTGCCCGCCGAGGGGCGTGATGACCCTGGAGGCTTCCTCAAAGGGGACCCCCTCCACTGAGAATCTATTCAAAGTCATGGCAGGTGAGTTAAGGGTGTCTTCCAACATCATCCGAGGTACCCTCAGGGGTCCACTTGCAGGACCGGGATAAACCAGGTCAACTGCCAGGGCAAAAGCTGCTTGAGAACGCCTAATAGAGCAAAGGTGGGCACAAAGTGCACCACTGGGAAGGAGGAAACACAGTACCTGCAATTCCAGGTGGGAAGCAATAAAGTATGACCTCTGCTGGATAAAGTAGAGGTGCTAAGGAAGTATCAAACACCACAAACAAAGAAACAAGTGAGGGCCTTCTTGGGACTGGCAAATTATTATAGAAAATTCATTCCTCACTTCACAGATTTAGTGGTGCCCTTGATTGAAATGGTAAGGGCTGCAGCTCCAACCAAAGTGAGATGGACACCAGAGGCAGAAACAACATTCCAAAAGGTGAAGGATGCACTTTGTACACAACCACTGCTATAGACACCTATTTCAATAAACCCTTTTCGGTATTGACAGATGCATCAAACTCAGCCATTGGTGCGGTGTAAGTGGAAGGAGAAGAACATCTGATAGCCTACATAAGTAGAAAGTTGCACTCACCTGAAAGGAATTATGTTATGATTGAGAAAGAATGTTTGGTGATCATATGGGCCATAGAAATGCTCCGTTATTATCTGTTAGGTTGGAAGTTTACATTAATCATGGGCTATGCCCCACTGAGATGGCTACAAAGCATGAAGACTGATAACGCTATGGGCTCTCAGTCTTCAACCATACTACTTTATGGCATTGGCCAGGAGCCAAGAACATAAGTGCAGACTTCCTATCTCTACAATACGCAGAAGAAGAGCACGAAAAGGAGAAGGAAAGACCCCAGACAAAAGAGAAGGGGGGGGTGTAACAGGGAACCCTAGCCCTGTCACCAGAAGAAAGGTCCGCCCCTTTAAGGCCAGAACTTTCTGGGCACGGAATGCTGGTAAGGAGGGGGTTAAATACTGAGCCTGGCCAGCTAGTCAGCTGACTGGAGGGGGCAGGCCACGACTATAAAACCCTGGGGAGAGCGGCAGTAAGGGCCACTACCTGAAGGGGAAGGAGTGCATCCCAGAGCTCCATGGAGAGGCCTGGTGAGTGGTCCAAAGGCTGGAAGAGGGGACTACAGAAGCCCTGAGGAACAGCAGCCACCCCAGAAGCCTATGGCGGGGAGCTGAAGCACAAACCCGGCATTAGCTGGCATGCTGCTTTCTTTGATCACATTTTTTTTCCTTGGGGGCAGTTTTTGCCCACAGACGGTACTGTATATATTTCTTTTGGTGCACTGACCCCAGTGCCAGAAGGTGCAACCTTAAAAGGACAGGGTGATCTGGTGCACCTGACATGCAATACTGTTTTTTTTTAAGGGACTAAGCAAGGTCGTCCCCGGCCTTGAACTTGCATCACCCTGCCTGTGGGGCCGCTGGCTGGATCTCTGGGCTAGGGACACCGGGCTCCAGTTCAGAGCAGGAAAGAGGGCCACGAGCCTTAAGACAATGGAAAAAAAAAGGCTAGAGCCTCAGAGTCAAACCCTGTTTAGTGGGTTTAGATGGAGAGGCCTAGCTAGAGAAAGACTGGGGTCAAGGCCTGTGGAGGCGAAAGACCCCAACACTTGAAATACAATAGGCAGTCTCCCACTTTCAAGAACATCAGCATAATAATTTCCATCAAGACGTGGCAGGAGAGTAAAGAGCAGGACACAAAAAACCTTAAAGGGGACTCCAAGGGTTCCCCACATAGGGCGCAGATAACAGGGAAGATGGCGCTGGGGAAGGCAACCTGTTACACCCCCACTATATCAATAATAAAAGCAGAGGAATATAAGTAATATCTGTTGACATGGCTTTATGAAAAACAGGTCATATCAAACAAATCTGATAACATTCTTTGATAAGATTTTAAGTTTTGCTCATAAAAATAACTGTTCACATTTATGATGCTTAGACTTTTTTAACGTGCTATTTAGTATCTTGTGACCTGGCTAAAAACTAGCACTGTACAATATCAATAAAATACATCTTAATTGGAGTAAAAAATAGCTGACAGAGGATGCATCTACACATGCACTTTAATGTGCATTAGCCTATTTAATGTGCATTAAAGCAACACAAAAATGCGCTTTTGCTAATGCACATTAAAATAGGCTAATGCGCCTTTTTCTAGTACCTCACAATGGAGGTACTAAATTGAATGTGCATTAGCAAAAGTGTGTTAATAAATGTGTAGATGTGCCCAGAGAGATCAAAGAAGGTAATTGTTAATAGAGAATTATCACTGACTGAAGGTGGTTCTAGTGCAATTCTCAAGAAATCAATAGCATAGTGCATATTATTCAATATTTTTGGATGATCCCAAAGTAAATATAAAACTATTGCTTTTGAACATTTTTAAAGATGACAGAGACTGGAAGAATGGCAAATAGTGAGGATGACAGAGCATTCACACAGAGTGGTTTGGATTTTATGGGAAGATAGGCCTATTTAGGGGTGGATCCAGAGGGAGTGTACACAGTTGGACCCCCACAGTTGACTAGGCTGGGGAAACAGCAGCTGAGGACTGCTTAAGTTCCCAAAGGAGATAAGAATTTCCTCACACTTCCCCAGTTGTATTCAAAACTGGGGATATTCAAACAAAGCATGTTTTTAAAACAATGAAATACAAATACAACCAAATACATTTCAAGGTAGACTGCACCCTCAGAGCAAAGGTCAATGTTCTGGAAGGTGTGACTAACAAGGATTAGTGGTCACAGTGGACAAGCAAGTTAACATGAGCTCCCAGTGTGATGCTGATGTAATCTTGGATATATAAATAAGGAAGTAGTTATTTTTGTATCTTTTTTGGCAATCCCTCACAGTCAAGGATGATCCTTTTCCTTGACTCTCTTATCTGTGTGTCTGAAGATGACCAATGAGACCTATTTGGGATCGACAGACCCTCCTGCAGCTCAGACGTGTGTTTCTGGAAAAGGTGTTTTCACGGAAGATGCCTGTTCATGACTTCTTTTATTATGGAGATGCTGCTGCACATCAGCTTCCAAATGGCTCTTGACAGAATGGAACCTTGATCCAATGGCAAGGAGACCAAGGCAACTGGGGAATTTGTTCTGATGCAGACTTCATCTGCCTTTGCAATTGTTGAGATTGTATTTGATTCTAACAACTTCTTTTGACTGCTCTGGCATTGAGGACTTGTTTACTTTTGTATATGGCACTAGTGAAATCAGCATTGGAATGCTATGTCTAGTCCTGGCATCCATAGTTTTAAAGTCCATGAAAAAAATAGAGACAGTGTAGAGAAGATCTAGGAAAGCAATTCAAATCCTGTAGAGAATGCTTTGAGTAAGAGATCTGAGGTGCCTGATTGGCTTCATTTATTAAAAAGAAACAGAGGGGTGACTTGATTATAGTATATAAGTTCCTTTTCATGGGAAGAGAATATTTGGTACTACAAAGACTGCTAATTTAGCAGAGAAAGGCCTAATGAGAACCAATGGAAGGTGAAGCCTGAGAAATTTAACTAAGAAGTAAGGCACAACTTTTTAGCAGTGAGAATCATTAATCCTTGGAGCAAAGTACCAAGATGAATGATAGATTCTTCATCAATTTTACCCTTATGGAAGGTACATACCCAGCTGTTCGGGTCCATTCAAGGGATCTATGTAAAGTACTGTAGTATGGAGGAGGTCAGACTAAAAGATGAAATGGCATTCTCTGGCCTCAAACTCTGTACATTTAGTACTCCAGGTACCTGTTTACCATTTTTTAGTTTTCTTAAGTTCTTCAGTGTAGCACAGGTTTTCCAGCTATGAAATAATAATAATTGATCTTCTTCTCTGAATCCTCTCCAGATCTCCAAAATCCTTATTTTTCTCGGATTATCACCACCAGAACTGTAATGGCTGACCAACCCCCTATAAAAAAGTAATATTGCCTCTGTGTTTCAGCAAAATGTTCCCCTTAATGATTTTGGCTGCTAATTTAACAAACTCAGTAGCTGTCTGATAACTGTCATCTTCTATCTAGCCTTGCATTTTCACCAGGTTTTCTGAGATCCTCTCTTGGATATCTTAACACAAGCTCAAACTCAGAGAACCAAATTCATTTTAGAATTTCATTCCTATTTGTGTCCCATCTGTTAAGGTTCCCTTATGTCACTTTGTTGAATCATTTGTGCAAACAAAGTACAATCTATGGATCCATATGTGTGCTTTGTCTCCTAGGTGACATCATACTTCTTCCTTTCTTGAACTAGATGAATAAAACTCTTTTTAAACATGAGAGTAACTGTGACTGGTGATCTGTAGTAAATAGCACATCAAAAATATTTGTAGTTCAGCAAAGGACTTAAGCATACACTGAACTTTAAGCATGTGAGTAGTCTTTTTGTATTTAAATGCCTAAAGTTATGTACCATGTTGCAGGGGGTTGGGTTGTAGCTGTGTTGGTCTAAGGACATAGGCAGACAAGGTTCCTTGGGTGAATTTGATATCTTTTATTAGACCAACCCAAATGGTTGGAGAATAGTTATTAAGCAAGCTTTCGGGTTCAAAAACCCTTTGTCAGGCTAAGGAAGCTACTTAACCCTTTTTGCTGACAGAGTCTTGCTGACAAAGGGGCTCAAGAATGTCACCTTCTGCCTCTGTGGGCCCAGCTGCTTCCAGCCTAGCCCATGGGCTGAGGAGTTTGGATCTATGGTTGTAGCTCAGGCTTCATGATTCTATTTGAAGAAGGATTTGTGCTATAGACTTCCCCCCTTATTTTCTTTCTCCATAACTGTTTCTCCTCCTTTCTAAAGGATACTGATAGCTTTTGGTTGCAAACCACATACTTCTCAAAAGTAAATCTCTGTGCATTTGCCATGCTTCACAGTGTTTCACTGCTGATTGCTCTCTAAGGGCATCTTTACACTCTGGGACGCAGTATTGGGCACTTTAATTAGTGAGTCACAAGACTTAAAGGCCCCTGTGCGTCCCCTGTGTGATGAAAAAATGGTGGTGGGGCACTTTGAACTAATAAAATGTGTTTTATTTAAAAGCACCCTGCTGTCATTTTTTCAGTGCAAGGAGGCTGATACATGTGATGCAGAAGGCTGCCAGAGTGCATCACTTTCAATGCTCCAGCAGACTTGATTAATTGAGTCTGCTCCAACATGCTGGATTTTCAGTGCATTGGAGCAGGTTCCTTGCACATCTATAGGAGGCCTAAGGCATACTACATCCTGGATACATGACAATGTTTGACTTGGGTCAGAGTGTGGACAGTCTAAGTCTTCACAGTGTTTTAAATTCATTCTTTTCCTTTCGTTATCTTCTCTAACTAATGGCTAAAACAAAAGATCTGAGGTTGGGCCTCTTGTGTGGTGCTATTTTCAACTCTGCCAGTGACTCAATATGTAACTAAGCATGCCAGAGAGACATAGAGAAGTAGGGCTGAAAGGGACCTTTAAGATGCTTATAGACATTATATTTTTCTAGGTTTAATCTGGACTATAGCCATCAATATACACATGTGGACATCTGTAGTCCAAATTAAAATTGGTTCCAGTCTGAATGAACAAATCTTCATTGAATGAGGGCTGAAGTTAGTGCAGACTAAGGGAGTCTGAATTAGGCCATTTAAACTGCATTAATTAACATTTATATATGGCATTGCTTTTAGGAAAAACAGTCCTTAGGAACTCAGATAAGTATTCCTTAGGAATGCAGATAGGGATTGCAAATATTGGTCCCCTCAAGGGAAACTCAACTGGGTTTTAGCAGTACAGCAGAGGCTAACAGGCACAAAGAAACATCGTTACAAAATCAAATGTGCAAACAACACCTCACTGATTAAGCTAATGCTCATTAAGCAATTTTTGGCAGGTGTCTACGTGTGCAGGGACTTGGCACTAAAGTTAGCGCCAAGTCCCTGCAGCCCTGCTATGTGCCCCTACTGGCTGGACATGCCCGGCACTAAAGTTAGTGCTGGGTCACAAGTACTAAGAGTGCCTAAATTTAGTACCTGCATTTACAGGTATCATATTTACATGCAATTACCCGAATTTTGCCATTTTTAATGGACATTAAGGGTGCGCACGTGAAGACACACACCTGTAATGCACATTAAATTAGGCTAATGTGCATTAATGCATCTCATGTAGATGCATCCATATTGAGCTACACTTTGTTTTATTTTGTTTTGAACATAAATATCTGTCTTTCAAGAATCTCTTTTTTGGCATGCCGTACTTATCAGATTTAGATAGTATTAGATTAAATTGCATATTTTGACCTTCTTCAAGGGCAAAGGTGATGTGAACAGAAAATCTTCAGGAAGACTGAGGATTTGACTTTAATATTTTTTGTTCTGCCCCTATGGCTGCTAGGTACCACTCTAAGCTCTGTCTGACTGCCCTCCCATTCTCTACTATATTGCCCAATAACAGGAGAGAACGGGAAGGTTGAAACACTTAGATTATTCCTGTGCAGGAAGATCACTTAAAAAGGCCTTTGTCTTTACATGTGGCTGCACTTCTCCACCTGCTCCCAGTTTCCAACAAGAACTAAACAACAACTTTTATTCTAGAGAAGTAGACAAGCCTCTGCAGTTCTTTAGTCCCTCTAAGAACTGCTCCATAACTGAGAGACCACCTCTCAATCCAAATCTCTTCTACATTATAGAGGGTCTCTAAATTATAATTTATGCAAGTGCAGGTGTCTCTTCTGTAAGATGTTATCCTCCCCCAGCCCCTTTTTTCACCTGCCCCCTCCTTCCTGATGAGTTTGTTATGAAACTTTAACATTCCAGTCATGCAAATCACTCTTAGCAGATCCATCGTATTAAATAATATCATGTTTCTCATTATTTTGGGCATCTCTGAGTTCCTTGTTCTTAAAAACAAGACTCCTAGCATGAACATACAAGCAATTAAAAATGTTCTCTTCTTCACATTTGATCTGATTTGTTCATGACATGTTCAGTTTGATTTTTGTCTTGCATTTTGTTTCGTAGCACCTTCCCTCTGTATTTAACATCTATTTGGATATTCTGATTAGCCTCTAACCCAGAACATTACTCTTTTTTCCCTCCTCCACCACAAGATGTGAGCTACCCAGTCAATAAAGCCTCTCCCCCACTAAGTCTGATGTTCTACAAAATCAAAACTTTCAGCTTCACACCCATTACACAACCAGTGGTCCAGCACCAGTATTTTCTGGTTTCTCACATTTTGGGACTAGAAGATTCTCCAAGAAGATCACTTGGGATTACTTCTTCTTCAGCTTTCTTCTGAGAATTCTCAAGTCACCTATAACCTGTGCAATACCTTGTCCTTTTAACCAAATGCAGAGGAGATAGCCCAGATGACTACATAATCCTTCCCAGTTTTGTGGTAACATCTTACATTTTGCTCCAGGGAGATGGTACATCTTTGTCCTTATGGCCTTTTTTGAATTATATCTCTAGTCTTCTTGCTGTGGAGTTGATTACTTTTTTGAGATAATAGATTTTGACCTCTCTTGTCAGCTGTTTGTTTTATGTCATAAGGACACCAGTCAACTGGGTCTCCAATAACCTTCTATCCCATCCCTCCCAAGATGCATTCTTCATCAGTTTATTCATTGAGCATCTAACTACCCTGAATGCCTCCTGGTTCTTCTCGGCTTCTTCCATGGTTTGACAATCTACTTATTTGATTTCTACTTTCTCTACTACATGTATCACCACCTTTTCCAGAAGTTTCTCCAAATAATCTTTGCTTTCTCAAACACTGCTCAGTGCTGCAATTTGCAGTTCCAGGGCAAGCAACTTCACCTCCATCCCACCCAGAAGTTTCTAATTCAGGCACCAGAAATCTTTTTTGTACATTGGCAGGAAGGAAAACAGCAGGTCACATCACTGTTCCTTCATAGTCTATATTTGTTCTCTCATGCCAAGTCAGACATAAATGGAAGGGACAACATTCCCTCTGCAAATTTTTCTCTGAGTCATCCGGTTAGGAGCATCTGTTTGTCCATTCAGGCATACACCTGACAACAGATTTCCACATGAAGTCTAATTGTTTCTCTCCACCCTCTCACAGTGGGCCTGCCTACATATTCAATAATGCACTGTAGTTATGCATTAAGTTTAGTACCTGTAATGACAAGTACTAGCTTAATGTGCCATAACTGGTGCTACAGAGCACTGGCACAGATGAACATTTTTTGTGTGATGCTGAATGTGCACTGGACTAAATCTGCACATTAGTGCATTAAGCTGGTTTTTGCCATCCACACTAATGCACAGTAGGTTTAATCCAATGTACATTAAGCATCTCATGTAGATGTGCCCACTGGGGATGAATCACACAGGGCATGTCCACACAAGATGGTAAAGGGCCAGGAGACTAATTCTACTGCACATTAGCATGGCAGGCAAAACCCATGCTAATGAGCTAATACATAGTAGCATTAGTCTACTGTGCATTAGTGTAAAAAAAAAAAAAGCATGCACGCGCACTAGTGCACAGTAGCACTGATTTAATTACAGATACTAAACTTAATATGCTATAATTACAGCACATTATTCAATGTGTAGACATGCCCACAGTGGCCTTAAACACAGTCTGTAAATATCCTCACAAAAAGGATATCTGATAGTCTTTAATTTAGGGTGTGCAGACTTAATGAGATACAGGGGTTGGCTGAAATCAAATTCAAAGTGGAAATAAAATGTGCTTTCAACAGCCAGGGCAATTAACTACTGTCATTACTCGGGGGCATAATCGAGTCTCCACCATTTAAAGGTCTTAAAACAAGACTGGATCCCTTTGAAAAAGACACAGTCTACTATAACTGGAAGTTATTAGCTCATTGGAGGAACTGCTAGGAAAATTTAGTTCTGTGACTCTTGTTATGCTTGAGGTCAGAATAAATAATCACACTGAATCTTTCTGGCCCCACAGTCCATTGCAGAAAGACTGAAGGAACTAATATGTCTAACTTGATCCTGCAGCAACAAGGGGGAAACATGCCCAATACTTACAAGGAAGAAGTAGCATTGCTATGTTTGAATCAAGAGAGTGCAGCTGAGAGACAGGAGATGAATTTGGGAATAAAGCTCTCTGCTGACAGGGAGATACATCAGGAAACTGTATTATCCAAAGGACCGAAGGAGTAGAAGCTCTGCCTCTGGGAGGGATTGTAACCCAGACAAAGTGGTGAAAAGGAGGTAGCACTATAAAATAGTGTTTCAGTTCTACTCTATTCCACATAAACTGGGGGAGGGGGCACTCTCATCAGTCCTTTCTGTCTTTGTGGAGTGAGAACTCAGGATACCAGGATTTAACAGAGGTGTGAATTTTACTGGAGGAAACAATTGTGTGCCTGCTAGCAAACTGGACAGGGTATCACTCCACAGGTCTTTTTCATCTAATTCCTCTGTCACTTGAAGACTCACAAAGGAGGTTCTTGCTCACTTTATAGGTTTAGCTCACATTGTTAGGCATGGAAATATATCACAGATTTTTGTTTTAATCAGGATCAATGTTGGTTACTAGAAGGTTTATCACCAGGATCTCCTCACCTCACCTACACTCTGTCTGGGACTCCTGAGGAAGCACCTACTTTTCTGCAGATGGTACCAAGGACTATCATGGCAACTCAGATTTTTCTTCCATGGCACACCCCAAAAGGAGAGACCCCCGTATCATCTCTGGTACTTCCTTTCAGTTCCCAAATGCTCCTTTCCTAGGAGTGGCCTGCCTTCTCCCAGTCAGTGAGTGAGGTCCTTCTTCACACAACCTCACACACATGCACTTCATTGTACTAAAGCTATGTAACAGTGCTGTCTTGATTTATGAGGGTTGCATTTCTTCCAGTGATCCCTGCTGGTACAGGACTCACAACTTCCCTTTTATGTGTCTGTGTCAGAGGGCAACTGGCAACCAGCTGTTGGAAACTGGTTTAAAAAAAAAACCAACAAAATCTCTAAACTATCCTCATGTTATTACATATCCCCAGTACCTGCCAACAATCTCTAAGAGGACAGATTTGCACCTTTCCAATTGGGACTGTGGGCATAAGCCAAACTCATCACTGGTGTAACTCAGTGTAAAATAGATGCATCAAATTTCTCCTAAGGTATCAGTGAGTTAAACGCATCCTTATGCAATTTCACTGAAGGTCAATGGATACACACATCAGGAATGAACCTGGACTAGTGCATTTACATCAAATGACACTGATATAAATAATTTCTCTTGCTTGTGTCTGTTAACAAGAGGGCCTGAGGAGTTAGTTAATAAGTTTTCAGCAATAATCAACATCACTATTTTTCCTTGTGTTGTACATGTGTGGGTTTTGCCTTCATTACAGCTAGTGATCTCTATTATGCTTTTTAATGCACAGATACTCCAGGAAGAGTAGACAAGGTGAATCTTCATCCTTGGAGGTTTTCAAGACCAGGCTAAATAAAGCTTTGGCTGGGATGATCTAGTTGGGCATGGTCCTGCTTTGAGCAGGGGGTTGAACTACATGACCTCCTGAGGTCCCTTCCAACCTTAATTTTCTCTGATTCTATGACATGCTGCATAATTGGCTGGCCGGCCCAAAAAGCATCCTGTCTCAGTGTTTCCAGGAGGAGCACACATGAGCATCAGCTAGTTCCTCACTCTTTGTTAAGCGTGGACTCTTATCTCAGTGGCTTTATCCAAGCACCAGCATGGTCAGGCAGGACTCTTGAGTAATCTGGTGCTGTTGATAGCACTACAGTTCCTACATCCTCTTGTAAAATAACTGTGTAAAGTTTCAAAGTTTTGTGGGACACAGGAGAACAAGCTTTTCTTTCAAACTTCATGTGCCCACCCAAACAGAGACACACACAATCTGGTTCAGATATACAAGAAGGATGATAGAGTTAGCATTTGAATATTCCAAACATGATAGGCCCTGAGATAATTAGATCTTGCATAACTAGATAATCATGCAATAATGCCTTGTACATATTGAATACTTTCTAGTCTAAAGGCTCCTAATGTGCATTACAAATTCAAATAAATAAAACATCTACCATAAGTACTCTTAAGAAGCAATTTATCTCTGGATTTTCATTTCAACAGTTGCTGCTGGGTTCATAGGGGGCAGCTGCTTAACTATGCACTGCAACAATAGTTCAGGTGATGAAAAAATAATCTGCCCAGATGAAATGACAGGACAGAAGTTAGGGAAGCAGAATGGGTTTGCCACATTTTACTTAGCTGAGGATGCTGTGGATCTTGCACCTATGTATGCAAAAAGTGCCATGGACCCTCTACTGATCCCTAGATCCCAGACAAGTGGAATCCCCAAGGAATCATATATGTTCCCTAGATCCTTTTCCTACTGCTAAATTTATAGTGGAAGGAACACATGCAAATTCCAAACAGTGTGTGCAGCAAAAATAACCGGGCATGACTCTTCTTATTTGTGTTACCCCAGTAGACTAAAGAGACCTGAATGATCTGTACCAGCCAGGCACCTCTTTCCCTCCTAACCTCCTGCTGCGTCTATTCATTCTAGGTGACAGTCCCTCTCAGGAAAGTATTTATTTTGCATTATTGCTTAGCTTTGTTTTACCTCCTAAGTATACACTCCAGTATTTATAGCCTTGCCTCTTCACTTGTAGTATATATTAGCCTTTTATGCCTTCTCTATCACCTGTTGAAATGAGAACTCAGGGTCTTCGGGCCTCTGCAGCCCTTCCCGTACATTAACTTAAATCACACCAGATGTGGGCCCTTACTGCAGAGGAAGACTAATTGATTTCGCCAGTCACAATACTTCTATTGTTTTTTAACACAAATAAACACTGTGGTGTGGGGGTTTGGTTTTTTCCTTCTCTACCACAAGAGCCAAAGGTTATTCAATTAAAGGAGTCCAGAAAGTGTGACTAATAATCCATGGACAGAGTATTTCTACTGTAAAAAAAGCAAGGAAAAAAAAAAAAGAGCATTCTCCCTGTTACCCTGAAAACAGTGGCCTCACCGGGGCTGGCCGTAACTGTGATGGATGGCTGGTGTGTGTAAAACGTTATTATTTGTTATGTGAGTGGGGGGAGATGGCAGGCGCACTGGGCAGTACACCTGCTGAGCTCCAAGAAGCAAGAACAGCTGTGTGCATTGATTTAGAAGCTTGCTACTTGAGGCTTCGGGAACGAATCAAGCCACAGCTCATAAAAAAAGAGGGTTTTATGATTCTCCCCCCCCCACTCATTTCTGCAAACAAACGGCCACATCATATGTTTTCCTAACACTGCCATAACTCAAAATTAAATTCCAGCCCAAGGTGTCAGTTTGGTACTGTGTCAGAATTGTAACAGCTTATTTTAAAGGTTGTTATGGATATACCAGGGAAACACTGGAGGTTTCTGCACAAAGGTGCCATTTCATTTCGCTGAAACTCAAGCACTTAAGAGCAATTAGCTCCACCATTAAAAAATGAGCTGAGAGTGTTTTAACTGGTGATTTTATGCTAATAGCAACCACTAATTCATAGTGTCAAAAGAGAATATACAGATGCCAAAGGCAGTCTATTAAGTCCATGGTCCTGGAACTTTTAAGTGCCCCTGGGCCTTTTTCCTGTCAGAAGGGTCACAGCATCAAGCAGCATGTCACATAGCCAGCAAGATTCTTTATAATATAAAGAGACCTGGCCCTGAGTACTAGCACCACAGCTAGAAGAACTGGAATTCCCCTCTGACACTCCCTTCCTCTTTTTGTCTCTAGAACACTTCCAGCTAGTGCCTCCACACTACAAGGCTGACACTACTATATGCCAATGTGCAACAATGCAGAACCACCAGCTTCACAAAACTCTAAGCAACTCAGTCAACATGCACGTAATCACCAAGTCATGTGACAGTGTCCTCAGTGGCCATGTGCAATTCCTGTAGTCTACCACTGGCCTTAATCAGCGGGCAGATATTGACAGTATGTGACATGGTATGTGTTTTGCCACAGCAACAGTCTGGGTTGTCATGAAGAACCCAATGGTGGAGGTTGGCCTCACACAGACCTTGCCCTGTCTAGAACCTATTCAGCAAGGCCTATTGATGTGGCAGGTTGGCAGGGTTGGTGTGGCAGGTTGAAGTCAGTTGGGCAAACTGTAGGATTTGTAATAAGGAACTTGTTTGGTGGAATTGTTGACCTTCATTCCTGATACTAGAGGGTCTCTGCCATGTAGTCCTGGTGCAGCAGTTTGGATCACAGTGGATGCCATGATGGTAGATGTGGAGCAGGTGGATTTAAGAGATCATCATACAGCAGCAGGCTTGGAGTTGCATAGATCTCCAGTAGTTTGTTAATTGCAACTTCCCATTAGATATGAGGGGGAACAATTTTGTTTACAACTGGAAGCCATGGCAGAGGGGTCAGCTGAAGAGTTCCCAAGATGATGCACATCCTCCAATGTACCTGCACATCAATGGGTTTGGTGTGTGATGACTGATTTCAGACTGTTGCGCAGTACTCTGCCACAGAGTACAAGATGGGAAGAGCTGACATTCTTAAGGTTGAAGCCCTTGTACCCCACAATGACCTAGCCAGCTTGTTAAGGAGGTTGTTATGTGTCTTAACTTCCATTGCTGCCCTTTTCAAGTATTCATGATAGCTCAGAGTATGGTTTAGCATCATGCCCAGGTAGACGGGTTGTGCTTTGTGCCTTAGCCTCTAACCATTCAGGTAGATGTTCAGCTCCCAGGCAACATTAGCACTGTGTAGGTGGAAAACACTGGAAATTATCTTACTGACACTTAGATGAAAGTGCAATGTCTTGCAGTAGTCAGCCAGCTTTGCAACATCACTGTTTAGAGTGGTCTAGCTCAGCAGTTGTATTAGTATATTGCAGTGAGATATTGGCATCTTCAGCCACTCTTCCATGCTGTGGGTGCACTCAAATCTTCAAAATCCCAGGATGGTCCAGACTCAAGCTCCAGATTGCTAGGCTAAACAAGATGGAGTACACACAAACAAACAGACCAATTAGATACACAACAGGAACATGGGCATTGCACTAGCAGAGGAATGGTTAGCCACATCTGTTGTTAGAGGGGGCTGTTGGATATGCATCAGCTGAATACTTGGGACAATGAAAAACAAGGATAGAACTGGGGGTCAAAAGTTCATAACAAGAGCTCCAAGGGGCAGGGGAGGAGGTGTGGGGGAGAGGCACAAACAAATAGGAAGCTGATGTTCATGTAAAAACATGAGCTTTACCAACTGAAGGAGCATGTCCTGAACTAGGTGTTCAACTTGCTGGAGTCAATGAATAGAGAGAGACATTATCGCCAGGGATCCGAGTTTTCCATTTGCAGTGGAAAAACACAGCAAAGCATGGATTTTCTTCTTTAAAAAAGAAAAATGTGGGAAACTGCAAGAGGCAGCCTGGGGCTGGGAGGAACAAGACACAAGGGGCACCATGTGCCCATGTGTGTGTGCACACATGCACATGGGCATCAATTCAACCAGGCAGAAGAACAGCTCCTCCAGATGCCTGCAGGTAGGGCTATGTGGAGGGCAGGGGGGCAGATTGAAGTGGCCAAAGTGAGGGAGGGAGTGGGACAGGGTTGAAAGTTGGTGGCTGGATCTGGGAGCACTGCCCAGCTGAGGTGGTACCCAGGGCCCAGGGATGGGGAAGAAATGGGACCTGGCCAGGGAGTGGGATGGAGCCATGAGTGGCTTGCCTGGGGAGGCATCTTCTTACTGCTGTGTGCATTCCTGAGAAGGGATCAGGCACCAGAGGCAATGCATTGGGGTGGCATGGGGGGGAGGGGCAAGTGCCCCCCACAGATTTTTGTGCCCACAGTGAGGTGTGGGGCTGCAGCCTGGCTGGACCTGCACCATGTAGTAAACACCTCTGCAACCCAGAGGGTGGGACCCAGCATGGGACAGTGGAACAGGGATGGGAGGATTAATGCTGCCGCCACTACCGCCACCACTGCCACCAGGAGCCCCATGCCAGCCGGACCACCAAAATGAGGTGCCTCTTGCCCAACCAGCAGCAGCAGGAGGCAACTCCATGCCACCACCAGCCCCACTGCTGCTGGGTGGGCAAGGGGCACTTTGACATGGCAGCTGGTGTGAGGGTCCCAGTGGCAGTGGCACCAAGTCTCCCTGCTTTACTCCACCCTCTCCCACCAGGGCCCATCCACTGGGCTGAGGAGGCCCCTGGGGGGAGGCCAGCAGGGCATGGAGCCACAAGCCCTGCAGCAGACAGCTGCATCCTTCCCTGCCCCTGGACCCCATGGGCTCCACTTGGCTGTGCTCTGGTCATGCTGCCCATGATGGGCAGGGGGTGGGGGATGGGCTGTGCATTCTGCTCTGGTCACAGCAGCCACCAACTCTGATGTGCAGCAGCTAGGGATCAGGTGCTGCTGGTGCCTGTGGAACAGGGAGCAGGTAGGATGCAGCCACCCAGTCCCAAAGCCCTGGTAGCTGGGGGTCCCCCTCCAATGGGGCTGGGAGGGCAGCGTTAGCCAGGGGGTTGCATGTCAGGAGTGAGGGACTCCAGCAGAGATGAGGGGCTGCAGGTTAGGAGTAAAGGTCACCAGCAGGGCTGGATGGGGAGTGGAAGGCTATGGGTTAGGAATGAGGGCAGCAGCATGGCCAGGGGGCTGTGGGTCAGGAGTGAGGGGCACTGGTAGGGCTGGGGGAGCTTGAGAGTGAGGGGCAATGGGATGGACAAGGGCAGGGCACCACCATATCAGTGTTGATCAGCATCACAAAACAGTGGGGGAACAGCTGTAGCTGGACCCATATCCTAGTGAGTGAAGGGGGCAGGGGAAGCTCTGATTTTCCATAATAAAAAGCCCAAAAGCAAATGCCAAAATATATAGGTATTTATAATGTATTTTATTATAATGATTGAGACAATGGTAGGCTTCCACATTGCTTTAAAATTGTAAATACATCAATAAAACATTGGGTTCAGCTGATACCTATAAGTATAGTGGCATTTCATTTTCATAGTTTCATAGGTGGTAGGGTCAGAAGGGACCTGAGCAGATCATCAAGTCCAACCCCCTGCCCTGGCAGGAAATAATACTGGGGTCAAATGACCCCGGCTAGGTGTTCATCCAGCTTCCTCTTAAAGACCACCAGGGTAGGAGCCAGCACCACTTCTCTTGGAAGTTTGTTCCAGATCCTAGCTGCCCTTATAGTGAAGTAGCACTTCCTGATATCTAGCCTGAATCTACTCTCTGCCAGCTTGTGTCCATTATTTCTAGTCACTCCTGGTAGTGCTCAGGGGAACAGGGACTCCCCCAATGCCTGCTGGTCCCCCCTGACTAGTTTGTAAACTAATTTTCATTTTTCAGTTTTTATTTTAATTATGGGAAAATACGGTTTTGGGGTTTTTTAATTTTTTTTTTTTTAATCAGAGAATTAGCAATTTTAAAACAGAGAAAACCAGGATCCCTGATCATCACACAGACTAGACCAGCATCTTACAGGGATTCAGAGACTTTAAAGAGCTTGGAAAATAAATATAAAAATGACCTAATAGGATTGTATGTGCATGGCCTCTCAGTTACTTTGTATCAGAAAGAAACCAGAGGAAGAGTCAGAGGGTGAACAGTAACAGTGGTCCCCATTTTCAAGAAGGGGAGGAAGAAGGACCCAGGCAACTATAGGCCAGTCAGTCTCACCTCCATCCTAGGCAAAGTCTTCAAAAAAATTATCAAAGGCTCACTTTTGCGAGAGCCCGGCAGGAAAAATTATGCTGAGGGGAAACCAGCATGGATTCGTAGCAGGTAGATCATGCCTGACTAATCTAGTCTCTTTTTATGACCAGGTTACAAAACGCCTGAACGCAGGAGTAGGGGTTGATGTCGTATACTTAGACTTCAGGAAGGCTTTCAATACGGTATCCCACCCCATACTGGTGAACAAGTTAAGAGGCTGTGACTTGGATGACTACACAGTCCGGTGGGTGGCAAATTGGCTAAAGGGTCGCACCCAGAGAGTCATCATGGATGGAACTGCTAGGAAAATTTAGTTCTGTGACTCTTGTTATGCTTGAGGTCAGAATAAATAATCACACCGAATCTTCCTGGCCCCACAGTCCATTGCAGAAAGACTGAAGGAGCTAATATGTCTAACTTGATCCTGCAGCAACAAGGGGGAAACAATGCTGGTACTCTGGCACCTTCCAAGGTAGGCATTGTGGTGTTTTTCGGCACTCTGGCCAAAAAACATTCCCTACCCCTGTTTTAGATATTTAATTAATTCCCCATTATACTGTATGGCCGAATCTCCAAATCCCTCCAAATTGGCGCTGAATCTTCCGAACCCGATTTGGCAGAATTGAATTGGAAAAGCGCTCTGAATCTCTGAATCGAATTGCTGGCATACAAATCAGCTGAATCCAAATTGAATCGTTCCCTATTCACACAGGTCTACTGGCCAGTAGGTGAGCTTTACTCTGAGGTTCTCCCTTGAATGTCAGATGTCAGCAGCCTGAAGGTTAAAGGCCAAGACTTCCCTTTGCCCCCCATGGGGTGCATAAGAGTGCCAGCATGCCAGAAAAACAAAATGAGGGCAGGGGGCACATGGCAGGACCATAACCAAAACGGATCAGAATGCAACTTTGTTAGATAACATAATGTACAAGAGGCATCAAATTACTCACCAAGACAGGCATTTTTGAAGACCCAAGGGAACATCTCCCCACATTCAATGCAGTGTCACCTCCACTTTGATTTCTGGACATTTTGTAGTTCCATAGTTGCTGGAAGTGACCTTACAGATGATCAGGTCCAGCCCCCACTGCATTTGGACAGGAAAGACTGCTGAGGTCATCTGACCCCAGCAAGGTGGGTTTCAAGACACTTTTTGAAGATCACCAGGGTGGGTGACTGTACCACCACTGGGGCCTGTTCCAAACCCTCAGCACTTGACTTGTAAAGAAATTTGTCCTTGTGTCTAGGCTGAAGTTGATCTTCAGTCAGTTTGTGCTCATTATTTCTTGTCCTCCCCAGGGGGGTCTTAGTGACTAGATGGTCCCCCAGGCCCTGATGTATGCCCTTGATATACTTATAGGCTGCCACCAAGTCCTCCCTGAATCTTCTCTTCTCCAGCCTTAACAGTCCCAAGTCTTTCAGCCTCTTCTCATATGATCTGGTCTCTAGGCCTCTAATCATGTGTGTGGCCCTCCTTTGGACTAAGGCCGAGTGGAGCAAAGGGATGACATCCTTTGCCTTACTTGAGATGCCTTGGTGCATGCATGCCAGTGTTTGAGTAGCTCTGCCAGCCACAGCATCACATTGGTGGCTCATGCTCATTTTGTTGTCATTCATGACACTTAGGTCTTGTTCAGCTGCGGTACTGGCAAGTACTGCCATGCCTTGATTGACAATTTCACAAATTCCAGGTTGACAACTATTTTAGTATTTAAACTTTTTTCTATTTGGGGGTAAAAAGAAACATCACAACACTGAAATAAGTGCACAACATGGAAACAGATCCAGAGTGTCAGCATAGTCTGACTTCAGGGGTGCAACACCAGATAACAGCTACTCAGAATCTAGCCCACATTGCCTATGATGTGGAAGAAACTTCAGCAGAATCTAAAGGTTCTATCTTAGGCAAAGGAAGAGTAAACAAGAATTTACCTTAATCTACGAAGAATAATGCAACACCTTAAAAACACACCCATTGTAAGTCAACCCTGCATTTTCAGGTTCGGTTTTAGAAAAAAAAAACCCAAACAGTTCCCCCAACAAATATAAATCAATCACTACAGATAAATTGCTTGAACTGGTATTGGCTTTGCAAAATCCCATAGGATAAATAAATACTCAAGAAAAGTACTCAAAAGGTAAAATACACAAAAGATACTAGAATAAAAAAGCATTGTCTGTACCAAAAATAATTTTGCCCCAGGTTCACCATATTGTCTTCTGCCTAAAATTCCATGTCTGTATTTATAGACAAGGAAGAAGACAGTAGCAGATTGGAATAATGTGTTCAGGTGAAAATAAAAGGGGAAAAAGACAACCAGGAATCAGAATATTTGGAGGACATTGTCAGAACAGCCCCTGTGTGCCAATTTCTGCAGATTCTCAGGGTCATCATTTTGGCCTGACCCAGCAGGAAGTTAACCAGGCAGATCATGCTCCCCTTGGCTGCTCAGTGCAGGATAGAGAAAATGTATACAGTTTCAGAGTGCATCTACAAATGCAGTTAATGTAAAACAATAAACTCTGGTGCAGTTTGAGCCAGGGCATCTACACATGTACCCTGGACAGCTGCAATTTGAGCTGGGGTGGAACAGGTCTGGTCTGGCAGGGGCACAGGATAGGGGTAAGCCTTGGGATCCAGGGGGTGACATCACGTGGAGTCAGGGCTGTCTGGGGCACAAGGGTTCTGAAAGCAAAGAGCTATATGGCTCAGTGGCATGCAGAAGTCTGGCCCCAGCTGACTGGGCTGATTGAGTGTAATTTATGACCACAGTCAGTGTCCACTAGTGCATTTAATTGCAGTAAATTACCCCAGTGTATCTGATGCTGCTGTAAATTAGTTTACTGTGGCCAAATACCATTGCATATGTATATGGTGCACTTTACTCTGCAGCTAATTAGTCTAGTCCACAGTAAAGCACATGTGTATATACGGATTTCCTCAAAGAAATCCAAGTCCATCACAAGAAAGAGGACATGAAATGCAGGAAAGTGTGGCCACGGTTGGGAAAAGTCCAGAAAGGTGTAAGATGGAGACCCATCCCACAACATGCAGAGAGCTGGGAGGCAGTGCAGAACTTTATCGAACAGCCAGTGCCCTCCTGGATAGGCAGTCAGGGGCCTGTCACAAGCAGAGAAACTCATTGATGGCACCAGCAATCTCCTCCTCGACCTCAGGGGTCAGGGAGTCATAGCATAGGCAGAGGTACTCCCCCAGGTGGTGGCACACAGTGCAGGGAAAGGTGGCCTTGACTGGGCACTATCAAAGCTCAGGACCCCATGCCAAGGTTCTTAGGTGTGCCCAGGGCATCATGGCAAGCAGCAGCAGCAGGACATAGTGAGTCGGGCACCATTTGGTGTGCTCAAACAGCTCATCATGGCATGCCTGGGGAACTCTCAGCAGGCCACACATAGCAGGAGCCCTGGTCCAGGCCGCCTCTCCAGAGGACTGCCAGAGGGAGGTGGAGGGCATCACCAACTCTGCATATAAACTGGGCAGGAGCCACGGGAACAAACTGCCTTGCCTGCAGGAGGAGGAGCAGGGGAGTTGGTCCACAGCAGCCATGGCAGCTTCTGCCAGGAGCCAGCCCTGGCTTGGCCTAAGTAGCAGATCAGGAAGGCAGGTTGCCTGTAGCAAGCACCGAGTGGGCTGTCTGCCCTCATGGAGAGTGCAGGGTGGAGGGCTTAGTTGGCAGCTGCCTGTGGCAGGGCCTGCCCAGCCAACTTACCATAGTCCCTGGGCACCTGAGCACGCATAACCCCTGATCTGAGGCTGGGTAGCTCACAGCCTCTTGCTACAGTGTATGCTCTCTCTGAAATGTTGCAGACTCTTACAAAGAGCCTCTCTGTCCTTGCTTTGCAGGTCCAACAGCTGCATGCTGGGGAGAGGCACCCACCACCACCAGGGATATGCCTCAGGGGCGCTGCCACCGTCGGCTGGTGCCCTCTACATGCAACATTTCTATTGGCAGTTCACCTTAGACTGCATCCTCCTACTGGAGCAGCTCGTCACTGTGGCAGAGGAGCAGCTAGTGGTCTCATGGCCCTGGCACATTCAGGATGTTGTACAGGAGCAGGAGAGGGACTGGAAGGACTGTATCTTCCAGAACAGGCTCCTCACCCTCGAGGAGAGGCACATTGCTCTTCTTGGGACGATGCTGGAGGTGTAGGAGAAGCAGGTGTAGGAGAAGCAGGCTGAAAGCACAGAGGCAGAAAGGGATCTTGGAGACATTATTGACTCCAAGATGAACATGAGCCGCCAATGCCAAACCGCAGCCAGCAAGGCCAGCCATACATTGGCATGCATCCAAAGGTGCATCTCAAGCCGGTCCAGAGAAGTGATACTCCCCCTCTATGCGACTTTGATCAGGCCGCAGTTGGAGTACTGCATCCAGTACTGGGTGCCACACTTCAAAAGGGATGTGGCCAGCCTGGAGAGGGTTCAGAGGAGGGCCACCCGCTTGGTGAGAGGGCTGCAGGACAGGCCTTATGAGGAGAGACTGAAGGACCTGAACCTGTTCAGCCTCAGCAAGAGGAGGCTGAGGAGGGACCTGGTGGCTGCCTACAAGCTCATAAGGGGAGATCAACAGCACATAGGTAGAGCCCTTTTCTCCCCTGTACCACCTGGGGTGACAAGGAACAATGGTCATAAGCTGATGGAGAATAGGTTTAGGTTAGAGATCAGAGGGCAATATTTTACAGTTAGGGTGGCCAAAATCTGGAACCAACTTCCCAGGGAAGTGGTCCTCACCCCTACCTTGGGCAAATTCAAGAGGAGGTTGGATGATCACCTGTCTGGGGTCTTGTGAACCCAGCATTCATTCCTGCCTGTGGCAGGGGGTCAGGCTAGATGATCTGTTCAGGTCCCTGCTGACCCTAGCTACTATGAAACTATAGTGGCCCAGGCAATGGAGGCTATGAGAAAGACCACCAGATGCTGGACAGCATCCTAGCCCTGGTGGTTACCTTCATGCTGCCCACTGCCCAGCCCCAGGCCATGGCCCCACCTGCCACCTGGCAGCCACCCACCACCCAGCCACTGGCCCTGTCCCCAGCCCCAGCTCTGGCTCTGGGCCCAGCCTTGTCTCCAGCCCTGCCTGACACCTGGCAGCCACTGTGGCCCCACGCCAAGCCCCCTAGTGGTCCTGGGAGGAGGTCCAGTGGCACCTGCAGCAGCCAGGACACCCTGCCTCTGCTCCCAAGCCAGCTCCCCTGGCAGCCAGGCTGCTACCCACCTCTCATCTGCCCCCCATATGGCCCCTAAGTAAAAACTGGTCCCCACTGGGCCTGGCCCCATGGAGGAGGAAAGGATGGACATAACGTGCCCTCACCCCTGGCCAAGTCCCCAGGCCACTGGCCTCACTGCAGTGTCTGTACCCGCAAGGTTCCACCAGAGGCCAGGATGCTGGGCACCTCTCCCCAGACTGTATGCCATAGGTGCTTCCAGCCCACTGTTCCCCACTGACACTGCATCAACCATACTCTTGTAAATAGTTACATGGGGAAGAGGGTGGGGTTTTTTTGGTGGTGGGCATTGGAGTTCAGGGGGCACTGTTGCTAGGGAGAGAGAGTGGATGGGAGTGTGTTGTCATGGAGGGAAATAAAGATTGTTGATTGGAAACTATCCAGAGTGTGTGTGGTCTTGGAAGTGAGCTGTGGGCCTGGGGTCCATAAGTATCCACCCAGGCACCCTACTGTGAGTGTGGGGGAGGAAGTGGTCCACAAGCGCCTTGCATGCACAGTGACTTGTCCACCACTGCCTGAGAGGAGGGTGGGGAGCATCCATGGCACACTCGCCACAGGCTCCCAGGACAGCGTCCTCAGCCAGGTTGAGCCTGTCCCCCACAGAAACTCCTGCCAGCCTAAGCCTGCCCCTCTGGGGCAGCCTGAGGTTTGCCCATTTGTCCATTGCTACAGTGAAAGACCCTGGTAGCTACTTTACAGAGCATGACTATTC
This sequence comes from Alligator mississippiensis, assembly GCF_030867095.1. Taxonomy (NCBI): domain Eukaryota; kingdom Metazoa; phylum Chordata; order Crocodylia; family Alligatoridae; genus Alligator; species Alligator mississippiensis. The sequence goes on from NC_081824.1 coordinate 240,144,323, forward strand.
TGTACCACACTTAGGACAAAGTGAAGACTTTCCACCCACATTGAATATACATAGTGGAAGCTGGGCAACAGAATGACACAGCCAGAGCAGAAATCTGAGCCAGTCGTGGGCATGACATTTTTCTCTGTACAGCTGATTTTATGGCCTCTTTAATGGCCTGGAGTTGTTCCCATTACTTGAATAGTTCCAGTCCAAACAATTAACAAGACATAATTTTTTTCACTCCACCATATGTAAAAAGAATCATTGAACAAAGTAGTTGTGAATATTATTTGACTGGATCTAGTCAGAACGTTTGTTTTGTGTGTCACCTGGGAGGTGATGTCTTCAGGAATATAGTGCCCCCTGTAGCTCCAAGGCAAGAAAGTGATTTACTCAGTCATCAACATTCTTTCTGCAGTACCTTGCTGTTTCTTCGCAGTCTCCTGTTTATGCAGTGAACCAAAACCTCATGGACTAGAATACAAAATTGGTTTGTGACAAAACACAACAGTTTTTTATCTGTGTGAATGATTTATCCTTATTACCTCCTTAGCTTTTTTGCATGTTGCATGGTGCCAGTTGCCAACATCTGCCAATATGGTTGCCAACATGTCCTAGAAGGACATGCAGAGCAGCAGTGCAGGTCAGTGGTGCTTTATTCCATGGTTAGACATCAACATAGAAGAATAGGAAACAATAAAAAAGGAAGATTTTAGGATTTATTCACCAAGGCACCCCGGGGGGTTACAAGAAACAATGGCCACAAGCTAGCAGAGAGCAGATTTAGATTGGACATTAGGAAGAACTTCACAGTTAGAGTGGCCAAGGTCTGGAACGGGCTCCCAAGGGAGGTGGTGCTCTCCCCTACCCTGGGGGTCTTCAAGAGGAGGTTGGATGAGTATCTGGCTGGGGTCATCTAGACCCAGCACTCTTTCCTGCTTATGCAGGGGGTCGGACTCAATGATCTATTGAGGTCCCTTCCGACCCGAACATCTATGAATCTATGAATTTACAAGCACTCTCTCACATTACTAACTGATAGGTTTCTATTGAAGCCCTTGTCAATCAATTCCTCTTCTGTTTCTCCCCAGTGTTCTGTTAAAGCCAAATAAAAATCGAGTTGCTTCTGCTTTTTTCCCTTGTTAATTTATGTAATCGGCTACTTGCAGGTGCCTGCTTTTTGCGTTTGCAACAACCATAAAAATAAAATACAATAAAGAAAAGAACCTGAGGCTACAGAAAAGATTTCACAAAGAGGTCAAAAGGGCTTCTTCCTCTTTTGCTAAAGGTCTGTTACATTATTAGCAGTGCTGTGCCAGAGATTTTTACCTATTGGTTGCTTTACAATTGGCTTAGCATGTGGTTTCAGGGAGGTTGAAGTCTTAATCTTAAACCTATTTCAAGTTAAACTCTTGTGATAATTCTGGAATGAACTAGCTGCCTCCCACCCCCTGGCTCCCTGACACCTTCATTTATGTTCCCTTCCCCCCTGCAACTTTCCTTTCTGTTTTCAGGTTTGATCCATACTACTACTATTACCAAGATAATAATAAGTATTCTAAAGAAAATGAATCCTAGGTAATTTGAAGGAATTTGACATTTTATTAAAACAAAACAAACCCCCTCCCCTAAGGTTGGGTGAGATCATCTTATGATAGCCCATAAAACTCTTTTCCTCTCTTTGTAATACAGGTTTCCCTCACTTCATGCTGTACATGCATTCCTGGAAAATGGCACACAACTCCAATCCACATAAAGGGAATCCACTTTAGAATGTAACAAATAGGAATACATTTCAAGACCTCAACTGTACTGACCCCCCCATACCCATTTCTACCACTTTCACAAGACAATTTTGGTACTCACCAAGACCAGACAGTACACACAAGCACAGGGTGGTGGTGAATGTTTAGTTGGTGTGAAGAGAGGGTGGTGAAGGGTCTTCAGTGTCAGGTTCTACATCACTGGTAGGAGGTACAGGCAGGGTAACATCCATATGAGAATCAGTAGGCATGGGGCTTTCATCACCCTTCAACAACAGTGGGGTGGGGCTGGGTGTAGCTGAGTGAGGCTTCAAGAACTGGAACATCCACACAGGAGACTATATTTTGGTGTGCATCACTCCCACAATGCACCACACAAAACAGCTGACTGTGGGCTTCCACCACACCGATCACATAAGAGTGAATTTACCTCACATATAATTAATTTTTGGTATAAAAAAGGGTCATTGCATAAGAGCAAATTTGCACATACAGAACCCACACAAAGTGAAGGAAACGTATATATATTCTAATCTAGGCCCCTGTATGTGTGGGTAAATTGAACTGAATGCTCCAGGTACAATATGAGACTAATTTATTGGTTGACTTGTTCCTGGGCATGACCATAAGTTGCACATCAGACTGGAGGGCCTGGTGGCAATGTGATGGGGCTCCTATAAAACCCCATAATGTTGCAACCTCCAGGGTAAGGTGAGCGTATGGCATCTCAAAAACTTAACCCCGCCCACTGTCTTGCTGGTATTCCTTGGTTGAAATAAGGCTAAGGGACATCACCCTAACAGAAACAGGCCCTTGCTGAGGTGTTAGGTAGTCAGCAACAACACTAATCTGTTGTTCTCTGGCAGAAGTTATAACCATCAAGGCACGACATGTGCAAATATTATATTAAGTCATTCAACATCCATGTAGAAAGCAGGGAGGAGTGCACAGAATCTCATTCAATCCAGAGGCAACATCTGGCACTGCGTGCAGCTCAACATGAAATGGCTTTGATACAGAAGATAGAAGCCAAGTGAGAAAGGCGATAGCAGCGTGCTGTAAACTTGGACTCAGGCACCTGACTAGACTTTTTACATATACACCATGATTCATAGCTGTGCTCTTTAATTGGGTTGTGCAAAGCTTCAGTTGCTGATTAGATTTGGAGGAGATTCAGCCCAATTTGGTGGCCAAATCTCTGAATCCGAATTGAATCAGGAGACCCATTAATCTCTCTGAATCAAATTAGAAGTCTCCGATTCAATATGGAGAGATTGGATGATTTGGCCATAGACACAGTTTTATGTTTTTTCTACGTACCTTGAGGAACCAGGAGTGGGTTGTGAATGCTGAGATGGTGCGGCAGATGGCGTGTCCCACGGGAGCATGGGGGGGGGCGGGGTCTGTCGTGCACTCAGCAGTGGACCCAGAAGTGGATCAGAAGTACTTTCAGTCCACTTCTGGGTCCACCACAGAGCACATGGGGGACCCTACCCCCCACCCCCTGGCTCAGCAACTGGTGCCTCGTGGGTCTAGGGAGGGCACCCTGGGTCCCCCCACAGCCAATCCCCTGTGTGCTTGGCGGCAGACCTGGAAGTGGACCAGAAATACTGCCAGGTCTGCCACCGAGCATGAGGGGGATGCCCCCATGCTCCCATGTGGCGCTCCATCCTCCCCACCATCGCAACGTTCGCGAGGCGCACCTGGTACCATTGGTCCAATAACAGACTTTCTTCAATCTCCTAATTATTTTAATGGCTCTTCTCTGAATTCTCTCCAATTTATCAACTCCCATAATGAGTAGTACTGGATGAGTTATTCCATTTGTGGCTGTACCAGTACCTATAACAGTGGCGATACAATCTCCTGACTCCTACCCAACATTCCCATTTCTATACATCAGAAGACTGCGCTATTTCTTTTGTACAAGCGGTATGTTGGAGTTCATGTACTGGCACTCTCCCATGATGTGTTCCACCTAGATGTCCCTTGACCATCTGATGGCATTGGACACCATGAGGCTAGGGTTGGGTATTTGACTGGTCAAATAAATGTGGTCAATTAACCAGTCAAATATCAGTCAAAAATTGTTTTAAAAAATTGCTAATAGGTCAATACACAGAAGAGGCACAAATTTTCCATTAATAAATGTGTCCAAGAACAAAAAAAAATCATATTTCTATCAAGAAAATTATGCAGTTATAAATATACAATTAATTGACCAGTCAGTGGACAATATTTTACCAGTCAATTGACTGGTTTGCCAAGCCTACATGAGGTGCCTCATCAGTTTTGCATGGTGGCAGTATACTGAGCATGCACAAAGGATGATCTTGTTGCTGGGGTCCCATACTCTAAGCACCCTGATGATCAGTGCCTTGATTGTCACCTCATAGCCCCAGATTCTTGGGGTGTCCACCAGCAGCTTGTATTTCATCAGCTTCTGCTCACAGGTTTGATGAAGACTTGCCACCGGTTCTCAAATGAGATGTTGACATCAACCATCATGCGAGGAAAGAGAAGAGCCCCAGAGAAGAAAATTGGTCCCACCTGAATTGCAAAGAACTCTTCAGGGATCATTCTTTAGCAGGTGTTTCAGGAGGGGAGGGGGAGTCAGCCGGAACTCCAAGATAAAAGGAGACTCAGGGCAGGCAAAAAGGGAACACCAGAAACCAAAAGTGGCTGACTCAGACAGAGAGATGGCAGGGATAACCAAAGGCACTGAAAAAGCAATGGAGATTGGGTTTAAGAGAATCAGCTCTGTGGAGGGAGCTGCTAGAGGGCGAGAACCCTGAAGGAAATGCCCAGAGAGAAACTGAAACTGCCAAGGGACAGTTAGAAGGTACAGTAAAGACCCTAATAGCAGGGCTGCAGAAAAAGAGTACCATAAAGTTGAGAATATAAGGGCAGGAGACGTTCCAGTTTGTTTTCAGTCTACTTTTCGTTAGAGTGAGAGGGAAGTATCCCACATAGATAGCGCATTTGCAACTATCAGGACAATAGGCCAGTAAAATAAACTGGCTAGGATTAATGGCAGGTCTGTGCAAGGCTCCAAGCCAGGTGAAGTACAACCAGGCCCATCGAGGCTATTGATTGACCAGACCTAGAGACCCACAGAGCATTTATATTGCTCGGAGGCAGATTGTCAAGACTACTGAATTAACACCTGGTGGAACGGGTGAGGGTGTAGGGGTTGGTGGAGCCCTCACTTCACTAAGGCAGATTTTGAGAGCTAAAGTGTCAAAACCCACATGCCCTGGCATTCTATTTTTTCCTGTAACGAGTCATGGCAAGCGAGATTGTGGTAGTGTGGGAAAGTGCAGCAGACGTCCCGGTGGACTTCGGCCCCCTAGCTGAGGTGCTAAAACTGTCTTGGTGCAGAAGACAAGTAAAAAAGAAAAAAAAAAAAAGAAAGAAAGAAAACCACTCAGACAAAGTGATGAGCACCAGAGATTGACAAAAAAATCATAGAATGATACAGACAAGCCTCTACCCCAGATAGGGATGGGGTTTGGGGGTGAAAGCCTGCCATTGGATACATAATACACCTGTTTTCATCATCATCCATGATAATGTCCAGGTGCAGCTGGGCTTCACAGCCTGGGATGATGCAGTTGATGGACATGGTCCCAGCTGAGGCCAGAATGGCCTCCACCAGCCAGTTCTGAATGGCATTGTGGCAGAGCTGCCATGATCTGGCATGGGGCTTGAAGGTGTATAGTATGTGGGGAAGGTTCTCTGGTTCATAGCCACATCTCTGTCACCTCTTGTCACAGTTCCCCTACTGGATGGCACCATTGAGTAGCAGGCAATTGAGTCAGGTGTGGTGGATGAAGCACCAATCCATAAAATGCATTAAGTTCATACCAGGCACAAAGTGGTTGCTTGTATCCCACTTTGAGATGAGCTCAAAAACCTCACCCTGGTCAGATTTTTGCCTTTATATGGCTGGTGTACTTGGCTCAGACAGCATCCTTTAAGAACTTCTCCAGGGAGGTTCTCGGGTGGAGTGTCATGGTGATGCAGCTGGTATTGGGGCTGGGAGCAGTGAGACACCCAGCAACTGGCACCTCTCAAACCAGGCCCAGGTGCATCCAATGCAATTCCTAAGGCAGTGCATGGCATTGTGGGCTCAGTTCCACAGCTGGGCAAAGTTCCCACCATCTCAGACAAAGTCACCCTCCAACAAGCCTCTCAAGAAGGTGGCCAGATCTCTGTTGGTGAGCTGCTTGGCAATCTTCCTGGGGGCAGTATCCCTCAGAGTGCTGGTGGCAATGCTGCTTACCAGAACATCAGGGCACAGCAGGAGGTAGAAGGCATGGGTAACCACTGCAATGCTGAAGCAGTCATCCAGACAGGGGACATTGGCACCTAGCTGCTGGTAGGGGACATGCAAGATCTTGTTCCTGGCCTGGAGCAGCAGGTGTAGCCAGTTCTTCAACAGCCACTTCAGCTAGTTGTCCACTTTCTTCAGAGGGGAGGGGGAGGCAGGCCAGCCTTGGGGACCTCCTAGACTCTGAGGATGAACAAGATGTGGGGGGATGAGGATTGTGTTCACCACAAATATCTTCTCCCATGGATGGTTTCTTCCAGCATCTGCTTCACCCAGTGACTGGTGGGCATTCTCAAGTGGAGGTAGCTCTTGCTGTCCCTCAGGCATTTCGTCTGCTTGCCCTGGATGGTGACAGTGGAGTCCAGGCCAGTGCTTTTCTTCCTGCAGTTGACATGTAGGAAGGCACAGTTGGAAGCATTGAAGCAGAGTCTCATCCATTCAACCTCCTCAGAGCTGATGTCCAGCATCTTCTGCAGCTTCTTGGGGTCACTGGCAAGGAAGATGATGTTGTCGGTGCAAGCCAGGATGCTCAGCTTCCATCTGTAGAGCCTGAGCCCTCCAGGGCCTTCCACCATTGCATTGAGGAGCAGTTCCATGGCCACATTGAAGTTATTGGGGCTGAGTGGGCAGCCCTGCTTGACTCCAGCCTGGATTGGGATGTCATGTGTCTCACCCTTTGAAAACCAGATGGTAGTGGTGTATCTGTCAGAGCTCCTGGATAAGGTTGATGGTCCTGTCTGGAATCCTGAGTTCCCAGGGGGTGTTAAAGATTTGGTGGTGGGGCATGGAGCCAAAAGCATTGGAGATGTCTGACCATGCCACTGCGCACAGTCTTCTCATCTACCAGAAATTGTCCAGAACAAAGTTGTGTTTGTAGCACACTTCATTGGAGAAGAAGTCCTTCTGGCTCAGGCTGATGGCCTTCCTATTCACTGCTCAGTCAGTGATCTGGACTACCATGCATCTGGCATACAGTTTATACATGATGGAGCATAGGGCAATGGGCTTCCAGACGCTTGGGATGTCCATCTCACCCTTCTAGCAGATCAGGACCATCACTGCCTTCTTCCAGGAATTGGGCATGCAGTGGAACTCCCTGCACCAGTTGAAGATCAGCATCAGGATGAGACAGCCTGGACCTCATTTTTTTCAGCAGGCTGTATCTGATGCCATCTTTGCTGGATGCAGTGTCCCTTGTCCTACTAAGGTGGGCCTCTACTTCCTTCAGTATGACATTCACTTCAAGCCCTTCAGTGGACTGATGGGTGTCAGGGGTCCAATGGTTAAAGGACATGGGGTGACAGCTTCCACCTGGGGCTTGAAAATGCCATTGAAGTAGGCAAAGTGTCTCATGGAGAAACATGCTGTGGGTCCTTCCAGAATTTCTCACATCACTTTGTATTGGTCTAACCACCCCATCTCCTGGATGCTGCTTCTGGGTCATACCACTGGCTCTGAGGTCTTCTTCTGGGCTGGTTCTGAGGTGGTGCTGGTCTGGCTGCCAGGCTGCTGCTTCCTAGGGGTTGCTTGGGTCAGGCAGCTTCCAAGATCTCCTCAGTCAGCTTGGTCATCGAAGCTTCAAAAGTCTGGAAGGTGGCAGCCTGGTAGACCTCCTCCATCCAGATGGCCTACCAGGGTATAGCCAGCCTCTGTGGAAGCCTGGGAACTCTCAGCTGATTGGAGTCCTCCTGTGGAGTTGAGCTAGTAATCAGGTGCTAGCCTCAGGTGTCTCTGAGGCTCTGTGGCCTGGGTTACTATGGGTGGTCAGGTCCAGTTGGGGTGTACAGGGAGAAAGCCTGCATTGGGGTGTAGCTGTGGCAGGCCTTGCTGCTGTTAGATTCCTTGTCACTTGGTCCCGGCCTGCTGGTGAGGTCAATGGCTTCAGGGGCTCCCTCACTGTGGCCTTGTTCTGGCATACTAGTGTGGCCAGGGTGGCGGGCCTCATTGCAGGTTTCTTTTCTGGTTCCTGGCCCCAGCACATTTTCCGATGCATCTTAAGTTGCTTCAGTGCATCAAAGCATGTGTCACAGAGGATGCAGCAAAAGGCCAGGCACTTCTGAAGAATGCACCACAGGTGCTTCTGTATGTTGTTGTGCATTTTGTATTCCCTGAGTGGGAAGCAGATCAGGCAGACCAGCTCCCATGGGCAATGGGAAGGGAAATAGATAAAGATGGGTGCTTTTTTTCCTACCCTGTCACCTGGGTTGCCACAGGAGGATCAGATGTGGCCAGAATCTGGGGTTCGTCAGTCATCTTAGGGTCTCCTGCCAGGGTCTGATGGTCTGCTGTTGTCATTGGGTAGCCTGCCACAGTCTGTGGGTCCCATGCCAGGGTCTGGGGGTCCTTCATTGTCCAGGGGTCCATTGTTGGGGTTAGGAGTTTTCCATTGTCCAAGGGTCCATCACCGAAGTCTTGGGTGCCTTCTGCCATCTGGGGGTTCACTGTGGGGGTCTGGGAGTCTTCCACCATCTAGGGGTCTATTGCCAGGGCCAAGGGTCCATTGCCAGAGTCTGGGGGGTCAGGGGAACCCCGGTCAGCAAAGGCACCCCAGACAATGGCAACAGACACCTTAACAGTGGTGGTAGATCCCGGACGGGATTGGACCCCTGGATGATAGAGGACCCCTGGATGATAGTGGACCCCCAGATGGCAAAAGACTTCATGGACCCTGACAATGGTCCCCAGATGATGGAAGAACCCTGGATTCCAGTAATGGATCCATGGACTAGGGAGGACCCCCCCAGACTCTGGCAATGGACCCTGGGCCCTGGCAATAGACCCCTAGATGGTGGAAGACTCCCAGACCCCCACAGTGAACCCCCAGATGGCAGAAGGCACCCAAGACTTCGGTGATGGACCCTTGGACAATGGAAAACTCCTAACCCCAACAATGGACCCCTGGACAATGAAGGACCCCCAGACCCTGGCATGGGACCCACAGACTGTGGCAGGCTACCCAATGACAACAGCAGACCATCAGACCCTGGCAGGAGACCCTAAGATGACTTGTGCATACCAAGGAGGGTACTGAATAGGGAATAGATCACTCTAGAGATATCTTATTTAATGTATTCCCTCAAAAGTATCCACCCCTGCCACGGTCAGAGACAGGATACTTGGCTAGATGAACCATTAGTCTAATTCAGCATGGCACTTTTTATGTTCTTATGAATAAAGGCAGGGACTGCTAGACTGAAGAGTGCTAGAGTGTGAAGCATAGTAGGTGCTGGCCAATGTAAAAGGAAGAGTAACAGAAATGGACATTTGTTGCAAGTACAATGAAGTAGACAGCCTTCCTTAGAACACACATAAAACTTCATTATTTTTGTTGGGTTAAGGAGCTAGGTACAGTTCATTGATTTTCAACTCTGCAAGATTTGATTTGACCTCCTCTATTTAGTGAGGGACTTCAGTTTTTTGTAGCCTCCTGGAGCAAAAGAGAGGCAAAGACCAACATATTTCTCTACCCAGGTGGTCCCCATAAATATTTCAATGGAATTTATTTTCTTTCATTTTCTTTGGCAATGCTAGGGCACTGGTTGATTAAGGGGTGGTGTATAGGAACCGACATGCTTAGAGATAGACAACCACATCTGCTAACCATTTAGATTCATTACTACACCTGTACCTCAAAACACATGTTAATAAAGGACTGATGAATAGGTTCAGGTTGCTATTTAAAAAAGATCAAAATGGTTAAACGCTAGCCATGCCAATAGACAAACAGACTTTCTGCCAACACTGTGATGATACAAACTCCCACCTGTAAAAAGGCTATGCCAGCAAAAAAACAAAGCACGTCCCCCCATATTGGTGGTCTACTGGACAAAAGGTGGAGAAAAAATACTTCTTTCTGAGTGACTTCTCCTCTTGGAAACTGGTGGGATATGGAGAAGGTACACATCAGGGCTTCCTAACAACAACACAAACAGCAAGCAACACAAGTTCTACACAACAGTGCAAGAGCTTCAGAGAGACATCACAGAGCTTGAGGCAGCCCTGAGGAATGCCAATAACTATATAGGGATATTTGAGAGCCTCAAGTTCCAAAAAAAGCTCTTGAGAGCTAGGGGATGGTGTGGCACAGGACATGAGTATTAAACAGAGCTACTGCCTACCTGGCAAAGTCATCCAGTTGATGATTCTATTCCTGCTGCATACCCTGATGGAAGCTGCACAGCTCTTCACCCTAAAAATATGTCTCATCTCCTTGGATCAAAAGAAAGCCTTTGATTGGGTAAACCATAAATTTTTATTCCAGACTCTGAAGTCCTTTGGCTTTAAGCCCACCTTTATCTCTACCATCTTGCTTCTGGGACATATCTACTACCTAAAGATAAGTGGAACACTGTGACACCCTTCCCAGCATACAGTACTACTCCACATGCTATGGCATTGTTTGATAAGACTGGACCTCCCATCAGCCTCCACCCTGGGTACTGCCTCCCCCCTCTACCCTGTCAAGGTGACATTATGGCTATTTTTATGATAACCAAGGGTAACATTCAGTCCCTAATGGACCTCCTTGGCCTATATCAACTGGGCCAAAAGCAAAAGGTTTGTGTTGGACACTTGGATCAATGCTCACCCCCAGACATCTGCCTGCAAGCTTGTCCTGGTGCCATAATGGCTTGAAAGCCCTGGGTGTCATCCTAGGCCAAGGGTTGGCAAAACATGAGCCATGGGCTGGATACAGCCCACTAAGGGATTTTTGTTCAGTCCATGTGGGGTCCTTCAGTCCTGCCCAGCTTAGGCACAGGGGGCAGCCCAGGCTGTGGCACATGCAGCCAGTCCCATCACCCACTGATGATGCATAGGGGGTGCACCCAGGTGCACATGCACCTCCCGAGATTGGCAGTTCACCCCCTGAGATTGGCCACTGCTGACACTGCCAGTGGCATCTGTGGGCAGTCAGTGCTCACCACTCCCCTCACCGCTGACACCACTGGCAGCATCTGTGGGCAGTCACCAATCACCACTGGCTGCTGCCTGTCCTGCTGCCCTCTCACAAAGTGGGTGGCCCTCCTCTGAACCCTCTCCAGGCTGGCCACATCCCTTCTGAAGTGCGGCACCCAGTACTGGACACAGTACTCCAACTGCGACCTGACCAAAGTCGCATAGAGGGGGAGTATCACCTCCTTGAACCAGCTTGAGATGCACCTTGCTGGCTGCCATCTGGCATTGGCGGCTCATGTTCATCTTGGAGTCAATAATGACTCCAAGATCCCTTTCCGCCTCTGTGCTTTCTAGAAGGGAACTCCCCAGCCTGTATGTATGCTGTGGATTCCTTCTCCCAAGGTGCAGCACCCTGCATTTGTCTACATTGAACCCCATCCTATTCTCATCTGCCCACTTTTGTAGTCTGTCTAAATCTATTTGCAACCTCTCTCTCCCTTCAAGTGTGTCCACCTCACCCCACATCTTAGTATCATCAGCAAACTTGGACAGCGTGCTTTCCACCCCCTCATCCAAGTCACTGATGAAGAGGTTAAACAGTGTGGGCCCGAGGACCGAGCCCTGGGGTACCCCACTGCTCACATCTCACCAGGTTGAGTACAACCCATCCACCACTACTCTCTGGGTGCGCCCCATCAGCCAATTTTTTACCCATTCAACTGTGTAAGCATCAATGCCACAGTCGCTTCATTTATTTACGAGGATGGGGTGAGAGACAGTGTCAAAGGCCTCTTTAAAGTCTAGAAAGACTACATCCATGGCGACACCATCATCCAAGGATTTAGTTACTTGGTCATAAAAGGCAATCAGGTTGGTCAGGCAGGACCTGCCTTTGATGAACCCATGCTGATTGCCCCTGAGCATGATCTCCCCTGCAGGCCCTGCACAGATGTGCTCCTTCATGATTCTCTCCAAGATCTTTGCTGTGTCCCCCCAGTGTTGGGAGGCATACAACATTCATTCCACCACCCCCAGGTGTGCAGTGGGGCTGAGCCAGTTCCAGGGGTCAAACATTTCCTGGCAGCAACAGCAGCAGCAGCTCATTCTGGTTGCTGCTGCCACCAGACCTTGCTCAAGAACCCCAGCCCATTTGTACCACACGCACCACTGGGGGCAGGACCAACATGGGAAGGGCACATGGGACAGAACCAGAGGTGGGTCAGGAGCAGAGTTTGGGAGCAGGATGAGTGGGTGCAGCCTAGATAATGGGGTGGGATCATGGAAGGGGTGGCAGTTCAGGGTGAAGGTCAGGGCAGAGCCATGATTTGCTGTTCACATGGACCTGTGACAGATATGGGTACTGTAGGCAGGGGTATGTGAGGAGTGGATCGTGGCTCTGCCCCAGGCCCTAGCCCCAGACCCAGATGCAGCTCCCTAACCACCCATGGACCCATTGCATCTGCCTGGGTGTTCACCCTGCCCACATGGGTCCCAGCCAGCTTCCATGGAGACCCCATGATGACAGGGTGGTGACAGCATGGAGCCAGGACCCAGAGCAGAGTTGCAATCCACTCCCTGCATGCCCCTGCCCACAGAACTAGAGCCCATTGCAGGGGCATGTGGACAATAGATCATGGTTCTGCCCTGGGCCCCTTGCTGTCACTGTCCCATGATCCCAGGATGAGGACCACCCATGCATCTTGCTCCCAGATGCTACTCCCCACCCACCCACGGCCCCATACTAGCTGCCTGGCTGAGCATGGAGCAGAGTCACTTAGGGAGTTTTGGTGAGTTGTTGTGCAGGGTGGGTGCTGCTTACCTGGCCTGAAACAACTTATCAAAACTCCCTTTATAGCCTGCAGGCCCAGATAATTGCCCACCCCTGCTCTAGGCCCACCAACCTGTTTAGGCCTAAACTGGGAAGCCTCAGTGAAAAGGTCAAGCCATGACTATAGTGGTGGCACTGTTACCTGCTTACCCTCTTCAACTCCAACCAAGTCCTGATCATCAACACTCTCATGGAACCACCAATGATCCTGCTTGAGAAACTCCAGAAACTCCTCATAGACTTCCTTTGCAACAGGCAACTGTGTCTCCAGCAGGCTATCCTCTACCTGTCTACCAATGAGGGGGATCAGGACCTGGTCTACTTGGCAAACAGGATGGCTGCCTTCCACCTGCAAGTCCTTCGGTGTCTGCTCTGCTGGTGAACACTTTCCCTGGAAACAGCTGCCTTTTGCATTTCTGCATCGAGTGGCAAAGCCTCAGACTTGACTGAGGAATTTTCATTTTAGATCTGGATAGCCTTAGCTGGGATGCCCTCCCATCCTTCTACAACATTCTTGTCCAATTCTGGTGGGCCTCCTTTTGCCTGAGATTCCAACTCAGGCACTTGAAGTTTGTAAAGTTGATCAGGAGCCCCTGGTTTACAACCTGGCCTTGCAGCAGAGGCCACCACACTGAACCTCTGGAAGCTTTGTTGCATCCTTGGTCCAGTCATTCACCATCAAACTGTTCCATCACAAGATCTGCTTTGAGATTCTGTCTAGGAAAGCACTGTACACAAGGACAGTTAAGGTACATCATGCTTGTGTCCTCATTGCCCATCCTGACAAAGCCTTGGATATAGCACGTAGTGACAGTAATGCCAAAGCAATCCTCCCTAACCTGATAAACTCTGCATGAACTACCTATCACCAAGGGGATCAGAAACCTCCAGTGGTAATTTGTGCATGGGGCTCCAGCCACCAGCACCTTTGTCCACCACTTAGACCACAGTAGCTTGTCTCTTCTGAGAAGAGGAGTGTAGCGGGTTGTACTCCATGGAAGCTGTTAGACTCCAAGTCCATGCGGCACCCAATGACTAGGGAGACAACGATCCAATTGCTCATGGATCCAGTTGCTCAGTTGCCAGAGCAAGCAGGGAGAAAACACCAGCACACATTGCTCGCAACAGCTTTATTCAAAGTGGAGACAGCTTTGGACTAGGTCCCAAAAAAACCAACAAACCGGGGAGCCACGGTGAACATTAGTTTTTTTTCACATTTTATACACCTTGATTCATGCTCATTACTATTTACTCCACCTTTGCCCCTCCTTTGTTCTGTTGGCTACAAATGTCCAACTTGGGATCCTTAAAAGTCTAGTTTATTAGGCGGATTGAAACCACTGTAATGAGTTAAATCATAAACCTTCTGGCTGGTCCCCACACATACACACATATGCACACACATACACACACACACAGTAGCAAGCTACAGAGTCAGGTATACCTATCCTACAAGCACTGGAGTCCGCCGTCGATGGCCAGTCGAGGCTTCTTTCAGCGTAGTGTTATCCTTCAGAAGGGGGCCGCCGGCTGGTCCTTCTGGCTGGACAGGTCTGGTCGAGTTGGAGATCAAGAGGGCGCCACTGAGGGTCACTTTTCACTGCCTTTTATCTGTCCTTGGCAGACTTTGGTGACTCCCCAGTTTTCAGGTTTGCCCAATCCAGGGGTCATTGACCCTCGTGGGACTTCCCCCCCTCGGTGGCTACTGGACGGCATCTGTCAGCCCCAGGGGTCGTCCGCATGTACGTGCAGGTTTGGGAGTCCATTGATGAATTTTGAATAGGGCTCTGGGAGTGATCTGGAGATATTCAGCCCAAAAGTTGGTCCCCGGCATTGATTAACTCAGGCCAGGGCTTCTAGCCCTTGATCAGTGATGTTTAGAGTTTTCCCAGTTGTTACATTGTCTTCTATTGAATTCTTCCATTGGTTGATCTGCAATGTCCCAGGTGTTAATTGCTGTCTGCTGCTACAGTGTTACACCTTCAACCACTGATTCACTCCCTCTTTCAGGGGCCAGCCTGATACAGGGAAGGGCGATTCCTGCCCTTGTTAACATTGTTACAATGTATAACTTACTTATGAAACTAAAACACATTTAGTTGAACATTGAAAGGTGAGGAGTATAAAATATAAGCTACAAGTGCCATGGCACACAAATAGATAAAAATACCAAAATACAAGGGGAGATACAAAATGCACACACACAAATTTTAAAACACAATTCTTTATCTTAAAGTGAGAGGAAGGAAGAAAAGGTAGAAAAAGAGAAACATATAGCAAATGCAGGCAAGAGGAAAAGGGGGCTTTCTGCTACAGTACCACCCATCTCTCCTCCTATCTCAAGCTCCACCTCTGTTTACTGTTCACTTCATTAACATGAAATTGCCTATGCATTTCATTCATTTACATGTATTTTTGCTATAAGCACATGCTCAAGACTTTGACCCCATTTCTTTGGTCAGTGGGCAGACTTTGACCAAAACCTGGAAGCTTCTGGAGGCCTCTTCACCAGTCACCAGTCACCTTTTCGCATATGTTGATTTCGGATTCTATTACCAATTACGTGTTATTTTTCACATTCCAGTCTGTTTTTCAGTCCCAAATTGTACCATCTTCCACATTCCTAAGACTTCACCTCACTCACAGCACACAGACTCACTTGAAAATGGTTGACACTTAAGATGGTTACTTAGCATAAGCAAATGGTTCGCTTAGCATAAACATTCATAAGCAAAATCTGCTCCATCTCCTAACGATACATAATGAAATATATATCTTACAACCCTACTATATTATTAGGAAAATACTTGCCTAAGCATCTTGCAATATTACTTTTAATATATCATTCTGCCTTGTGGTCAGCAGCTTTTGCTGAGCCACAGATAAAAGCCTTTATTCAGCTTCAAATCCAATGCTCCCTAAGATCCAAATACTGTCACCCTAACAGAAGCTATAGCCCAAGTGCAGTGAGTCACATAGTCATTGTGATGCTGCCTTGGGAGTCCCAGCCAGCTGGTGGTGATTATTAATTAGCTTGGTGGGAGTTAAAAGGCTCCCACAGAGAGAAACATATCAGACCAGGAGAGAGACAAGGAGGCTGCAGAGCAGGGGAGGATGCGTGAGTCTGAATGTTCTCCCTGTCTCAGAGGGAAGCACATGCAGAAGAACAGCACATCAGTACTGGGGGGGGGGGAGAAAACAGGTGGGTCAGCAAACGGACAAGACCTGAGTCCTTCACCTGGACTGCCTCCCCTGGAGCTGGCAGAAACTGTTGAGTTTATGGAAGGACTAAGTGCCACAGGAGAGACATGGGCAGGGGAATGAGAGAACACCACTGTTTGCATGTATTTGCAGTGCTACTTGTGTATGTGGACCCTGCTGGGAGGGAGTTTGCCCAGGGAACAGGGATGATAAATAGCATTGTAGGACCATCAACAGATAAAGATGGACTGGTTGAGCTGAGTGATTTCATGAACCCACTACAAGGAGGTAGAAACAACACTCTTAAACATCTTCCTGGACTTAGCCCTCACTACAGTTGCTCTTTGTGGTCCTGAGTGCCCTCTTTGGCGTGGCTCTAGGACTTCTCTGAAACTGTGTACATTTTCTTTGTCCCATACCAAGCAGCTCAGAGGAGCATGATCTCCCTCACCAATTTCCTGCTGGGCCAGGCCAAGATGATGATCTTTAAGAGCTATAGAAACTGACTAGCAGGGGGTCATGGTCCACAGAGGTGTTAGGTTAAATGGGTAGAGTCAGGGGTGGGAACCCAGGAAGTTGCAGGGTGAGCCATGGTTTGAGAACACCCAAGAACAGTTCCAAATAGGTGAGATCCAAAGCTAAGAGTCCAAACCCAAATAACAAGCCA
The DNA here is from genome assembly GCF_030867095.1 of Alligator mississippiensis. Taxonomy (NCBI): domain Eukaryota; kingdom Metazoa; phylum Chordata; order Crocodylia; family Alligatoridae; genus Alligator; species Alligator mississippiensis. The sequence goes on from NC_081824.1 coordinate 240,160,993, forward strand.
GAAAACTAACCAGAATCAGGGGGTCAGGAAGCAAGCTGCGGTCAAGCCAAGGTCCAAAGTCCACAGGACTGGAGACAATGGAACCAAACACCAACCCAGAGGGTTAACCAGAATCAGAGGTCTGAAGAGCAAACTGAGGTCAAGCTACAGTTGAAGTCTGAGAGGCTGGGCATGTAGTCAGGAATGCCAGGGTGGGAGCCAGGGAGGTCACCAGGGCAGGAACTTCTCAAGGACTGGAGACAAGTAGGTTGTACAGGAAATCTCAGGAGCTGGTAGAGTTTCTTAAAAGCAGCACTAGAACCAATCAGAGATAAGTGACTGGGGGTCAGCTGACCCTGATTAATTCATTCAGTGTGGCTGACATGGTTATTCAAGCTGCAGGGTAGGAACTTGACTTAGCCTTACACAACTGACCCATTATTCAGGCTGCAGGACAGAAGCCTTACACACAGTATGGCTCCAACTACACCCTGCATCTCTTCCAGTCTGGGCAGGTGTCTAAGTTTGGACACCACCTTGGAACAAAATGTGTTGCTCTGGGCAATAGAGGTGGCACTCTGCAAGGTGGAAGACAGATAGTCCTCAATGTATAAACCAGTGAAAGGTTTTCAGGGGGAGGGGGTTTCAATTGCTGGTGATACAGGTGTTTGTTATTGATAAATGTTTCATGCTTAGCCCCTGGGGCATGGGACACACACTTTTTCACTTTTACCTTCTGTTCTTAACTTTTTAACCATTTATTTTAAAATAAATTCCCCATTTTTTTTTCATTTTACCTTCCCACAGACCTGTCTGGAAGTCTGTCCTGGTGCCACAATGATTTCAAAGTATTAGACATTTTCTGCCCACCTTTTGGGCAACCTGGGTATGAAGTCCATACTGTCCAACATGCCCTCCCCTCTCTTTTTCTTAGAAATGATAAGCTAGCTGAGGATCTGGCCTGTTATGGTAAGATAATGAGCCCCATTTGTAAAATCTTGGTTGCCTATAAAGCCCATGAGCTCAGGCATGTCTGTCTTTCAGGAGCCAGGTCTTTATGATTCTGAAGGATAGGTGGAAATCCATGAAAGCCACTTCTACAAGACTTCCTGGCCCCTCTTTAGGCTCCATGTCCTGTGCATCTTTCAAAAGTATCTAGAAAATGGAATATTATTGGTCAGCTGCTGGCAAGTGGTCCTCACACTGCTGCCCAAGAAGTGGGATCTTAGTGACATAAGAGACTGGTGACTAGTATCATCAATTACAAAATCCTGACCAAAGGCCTTGCCAACTGTCCCAAAACAGTCATGGCCTCAGCTGTAAGCCCCAACCAGAGCTATTGCATACCCAGCAGATCCATCCAGGACAACCTATTTCTGCCATGTGACCCACTGCCAGATGTGGAACTATTTAGCCTTGTATCACTAGATCAGGAGAAAGCCTTCAATCAGGTCAACCATAACTTCTAATTCCAGATTCTGGTGGCCTTTGACTTTGGGCCCCTCTTCCCCTTGACTATCCAGCTCCTATGCAAGGACTTCTCTACCTCCTGAAGATGATGAGAGTGCTATGTAGTCCATTCCCAGCCCTCTGTGGAATGTTCATGCCAATGGTTTTCAACCTGTGATCTGCAGACCCATGGGGTCCATAGACTATGTCTAGGGGGTCCACAAAATATAACAATGATCAATGAAAAGTATATGAATACTCACATTTACAATTCAAAGTGGTCTGCACCTTCATTTCAAAATATTTTAGGGGTTCACTTATTTAAAAAGGTTGAAAGCCAAAGTTCTATCCCTAAAATTTGAGCCACTGTTCCACATGCTGCCGCAGTACCTGGCAGGTCAGGGACTCTCTTTGGCTCTGGCCCCAGCCACTTCCCCCCCCCACATCTTCATTGAAGGTAACAATGTATACCCATGAAGTGGCTGTTTTCGTGACAGATGAGGGTTACACCTAGTTCCTGAGTGAGTTTTAGAGAGTTTATGAACATGCCTCCTCAGCCTGTATCAAATGGGCCAAAAGTGATACATTTCTGCTGAGCACCTGGGCTAATCAGCTGGGGCTGTACTCTGACCTCTTTGTTTTGCACCTATTGGCTGGCATGAAGTCTGCTCTTCCTATGGATGCATTTGCCACCTTGGAGGACCACCCTCACACATGATGAGCCGTCCCCAATGACAGCTTATTAGATAGGCCATCTCCATTGCTGACTATTTCTCTGGATGTGGATAGCAAAGAAGGCAGCCTCACATACCCTGTATAAGCTTCCCATTGCCAAAAGAACTGGGGGCCTCCAGTGGTGGCAGCTACATGGGGCTCTGGCCACTGGCACCTTTGTCCACTAAGACCCAGCAGCATCAGCAGTCTGCCCTTTCTGTAAGGAGGTGGAGAAGAATCTTTCATACTTTTCTGGACCATTCCCAGCTGCATGTGGCCTCTTTTTTGACCTCAGCACCCTCTTTGGCATGCTGGACTTAGAGAAAATATACACAATTTTGAATAAGTCCATCTTATACTGAGCAGGTGAAGGGAGCATGATCTGTCTGGCCAATTTCCTGGACATGCCAAGATGGTGACCCAGAAGAGCCACAGAAGCTAGCTTATGGAGCTGGTTCTTCCATTTCCTGATCTGAGCACATGTCTCTTTTGAATTTGGATACTTCACCCTGCAACACAATTTGCATGTTTGGTATCATGCTGGGCCATCAAGGGGCACTCTGCAAGGTAAAAGACAGATGGCTAGCCTTAAATGTGTAACTCATGAAGGAGGTTTGAAAGAAGGAGGCTTCAGTCTTTGGTGATATGGGTGGTTTGTTACAGACAAGTGTTTCATCCTGGGCCCCTGGCGGGGCCACACACTTCTGCACTTTCACCTTTTGTTTTAATTTTTGGTTATAAGAAAGGTTAAGCCTTTCTTTCTCCTTCTCTCCCTGTTTCTCTCTTCCTTATTCTTTTTTTTTTTTTATTACTGTTAGATTTAAAAGGGAAAAATCATTAATCACTCTGCAGGATACAGCACTTAAATAGTTGGAGTTTCTGAAGGGGTCTGGATAGTATCAGCCAGTGTTTTAATTTCCTTTCAGTGGGGACAGTGTGGTACTGTGAAATCTCTGGAGTCTAGCAGCATGAATGTAGGTATTGAATTTTCAGGAGGAGACAATTAGGACCAAGCATGTGAGATATAATTATATTCAGGTACATGAGCAAAAGACTTGAAACTCTCCGTTCTCTTTTCCTAGGGAGGCATATTTGGCCTGGAGCTAGCATCAGTCATTGTAGCAATCACAAGGAACAGAGCATTACTATGTATGTAAGATTTCCTCCATTGAAAAATATTTACCATTTTCATCCTTTCTATGAAGAATCAATCACTGATGCTAGCTCTTCAAATAACTTTATCAAGTTTTCAATGCCATCTCAAGGCTAGGGTAGCGGAACTGGAGCAGTTTAGGCACGCAGAAAGGTCTATAGGCCATGTTTTTAAGGACATTATATAGCAGTCCTGCCTCCAGAAGGATAAGACTTTTAGGGAAGGAAGATGTCAAAATGGGAAGGAATAAAACAGTTCCTTAGGTGGGGTTGTATCCTCCAGCTGATGTCATAGTATTCTCTTACACCAAGGATACTCCTTCAAGGATGGGGAGCCATGGCAGGCTCAGGGGATCCTGCCCAGAGTCTGATGGCAACCAATAGTCAGACTTGCCAGTCTGTGCTCCCTGGGCACCCTACCCCCACATGTCCCATCTCTTCTTTTAACTGGAGAGGCTGAATCCAGAGGCTGGGGTAGCCTCTTCCTTGGTGCCCTTCTTCTTTGTACAGCCCTCCAGGCTCCTCCACCCCAAACTCTACCAGGTATGTTTCCCCTTTAAGACAGCCCTACTTGTGCCATAGGGTCTATAATTGTGGCCTCTGACTTCCTCTATAAACACACCCATGCCTCACAGGTGTCACTCAGTATTTGGAGAGGGCCCCCTTGCCCTGACTCTGCACTGGGCCCCATAGGCCTCAAACCTTTGTCTGGACTTCAGCCCTCCTGGCTTCAGCCCCTTTTCTCTTGCTGTATCCCCAGCTCAAATCCACTGTCCCAGACCTCATCTTCTGGACCCTTGCCCTTAGCTTTGGCCTCTCAGGATTTGGGCTCCTGGTCTCTTCTGACAGTCTCTGGGGCCCCAACCCTGGCTGGGCTACTTGTGTGATGCTCTGCCCCTGGGGTCCTCAACCCTGGCTAGGCCACTGCATGCTGATCTTCCCCTGGGATTCCTGACCCAATCATAGAATCACAGAAAATTAGGGTTGGACAGAACCTCAACAAGTCATCTAATCCAAAGCTCTTCTCAGAGTAGGACCATCCCCAACATCCCAGCCAAGGCTTTGTCTAGCAAGGTATTAATAAAGCCCGAGGATAGAGATTCCACAACTTCTCTGGGTAACCTGTTCCAGTGCTTAACTACCCTCCTGGTGAGGAATTTTTTTTCATAATATCTAACCTAAACTTCCCTTGCTGCAACTTTAGAACACTGCTCCTTGTTTGGCCATCTCTCATCACTGAGAACAATCTAGTTCCATCCTCTTTGGAGCCACACTTCAGGTAATTGAAGGCTGCTATTAAATCCCCCTTCAGGCTTCTCTTCTCCAGGCCCTGGCTAGGCATGCTGTTTGTATGCTGCTCTGCCCCTGAGGTCTCTGACCCTGGCAAGGGAGCTCTATACTGGCTGTCTCTCAGGCATACCCCTGGCCTCCATGCTACCCCTGTAGCTGCAACCTGATCCTCCAGTCTTAAACATAAGCATAACAGAAATATAAGCAAGCTACTCCCTACTAAAGTTCTCCCCAACTCTGGGTCAGTTCCCCACCACAAGCTATGCTTCCCTCTTAGCTACCTCTGTTTCACTCTCACGGGTAGCTTGGGTGTCCATTGGCCTACTCCCTGCATCCCGCAGATCCTTTCCTACAGCATGCAGGGCCAGACTGCCCCTTCTGGTGCATGCCATGGTCTTATATGCTGCAAAGCCATACTCCTTCTTGTCATGTGCACCCCTCCAACCACACACAGGAGTTTCCCCTTTGCTTAAGGGCTGGTCTGTGCTCCTCTAGTACAGCCCCACACTGCCAGTTTAGCCTTCTTCACACTCTTAAAGTAACAGGAGCTTCTGGATCCCCATTACAGAACTCCACATGTTGGAAAGAATCAGGTAGTGGTAGTTGGGAATTGGTCATCTGGTGTATGGATAGCTGGGTGTGTGATGTCCAGAAGGATTTTATGGTGACTCACCTGCTGTGCAATGGGAGCAGATCTCATGAGTAGAGGTCTCCATAAATCACACCAAACGTACCCCCTACCCTCCTTTGATGTTTTTCATTTTGCCACTTCCCCCCACCACCAACTGATTGGGAGTAGGGCCCTGCCAGCCAGGCCATTTGCTGCTGATCATCGGGGAAGCCCTATGGTCAGCCACAAACAGCCCAGTCAGCAGGACCCCTCTGGCAATCTGGGGTTGGGGGTGTGGGGCAAGCAGAAAAAAGAAAAACATTAAAAGAAGCTGCTGCAGCAGGCACTTCTGGCACACTTTACAGAGATCCCTACTCATGAGACATGTAGTCAGGCTGCTAGGGTATACTGAGGAGGAATGAGTAGTCATGGTCCATGTGGATACCAACAGCATGGGGAAGTGTAGGGACCAAGTCATTCTGGAGGTGAAATTAGAGTTCTAGTTAGGAGGTTAACATCCAGAAACTACATTGCACGAAATGTTTTCAGTTCCAAATGCAGGCCCAGATAGGCAGGCAGAGCTCCCAAGTCTTAATGCTTGGATGAGACAATGATATAAGGAGAAAAGATTTCGGTTTGTTAGTAACTGAGGAACATTATGATAGGAAGAAAATATATAGAAAAGATAGGCTTCATGGAAAAAATGAAAAAAATAAAAATGGTTAAAAATTAAAATTTAACATTTAAAAGATGTAGATAAGCTTTTTAAACTAAAAACTGTTGGTAAGCCAACAGGTAAAGAGGAGTATATGATTTTGATTGATGTAACCCCTAAGTGGGCATTAGGACTTTGCAAAGCTTCGGGTGCTGATTCAATTCAAAGGAGATTAGGCCTGATTTGGTGGACAAATCTATGAATCTGAATCGAATCAGAGGACCAATTAAAAGGTCTGAATCAATTCAAAGCTCTCCGAATCTTCAGAAAAGATTTCCCCCCCCCATCCCCTGCCTCCTCCCCCAGCCCCCCCTACCCCGCCCACTCCCCCAGCCCCCCCCTCCCCCCCCGCCAATGGCTGCCATGCACCTGAGCTCCTGGTGCTTTTAAAAAAAAGCCCCAGCTCACTAGGTGCTGCTCAGTGGGGGGGGGGGGGGGCAATACCTGCTGCCCCCCACAGCCCCATGCTGCATGGAGGGCTCTGTACGAGCCCCCTACCTACCCCTTTGCTCTCCCAGCCCCCCCCCCCCCCCCCCAGCCCTTTAAGTTAAAAAAAAAAGAGAAAAACCCCAGGACTCACTGCTGAAAATCAAGCTGAAAAAATAAGTCTGCTGAACTAGAATACTTGGCATTAAATGGTGACATTGACAAAATAAATATTTTTGTGGACCTAGTGGAAGGATAATAATTAATGGGCTATTGTGATTCTGGGATACAAAGCAGAGTAGGATGTATGGGTGAGGGAGTGGTACTGTATGATTAAGGTAAGGTTTTTACTTTGATACTGTCTATGCTATATGAAAGAAAAAGTGCCATAGAGTCTCAGTGAGCAGAATTTCCTTGACTGAATAAAAGGAACATAGTACTAGAAATGCATTATCAACTACCTGATCAGGATGGTGAAGATAATTATGAAATGCTAAGGGATACTGGAGAAACTGCAAACACTGAACATACAATAATAATGGGAGATTTTAACTGTCTTCACATAGACTACATAAATCCCTCACCAGGGAAGATGCAAAGATAACATTTCTGGATGCAATAAAATGACTTCTATCTAGAACAACTTGTCTTGGAACCCATAAAAGGAGATGCAATTCTAAATCTAATCCTAACTAACACATAAGACCTTTGTCAAGAGATATCTGTAGGTAAGCCACTTTGTAATAGCAATCATAAAATAATCAAATTCAACAGCTTAGCAACACTTTAAGAAAGGAAATTGCACACAAATGAGAAAATCAGAGAGAAAGAGGTTAAAAAGAGCATTCAAAAGTGTAAGACTCTTGCAGGCAGTCTAAAAACTGTTTTAAAACACCATATTTAAAGTGTCAAGAAAAACATATACCACAAATAAAAAAGCAGCCCAATAGAAACCCTGTGTGGTTTAACAGCAGAAATAAGGAGCCTATCTGAAGGAAAAGGCATCATTCACAAAATGGAAGGCACACCTAAATGAGGAAAATAGGAAAGCTTACAAACTCTTCCAGTTCAAATGTAAAAACATAATAAGATGGAAAAAAAACCATAAAGAATATCTTGGAGATGCCAAGGTTAAAAATAAAAACTTTTTAGATAAAATAAGTGAATTCTTTGTCTTTACTGTTAAGGATACTGAGGAGATTCCCACGCTAAATCAGTTCTTCCTAGCAGATAGGCCCAAAGAATGAACTGCATTGAATTGACAGTAAAAGAGGCTCTAGGATAAGTAAAAAAATACAAACTGTAATTGTTCACCAGGTCTAGGTGGCACCTATCCAAGAGTTCTGAAGGAACTCAAAAGTGAAATTGCTGTTCCCAAAATAACACACTGCAAGGACTGGGACATAAGTAGTTTTGAGGAGCATGGGATTAAATAAGTACCTGAGTCTGTGAAAAATCCAGAACAGGGTAAGCAGGAATCAGATAGTGGTGTCCAAGGCAAGGGTTAGTCAGGAACAAGGCATAAGGCTTAAAGGCTGGAGCAAGGCAGGGTGTGAGGCGCTAAGCAGCAAAAGCCCAGAGAAAGGGTTTGGATTTAGATATTAAGTCCAGCCTCCTACAGGCAAATAGCTTAATGCTTGAAGCTGGTGCCAGTCTGATACCAAGTGGTACTACTGAAGGTGCAGATTGCTTTCTAACAGATTGTCCCTTTCCTTCTGGATGCCTTCCAGAGGCTTTTCTGGATGTGGCAGGTAGCAGTCTTGGACTAGGGCAAGGGATAAATATTTCCCTTGGGTGTTTGTTGAGAACTATTTATGTTAACCTGGTGGGGTTTTGCTTTCTATTTTGTTGATAACAACTGGTAGACAAGTGGCTGACGGAAGATCAGGAGGCTACAGAGCAGCATGCCTGAGCACTGCAATTTTTCTCTTTTTGTTTTTGTTTTGTATTTTGTAAGGCACAAGAGCCTGAGTGGGGAGGGTCCCAGAGGGCAAAGGCCCCAGCCAGGGGTGATAACAGACTTAACCCACTTAGGAAGCAGAACCATTGGACTCCCCTTTGTGTTAAGATCATAGGCAACCTCAACCTAGAGACTTTATCACAGGAAAGCATGGCAGGAGAGTGAACCAAGAGGGAGGATCATAAAGAAGACTGGGAAAGTGCAGGATGAGCCCGCAGGCAAAGCCCTTTAGGGTGAGTCTTTTCATACCTGTACTCCCCTACAGCAGAACTGTCTACAGTGGGAGGAAGTTAATTTTATCCTTTGGGCTTGCCACTAGATGAGGGGGTCATGGAGGGCCAACAAAGGTAGGACCAACATGATGGGGAAGAGTGGGGACCAGATCAGGTCAAATTGGAGAGTCTCTTTATGGTTCAGTATCCACACTGTTAGTTGGATTGTTTCAACACTGATTAGGACAAAAGAAAGAAGAGAGCAGTCTATGGTTTCCTCTACTTCCAGCATGGCCTTCTGTTGGACAGGAATGTTGTGAGCCTTAACAAATTGGATGTCCATAAAGTTCCCAGAGTCACTGGAATCCACCAGTGCTAACTGGTATACCTTGACCATGGCTGGGTGACTTGGGTAGAGCATCACCTGCAGGCAAGAGGGCCAGTGACCCTTGCAGGACACAGAACAGAACAAGGCATGGAAACTTGAGGGGCAAAACCAGTTTCCAACCTGGGCCCCTCCACTGAGCCTGGGTCATGTAGTTTCCTACCTCTGTAGTACCCCTTCTTTTAGCAGGACAGGTAATAACTAGGGCTGTGTGAAGCCTTGGGTGGTAATTCAACTTGGAGGAGATTCTGTTACTTAAAATTGCCAATAGCTCAAATTAAGAGCGAAAGCTTAAAAAGGGGGATAAGGCAAAATGCTGTGTTTATTGGTTACATGAAGCAGATACATAAGCTTGGACACACCAGGCATACAAAGACATACACAAGCATACATATAAACAGGCATACACAAACATACAGACCCTTGCCAGCCCCCATGATTCCCCACATTCCCCCAGCCCCCCATGGCTGCCCCACCTGCCCCAGCTCGGTACTCAGGTGTACACCCAGATCCTGATGCACACCCCTTATGTACTTATAGGCTGCCACCAAGTCACCCCTGAGCCTGTGCTTCTCCAGGCTGAAGAGTCCCATAGCTCACAGCCTCTCTTCATAAGGCCTGTTCTCCTGCCCTCTGATCATATACATGGCTCTCCTCTGGACTCTTTCAAGCTTCGCCACATCCATCCTGAATTGTGGAGCCCAGAATTGGATGCAGTACTCCAGCTGTGGCCTCACCAAGGCTGAGTACAGCAGGAGGATGACATCCCGCGTTTTGCTTGAGATGCATCGGTAGATGCAAGCCAGAGTTCTGTTTGCTTTGCTGGCTGCAGTATTGCATTAGTGGCTCATGTTCATCTTGTGGTCAATCATGACCTCCAAGTCTCTTTCAGCCATGGTGCTAGTGAGTGTCGCATTGCGGAGCCTATAAGTGTGATGTGGGGTTTTTTTCCCCCTGAAGTGAAGCACCTTGCATTTCTCTGTATTGAATACCATCAGGTTTTCATTCACCTACCTTGCTAGCCTATCGAGGACATCCTGGATCACCAGTCTATCCTTAAATGTGGATATTTTCCCCCAAAGTTTGGTGTCATCAGTGAACTTGGCCCATCCACTTCTGACACCAGAGTCCAGATGGGTTATAAAGGCATTAAAGAGTACAGGTCTGAGAAAAGAGCCTTGGGGGACACCACTGGTCACTGTGTGGCATGTTGATTCAGCTCTGTCAACTACCACTCTCTGGGTCTGACTTCAGAACCAGTTCCCCAGCCATGGGACTGTAGAGTACCTGAGGCCACAGCTGCCCAATTTTTCCATGAGGACATTGTGGGACACCAGGTCAAAGGATTTTTAAGGTCCAAATATATTATATCAACCTCTTCCCTTTTGTCCAGTCATAGAAGGAAATCAGATTGGTCAGACAAGACCTACCCGCAACAAATGAGTGCTGGCTATCCCTCAGAATGTTGCCTTCTGTTAGCCTGTAAAGAATGGTTTCTTTGATAATTTTTCCAAGATCTTCTGAGGGGTTGAGGTCAAACTGATTGGCCTGAAGTTTCCCAGATCTTCTTTCCTCCCTTCCTTGAAGATAGGCACCACCCTGGCCCTCTTCCAATTTTCAGGTACTTTGCCTAAGTGCCATGAGTTCTTGTATAACCTTGCCAGTGGCTGCACTATGATGTCTACTAATTCCTTTAGCACTCTGGTGCAGACTATCCGGACCAGCTGATTTGTGGGTGTCCAGCCTCTCAAGGTGCTCCCTCACAAGACCTATGCCAATGGTGGGCATATAGTCACCCTCACCCTGGTCATCCTGCATCATGGTGGTCCCTTTGGGCTGGTGAAAAACTGATGCAAAGTAATCATTAGGCAGATTGTTTTTTTCCTGGGTGTCGATTGTCAGCTGCTCCAATTGGTTTAGCAGGGGACCAATGTTGCCCTTGTTTTTCTTTTGACTCCCCACATATCTGAAGAAGGTCTTTTTATTGTCCTTGATTCACATAGCCAGTTTGAGTTTGGTTGCAGCCTTGGCTTTCCTAGTTCACTCCCTACAGGTGTGGACCAGTGCGACTACTCCTCCTTAGTGGTGTTTCCTGTTTTCCATCTTTTGTAAGCCTCTCTTTTTAGATGTTGGAGGTCCATGAGTTTCCTGTTGAGCCAAGGGAGTTGCTGAACCCATTTACCACCTTTCCTATGGGTTGGGATGGACTTCATAGATTCATAGATTCATAGATTGTTAGGGGCTAGAAGGGACCTTGCAGATAATTGGGTCCAGCCCCGCCACTCTAGGCAGGAAGACAACTAGGGTTAGGTGACCCCAGCAAGCTGACTGTCTAGTCTCCTCTTGAAAACCTCCAGGCTAGGTGACTGCACCACCTCTGCAGGGAGTTTATTCCACAGTCTGGACACCCTTACTGTGAAGGAGTTTTTCCTGATATTAAGCCTGAAGTGGCCTTCCAGGAGCTTGTATCCATTGGTCCTGGTCTTCCCAGGGGTTGCCCTAGTGAACAGTTATTCACCAAGCTCCTGATGCAGTCTTCCAATATAGCGGTAAGCCGCTATCAAGTCCCTTCTCAACCTTGTCTTCTTTAGGCTAAAAAGGCCTGGGTCCCTCAGCCTTTCCTCATATGGCTTGCCTTGCAAGTCTCTGATCATACAGGTGGCTCTTTTCTGGACCCTCTCAAGTTTTTCCATGTCCTTATTGAAGTGCAGCACCCAGAAGTGGACACGGTATTCCAACTGCAGTTTCACCAGTGCTGAGTACAACGGGAGTATCACTTCCTTAGTTTTACATGAGATGCATCAGTTGATGCATGTCAGCATGTTGTTTCCCCTGCTGACCACTGCCTCTCACCGACAGCTCATATTCACACGATAGTCAATCATTACCTCTAGGTCTCTTTCAGCCATGGTGTAGCAAAACCCCCAGTTTTTCTTTTTTAATACATACAGATAGATAGATAGATAGATAGATAGATAGATAGATAGATAGATAGATAGATAGATAGATAGATAGATAGATAGATAGATAGATAGATATGCATTCCCTTCCCTTCCCCAATTATTTCTGGCTTTTCTTTCTCTCCCTCTCTATTCCCGATAGACAAGCATAAGTGAGATCAGACTTAGGATAAGCTTTAACATTTTTATTTTGGTAGCAAGTTTTTGGTTTTGGATATCCACTGTTTTATATTGTATTATTATTAGGTTTGTATTGATTCTTACTGTTGTATATTGTATTATTATCATTTTCGTATTGATTTTTATTGGATATTGTATGGTTTAGGCCTGTGCTTGTAAGTGAACCAAAGTGATGTCAAGTCTCCATCTTGTGTCCCCTGCCCAGGCATCCCCTGTGTTGCAACTGTATGAGTCACGTACCCTTCCCTTGTAAATTGGTTCCTGGATGAAGAGAGTGATTGGGAATGATTGAAATACAATGGTAGCAAGCCTCTACTGAATGGCCTGTAATGACCAGGCCATCACCTCACATTGATTCATCCAGGAACCACAGACCTCACCCAGGAACAGAGACAAGAACCCAGCATTTGAAAGACAAAAGACCCTGCAGAACCAGCAACTCTACCATTGTACCCCACCATTACAGACACCTGAAACTGGACATCCCTGCATGGAGCACACATGCTCAGTACGCCAGGGGCTGACCCTTGCCTGGGCATGCCTCCTGTCACTAGGGTCACACAAGGTCTGCCCCTATAAAAAGGGGCAGTGAAGACAGACCCAGTGGGATGCCCTCTCCATCTGGACCAGTACCATGCCACACCACCTATCCACCCAGAGGCCCTGCTGGCAACCCCCCTCTGGACAACACCTACTGGACAAGGACCCCTTTCCAGCCTGGATAGGTAGCTATCACCCCCCACTCCCTCTTCAACCAAGGACTTAGACTCTGCTTCTCTTCCCTACCTGGACTCCAGCCCTTCCACTGAGTCTCTTTCTCCTGCTGCCATTGTGAGTGCTTGTGTGTGTGTGTGTGTGTGTATGTGTATGTGTGAACCCATAATTTCATTGGGCTGTGTAGCGTGTTGTCTGTGTAATAAAACTGTTATTTGGACCCCTAAGTTGGGTTTTGCCTTACTATGGTTTGGCTGTGCTCCAATCTCTGCTCTTTGCCCCTCTAACTTCTGTCTCATTTCTCCCTCTCCTGCTTCTGGCTCACTGCCATCTCTAACACCTGTCCTGAGCTCCTCTCTGCCTCCAAATCCCCTGTTTCTTTGCCACTGTCTTATCCCCACTGCCTTTTCCTTTTCCCCTGAGCAACCAGGTTTCTGCCTCAGTTTCTTTCCTGGCTGTCTCCTCCTTGTCACCACTTATCTGCCCCCCCCCCCAATATCTCAGCTGTCTGCCTCAGTTTCTAGCTCCAGTCTACCTTAAATAAACCCAAGCCTCAGTTCCTCAGCCAGCTTCTCTGTAGTCACTGGTTCTAATCCTGGTTCTGGCAACTTTCACTCCCTATACTTTAACTCTTTCTCTCCCCTGAACCTTATCCCAAGCACACACGTGCACACTGTACCATCCAAGTTAGGCATTTACCTGTGTGTGTGTGTAGGTGGGTTGTATTTGTGTGAACTGGTGAGTGCGTGTATATATATATATATGGCATTGTGTTCATGATATATTAATTATTGATCTGTGTCTAACTTTTGGGGTGTATAGTGTATGAGCTTGAATTGGTGATAGGTATGCATGTGCCTAGGCTAGTTTGGATGTGTATGTGCCTGAGCTGGTAGTGTGTGTGTGTGTATGCAGCTAATTGACTTGTGTGTTTGTATATGTGCAATTGTGTCACACCCTCCTGCCTAGCAGTGCAATATTGAGATCTTGAGAGTTGGCCTGACCCCCCAGGGCTACATTGGTGCAAGTCAAGATGTCACCACCAAGCTTGTATGTATGTTGAGGGTTGTTTGGCCCCCACATGGAGCACCTTACACTTGGAAATGTTAAACTTCATCTGGTTCCGGTCCACCCAACTCTCAAGCCTGTCCAGGTCTGCCTGTATCTGTAACCTACCTCCTGATGAGACCACACTGCCCCATAACTTGGTGCTGTCCACAAACTTGGCCAGCAAGCTTCTCACTCCCCCATCCAAATCATTGATAAAAATTCATAGATTCATAGATGTTAGGGTAGGAAGGGACCTCAATAGATCATCGAGTCCGACCCCCTGCATAAGCAGGAAAGAGTGCTGGGTCTAGATGACCCCAGCTAGATACTCATCTAACCTCCTCTTGAAGACCCCCAGGGTAGGGGAGAGCACCACCTCCCTTGGGAGCCCGTTCCAGACCTTGGCCACTCGAACTGTGAAGAAGTTCCTCCTAATGTCCAATCTAAATCTGCTCTCTGCTAGCTTGTGGCCATTATTTCTTGTAACCCCTGGGGGCGCCTTGGTGAATAAATACTCACCAATTCCCTTTTGTGCCCCCGTGATGAACTTATAGGCAGCCACAAGGTCACCTCTCAACCTTCTCTTGCGGAGGCTGAAAAGATCCAGTTTCTCTAGTCTCGCCTCGTAGGGCTTGGTCTGCAGGCCGTTAACCATACGAGTGTCCCTTCTCTGGACCCTCTCCAGGTTATCCGCATCCCTCTTGAATTGTGGCGCCCAGAATTGCACGCAGTACTCCAACTGCGGTTTGACCAGCGCCCAATAGAGGGGACGTATCACCTCCTTGGACCTATTCATCATGCATCTGCTGATGCACGATAAAGTGCCATTGGCTTTTTTGATGGCTTCGTCACACTGCCGACTCATGTTCATCTTGGAGTCCACTAGGACTCCAAGATCCCTTTCCACTTCCGTGCTACTCAGCAGGTCATTCCCTAAGCTGTAGGTGTGCTGGACATTTTTCCTCCCTAGGTGCAGCACTTTGCATTTCTCCTTGTTGAACTGCATCCTGTTGTTTTCTGCCCACTTGTCCAACCTGTCCAGATCTGCTTGCAGCTGTTCCCTGCCCTCCGGCGTGTCCACATCTCCCCATAGCTTTGTGTCATCTGCAAACTTGGACAGAGTACATTTCACTCCCTCGTCCAAGTCACTGATGAAGACATTAAAGAGTATCGGTCCAAGGACCGAGCCCTGCGGGACCCCACTGCCCACACCCTTCCAGGTCGAAACCGACCCATCCACCATGACTCTCTGGGTGCGACGCTCCAGCCAATTCGCCACCCACTGGACTGTGTAGTCATCCAAGTCACAGCCTCTTAACTTGTTCACCAGTATGGGGCGGGATACTGTATCGAAGGCCTTCCTGAATTCTAAGTATACGACATCCACCTCTCCTCCTGTGTCCAGGCGTTTTGTAATCTGGTCATAAAAAGAAACTAGATTGGTCAGCCACGATCTGCCTGCCACGAACCCGTGCTGATTTCCCCTCAGCATAATTTGTCCTGCTGGGCTCTCACAAATGTGAGCCTTGATAATTTTTTCAAAGACTTTGCTAAGGATGGAGGTGAGACTGACAGGTCTATAGTTGCCCGAGTCCTCCTTCCTCCCCTTTTTGAAAATGGGGACTACGTTGGCCCTTTTCCAGTCCTCCGGGACTTGGCCCGTGTGCCACGAGCTTTCAAATATTCCCGCCAGTGGCTCTGCAATGATGTCGGCCAGTGCCTTCAGCACCCTTGGATGGAGCTCATCCGGGCCTGCTGACTTAAAGGCATCCAGTTCTTCCAAATAACTCTGCACCATTTCAGGGTCTACGCATGGAAGTCTGGCGCCTTGCTGCTGCCTCTCTACAACCCCAGTGAGAGACTTGTCGTGCCCCTATGTTGAAATGCACTAGTCCAAGCGTGGACCCCTGAGGGGCTTCGCGCCAGGATGACACAGATCCGTTCATGATAACTCTCTGGGTCCTACCCTGTAGCCAGTTTCCCACCCACTGAACCATTGAGCAGCTGAGCCCACAATCTTCCAGTTGCCCCACAAGGATATCATGGCATACTAGATCAAAAGCCTTTGGAAGTTTAGGTATAGAATGTCTACCATGTCTCCCCTGGCCAGGTGGTGAGAGACCTGGTCATAGAAGGAGATTAGATCGGTAAGAAAAGACCTACCCATGACAAAGCCACCCTGGATGTCATTCAGAATCTTACCTTCTGTTAGCATATCACATATAGATTTTTAATGAGTTTTTCCAGGATTTCCCCTGGGATGGAGGTTAGACTGATAGTTGCCCAGATCCCCCTCTTTCCCTTCTTGAAGATGAGAACAATGTTGGCCCTCTTCCAATCCTCAGGGATTTTCCCTGGTCACCACGAATTCTGAAAGAGCTTTGCCAGGGATTCTGTGATAACCTCAGCCAATTCCTTATGCACTTTTGGATGAAGTCTATCCAGTCCTGCTGACTTATAAATGTCTAGCTTTTCTAATTGGCATTGCACCTACTCATCATCCCCAGTGGGGAGGCTATCAGTTCCAGCATATCCCCTATGAGCCTTATCTCACTTGACTTCCTCCTCGGTCTGGTGAAATACTGAAGCAAAGTGGGCATTCAAAAGTTCAGTTTTTTTCCTGAATGTTGGTTACCGGCCATCCAGAGGTGTTAAGCAGGGGTCCCACACTTCCATTTGTTTTCCTTCTACTGCCTACATACCTAAAGATGGACTTCTTATTGTCTTTGACTCCTGTAACTAACCTAAACTCCATCACCCCCTTGGCTTTCCTGATAATTTCCCTACAAGTGCTGGCCACTGTTGTATAGTCCTCCTTGAGGACCACCCCTAGTTTCCACAGTGTGTACACCTTTTTTCTTTTTAAAAGTACTGCAATGTCCCTACTAAGCCATGAGGGCTTGCCAGCCCCTCTGCTGCCTTTCCTCTTTGCAGGAACAGTTTTATTTTGCACTCTGAGGATCATATCTTTGAGCAATGACTACTTGACTTGCCTTCTTGTTCTGCATCACCTCCCCTACTAATGATCTGAGCCTCTCAAAGTCAGCATTTTTTAAGTCCAGGACTTCAATCCTGCTGTTTGATTTCTCAACCTTGCGGCTGATGGTGACCCTAATAATTTCATGGTTGCTGTCACCCAGCTTACCCTCAATGTTCAAGCCACACACCAGATCATCTCCCTTGGCCAAGACCAAGTCTAGGAGAGCGTTACCTCTGGTTGGCCCTTGCACTTCCTGGGTCAGGAAGAGCTCCTTAATCAGAGTCAGGAAACTGTGTGAATAATCTGACCTAGCCAAGTGTTTCGGGTTCAATCTATGTCCGGGTAATTGAAGTTACCCATAACAACCAAGTCCTTTGAATGTGTGGCCTCTGTCAGTTCTTGAGAGAACTCCAGATCCAACTCCTCCCCTTGGTTTTGTGGCTGTAGTAAATGCCTACAGTTAGGTTTCTCTCACCTTGCCCCCTCCCTGCCCCATAGCTTGACCCAGAGGTTTTCAAGCTGCTTATCTTTGGAGCCAATCTCAGCCTCCAGAGAGGTGTATTGCTTTTTCATGTAGAGAGGTACCTTTCCACCTTCTCTCCCTACTCTGACCCTTCTGTGCAGGGTGGAGCCCTTTATGGCTACACTCCAGTCATGCAAGGAGTCCCACCAGGTCTCTGTGATCTCTACCAGGTCATATTGCCCCCTAGACAGCAGGAGGGCTAGGTCCTCCTGCTTGTTCCCCATGCCCCTGGCATGGGTGTACAGGCAGCTGAGGCCCCCAACTGACACCCTCGATTTCCTGAGATGCTGTGAGAGATCTGTTTGGTTAGCAGTTTCAAAAACAGTTGTCCTAGTGTCCTCCACAAGGGAGCTTTCCTGTGTGCCAGTCCCAGGGCATGATCCACTTGGAGTTTCCCCATCTCCAAGCAAAGTCAGCTTAAAGCCCTGTCTAGTAGATCAGCCATCCTGACTGATAACAGGGCCTTACCTCTCTGAATAAGGTGAATTCCATCTCATCCTAGGAGACCTCTCTCTCTGAAGTGCTTGTTGTAGTCAAAGAAACTGAAACCCTCGTGGTAACACCACTATCTGAGGCATCTGTTAACCTCTTCCATGCAGCCTTCCCTCCTGGGTCTGTGGCCTGCAACAGGGAGCACAATAGAGAAAACTACTTGAGCCCCTAGTCCCTTGAGCCCAGCCCCCAGAGCTCTGTAGTCACTCATGACCTGTCAAAACATGGCTTCTCACAGCCTCAAGAACAAGCCTCCTGAGCTGTTGAAATTTGGCTTTCCAAAATTTGAGGACTACTGCATTGTTGGCTGACTTGCTAGCTTTGTGATGGTTCAACTCATGGTCACTGTCACCCAGCTTCCCTTCAATTTTTAGATTGCTGATTAGATCATCCCCTTTGGCCAGTACCAGGTCCAGCTGTGCCTTCCCTTGTTGGCCCATAAACTTCTTGAGACAGGTAGAGCTCGTCCATGCATGTGAGAAAGCTTTGAAACCGATCAGATTTGGCCAAATGCTCATCCCATGAGGTGCCCAGGCAGCTGAAGTCTCCCATGACAACCACGCGCGAGAGCATGCAGCCTTGGCCAGTTCCCTGGCAAATTCATGGTCAAGCTCTTGTTCCTGATTTGGAAGTCTGTAGTAGACTCATACCATTGTATCCCCTTTGCAACTTTCCCCTCATATTCTAACCCAGAGGGTCTCCAGTTGTCCTCCTTGGGTCCCAATATAAGCTTGTAGGGATGTGTAGCTCTCCTTCACATAGAGAGCTACACCCCTGTCCATTTTTTTCAGCACAATCTCTCATGTACAGGTTATAGCCATTTATACCAGTAGTGCAGCCATAGGAGGAGTTCCAGCAGGTCTCCATTATCCCTATGAGATCATAGTCATTTTTATTTAGCAGAAGGACCAGTTCTTCCTGTTTATCCCCTGAACTCCTGGCATTAGTGTACAGGCAAGTAAGGAGCCATTGGAAGCCCTAGGCTTCTTTGCACTCATGGAGAATTTCTGTTCTTGGGTTGCGGTAGGACTGGGTTCCCTTGAGCATCCTAACCTGCTGAATTTGCGGTTGATGCTTGGTGAGCTTGCTTTGGTCGTTGTCTGCCCATTCCCTGATGATCTTATTTAAAGCCCGGTGGAGCAGGTCAGCCATTCTGGCTGAGAAGAGCTTCTTCCCCAGTGGAGTGAGGTGGAGGCTGTCTTTTCCCAACAGACCACTGCTTCTCTCTCTGAAGTGTGGACTATGGTCATAGAAGCCGAAGCCTTTGTGATGGCACCAGCACCGCAGTCTTCTGTTCACTACCTCAATTCATCTCACCCTCCTCATCCCATGACTCATAACTGGAAGGATCAAGGAAAAAAATCACCCACACCCCCAACCCCCTAAGCCCTTACTCCCAGAGCCCTATAGTCATTCATGACCTGGTTGAGATTCCTCCAAGCCATGTCATTTGTGCCCACATGGATAAGGAGCATGGGGTAGTGGTCAGAGGGCTAGGTAAGTTTTGGGATCCTCTCAGCCACATCCTGGATACAGGCTCTTGGAAGGCAGCAGACCTTCCAGGCTAAGGGGTTGGGGCACTGATCACTCCATCTATCCCCCTCAAGAGGGAGTCTCCCACAATGAATACTCTGTGTTTCATCTTAGGGATGGCAGCTGGTCACATTTCTTCCTTACTCACAGGAGCTGGCAGCTCTGCAGGCTCTACTGATGCTGCGAGGGTTTTATACCTGTTGCAGAGATCCAGGGGGGTGGTGACTCTGGTGCAGCAAGCCTTGGGGCTGGAGACAACCTTTGTCCAGCCTCTTGGCTGGACAGTATGGGAGTGCCTCTTGCCCTCCTTGGTCTTGGCAGGCAACCTAGGTCACTCTTCTGTCCTGGGGTGAAGGGCCTGGCAGTAGGAGTAAATCTCCTTTTTGCCATCCCTAATGGCATGCTGCCTCTGCACCATGGTCTGGAGTTCCACTATCTGGGATTTCAGAGACTCCAGTATGAAGCAAACCTCACAAGGGGAGGTTGCAATGCTCCAGATTTCATGTGCCTGGAGTCGTGCCAGGCAGCTCCTGCAGCTGAGAGCCAGGGGCTCCATCTGAATGGAGGATGGAACCATGGGTTTCATCTGGGTCGAGGCCTTGGAAGTACTCTGTGGGGGTCCAGCCACAGGAGGGAACCTTGGGGTGTGATGCATCCCACCCACCATTGTGTCAGTACTAGTTAGGCCTCCACTGTGCCAACTGCTCCCTTGAGGCTCCCTGCCTGGAGCCTTCTGCCCCTCCTGTGCACCCTCCTGCACAAACTCCTGTGTTAACTCATGTGCTGGGCCTAGAATCATGCCTGTTTGTGCTTTCTGTTCATGAGGCTCTAGTCATGTGACTCCCTGGGGGGCTGGGCAAAGTAGGAGCTGGGGGGGCAGGGGGTGTGACCCTGGTGCAGTGAGACAACCTTTGTCCTGCTGCTTGGCTGGACACTGTGGCTGGACACTTGGCCTCACTTGTCCTGGCAGGTGACCTAGCTCTTCCCTCTTGTTTCTTGGGGTGAAGGGCCTGGCAGTAGGAGTCAATCTCCAGTTCGCCATCCCTGATGGCATTCAGCCTCTGCACTGTGGTCTGGAGCTCCACTATCTGGCATTTCAGAGACTCCAATATGGACCAAACCTCACAAGGGAAGGTGGCAATGCTCCTGATCCCATGTGCCTGGAGTCATGCCAGGTAGCCCCCATAGCTGAGAGCCAGGGACTCTGTCTGAATGGAGGTCAGAACCATGGATTCCATATGGGTGGAGGCCTTGGAAGTACCAGAGGGGAGGGATCCCACCACAGGAGGACACTTCCCATGGTGGTCCCAACCACCATTGTATGGGTAGTAGTCTGGGCTACTGCTGTGCTGACCATTCCCTTCAGGCTCACTGCCTGGAGCCTCATGCCCCTCCTGCTTGTCCTCCTGTGTGAACTCCTGTGCTAACTCATGTGCCAGGCCAAGAGAACACCTGTTTGCATATTCTGTTCATGGGGCTCCGGTTGCATGGCTCCCTGGGGGGCTGGGTAAACTATGTAGCAGGGTGGGGGGGCATGACCCTCCTGGGCTCTTCTCAGCTGCCCTGCAGCTGAATTAACTCCCACCCACCATGGGCCCCACCTACCTGCTGGCTGTGCTGGAGGTTGGGGTCGGGGTCTGCTGGGGTCCTGTTCTGGGTCCTGGGGTTCCCAGGGCTCATGAGGATGCAACAGGCTTTCATCCATGCATCTAGCTCTGGAACCAGAGCCAAACTGTGGCTTATGCCATTGGTGGGCCCTTTTAAACTCTGTGCATGCAGAGAAGGACCTGCCAGCACCACACTACTCTCGGGGAGCTGGGGAGTCCCTCCCCAACAGAAGGGGACAGGTGAGTTCCCTCACTTCCCCTGTCTCACATGCCAGGTGGCACTGGTTACATGACTCCCTGGGGGGCAATATTCCCTATAAGGAACGGTCCATGAGCACGCTGTCTCAGTCTGGTGTGGGACACTTACCAAAGGGGGCTGGGGGCCAGGGGCTGGAGGCTGGGGCCAGGAGACTGGGGCTGGAGGCTGGAGGCTGGGGCTGGGGGCTGGAGCCGAGGGCCAGGGCCAGGGGCTGGCACAGGCTCTGCCAGCTCCAGGGAACTGCTCCACTCCCCTGCTTCACCTTGGGGAGTGAGGAGGCACGTGGCGTCAGGGCTGCGGAGTGGAGCACTTCCCCAGAGCCGGCGGAGCCTGCACCAGCCCCCAGCCCCAGCCTCCATCCCTGCCTTGCCTCACTTGGGGGAGGAGCTGCTGCCTGCCCCAAGTGAAGCTCTGCCGGCTCTGGGGAACTGCTCCACTCCCTGGCCCTGATGCCATATGCCTCCTGACTGCCCAAGGCAATGTAGGGGAGCGAAGCAGTTCCCCGGAGCCAGTGGAGCCCGCACCAGGCCCCCAACCCCGCCTCGCCTTGCCTTAGAGCTTACCTTAAGCTCCTCTCCCAGTGTGCAGCCTTGCAAGGGCTGTGCATGGACAGACTTTTAGTTGTGTGTGGCCATGCACGCACACACCTTAGAGGGAACCTTGCTGTGGGGCTGGGCCAAGTAGGAGCCAGGGGGGGCATGACCCTCCTTGGCTCCTCTCAGTTGCCCCACAGCTGAACTAACTCCCACCCAAAATGGATCCCACCTACCTGCTGGGTGCACTGGAGGTTGGGATCGGGGTCTGCTGGGGTTGGGGATCTTTGGGATCCCAGGGCTCACAAGGACACAATGGGCTTCCATGTATACATCTCAGTCTGGAGCTAGGGCCAAACTCAGACAGGTGTGGCTGCACTGCATCACCTTTATAGGCACAGTTGCCTGGTCAACTGGAAGAGGTTGAGAGCTTGTGGGGTGGGAGTGGAGGAGCCCCTCTGGGGCTTCCTACCACTCTACCCTCCTGCTCATCAGGAGCTGGTCTATGCAGATGGACAGACCCACTAATTGGTCCAGATGAGTTAGAAACCCAATGCTAGCCAGATTATCTTTTCCTTTATTAGTCAAAGTGTGATGAAAATGAAACAGTTGGGCAGCTTCATTCCACTGAAAAATTGGGCTTTCAGATAGTGAAATTCAAACATACAATGGGCCACAAATTTGAAACTCTGCTTTAGGGCCTGCAGGGCAATCTCCACTGATTACATCTCAAGGGGGTCACCGTACAGTACTATCATGGCCTTGATGAATTTCCAACAGTGTGGAGGCCCAGGCAAGGGCATTACCCACCAGATGGCTGATTACCAGGCCTACCCTGACTCTGTCAATGGGGTAAGTCTGAGGTGCAGGGAGAACACAAGAAGACATTGATTCAAGAACACCTGTATATTGAACACTGTCTGCTTTCAATAATTACAGGCGTATAATGAAAGAGAAAAACTAGAAAACAAACTTTTTAATTGTGGAGCATTAGACAAGCTCTGACTCTCTAAGTACAAGTGATTACCTAACTGAGGAATCATCTCCCACTTCCCAACTCTTCTAAATTAGGGAGTGTCTCTAAATTATAACTCCTGTTCACTACATCTTCCCTCTTAAAAATTACTACAAAAATGAATGAACCCCCAAATCCATGAATTCCCTGCAGAGAAGTTACATGTCACACTAAAGTGAGTCTTTACTATTCCCTATTACAATTCCCTATTTCCCTTTATCTTACCATGCTATAACTAGTAAAATGTACTAGGGGGAAATTCAGAACAATTTTACCCTCCTGCCCTTTCAGGACTGCTTTACTGTCAGGTAGCATTTTAGAATAAGAAATCCTCAGGAGAAGCCTCCCAAAGGGGACCACCCCCTGCTGCAGCACTTCTTCCCTAGGGGGTTGGGGGGACGAAATATTTCCATGCAAAGCACCATAAGAGGCTGCCTGCCTCCCCTTCACAATTCTGCCTTGCCCTTATTTCAGGCACCATGGCTTCCCCTCTCCTTTTCTGGGTGCTTTTTGCAACAGCAAGTTGTGCCTCCTTCATTTTCTGCACATTTTTTGCACAGGGCACTGGGTGTGGGGTACCCTTAGGGTTACACAAAGGTACACAAGCATTGCACCTCCCACTCATCCACTTTGCAAAGCTGCTGCAGCAAATCTCACCCGCCCCCTCCCCCACCCTGTTATCTTTTGCACAGGGAACAGTTATGTTTTGGTGCTTATTTGGGGACGGGATGGGCTTTTTGCACACTTCGTGCCAGTGCCAGTGCCAGTTCCAGTGCCAGTGCCAGAGTGTCTGGGTTTTTTTTTTTTACACCAGAACAATGCCAGTGGGGGGGAAGGGGAGGGGCAAGGGTTGCCCTCTGAGGACCTATACATTCATGGAGCAGGGATTGCCGTGCGTACACTGTATCCATGAATGTGAGACCTTTGAGACAGATGTGAGATGGCAGCACTTCAAAGGCACAAGGACTCAGCCCAGTGGAACACTTGTCTCTGGGTAGCACAGGAATATGAATTTACCAGTTCAATAAGAATGCAGCCTGCTGTTTGCTGCTGATGTCAGGTGCCGTGCAGTGTTCAAGTGCAGGATGACACTGCTTTTGTGACACTTGAAAGAGGACACCCAACCTGTTCCACAACCACCCGAGATGTTTATGCATAGGTAAGTGAGACCCAACCCTTGGCTGTGCCCTGAGGGCAGGTGGCTTGCATTGTTTACTTCAATTTGCATGTAAATAGGGTTTAATTGCCATGAATGAAGGTGCAAGGTATCCAACAGCATGAAATCCTCCAGTTGCAGCATGAGGTTCAAGCGGGGGGGGGGGGGGGGGGAATACACCCTTTCCCCCTTCCTTGC
The DNA here is from genome assembly GCF_030867095.1 of Alligator mississippiensis. NCBI lineage: Eukaryota > Metazoa > Chordata > Crocodylia > Alligatoridae > Alligator > Alligator mississippiensis. The sequence continues at coordinate 240,185,085 of NC_081824.1, forward strand.
CCCTCAGCTGCCTTTCTCCACTTCCCTGTGGCTACCCTCCCCTGCCATACAGGAGGGGTACCACCATTTCAAGGCTGAAGGGACTGCATGGTGGTTCTACAATACAAATTCCTATGCTCTTAACTTCCCCCTCCCTCCTATTTCTAGTTCCCAAATGCTACATTTCATATGCTGCTCCCGTCAGGCACAACAGGCAGAAGAGAAGACTACAAACCTGAGACAGACACCTGACACCACTTCTCTCCATCCAGCAAGTATGTACCGAACAAAATAAGAAGTTGAAAAGTACTAATTATGTATATTTAAAATGTATTTGTCTATACATAGTGCCCCATAACTGGGGTTCTCATGGAAAAAACATCACTTGCTCAGTCCCTGGCTCCCAGATCTAGATTCAGATGCTGCTGGAACCAGAGGGGTAAGCCTCATAAGTTCATTTGGACAACAGAATGCCAAGCTGCCTTCCAGGAGCTCAAGCAAAGGTTGATGCCATCCCCTATTCTTGCATACCCTGACCCTCTACTACCCTTCATGTTGGATACTGATGCAAGTGATGTGGGCATCGGAGCTGTGTTGTCACAAGTTAAGGAAGGCTAAAAAAGGGTAATAGCCTATGCCAGCCAAACTTTAAACAAAGCCAAACAGCAATATGCAGCCACCAGAAAGGAATTGCTTTCCATTGCAGTGTTCACAAAGCACTTCCAACACTTCCTCCTGGGAAGGTGCTTCACACTGAGAACAGACCATAGCTGCACAATTTTCAGCAACCTGGAGGACAACTGGCCAGGTGGCTAGAACAGCTGGCTGAGTTTGACTACCAGATGGTGCATCGCCCACAGCAGCAGCACCAGAATGCTAATGCATTGTCCCATAGGCCTCACCTGGTGGAGAGTCAACTGGAGGGCAAGGTAGTGGGGATATAACCACTGTCAATGGCAGAGGCATCCAGGAGAAGCCAGAAGCATCTAACCACCAGGTGGGACATTATCACAAGAAGCAACCATGAAACACCAATATTTTTTTCTGTGGATCTATCACAATGGAAGGCAGGAAGTGGTGCTCACTCCTACCCTGGAGGTCTTCAAAAGGAGGCTAGATAGACACCTTGCCAGGGTCGTTTGACCCCAACATTCTTTCCTGCCCATGGCAGGGTGTCAGACTTGATAATCTGCTCAGGTCCCTTCCAACCCTACCAACTATGAAACTATGACCCTGGAGCTGCCACAGCAGAGCTACAACCACCGGGATTGCCAGGAGTGAACCAGCCCCAAATATGGGGGAAGCCAGTAGGTTGACAGATTGGTGAGAAAAACAACAGAAAGTTGCTGGCATTGAAAAACTGACATGGTGGAAGGAACTCGATAGCAAGGAGTTTCCTGAAGAGGGGCAACATTATCCTCGCTTAAAGCAATACTGGGGAGTGTGGCCTGAACTAAGCATTAGGCAAGGAGTCCTAGTGTGAAAGCTTACCTTGGATGCACAAGGACCTGAGTGCATCCAATTAGTGGTGCCAGAGCAGGAGATACCAACAATCCTGCAATCCCTGCATGATTCCAATACCAGAGGACATTTGGGCATAGAGAAGGTCTCTCATAAAGTCCAGGCCTGGTATTTCTGGTTAGGCTGGAGGCAATCTGTAGTGGACTAGTGCAGATTGTGTGAGGTATGGGTGTGCACAAAGGGACAAGGAGTAATCCCTTGGCCCCATGGTCTCCATGCAGGCTAGACAACCCCTGGAGAGGATAGCCATGGATGTCCTGGGCCCCCTGCCCACTACAGCATGTGGAAAGAAGTACATCTTAATAGTGGCTGACTATTTCTCCAAGTGGATGGAAGCCTATTCTTTCCCTGATCAGGAGGCCCAGACGGCAGTGAAGATTTTCATTAACAGATTTTTTTGCTAGCATGGTACATCTCAATCCCTCCACACTGACCAGGGTAGATGTTTTGAATCACAACTATTCCATCACATATGCGACCTTTTGAAAATTAATAAAACCCACACCACTCCCTATCACCCCCAGTCTGATGGACTAGTGGAGAGGTTCAACCATATGCTGGTTGACATGCTATCCTCTCTGATTCAAGGTAACCAGATGACAGGGGATGAGATATTCCCGTATGTCGTGATGTCCTACCAGAGCAGTATGCAGTCATCCACAGGGTACACGGTGTTGTTTGGGTGGGAGATTTGTCTGTCTGTTGATGTTGTCTCTGGGACAAATGTATTGGAAGAATTCAACAACCCTTCTAAGTACGTTACAAAAATGGCAGGATACCTCAGCTCAGTTAGCCATGCTGTCAAGACAGGCTACAGCTACACAAAGGCATGAATGGTACATGCCTCCGGTGGCTGGGGGGACACAGCTGCACCAGCGGCAGTGGAAGCCCAGCTGTGGTGAGCGAGGAGCTCCTGAAGATGCTGCCGGCACTGTCAGCAGCTGGGGGGGGGGGGGAGTGGAAAGCACTGACCACAGATCAGTGACCACTCACAGGTGCCACCAGCGGCATTGGCAGTGGTCAGGGATGATCATGGACCACCCACAGATGCAGTGCCTTTTTGCAGGGGGGTGTACCGCCACATGCAGGGGGTGTACATGCAGTCGCGTGCACCCCCTATGTGTCACATCTGCACAAAGGCAAAAAGCACTATGACCTCAGGATGACTGGCCAGGTGTATGAGCCAGGGGATCTGGTGTGGATATGGAACCAAATGAAGAACCGGAATTGGTGCCAGAAGCTCTGCAATAAGTTCACTGGGCCCTATACAGTAGTCAAGAAATGATCAGAGGTGCTATATGAACTGGTGAGCAGGACCAGCGGACAAACATTGGTAGTGCACTATAATCAGATGAAACTCTATATGCACATGTGGAACAGAGAGCCTGACCCTACAAGAGACCCAGGAAGGCCTTTTTATCAACAACCCAGACACCCACAACCAAGTCACTATCAGGGGCCTCTTCATCAAACCACTACCAATATAGCTCCAAATATACCCAATAGTGTGCTGCCAGAGGATGCTTCTAGCTCAGGGACTGTTGGGTGGGACCCGTGGCCTGCAGGGGATGGTGACAGTGAAGAGGAATGGGTGCAAGGGGGAAGGTCAGACCTGGGCATGGCCAAAAGTGCCCACAACCCACTAGAGACAACAAATGGGCCTGCCCCTGAATGCTCAGGCAGACCACAGAGGGAGCAGAGACCCCCCCAGGTGGCTTAGTGACTACACAACATAATCCGAGTAGGATGCGGGGGTGCATCCAGTTTAAAGCGGGGGGGGGGGGGGCGGTTGTATAATGTATGCACTGTGTAATGCAATGCATTGTGTACATTGAAAATGTGATATGAGTGTGTGACAGAAGGAGAGCAACCTCATGGGGGCCAGCTGACTGACCATGGACTAAAAATCCCAGAGGCACCTGGAAGTAGAAAGAGGAAGTAATGAGAAAGCCTGTAGAGCCCTGCTGCTAGACTGCAAATCCCAGCAAACCTTGGGGGCTGAAAAAGGAGGCAATGACCTGGATCCCTGGCTGGCTAGTGACAGAGAAGCTACAAGCTATGGTGTCTGCTGGAGATGGACTGAAGCAGAGGGAAGCCTATGCACTGCACAGGTGAACCACAGACCAACTGCACATGATCTCATACCTACAAACTTGCACAGAGCGACTCTGGACTAAAGGCTGGTTCTTAGGAACATCTCCAGAGGTGGGTAGGGGACCGTATGTGCTGAATGCACGTACCCCAGTGGTACTGACTACTAACTGTTTACTTGTTCTCTAAGTGTATGTTATTATACTTTGGATGCCTATGTACTTGCATTTGTCCCTTCTTGTTGGCCTGTTGGCCTGTGACCCTAACTCGTAAGACACTTGATATAAAGTAAATCCCTCACTGGCTGTATTGATTGTACCTGACATTGCAGGGCTTTGTTACACAAATTCTCTCTCATTTGCCACTTCTAACACCATATAGTTATCACCTTTTGTAAAAAACATAGGCATATAATGAATGAGAAGAACTGGATGATTAAACTTCATTTGTGGAGCACTAGGCAACCTCTGCAGATCGCATTGTCTCTCTTTCACCAACTCTCTGTTGCTACCTGAGGGACTATCTCCCTATTCCAAAATATTCTAAAATAGGGAGTGATTCTAAATTATAGTTTTTATCACTACACCCTGAACTTCCCTGGATTCCTATTAAATTGATCCAGCAGGGATACTTTGGTTTCAGGGGGATGTTAAAGAGCAGATATTACGGGTGTGCCAATCATTTGCTTTTACCTCCTGTGCCTGCAGGGCCATATTTTCCTCCTCCAGTGTCTCAACCTGGCCCAGCAGGAATACATTCTGTGCCTGCAGAGCCCCTGCTTGAACCTGCAAGGTCTGAAGTCTGGATACCAAAGTCTCCATTGGGAGGAGATCAGGGAGAAGCACAAATTAGTTTAGTCAAGTCCTTTTTGGCTGCTCAGACTATAAGGATTGAAGACTAAGCAGTCTTGAGAAGCATGATACTTAAATAAATATCTGAACCCACAGGCATCCAGATCATGGAGCCAAGGCTGTAAAAAGAGGCCAAAACCAGTGAGTCTGAGTTATGTTCCTAGTCTGTGGTGATATCCATGTCCATAGTTAATGCCAGTAGCATGGGAAATATCAGTGGTGTCTCACTAGGCAATTCAGTAACCCAAAGAGGCTTAAGGACTTCTGAAAATTGGAAACAGACTCAGTAAAGAGTGATGCACTAGTGACCTCTGACTTGTCCAGCACAACCTTGCAACTGTTGCTAGCCTCCTTGAAAATTTTCAGCAGTGGCAGCAATCCCTTGACTTGAGGGTGATCTTTACCATGACTTATTGATGGGTCTTAAAGTGACTTAAGAACCACACATTGGCCCACAGAAGTTGCAGGTTAAGAGTAGTCTGTACACTGGGATTCCTTGCTCTCCTTTTCCTTCCTCCACTCTGTCTTCTCTGCCAGCTCCTCCCAATTCTTGATGTCAGCATCCATTTTCTTCAGGTTTGCCTTCAACATGTCCTTGTAATGTTTCTTCTGGCCACCATCTAATCTCAGCTGTTACTAAACTGGAATTAGAGCACTTGTTTTGGGAGTTGAGAGTCAGGCATCCGCACACAATCTCCGGTCCAGTGAAGTTGGTGCTTGAGAACCACCAACTCAGTGCTGGTAACATTGTCTTCAGCAAGGATGCTGGCATTCATGCAGTGATCTTTCCATATGATGTGGAGGATTTTCCAGAAGCATCATTGGTGATCCTTCTCCAGGCTCTTGAGATGATAACAGTAGGCCACCCACATTTAAAGTCAAAAGAAAAGGGTGGGTATGATGACTACATTGTAGACCTGGATCTTGGTGTCTTTCTGGAGATCACAATGAATAAAGACATGATGAAATAATTTTCAAAAGAAGGCACTTGCACACCAGATCCTGTGTTGGATCTTCTCATCAATGTTCAGACTCTGAGAGAGATGGCTACTGACATAGGGGAAGTGCTCAACTATCTCCAGGGTCTTTCCCTTGATGGTAATTTGAAGAAGGGGGTCACATTTATGACTCAGGGAAAGCAGATAGAGTGCCTTAATCTTGATGTTGAGAGACAGGCCCAAAGTTTGGTAGGCTTCTGAGAAAGGATCCAGCATGGCCCAGAGGTTCTCCTCAGTATATATAACGACGGCACAAATTAGAAATTATGCAGCCTGTACCAGATATCATGAGGTTTTACAGAGATTATTTCATGGGTTTTGGTCTGTCTTCTGATTTTTTTTGGCCCCTCCCTGCCCATTCACAATGTGTGTATCTGCATACACATGTATATGTGTGTGATAGGGAGCGCTGGCCATGCTTCCTGCTTATTCTTGTTGTCCTGTGGAGCCAGGCCAACTCTTGGGATCTCAAAATTGTGCCGTTAGACAGGAGGGTGTAACACAATTGCATATATACATACACAAAAAGCAATTAGGCACATACACACACTACCAAGTTAGGCACATACACATCCAAGATTACCATTCTAAGCACATGCACACCTATAATCAATTCAAGCACATACACACTATGCAAACCAAAAATGAGACAAAATCAGTTATCAATACCCACACATCCAATACATATACATGGATCACTAATTCGTATATCATATGCACAATTTTATATATATATATTTGCCAGTTCACACACATACCACCCACCTACACACACACACACACACACACACACACACACGTGAGTTCCTAACTTGGGTGGAGTGGTGTGTATGTGTGTGCTTGAGGTACCTGGGATACTTAGGGTGCTTGGTGACTATGGGAGGGAGGAGTCAAGGGGTCAAAGGTTTCCAGAAGGAGGGGAAGGAGGGAGATGGATGGAGGTTAAGATGAGAGAAGGGGAAAAAAATAAGAGAGTGGAAGTGCCAGCAGTGCAAGCAGAGGAGAGATGGAGTTGAAAGGAGATCAGGAAAATGGGGGTTGGAGTCAAGAGGGACTGGAATTAAGATGGGACTGGGGCCGGGCTGCAGTAAAACCCAACCCAACTTGGGGTTCCAAATAACAGTGGTTTTATTGAACAGGAAAAGACCGTGACACAATATACGGGCTATAGAGCTTATTGCCTCCTTTGCACCCACTCACATGCACACACACAATGGCAGCAAGGGTCAAAGAGGCTTGGTAGAGGGGCTGAAGTCTGGGAGGAAAGAGTCAGGGTCCAAGTTGGAGGAGGAAAGGTATGGGTAATATCTACTTATCCCAGGCTGAGAGTTGGTATAGTAAAGGGTTGGATTTTACCCTTTGAATGGGATAATGGGCACTTTTACACATGCTCCAGGGGTGGGGAGGGGCAGCACTTCAATTAGAGTGGGTCCAAGAGCTGCTCTAATTAAAGCACCACAGTATCTCGTGTACCAGCATCCCCACACTTAAAAATAGCAGCAGGAGTGCTTGAACTAAAGCTTGTTTGATGAGCTTGAGTTCAAGTTCCCCTACCAGCATTTAAGTATGGGGACACTGATACATGAGATGCAGAAGGCTGCTGCAGCACAGTAATTACCACACTACAGCAGACTCTATTAATCAAGTCTATGTTGATGCATTGTAATTACAGTGCATTGGAGCATCCTCCACACTTGTTTACAGGCACCCAAAGAGATTAAGCTATATGTCTAAAATGAAATATTGAAATCACCAGGGAATGGAGTATACAGGATATACTTGTATATAATTTTAAGAGGCAGATCAAATTATGATTTATTTTTATTGCTTGAGGATTACTTTCCCCCCGGGGGCATCTCTTTAACACTCTCATACTCTCTGCTGGCACATACGAGTCAGCCCATTCTATTCACAAAATAAAACACACCAAAGAATAGTCACAAGGCAGCATTAGAGCTACAGCCAGGTCAAATAGACTAAAACCTGTGCAAAGGACAGTGCTGGTTTAACTGTATTACATTTTTTATTCCAGTGACTCAGCCCAGTTGGTACCATATGAGAAGGGTTTTACCAGAACAAAAGACACAACATTTTCTATAGATTTCTGTAGTAGTCTAGCAATAGCAGCTTGTAATAGTGATGCTCATAGATCCTTTTCTGGATTTGGGTTTGCTCTGTTCATTTATTTTTTCTAATTGAGGATTTTTTTTTTTAGTGTTTGTGGCAGTCGAGTGGTAGGCCGGGCTGTGGCCAGTAGCCCCGAAACGGCAGGCGGGTACTTTTGACCGATGGAGCGAAATTAGGCACTGAAGCGTATTGGTTGAACAAAGAGATTATTTACTTACGCCGTCAGTGTACACAGCGCAGGAAGAAGAACTGACTTAGGTTACAGTTGCAAACGTGAGCTCTCCGAGTCAGACAAAATGACATGAACGGCTTATCGGGCCTGCAGGGCACGGGGGTACGTCAGGACAGTCGGCGACGGGGAGTCGTTGGTGGGTGATCAGTCCGCCAAGTTCACTCCGAGATGTGCGCGGAGTTCTCCGACTTGGGCGGAAACTGCTTTAACCTTTATATGACTAACAAGCCAATCGCGAGTCACCAAATGTGAATAATTTAAACCGGCCAAGGGTGGTGTGCATATTTGCATAAAGTTGGCGGGAACTTTTTACTGCACCGGGGTTCTCCACTGTAGCGGAAAATTCCACTGTGGCAAGAAATTCCACTGCGCCACAGGCATCAAATCAATGAAACCTTCCACTGTGACATAGGCACTCAACTACTGGGTTCTGATAGTGTTCAGTTGTGTATTCTCTGTTAATTAAACTACTCTTAAGAAGGCACCAACACAGCAACATATTTTAAATACTCACAGAGTGGGTCTACATAAGATGCTTAACTATGCAGTAGCCTCATTTACTGTGCAGTAAAAACCTCTAATCTCAAGTAATTTGAGCATTCTCCCCTGGTATCCCCTTGGTACTGACTTCCCCCAGGGGGCCTCAGTCCTTCCCCGCACTCACCAGTTTGGCTGCGGGATTCAGGTAAATCTCTACCTTCTTGCAGGCCAGATGTCATCTCAACGCCGGTAGTCTCAGAGTTCCCCTGCGCTGTGGGTTAGGATTCTCTCCCCCTCCGGTCTTCCTTCATCCTCCAGTGACCGAGGCAAAGTAAGCTCACTTGCTGCTGCCTATATACCGGTCATGTCAGGCTAATTGCTCTAACTGTCCCCTGGTGTGCTATTTTCATCACTTATGTGAGGTGCTCCCTATGGTTGCCCACTCCCATGCTTATCCTAGTAATGGAGCTCCAGCCTGAGCCCCTGTTACACTGCCACATTTCTTTCCATGTGCTAATACTGAAAGCAAATCTTTTGTTTCAAGAACATGGTGCAGATATCATCTGGGTAAGTATTAATTATCACTTTGTAACCCCCCATTAATTTATATCCTCCTGCTTCCCACAGCCACTGTCTCTTTTCAGGATACAAGTCATGACAGCAGCCATCTTAAAATGAGAAACAGGAGAAATTAGTTGCATTTTCAAGCTTGTTGAGTTCTGATTCAAAACATTTCCCATTGCTTAACTCCAGTGTTCCAAAACTAGGGAACAGCTTCCTCTGAACCATATAGGTTTGCCTCAGTTCCTTTGATCGGTTCTGCTCCTGGAGACTTGTGATGGCTGTAGGTGTTGTAGGGCTTGCTACCATTGCTTTGAGTTCATTTTCCTACAGGCAGTGACAGGGTGAACCTTGGCTTCGGATCACCTGGTCTGCCAGGAAGTTGATCTTGTGTTTCTTGCCTGCCACAATTTGATGAAATGATATTCCTAGGAGGCAATGCCCAAGCTGATCCTACCTGGTTTCAATCCCTGTTTTCTTCTGTGGGGATCAGCTCTACCTCCCCTTTACCCCACCCTACCCTCTCCAGATGGTACTTAAAGTCCTCTACAGCCAGATCTTAATACTGCCTGTTAGTCTATTGTTCTGCCCTCTGCCACGAAGGTGACCATTGGTTTTGGTTAGGTGCACCCTTCCAGGGCTGGCCTTGACCTGTGCTCAAATATCAAAAAAAAAAAAAAAAAGGAAAAAACCCGAACCTTCCTGCCACAACCGCTCTCAGTCTCCTTGCCTGGCTCAGCCCATGTCCTCTTCACCTGGGATCAGGCACACATGTCCCAGTCACACCAGAAAGAAATCAATTAGTCCAATCACTGTTCTGCGTAGGCCTGTCTGGCTTACTTGTGAACATTTACAGTCCCAATGTGGTCTCTCCCATGTATAGCAAGGCTCTAACCCGAGACAGCAGTTCTTCTGTCCTCTTCCCTAGATGCTCAGCTGTCACTCCGCTCCAGAGATTATCAGAAGATGTGTATGTGCAGGCCTCTGCCTGCCTCCTTCTCAGGGTCACACCCTCAGCGTTCCTCTGGCAAGTTTTGCAACACTTGCCTGCCGGGATGCTCAGCTCCTCTCTCTTTGGCTTGCAGGGAATTGACCCCTCTCTGCCCCTTTCCGGGGCCAGATATACCTCTGAGCTGCCTCCCTCCAATCTGGAGTGAGATGCTGCTCCGGAAATGTGGTGAGTGTTTCTCTTCCCTTCTGGCCTCCAGCTGCAGCCCTGCCAGCCCTCCATGCTGTAAATGTTGTTTGTTTTCACTTTCCTTGTCTGTTGCTGCTGGCTGTTTTTCTTCTCCTGCCCTCCCTTGCTCAGCATGTAAGGTACCTCAGGGCTTTTGTTTGCTTTCTTTCACCCTTTCACAAGACTCCATTCCTAGGGCAAGGAGTGGGCACCTCTTGGATAACTAGGTATTAGGGGTATGTGAAGTGGGCCCTATTTGATTCAGATTCAGATTCAGTCTTAAACAGGGACAGTGATTTGATTCATTGATTCAGATCACTGTCCCTGATTTGATTCAGCCGAATCTGAATCTGCAGATTCAATGCTGATTTGGAGAATCAGTGATTCGGACATAGACACAGCTTTAAATGTTTTTTCTACATGCCTCAAGGTACCACCATGGCTTGTAAATGCTGCCTTGCTGGGGCAGGAGTATCCCACAGGAGTGTGGGAGGCCCTCCATGAGCTTGGTGGTGAACCCAGAAGTGGATCAGAAGTATTTCCAGTCCACTTCCGGGTTCACTTTCCTGGACCCTGCTGGCTCAGTGGTCAGCTGTGGGGGGGGGACCCCGGGTGCCCCCCTCCCGACCCAGGAGGCACTAGTCACAAAGCTGGAGAGGTGTGCCCCCACCACCACATGCTCTCCAGTGGACCTGGAAGTGGACTGTAAGTGCTTCTGGTCCACTTCCCGATCTGCTGCCAAGTGCACTGGGGAGCCCCTGCGCCCCACCATCGCAGCATTCATGAGCCGCCAGCTACCTAGAAGTACGTAGAAAAAACATTTAAAGCTGTGTCTATGTCCAAATCTCTGAATCTTACCAAATCTCTACAAGTCAATTCATAGGGTTCCAATTCAATTCAGAGAGATTAAAAGGTTCTCTGATTCAATTTGGATTTGGAGATTCAGCCACTGAATCAGGCCAAATCTCCACCAAATCAAATCAGGGACTGAAGCTTCACTGAAGCTCTCCAATCTGTTCCCCACCCAGTTATGTGATCACAGAGCTGAGCAGGAAACAGGCTCTACAGCCCCAACCCTGCAATCATGGAGCAGGGGCTCGGAACTGCCTCAGTCAGGGGCAGGAGCCAGCTGCACCCCATCAGGTGATGGAGGTGCAGGGCTTGGAAATAGCTGCAGGGGTGGGGAAGGTCCCAGCCCCTTGCACTCATCTGCCTTTGGGGCAGCTAGTAGTGATCCCCCAGAGGGGTGGGGAATACCCTGCCTGGAATTGAAATGGGTATAAATGGGGCTATCTTGTGTTGGATCTTACCAATCTCTTTCTTTGAAGAAGTCAGCAAGATATGAATGCAGTGAGGGACAGAGATGTCACACTGGGGAGCCAGCATTTTATTTTTAGTGTAGGGTTGGAGTTGGCAATTCTGTGCTAAATCGTGGGGAATGTGTTTTCATGGTGATCATGGAAACTGACTTATTTCAGTTTCTGCAAAAATCATGAATCACAAATTGAGCAGATACCTAATTATACAATATGTGTTTCCCCCATCCCCCATTTACCCACATGTATACCTATTTTAATCCTCCCACAAACAACATAGGCCTGGGTTTGTTACCAGTGTTTCTGTTCATCTCCTCTTGTGGATGCACTTAAATGGGTGCACCACTGCCTTACATCAGTGTAGGATTTTTGAGACTGAGATCATTTATTGTACAAACTGAAGACTGAGCTAGATTTAGACAAGTTTTTGGGTGCCATAGTACCCTTTACAACCTTCTACCAGTATAGTTTTGTTTCTTCTTGTACAGGAACAAACTGAACAATGCTTATGATACACAAGGATCAAACACCCCTTTTGGTGGAGGGGGAGGGAGGGGTCTTTCTTGAGACTCCCCAAGAAGCAGCCTTATTCAGTCTCCCTCTCCTGAGAGGGCCCCCTACAGCAAGCCATAGGGGTAAGGCTCTGGCTTTGAGACCTTGTCTGCTAGTCTCTGGCTTCCCTGGTGATTTTTAGCACCTCTACTTCTGTGAGCTCCTTCTTTTCAGTCAGCTCCCAGGAAGGAGGGAGCATGGGCACATCTACATATTCAAATAAGTGCAAGTGAATTTAATGCACATTAAGCTAATGCACGCAAGTGATTTTTGGCAACTGTCTACATGTGCAGGGACTTTAGACTAAAGTTAGCGCACTTGGGACTGAAGTTAGTCCCAAGTCTCTTCAGACCTTCCACGTGCCTCCGTGGCCACAGATGGGAGATCCACACTCCAGCCACATAGCTGCCAGTACTTGACAGCCATGTTGAAGCCAGAGTCAGCTGCCATTACTTGGCAGCCATCTTGGAAGCTCTGATCCCTACCCAACCCCTTCCCTGCCCAGGAGCCATGTGCCCAGCACAGGGGCAGCATGTGGCAGCTCCCTTCCTGCCCACGCTGTTTCCCCACACCAGAGATGCCCCTGCCACTGCCAGCAGTTCCCAGTGCTCTGCTGCACAGTTCTCAGTCCAGCCCCTGCCAGTGATGACCAGTGCCCAGTGCTGCTGGTGGCCATGGTGCTGGCCCTGCTGGCCCCAGCAAGTCCCACCCCCACCCAAGCCCCAGGACAGCCAGTGGGGGGCCAGGGCACTGGCTGCAAGAGGCCCTGCCTGACCCCCTCCTCTAGAAAAACCCACTCTAGTACACCTGCCCCACCACCCACACCCCCTCTACCCCCTGCCCACCCAGCACCAATCTCAGGACATGCACATGGGTGACACAAAAACAAAACGTTATTGACCTCACAACCCCCACTCTGATCCCTCCCCCCTCAACAAACAGTGCCCTTCTAACACCCTCCCCTCCCATCAACAATAAAAAACCCTGCTTACAAAAGTCAAACTATATACATGAGGCAAACTATATGCAGGAGACAAATTGTATACATGAGGCAAACTATATACATATTGAAAACTAGTTACAATATTTTGGCTGTTCATACCCAAAGTGGGGGGCCATGTGGAGGCCTAGGGGGTAAGTGCCAAGCAGCCCAGTCTCTGGATGTTCCCCCGTGGGTCTGGGAGTAAAGATGACCCCAGCATGTTGTGGCCTCATGTGGAACTGGTTTTTTGGTTGCATTGTGTGGGGGAGAGTGGCGGGGCTGGGCCCAAGCAGGTGGCAGCAGGTCTAGGGTACAGACCAGGCTGGGGGTTTGGCAGGAAGGAGGCACCCTAGGACTTCCACCCAGGGTAGCAGGTGGGACCCAGGGGCTCTGAGAGACCATAGGCAGGGAAGCAGGGGACATGTATATGGCCACAAGGGCCAGGAGGGTCTCCATGGCCTGGCAGTTGGCATCACCCTGCTGCTGGAGCTGCCCCAGGTGGACTGCCCTGGCAGCAGCCAGCTGAGCCCCCCAGCCCCCATCCCTACTTACTCCCCTGGGGCTGGCAGCCCGCTGGGTGCTGGCTACAGGAAGCCTGCTTACCACACCTCCTTTCCAAGGTGGGGCAGGCCAGGCTGCTGGGAGCATCTGCTGCTGTGGCTCCAGACCCTGCTACCACCCTCCCCCCGCCCACCACCCTCCCTGCAGGCCAACTGCTCTGCTGTGCTGGTACCCAACACACAGCACCCAGGCTCAGGATGCGTGGGGATCCCAAACAAATGGGGTGAGAGACTGGCCATGCCCCCACCCTCCCCTCTGGGGGCCTCTCCAGGGAGGTGTCTTGGGGCCAGCTCCCCCCTGTGCTGCTACTGCACCCCAAGCAAGCCCCTGCTGCACATGCCCTGAGCAGTGAGCAATGAGCTGTTTGTGCAGGCTGAGGGGTGTCCAAACCACTACACTATGCTGATGATGATCCTCCCAGTGCCCCGGGCACACCTGCCCTCTAGTTTGGGACCCTGAGCTACAATGGTGAAGGGGACAAGTCCAGGCTGCCCCACAACCTCTGCTGCCACCTGGAGGGCTACCTGTCACAGCATTACAAGTCCTTGCCCCTACTGCTGAGGAGGACATTGCTGCCAGCATCAACACCTCCCTCAGGGTGTGAGAGGCCTGCATGTGCCTGGGCTTACTCAATAAAGTTCTGAACTGTGTCCCGTCTGTCTGTGTGCTGCGGGGTGGGGAACCTTGGGCCAGGGGACAGTGGGTGGGCCAGGCAGGGAGTGGGAGGCAGGGTCCCTGGCCAGAGGCAGGGGAAGGGGAAGGGGCAGGGGCAGGGGCAGGAGCCGGCTGCAGAGATGCTCTCTGTCCATGACCCGCAGTGCATGGTGGGTCATCACCCAGCCAAGGTCCCCCCCAGGGAGGAGCTGGTGCTGCTTAGGGCCGGTGGTGGTATGGTTGGATGCTCCTCATTGTGGGTTCTGGGGCTGCACCAAGGGTGAGGCAGCCACTGGGCAGAGCTTCCTGAGCTGCTAGTGGATGCAGCATCTGGGGTAGGAGGATGGGGCAGGGTGCTGAAGGCCTGAGCTCCCCTCCTCCAGTAATGTGTCATCGGAGGCTTCAGAGCAGGACAGGGGCTTGGCCAGGCCACCGCTGCTCGTGGCATTTTCAGGGCTGCAGCCTGTCTCCCGGTATGCCAAAATGTGTGTCAGCTCCTGCATAAAGGGCATGGACTTTTGGGCATGACCAGTGGTTGAAGTCAGTCACAACCATCACTCTTGCATCCTGCCCAAAAGGGCCTCATAACAGTGGGTATTCACCCTGCGTGAACTGCCTCTGCACATCAGCACAGCCTCAGAGCACCATGAGGTCATGCACCTCCTCCCTGGTTCAGTTGGAGGCCCTGGTGGTTGGCACAGGTGTACACATGCATGTGGGGCTGGGGCTCAATGGGGAGGAGGAGGAAGTTATGTTCATTCTGAGCTGGCTCTCTGGGCCTCTGTGTAGGTGTCCCTGCATGGCCAACCTGGACAGCTTCCAGTAGCTGCCTGTCCAGGGCAGCACATGCGGCCTGCTGGGCACCTGCACAGATCAGCCACCTTGTCCAGGTTCCTGGTGTGTGTTCCCCAGGGCACATAATGGCTCCTGACTTTTTATCCTGCATCTAGGGGCTGCCAAAGAGCAGCCCAGCCCTGGGGGAGCAGAGGTGGCCAGCCAGGAGCGCTAGGGCTGGGCTCAGGCTGTCCCTCTAATCACTGGGCAGACCCAGGACTAAAGTTAGTGTTGTCTTACATCTACAAGTGTTTTAATGCGTTTTAACTAATCGTGCCTAAATTTGATACCTGCATTTGCACAATTAGTCTAAATTCACCATTTTTAATGCTCATTATAGCATGTACATGTGGACAGGTGCCCTTATTGTGCATTAAATTAGGCTAATGTACATTAACACATCTTGTATAAATGTGCCCTGTTTTCTTCTTTTAAAGAAAGAGGGGTATCAAAATGCCAATTGTTTCCAACACCACAACAGACTGCTCCAAAAAAAAAGTCTACTGCAACATTCCACTTCCCTCTGTCCATCCTGGGACTATTCCTTTCTTCCCTTTCTGCCCTGGGACCTTCTCTCCTTCCCCAGTTCTCACAAACTCACTCCCTCTCCTCAAACACAGCCAGCCACATTTGTAACAAAACAATTACAAAAGGAGAGCATTAATCTTGGAACAACCTCATCCAGTACAGTGAAACATTATGTCATGGAGAACCAATCAAAGAGTAGTCTCTGTGGCCAGCTATCAGGCCTAGACTGCCATCTGCCCCGGGGTAAAAAGGGTATATATATGTCCTACTCAGGGAACTGTTTACAAGCAGTATTTACAGTAGAACCTGCCTATCCTGAGTCCCCTAGAGTGTTTCCCACCAGAACTGCAGACTAGAATCCAGCTTGCCTACCCTCTTTCATCATATCCCACCAGACTTAGTAGGAGGCTATTGCATTTTAACTATATTGATATGCTTAAAACAGTGCAGTTTGTACAGAAAGCTAAGCTTTTGACACTTTTACACACAAAGGTGTAACTAATTAAAAGTTTTCAACTCTGGACAAAACTCCCCTGCACTCAGCAGAGAGGGAAGGGGAGAGGAAGTGGGAGGTGTTCCCCAGGGACTCAAGCTCCCTGCTGCTGCTGTGTACTGCACCCATCTTCTATAGCCAGGCAGCATGGGGCTGCTCTTACTGTGACAAAGTCTCCTGTGGGGGCCACCATTCCAACTGTCCCATTCACCTCGCCTGCCCTCACCTTCATCTCTGTTCTGCTACTACTCCAACGTATTTTCCCTGTTCCTTGTCTTCTGTTCCTGCCACCAACTGAGTTAGTCTGCAAAGCTACTACCTTTCCACTTCTCTCCATTCATGTCTCTGTGGATACCCATTGTAAATTGACAGCAGAGATCAGGCAGATGAATAGCCAGCAGGAATTATTCCAAAGTATTTTTATATAACCTTGCATATGTTCTACATGTTCTGTTATAGTAACTGTGTGTATTCCTTCTCTGCATATCCTTATTAGCATTCAGGTTTCAAGGTCTGGGGGCTTCTTGTGCCTGCTTCACTGGTTCTGGATAAATGCATAAATGTAAAGGGCAAGGTGGATTACAACTTTGTGTCCACAGTGTCCCGCCCCTCCCCCCCCCCCTTAGAAAATGGTTGAGTTTATAGGCAGATAAATGTTGCAAAGGAAAGGCATACAAAGGTCATCAAGGGGTCAGTACTCATTGGGTGCTTCTGCATGAGATGCTTTACTGCACATTAGCCTAGTTTATGGCACAATAAGTGAGTACATCTACATGTGCATAAGCTTGGTGTGCAGTGAATTTCACTCCTCATGAGTAAATTTGCTACCTACAAATGCAAGTAGCAAATTTACTAGCAAGTACTTACAATGCAGTAACACACATGTAGATGCCAACCGGCAGCAGATTTGCTTCCGGTCAGCCCTGCCACTAGGGGTCAGCCTGAGCTCAACCCCAGGGTCCCAGGGCTGGGCTGCCTCTATAGCCAACCCAGCTACAAGCCCTTTAAAAGCTTGCAGGCATTTTGAGCCCTGAGGCACAATGGTAGTGAGCCTGGGCATACTCTTGGCCTCTGCTACCCTGTCATAGGCTGTGGACTACCTGTGCCAACCTGCCTGTGCTCCAACACCACTGTCTGGCACCTCAATGCCACATGGCTAGAACAGGGAGGCCTGGAGAGCTGGTGTGGGAGCCCTGATGGCATCATGCCAATACCATACACTGCCACCTGGGGCTCCAACTAGTAACAGAAGAAGGCTGCTGACCTTGTGGTGTTGTGGGGTGAGGCAGAAGTCCAGCAGCGGTACAAGTGGTGAAGGCGCTCCAATGCCCATGTCTATGAGGGACTGTCAGGCTGGATGCAGGAGCACAGGCACAATCAGTGTAGCAGTGCCACATAAATGTTGAGGCCTCATGGGCACAGTGGGTCACTACCACTGACCACAATCATCAGTTGGGGAGTGCTCACAAGTCCATGCTCTTTATGAGGCAACTGGATGCCATCCTTGTACCCTAGGATCCAGGCTGCAGCTGTGCTGTGTACAGCAGCATGGGTGGCCTGCCCAAGTCCCTGCTCTGGATTGGCACACACAGTGATGTATCACTGAAGGAGGACCCCTCAGGGTGCTAGCAGTCCTTCCCACTGAGATCCCCACCTCAGCCTCTACCAGCAGCTTGGGGACCCCTGGCCAGCACTTCCCCCAACAGCTCCACAGCCTTTCCCCATCCATGAGGCATGGCCAGGCATGGAACTGCCAGCTGCTAGCAGCACCAGCTCCTCCCCAAAGTGGAGGGGGGGGGGTGCTTGCCCGGGCACCTTCGCACTGCATCCTCCTGCCTGATGAGTCTGCTAGGAACTGCATGGCATTGCTTCCATCTGGGACCAACCAGAGCCACCAGGCACACTAGCCCCAGCCACATGGTAATCCCCACACTGACTGGGGGAAGCAGCCTCCCCACACCAGCCCCTGCCTCTGACCCCAGCCCCAACCCCACCTCTGTTTTTCAGCCTGGCTATCCTCCCTTGGTCCCTGGGTTCTGCCCCCACAGCATGCAGGGAGGCAGGAGACAGTGCAAAACTTTATTGAGCAGCCTGTGCCACAGCTATGTGGGCATGGGCCTCTCACATACTAAGGAATGCATCAATGCCAGCAGTGATGTTCTCCTCAGCTGCAAGGGGCAGAGATGTGTAGCATAGCCACAGGTAGTCCTCCAGGTGGCATTGGAGGATGTGGGGAAGCCTGGGCATACACCCTGTACCATCAAAGCTCAGGGTCCCATACCAGGTGCCCCTGGAGTGCCATGGTGATCAGCAGCTGCAGGGCATAGTGGGTCAAGTATCCCTCGGTCCATATAAACAGCTCCCTGTGCAGCACCCAGAACACACACAGTGGGGCACACTCAGGGCACAGTGCTGGTGTGGCGGGGGAGCTGACCCCAGGGCAGCTCCCCAGAGAGCCCCACTGCAGGGAGGGGGAGGGGAAGGGTGCCAGCAGCTCCTTGTTTCAGTCACCTGGAAGATCCATGCCTCCTGAGCCCAGGCACTGTGGGCTTGGCAGCAACACAGGAAACCATCAGGCCTGAAGGAGAAGACAGGGGTGCAGTGGGATCTGGAGCCATGGCAGCAGGTGCAGCCAGGAGCATGGCCTATCCCACACTGGGAATGGGGCAGGTAGGCAGGCTGTCTGAAGGCAGAACCCAGAGGCCCGCTGGCTCCTGGGAAGCAAGCAGGGACAAGGGGCTCAGCTGGATGTTGCCTGCGTCCTTGCGTGCCCGGCAGACTTACCATGGTCCCTGGGCATCCGTGCATGCCCAAACTGCAATCTGAGGCCCTAGGTACAGAGCATCTTATCTTATAAATGTTGCAAACTCTCACAAACAGCTTCTTTCTTATGACTCTCCATGTCCTACAGCTGCACGTGGGGGAGAAGCTGCAGTTGGCAGCCAGGATGCAGCCTCAGGGATGCCACTGCCCATAGATAGAGGCCCTGGGGATGCACTAGCTCTGCAGGAGGAGAACTCAGGATCAGACATTCCTCCTGGACCAGCTGGTGATGGCCATGGAGGACCCACAGGTAGACATATGGACCTGGTGGCTGGAGGTGGTGGGTGGAGGACATTCAGATGGTGGGCAGAAGACATGGCCAACAAGGAGGGGCAGGACCAGCAGGAGGCACAGGATTGGTGTGAGATGGTGCAGGACTGGGCAGACTGAGAGTTTAGACCCAGCTTCTGGCCTTGGAGCACAAGTACATGGAGGCCCTGTGGAAGAAAGGCATGGTTGTGGCAAGGGAAGTGCAGGCCGCAGAGGAGGACCACCAGGTTCTGGACACCATCCTGGCCCTGGTGGTCACCTTCATGCCACCTACCCCAGCCTCTAGCCGCATCTGCCCCCCGGCAGCCACCCTCCACCCAGCAGCAGGCCCCCCTCATCGACCTGGGTCATGGCCCAGTGCCACCTTCACAGGCCAGAAGCCCCTGTCTTGGCTTCCACCCTGGCTTCCCCACAACCCAGCCCCGCTTCCCTTTCTGCCTGACCCCAGGCCCACCACTCACCCCTGCTCCATACAGGCACAGAGATGGAGCTTCCTGCAGTGGGGCCAGGAGGAGGATCCACCCACACCAGGGGACCAGTGGCCACCATTGCCCCTGGCTGAGCCCTCCTCCCACCAGACTCACCACAGCTTGCGCACCCACAGGGGCATGGCCAGAAGCTGGGATGCTGGCTGCCTGTCCTCAGGCTTCACCCCATAGGTATCCCCAACCCGTGGTCCTGCATCCCAGGAAGGTACACACACAAACCACATTGTAAATAATTTGCACAGGGAAGATGGTGTTTTATTGTTGGTGGGTGGTGGAGGGGCTCTGTTGTTGGGAAGGGAGGGGGGTCGAGGGGTCTGTTTGTTGTGATGGCAATAAAGTGTTTTCCTGAGAACTGTACACAGTGAGTGTGGTTCTGGTGGTGGGTGGTTGAGGAGGGAGGGTCCATGGGCAACTTTCCAGGTGGGCTACAGCAAGGAGTGCAGGACAAGGTGGTTGGCCAGTGCCTCTTGCACCCAATGCCCTAGTCTCCACTGGTGGATGTATGACTCACCCAGGGCCTTGGTGGTTGGCGGGAGGGGCCTGCCACTGTTGCTATCCCTGCAGCTGGTGCTCCCACTGCCAGGTGTCCTCTGTCCACTGTACCTCCTCTGCCCAGGCCTCACAAAACAGCTGCCCCCGGGCATCACAGATGTTATGCAGCATGCAGGCTATAATGATGACCCAGGGGATGTTACCCTCAGTGAACTCAGGGTGAGCAATGAGAGTGTACCAACATTCCTTGAGGCAGCCAAAGCTGCATTCTACCAGGGTGTGGGTCCAACCCAGGCACCAGTTGAAGTGGGTCTGGTTGGGGTCTAGCTGGCCTGTGTAGGGCTGCATGAGCCAGGGGAGGAATGGGTAAGGGGACTTCCTGATGAGGAGAGGTGGAACCAGCACCACACACAGCTGGAGGTCCACCATACCTGGTGCAAAGCACTGCTCTGCTCCAGGGCTGGCAAGGTGAAGTTCCAAAACACGCAGGGATTTGTTGGCACTGCCTGCCTAGCCAGCACTCACATTAGTGAACACACTGCAATGGTTGATGACAGCCTGGAGCACAATAGAGTGAAAGCCCCTCCAGCTCTAGGAGGGGTGGTTGCCATGGGGGAGGCATGTGACAGGGTTGTGAGTCCTGTCCAGGGCCCTACTGCATTGCAGAAAGCCCCAGGCACAGTACCCTGCCACCTCCACCAGGGTGCCATGCACATGGAGCACAGTGGGCCCCAGCAAGCCATGGAGGGTGCTTCACACCTCCAGGATGGCATCCCCAGTGGTCACCTTACCTATGCCAAAGAGGTGACCCCCATAGTAGACATGGCCAGCTTCAGCAGGGTGATGGCCAGATGGGTGTCCGCAGGGAGGAGTGGCTGCATGGTAGTGTCCTGCCACTCCAGGTGTAGGTGGAGCTGCTCCAAGAGCTCCAGGAAGATGGCCAAGGTCATTCTGAATGCCTTCAGCCACTGCTCATCATCCCAGGTGTGCCAGACAACATGCAACCACCAGTCCTGCCTGGCCCAGCAGACCCAAAGGTGACAGGGCTGGTGGCCCAGGAGGGTGAGGATGGCCATGATAGTGGCATCCTGGAGCCCATTGTTGGCGTCCCTGCTGGGGTCCAGCCATCAGTAAGGGGTCCAAGAGGTAGTTATGTGGTGGTGGTGGACCTGGGACAGCACAGTGGGGCCAAGCACGTGGTTGCTGCATATTGGGAATCTGGCATGGCCCAGGCAACCATAGAGCAACCAGCAGCCAATGCAACAGGCCAGCAGGGCCAGTAAAGCAGCCAGCAGGAGCCTGGGGTGCTGAGCATCACTGCCATGGCCAGGGCCTGGATCAGCCATGGCATGGGGAGCAGAGGCTGCAGCAAGACAGCTTCTGTGTGCTGCCCCCATGATCTGCACATTGTTTCTACCTAGAAACAAAAGCTGGCCAGGGAACAGGGAATGAGGCTGACTTTTAAAGATGGCCTCTGGCTGCAGGCAGCTGCAGCTGGAACCTCCAGTTCCCTCTGTGGTCTCAGGGTCCCATTGCAGGGCCCCAGGAAGTGGAAGCAGTTTGGTGCCATGAGCAGCAAATCTGCTCCTGCTTCCCTGCACATGTAGATTCCTGCCCAGGAGCATTTACTCTTAAGTAGTTTATTCACAAGCAAACTCGTTCCTCATCAAATGCACTTGTGGACACACCCACTAGGTGCATCTACACGAGATGCTTTAATGTGCAGCAGTGTAGATGCTCATGCTATACATGCACATGCTTACTGTGAAGTAAACCTCACTAATCACAAGTAAATTTGCCACCTGCAAATGCAAGTAGCAAATTTACTTTTGATTACTAACTGCACAGTAGCAACTCATGTAGACATCTGACCTGGAGCAAATCTGCTCCCAGTCAGCTGGCCACCAGGGGGCAGAAGATTACTCCCTGCCCCTAGGAGCTGCTTGCTGTCAGGGCAGGCTCCACAACCAGAGACTGGGTGGGGGAAATGTCTCCCTGCCCTGGCAGCAGGGAGCTCCAAGCTAAGCAGGGAACAAGCTCCCCAGCCTCTGCTCTGCAATTGCAGAGCAGGGGTTTGGAACTGTCATGGAACTGGAACTGTCCTTTCCTTCCCCTGATCTGGGAGCTGGGGACAGGATCTCCCTGCCGAGATAGGAGGCAGCCCACTGAGGACAGGGTTCAATGTCCCAGCCGTAGCCAGGAGGCAGATGTTTCCTGGCCAGTGCTCACTGCCAGCCCCTGCACTAGCACCCAGAGGGAGCCTAGAACTTCCCCTGGTGGCAGCAGGGGCCCATTGCAGGGCCTCAGGAAGCGGGAGCCTTTTGCTGCCATTAGCAGCAAATCTGTTCCTACTTTCCTGCACGTGCAGATGCCTGTCTGGGAGTACTTCCTTCTGAGTAGTTTACTCATGGATCTAATGCATGTGTAGACACACACAACCAAGACCTGTACAGAAGAGCAGTGGAGTAACTGTCAGATCTAACATGAAAAGAGTGTGTAAGGAACAGGGGAGCTTATAAGCGGGAGTGACAGGAAAGTGACTGTGGCTGTAAGTCTCTCTAGTGAGTTCAGACAGAACCCTGTTGTTCACTAGTTTCTAAAAAAGCTGAAATACTGGAGCTGGCTGTTGGTTAGTGCAAGGGCTAACAACAGTGAGGTAACATAAGCAAACTGAAGGGGAAGACTGACAGTGAGGACTAGCAATTTGCAGCAGTGATCCTTGGCAGCAGTGAGGAAGAATGATCCTGGAAGACAGCAGGAAGGAGCAGCAACTCCTTCTGGTGGTGTTATGGTGGCCCCCAAGAGTGTCAAGAAGTAGTGATCCCCAACAGCAACCCCCAGCAGTGCAGCATCCCTTAGAGGCAAGGAGCAACAGGGACCTTCTGGGTGAGCACCTGTCACTCTTGGCTGGCATAGGTTGTTGAGTGTCCCCTCCCCCTCACATCCCATAGTCTAAGGTTCCTTGGGCCCTGATGCTATACAAACAGATTATATGGTGACAAAATCACTACAAATGCTGAATCTCCCTTAAAGTAATCTGAGCATAAATTCTTCCCTGCACAAAGGGGTCCCAAGGATTAAAAACAAACAAACAAACAGGATGAAACAGCAGGAGGAGATACTGGAACATCTGAAGTGAACGGAAGAATGGCTGATACCTCCCCACTAAAGCTAGTCCTGTGAGCTTTCTGGAGAAGGACTTCAGAGCTTTGGCAAGGCTAGGTATAGACTCTCACTACCTCTCTACCAGTGCCGTGCCTCGACTAAGGAAGTAATAGAGACAAAGTACCACTGACTTTATTTTGTCCCTAATCAGTGTGCCTCTGTGAATCCTTCTCATTTTTCCCCAGGTCCCCCAGGACATCCAGCTGATTACTTTAGCATATCAGCATTTACCTCCTTTCCTTCCATTCTTGTTTCATTTGGAATTAATAAAGAAACACAAACAACTGCCTGGCTGGCTTGTGTGGTTGGTTTTACTAGGACAGCATCCATCTGGATATTTATAAAACATGGTCAGACCAGTCAGTGTCATAATGAAAATAAAATATGCAGACATTTTTTCCTCTTTCTAATAAATGCCACCTCTCATTCATAACATACAATATTAAGTGTTTATGGATTTCAAGGCTCACCCTGATCCTGCAAAGGCAAAATAAGCAGCCACAGGAGCAATCCCTGCTCTGGCCAGCTTTTTGGAGTGGCCTTATCAAGATTTAAAGTTCCTTCTGTTCATAGTACAACATAAGAATCTGCTTTACTCAGCCAGGATGGAAAATGTGGAAAATAAAACCATGTTTTCTGCTGCCTGGGTGACTATGCTGGCATATTTGAAATATGTTTGACTCTTGTCCCCAGCAGGCTATCATGTGAGATGCCTGACAATAAGTCACCAGGACCAGATGGCATCACCCATGATTTCTAAAGGAACTCAAAGTTGAAATTGCAGCATTGCTGGCAATAATACGTAACCTATCATTACAAACAGGCTTCATGCCAGAGGACATAACATACACCCATCTTCAAAAAAGACTCCAGGAGTGAACCTGGGAACCACATAGTAGCCAGTTTCACTTCCATCACTGGCAAGTTGGTAGGAGCTATGATTAAGAATAAAATCAGCAGTTACATGGGCAAATATGATCTCCTAGGGAAGAGGCAGCATGGTACTTGTAAAGGAAAATCCTGTCTCACCAATCTTCTGCAGTTCTTTAAAAACGTTAATAAACACATGGACAAAGGAGATCCAGTTGACCATTGAAGGCTTCAAAAAAAAACTGGGTTGCCACAGGATTGGAGGAAAGGTTCTTTCGTGGACTGATTGCCAGTTAAAAGATAGGAAGGAAAGGGTAGTGGTAAGCAATCACTTTTCAGGATTGAGAGAGGTCAAAAGTGGGATCCCAGAGGGGGTGCACAGTAAAATCTCCAAGTTTGCAGATGATACCAAGTGATTCAGGGTAGTCAAGTCCCAAGCTGATGGCTAGAAGCTGCAGAAAGATCTCATTAACCTAAATTAGTGGACAAAAAAATGGCTGTGTTGTCTGTGTTGACAAGTGCACAGTAACGCAAATGGGGAAAAATCTAGATGTACACAATTTTGGGTTCTGAACTAGCTGTTATAACTCGGGAAAGAAACCTCAGGAAGAACCAGCTCTATGTATAGTGGTAACCAACAAAGCCAATAAAATGTTGGGCATCATTAAAAAGAGAATTGAAAACAAAATGGAGAATATCGTGATGCTATTACATAAATTGATGGTGTACGCACATCTTGAATACTATGTACAGTTCTGGTCCACACATGTCAAAAAGGATGTAGTGGAATTAGGAAAAGTACAGAGAAGGGACACCTACCTAACACATTCTAGATAGGTGTGCCCCAGGGTGTTCCTCTGCTGGCAAAATGGGCAGGTGTTAAGGGTGTCCATGAAACATGCCAGATATATGCCTGTGGCAGCAGCTCTGTGTAGGACCCACAGTTTTGTCCAAGTGGAAATGCTCCACTTACTGCTAACGTTTTCCCCAGGGCTTTGTCTTGAAATAAAAACCTGATTTTTTTTTTTGACAGAATACAGAATGATAGAATACCCTATTTTGATATTTTTGGAATAAAAATGTTTCCTTTTTCTATTTTTAAATTATTTTTGTTTTTAATGGTTTTTATTTTTGCAATGTAAACTTTAAAAAGGGAAAATTGAACAATATATTTTGATTTTGTCAACTTGAAATGTTTTGATTAACTTAAAAAAAAAACTTTTGCAGAATTTTCTTCCACAGAGAAGTTGAATATTTTGGGATTTTTTTTCCTAGTTGGATAGAAGATAAATGCCAAAAATCTCTATTTCTATTTTGGAATTGAATTTTGAATTTCCATACAATTCTACTTATTATAATAGTCTGGCCTTAAAATAATTAGACGAAAGTGTTATCATTACAGTATTACTAAATGACTGATCAATAGTATTCCACTTGAGAAATTATTGAAGAAACAATAATGCAAGCAGTTCAAACCTTTTTGCAAAGGCAAACAAATCTTCCTAAGTGTTTGACCTCCCTCTGATATTCAGCACAAATGTTAATAACTCTTCATGTCCTCTTATTGTCACTCACACCCTGTGACTAATACAGACACTCCTGTTGCCAGTTAGATGAGATTAGGTAAGAGCTGTTTTGTGCATACTGTACGTGACACCCTAGTCCTAGAATCATATATTGCCTCTAAATTAGCTAATGCTGAATTTGGAATGGAAATGGGAGGCTGCCTAGAGTCCCCAGCAGGGTGAGAATGCTTACTTAGTGCTGATGGTAAAGTTATGCTGCAATGCTGGTGGATGCAAAATGCAGAGTGCCAACAGGAGGCTTTAGAAACCATTTCCTATGTAACAGTGATAAAAATGATTCTGTACTGACTTTAATCCCTGAAGCTCTTGGCTGGATAGGGAGGCAGGGCAGAATTTACCCTCAGTATTTTATATTTTCAGGTAACATTTGTCTGCTCATCATATTACAGACATGGCACAACTAATGATACTGTGGGGGGGGGAGTTATTATTTAGTAATAATGTTTTTATTACTAAAAAAATAAGAAAAGAAATATTTAAATAGAAGAAAGAGAAAAGACCAAAACACACATACAGGGAGGGGTGAAAATATGTCCACGTAGGCTATACATAATGTTGTAGGGTGTCTAGATGATATTAAGGCAATAGGCATCTTTAGACTAGTTTATACACAAGCTTACACCGTCTTAATTCATGTTATTTTCTATGCTGCTTCAGTTCGGAATGGAGTTTGGCCCAAAAGGGCCAAATGCATTTCAGAATAAGAATGTCAAATTCTGATTTACATAAAACAATAAACAAACCAATACAAGGCACTTTTATTCTGCAATGAGTGTCTATATTATTTCCAGTCAACATTGTTTACTGGAAGCTTTTATTTAACAAAAATGGTGTTTAAAAAAATCCAGAAAAAGGTATTAGATTTTAACATATTTTTTTCAAACCAAAAATTTCTAAATACTAGAAATCACCTAATAATATCAAAATATGGGATTTAGAATGGGATTTTTTTTAAATCTTTTTTTTTCTCTCTTTCTCATGTATTCATCTTTGCTACTGAATGCAATAAATTGAATGGTATAGAACCTTGTTGAAATTTTGAAGGTTGTTTGCAGGGGGGTTTACTTTTTCTAATTTCTTTTTTCTTTTGTCCTTTAAAATTTTCCTCAACTTTGAAAAAGATACACAAAATCAAAAGGAATAACTGAAAATCTACAGCTCTGCCATACTGCAAATTGTGAAAATTGGGCAAAATTTTGAAAATGTATGTATTGGCAAGTTATGATTTTATTTTTCCTTCTGAAACTTTTTCCTGAATTAAGGAGATTTTGAAAGTTATATAGTAACAAAAATAATTAAAAAGTGAAATATAGTTCTGAACATCACTAATATTTATGCACCCAGTGACAGAAGGGAAAAGGGAAGAAAAAGAGGGCAAATTTGAATTTTTTTCAAAATAATATAAAAAAAAATCTTCAGTCTTTAGCCCTGTGATATGCAACATTTGGAATTTTTTTGTGAAGTATTATTGCTAGTTTTCAAACAACTGTATTCTGCACACAGGCTTGCAGTGAAATAACAAGCATGTATATATATATTCAAAACACAATAGTTATTTAGTAAGTATGTAAGTAGCCTTTAGAAACATGTATAGTAGATAGTTACATATTCTACTGGGTCTGTACGAACAAAATACATATTTGCACAGACATACACATATTAAAAAAGACAGAATCTACAATAGTGTAATGTTGAGAGTATAATATCAAAAACATTTTTCCCAGGCTTGCCCTTCAATCATGCTGAATTGCAAAGCATATAATATAAAATATGTAATATAAGCACAGCCATAGAGAAAATGTGTCTGCTAACATAATCGTAATAGTTTTTTCTGATTATAAAATGTCTTATTGAGTTCTGGCTTCAGGAAGCCAATCTACTTCTTTCTTCCCAGTGTCCATAAATTCCAGTTGTCTATAGTCTTTCAGCCTGTCCCTTTAGCTAGCAACAATTAGCAAACCTGTATGATACAACTTTTTTACATATCTTAATACATATGTATTTTGCTAAAAGTGCTTAGCCCATAGCTTGCCAAAATCAGAAATGCAGTTTCTGAAAAGAGAAGGTTGAAAGAAAATCCCAGTACACAGCTAGGACCATTACAAAAAAGCAGACTCTCTTCAATTACAGAAAATATAAAACAGATAGGGAAATTCAGGAAAAGCTGAGATGACTGATTCCCTTTCTAACATCTTGATAATCAAGAATAAATCAATGATATGGTGCCCAACCATCTACTGCTCCCAGACTATATCTGCCCATTGTTGCTGAAATATGCCCCTGTGTACACCTATATGCCTTTATGCTACTTCAGCTGACAGAAGAATCAGCCAATTTTTTATCAACCTCAGAAGAGATTAGTCCAGGGGCACGCAATTACTGTGGGCACAGGGTCACTTACCGAGTTTTGGCAAGCTGTCGAGGGCCACATGGGTAGCCCCACCCCCTGACAGGTGCCCTGACCCCTGGTCACCATCTTCCGACTGGAAGTCCTGCCCTATAACCGCTGACCTTTGCCACCAGAAGTCCCTCTCCTTGCCTCTGGGAGTACTCCTTTTAGCAAGGGGTTTTGCCATCTCAAATCCAGAAAAATACCAAATTATATTCTAAAAATCAAACATACAACATTCATTAATTTGATTTCAAAAAATATTTTTGTCCTCATTTACATGTACTTGTGTAGTGTACATAGAAGTGATTGCATAATAGCTTAAAATGAAGTCTTACTCTTGTATATTGTTGGGGGTTGGAAGGCATCGGTGGTGGGGATAGGTTTGTGGGGAGCTGTAGGTATGTGGGGTGTGGGGATGGGTGTGGGTGTGGGGGTCTGTGTGTACGGTGGTGTGTGCTTGTAGGACTCACCCTATGCATACACACACACACACACACACTGTGCTTCCCACACTACACATGCACACACACACACTCTTTCCCTCCCTTATTGCCTCATTGCACATGCACACACACGCACACACAAACACCTTCCTGCTCCTGGCCCCAGGGTACCAGCATAGCCCCATGCTTCTGCGGTCCCATGATGCAGCCCAGGGCCATGTAGTGCCGGAACAGGCATGCAAGGAAGCAGTGAAAACTGGGTGGGAGGGGGTTCAGGTGGGCTAGGGTGGGACTGGGCTTGGCTGGCCTTGTTGCTGGCTCCTGCCAGCTCCCCTGGGTCCTACTGCCCCTGTCTTCTGTCATCTTTGACAGGCAGCGAGGAGCAGGTAAATATTAATTTTCTAAATTTTTTAGGGGCCATGAGGGCCAGACAGAATGGCCTGGAGGGCCAGATACAGTCCCAGGTTGTATTTTGCCCACCTCTGGATTAATCCAAAGCTGTCTGTACAAGTAACAAAATCCATGAGCTGTAAATAGAGCTAAATGGCACCTATCCCAGGTAGGTGAATAAGGCAGGAAGTGATCTCCTGCAACCCCTACAAGAGTAGAGCCAGACAGGTAAGTCTGTTGAACATAGAGGTACCTGCTTTTCACCTCCTTTTGCAGTGCCAGCCACCCTGAAATCTATGAAGGGATTCCTTAGTAAATCACTTTGTAACAGTGCACTCTGGAAGGAGGGCAGCAGAGGAAGGAGGCATGAGAAAGGGTCCATACCATGGAAAGGGAGAAGGTACATCCACGTCAAGGTTTGGAAGTAGATGAGAATCCAGAGGAGGTTGTGTCCTTCTACTGATTTCCTCTCCTGATCTGCCCCTGGGGCTAGAAGTCTACAGAAATCCTTCAAAGCAGAGAAAGGGGGAACCTGCTGAACAATCAGAACTCTTCTTACCCCCTCTCCTCCCCCAGATTAGACTGTAAAGAACTGTGCTGTCTCTCCCCACTCCCAAAGCCAGGCAGAGGAAAAAGGTATAAAGAGCTTCAGGGTAACTCCTGGAAGAAGAGCTCTTCACCAGCTCTTCACCAGCATTGCATTTCAGCTGAGGCTCCTAGGTTTATAGCCATTCCCTTTGCAGAGGGGAGAATTCTGTACACCATTCTCTGATTTATTTTAGTGCTTGGTCCAACTCTGCTGCTGAATTCTCAAATAACAGTAATGGCCCAAAGCGTTTTTCCCATATTCAGCTGGAACTTGGGAGCCAACCCATCTAAATTGACCTCCCTTCTGTTACCCATATCTTTATTCTCACTGCTATGGGTTCCTGTAATATTCTCCATCCCAAACCAATTTACAGACCATTCAAAAGCTACTGAAAGTAAAAATAGAGGAGTGTGTCAGCCTCCTAAGTTGAGAAGGCTGACATGATGGCATAGAGCATATGGCTTCATATCACACCTCCCCATCTATCTTTCTTTGCTGTGGCTACACACTTAACACAGAAGGAGAGGCAAGTGATTCTTAGAAGGCATCTGCTCAGTGAAACTTTTTGTTTCTCAGGCAGAACCATTCTAGGAGTCTTAATTCATCTTTCATTCTTTGTGTGGCTACAACTGTGGACAGAGCAAAAAGAGAGTGGGGCACAAAGCGGCTGCTAGTCAGGAATAGGAAGCAGTGTGGAATTGTTGTTGATGAATGTCCTGTGTTACCTGCATCACTTGGGTGAGTTCCAAATATGATTCAGGGGGAGGACCTCAAGCTCAGCAGAGCTTTTTGGGGCCTTAGCCAGACTTCCCAGTTGAGGCAAGCTAAGAGATTTGTAATGCAAATGGCCAGCAGGTTTGGGCTGGAGAGTGCCCTGAGCACAACAGATCTAAGTAGAAGTGCTGACACACTAAAGCAGCTTCTGTCACCCAACATTTCTGTCCCTCAATGATCCTGCTACATTTTGTGCTGATTGTTGACTCTGGATTGCTGAACAGTCTCAGCACACTGCTCCGCAGTGACCTGCAGTAGCAGCTGTGTCCTACTAGGAAGTTCTCACTAACATCCTTGGGACTGGACTACACATTCAACAAATCAGTCACACAAGCTCTGAACTTCACTCCCTCTCTGTCCTTCCAGAGAAAAGAGAACAGATAAGAGGATCTGGGGGAAGCAGTGCAAGGCATATTTGTTTCCTTTTTTGTTTTGTTTATCTGTTTTAAATTTTGGACAGTCACCAGAAATTTAGCCCCTAAAAACCAAGAAAAGCACAATCTAAGACAGTTTGATTTAATGCCAGTTGCAGACAATAAATAGGTTAAATCTTAGAATGAATGGAAAAATGATGATGATATGATATGACGTTATCCTCTTTGTGCCCTACAAAACTTCTTGCACCCTTGTCACATGTATCTTCAATCATATCCACTGTCCTATAACAGGCATGCCTTGGCAAGAACTTTTGTCAGCTCTTCAGTGCAGTCTTCAACTTTCTTTCAAAGTCTCCTCACCTTCAGTTTCTGTTCCTCTCTTCCAACACCCTACATTTTTAATATGCAGAAAATGCTGTACTAGCAGCTTCCTTCCAGTGGCAATCTGTCATATGCAGCCAGTACAGTTTTATTCAACCATCTGTGGAAACAGTTATTTAAGACAACTGATATTTATTGAAAATGGAAGGTGACAATTCATGACAGGTATGTATAATAGCTATAACTTTTACCTATGGGCTTACCCTGCCAACTATGTCAATGTGCGTGTGACTTAAACTAAACTCACAAGTATACACTCCCTGCTACATTTGGTTTTGCATTGTTTTCTAAACCTGCAATCCATCCCAGGGATATATATATAAAACCTACCATTGTAACATTGCAGAACAATATCCCAAGATATGGAATTACAGGGAGATGTTGGTAGGAAAATTGAAGAAATCAGTACTTCACTTTGAATTTTCCTTCAACATTACATTTTCACCCCACAGCTGCTGGATCTCTGAGAAAGTCATACTACAGATCAGATGCTAGTTTATCTGCAGCCAGTAATAGCATATTTTGGGCAAGTATAGATCCCATTAGGTCATCTGCTAATATTTTGGTCTTGCTTTTCAGAGAGGCAGGCATTAGATACTCTGACTAAGACCCAACTTGCACATTCCCATTAAAGCTTAATTTGGCTGCACTGCAAAATCTGTGTTGTGCTGAATCCAGTCTCTCTCTACAGTTTCAAGGCTAGACTCATCTATCATCACAGACAGCAACTTGGAACATATCAACTGCTGCTCCTGGTCCCAATTTATTGAAAGAAAAGAATCAATTCAAATTCAAAAATGCCCAAATTAACAGTAACAGCTGGGTTTACCTCTCCAGGTAAAACAGTTCAGGGTTGTTCCCTGGGTTCTTTATTTCTGCACAAGAGTGGCAACCACCCTTGAAATCTAATAAATATAGCAAATGATACTCTATAATTCTCATTCCAAGCACCAGCTGAAAGGTGACATTACACAATAAGAGTAAATCTGCTACTCCACTTATACCAGCCTAGTATCCAGAGACATTTCTGCCATAACTACAAAACCAAAATAGCAATTGGTGAAATACATCCTGCACACTGTTGTCAAAAACAAGTGCAAGTATTGTAGTTAATCTTTGGCAGTGGGCCCCAGAGTCAAAGTTCACAAAAGAGGCCCCACTAGGGACTCTTGGATATGTCATATGAGTACATACACACCCTCTCCTCTTATAAACTCCCATGTCACACAAGTGCACAGAAAGACCCTGGAGAATAAATTGTAAGCTCATGACCACATGTATATGGGGTGTGCGAAGTAGGCCCTATTCAGATTCAGCCTGAATCGGGGACAATGATTCAATTACTTGATTTGGGTCACTGTCTCTGATACGATTTGGCCAAATCTGAATCTGAAGATTTGATGCTGATTCGGAGAATCACCTCTCCAGCTCTACAATTGGCCACAGAGGGACCCCAGGTGCCCCTCCCAGACCCAGGAGGTATCAGTTGCTGAGCCAGGGAAGGCATGGGGGGGGGGGGGGGCCTCCAGTGCACTCCCCAGCAGACCCAGAAGTGGACCAGAAGTGCTTCCGGGTCTGCTACTGAGCCCACTAGGGAGCCCCCCATGTTTCTGTGGAATGCTCCATGCGCCTCAGCATCTCAGCATTCATAAGCCCCTGCTACCTAGAGGTATGTAGAAAAAACATTTAAAGCTATCTCTTTGTCCAGATCTCTGAATCTTTCTGAATCTCTCCAAATTGATTTGGAGGGTTCTGATTTGATTCAGAAAGATTAAAGGGTCCTCAGATTCGATTAGGATTTGGAGATTCACCCACCGAATTGGACCAAATTGCTGCCAAATTGAATCAGGGACTGAAGTTTCACATAGCCCTAGTATACATCATTTACCACAATGAACAAGCAGTACACGTAATGTGTCAGTGAATATGTATGCACACAAACATCCAAAGACCAGAAACTCAGCTGCTGTAAATAATAAAGATTGTTAAGTCAGAAGGGACTACTATAATCATAAGAGTCTCACTTCCTATGTAATACAGGTCAGAGAACTTCATCCAGGGAGGTCCTGCATTTGACTTATTTTCATTTGACTTCGAGAACATCTTTTAGAAAAACATCCAACCTTAGTTTAAAAGATGCAAGTGATAAAGAACTTACCATGCCAATTGGTATTCTGTTGCCAAGGTTGATTACTCTTTACCCTTCAAAATTTGCCTCTTATTTTCAGCATGAATTATACTGACTTCAGCTTCCAGCTATTGGGTATCTTTACACCTTTGTCTGCTAGATTTCAGGGTCTTTTAACATAAGATACCATCTCTCCACATTGATATTTATAAACCATAATCAAGTTGACTCTTAACCTCTTCTATAAGCAAAATAGATTTAGCTGATTTAGTTTCCTGGCCACAAACCATGTTTTCTGGGCCACAAACCATTTTGGCAGAAGGCAGTGGAGTCATCTGAAGTCAGTGGAACTATATTGGTTTATACTAGAGGAAGACCTGGATCTGAATGAGCAAACACAAGAGTGTACACAAGCAAGACACACTCTAGTTGTCTGCAGTTCTACCACAGTGCAAAACATTCACACTGAAGGTGACATTCTAGAACCTTCCTGGTTTTCTATCCATCCAGATTTGATAATCTACATGGCATTTTTGGTTGCTTAAGAGTAGAAACAAACATTGCTTTTCACCGCCTTTATGCCACCATAAAAATGTTTATAGTGGGCCAAAGCAATAGCAAATAGATGTCCATACTTTTTGTTCCACTACAATGGGTGTATCTACATGTGAAATTAATGCAATGCAATAAACTCTGGAGCAGTTCATGCCAGAGTTAATTGCTCCTGGGCACAGCATCTACACATGTACCTGAGACAGCAGCAATTTGAGCCAGGGCAGAGAAGTCCCTGGTTGGCTGGGCTGACTGGGAGCAATTAATGCCCCGGTCAGCATCTACATGTGCATTTTGGCACAGTAAAGTACTCCTCTGTAAGATAGTACTGTCCCCGACAGTACTATTCTGTGGCAGAGTTAATTAGTTTACTGTGCCCTAGAACCAAAATGCATGCAGACTGTGATGCTTTACTGCAGAACTAATTAGTTAACTCCATAGTAAAGCACATGTGTAGAAGCCCTCATTGTGGCTCTGATGAAAGGTAATAAATTTACTGCAGCAGACATCAATTTGCTTTATGGTTGGAGTATGTGGGCAGCTCTGAACTCTCCTGTTACCATGGGCAGGTGCTCCCTGGGTTTGAGGGGCCTGGTTCTGCATGTCCTGGGAATTCCTATGCAGGATTGGGCCCCTTGAGTCCCAGAATTACCTGCCCAGCTTTCCCTACTTCCAGAGATGCACCCTGGAGATACATGCCAGCCCTAGAAGTGCACCAGAATGTTGAAATCACTCTAGCCTGGAGTTCAGACAAACAGTCAGCTGATTGGAGGCCCTAGCCCCAAGACTGAATATCACACCAGAGCATCCTGTCTTTCTCCATTTTCAGACACACATCCCTGGTGATCTCTGGATTTCCCAAAGATTGGCAGGGGCACATCTCTAAGAATGGGGAACCTCACCCATTGTCGCATAAGATCAACTGGCAGGACAATGGGCAATGTGTGTTTTGCCCAATGAAGCAGATCATCTGGGCTGAGATCCATCCTGTGCTGAGCTCCATCTTGATCCACTTCACTTGGTGATGCCTATTTCTATCCGCAGTGCCAAAAATGCCACTTATGCATAGGTTCTCTTCCTGGAGGCACAGCCCTGCACACATGGACAAATATGTGTGTCCATACAAAGTTACATAGGCTGGGCATGTATTGTAGAGGTCATAGCATATTAACACACTCCTTGTGAATGCATAGCAGCCTTAAACACCCAGCAATGGAGTCAGCCAAAATGACTCAGCTTCAAGAACAGGAAGAAAAGGAAGGGTGTTCATATTTGGCCCTCCTAACTGAGTGGCTAGGGGACTTACCTGGGGGTCCTAAGTACCCCACATCCAGAAAGGGTTTGAGCCTAGGTGTCCATAACATCTCAGTACAGTGCTCTAACCACCACAATGCAGGTCAGCCATTACTCAAGTGTCTCTCCAGTGTTTATTTTGAAGCTGAGCCTCTAATATAGTTACTGGGGAAAAAATGGATGAAGGGCCTTGAAGGAAGGAAACCTGTGCCTCACTGGAAACAAGGGATAGGGTGGAATCCAATGCCACAGTCTTCAAGGCCATCAGCCACTTCACTCTATCAAACACACTCTGGCTTCTGACTTTCCTCTTTGCCCCATAAACCTTTCTCTTGTGGCTGCCCGGGGGGGCTAGCTTCAGAATTAGTACTGAGGAAAGACCTGGTTCACGGTTGACTTGTAGTGTGATTAGCACATTGTGCTAGGAAGACAGAGAGGCATAAATTCAAATTTCATCTATGCAAAGGAAACCCATGAGCTACTGATTGGGTTGTGGGGAGGAGATAGAAGAGGTTCTGTGTTTTCCCTCATTTTGTTGTCAGTGTATATGACCAGCCTGGATGTGTACTTACTCATCCCAGCACACAGGACTATACATCCAGGAATCAAATTCTAACCATGTATAACTGGCACTTTTGACACTTTGACAAGAAGAAGACAATAGAATGTCACCTTTATTCACTGTATGTGTTTCCCCAATAATTTTCATACATATGCACACAAAATGGGTACACAAGCACATAAACCACATGTACAGGAGACCCTAGCTATTCACGGGGGATACATTCTAGAGATCCCCATGAATGGGGATATCCATGAATACTGTACTGCATCGTCTGCGTTGAAAACTTGTTTGGGCTTGTAACCCTTTTCCTTGATGATTTTAAGAAATTGAGGGGCATAATCCCACGCTGCTTCATGGTCTGCTGATGCCGATTCCCCCATGAACTTCACATTATGTAGGCTGTGTCTCTTTTTAAATTTCTCGAACCACCCCTTACTTGCAGAGTACAGTAACAAAGTGTCATCATGCTGTGTGGGCAGACAGTGTGGGTTGGCATGGCGCACCACAAATATTCAAAACTGCGAATCGCAAATCCAAGAATAGCGAGGGTTTCCTGTATATACAAAATTTCCGTACAAAGGAAAATTGTGACATTTCATTATTTGGAACCAAGAGTTCTAGTTTTTGTATGATTATTTGGTGACTGAATTTGAAAAATCAAAAGTATTTTGATTCAGAAATGAAGAAACATTTAAATAAAAATGAAACAATTCAACATACCCAACAGTAGCATTCTTCATTTTGAATTATGTTAACATTAAACTGCATTGTCTCCAGTATGCCATATTCCCTAGCAACAACAAACTGTGGCATAAATGTCTAATGTTCCCATTCTCCGCTATGGTTCAGGCATTGCATTATGGGAAATACAGTCCTTCAGAAAGTTCATTCCATAAGAGAAAATGGAGGCCCAGACTACAATTCCTAATGATTAATGTAATTTAATAGTTTATTAAACTAATTTGAAACATTTCAGCTGAGTTCAGGAAAACAAAATATTCTACATTGGTTCAAATTTCATTTTTTGCTAGAAAATCATTCTGACAAAAAAAGTTCTTGCCTCACTTGCGCACACGCGTGTGTGTGCACGCATGCACATATGTGGATACATGTGGACACTATATGCTACATTTATTCACATAACACAGGCAACCTTCACCCCAAAAACAGCCCTCCAAAGCTAGGGTATGTATCTTAAGCAGGGAAGCTGATTTTTGTGCTGGAATGGAAGTATGGAGATACTGTATGAAGCTAATAAAATAAATAAGCAAGCAATAGTTGCCAGGAGCTGTCTTTCTCTCTCAGTAGCATTTAACAAGGGTGAGGTACACTCTTTAGTATTGTCAGAGCTGATTTGGATCAGTGCCTTGACACAGTGGAACTTTCCAGCACAAGACACGGTAAGGCAGGGGAAGTCTTGGCATGGTGAAGAGTTCCAGCGTGGATAGAGTTCCCGCCGAGGAAATGCAGATTTGCATAACACGATTGGCCGATGTTAAATTATTCCCACGTGGCAGCTGGCAATTGGCTCGCTAGCTGTATAAAAGGTTAGGGGCGTTTCCGCCCTAGTTGGAGAACTCCGCGATTCCCCCTGGAGTGGAACTCCGGCAGCTTGATCACCTGCCAACGACTCCCCATCAACGAAGCCTTGTGACGTATCCTCCGTGTTGCAAGCCCGAGTTAGACCTGAGCTACCCAGTCTACAAGAGCTCCTCGATTAGCGACTAGAGATTAGAATTGTTGCAACTACAATTGCCTGCGCTGTATACGACTCTACAGTGTAAGTAAAGCCATCTCTGTTTTTCCAATTGATACGTGTCTCGTCTGTGCCTAATTCCGCTCCGGTGATAGAGAGTACCCATCTGCCCGTCACAGGATCGCAGCCGCAACCCCAGCTAGCGTTCCAGAGGATTCCCAGTCCTCGATCCCCCCTCAGCCCCCACATGGCGTCACGAACAGGATCAGCGGGATCGGGATTAGGATCGACAGGGTCAGAGTCAGGATTTGGGGAAGATTTAATGGAGCAGGAGCTAGTGAGAAGTTGCCCCTGGCGTAGCGGGAAATGCCACGTGGTCAGCTCCGAGGAACTAGGCGCCCACATTGCATATCACCAGGCGGGCGGAGTGGGTGAAAGGTTTATCGATGGTTACCTTTCACTGAAGGAAAAAGGAGAAGAGGTGTTGGAAGTATGGGAGGCACATCTGTACCCCGAGGCGTTCGGGTGTGTGATGGGCAGCGAGAGAGTCCAGTTCAGGCCCCGGGAGAGAGGGAACACCGCACCCCTCGCCAGATGGGAATCGGGCGACGTGAACCCGGCTCTCAGCCAAGAGTTCGCTTGCTGCGTGCAGCTCACACGGGAGGGTGAAGAGCCGACGATGGCTAACCGGTTTAGCCCCCCGCTGGCGCTCAGGTTGAGAGGCCATACGAGTGTAGCCCCGAGGGATAAAAGAGAGAGAGTGCTGGATGTGTTGTTCCGTGCTGTGACAACTTTGCTGCGGAAGAATGCAGACCTAGAAGCCCGACTGCTCGCGGCCGTTCCGGCGGCACGAGAAGCGGCAGAGGAGAGAAGCCCCGAGTCGATGCCACTCCAAGATGGCGCCGAGGAAGGAGCAAGCTGCCTGGAACTGGAAGAGAAGGGAGGAGCTTCGGGAGAATCGGCGGGAACCAAGCCGGCGACCCCACCCACTGACGCAACGTCACTTCCGGCAGCCCCGCCTCCTTTCCACAGGGAGGGGGCAGTAAGCGGAGGACATCCGCCCCTCTCCACGAGTGCAGCGGCAGCCTCGACAGCGGCTACATGTTCTGCAACAGCAAGCAGCCGAGTGAGGGAGACAATCCACACTACCCATCACACTAGAACCTGGACTGAGCTACAGGAACTGTGCAAAGAGTCAAGGATCAAGCCCGATGAGACCTTGGCTGTATGGTTAGGACGTCTGGTCGTGGAGTTTGGATCTGACCTACTTGATCTGGAGGAGGCTAGTTTCTTCACTCAACAAGCCTCGTGGAGTGGGGGACACGCCACCGATATAGAGTGGCTAACGTATAACACTCACTGGCCTGTTCCGCTCCCATCACTCGTCACGGGTCAAGTGGATCACAAGCCCCATGTCTGGCATGAGGGTCGTCCAGCGAGGATCAGTGCAGAGCAGATCCTACTGGCAGTGATAGGAAGCTCGTACAGTTCCTGGAACCCCAGGGAGCATGCGCTGGGACTAACACCGACCCAGCAGCAGAGACCGTGGCCGCATCGCCACCTACAAAACCCTGGAACTGTTCCAGTGACTTTTGACAGCATAGAGGCTTGTGTTGAGCTGTATGGAGGGAGGAACGATGTGTGTTGGTCCACCATCCTTCGAGCCCTCCTCAACCCGTTAGCCGGCCAACCGGCCTGCAGCCTTCTGTGACAGCTTCCGCGAGTCCAAGTGCTCATGAAGTCAGACACAGGGACTTTGACTGACCCAGAGTGAGTGTGGCAACCGCCGCAGAGGACAAGAGAGGAGAGGATTATGTTTGGTTTCCTGTTGCACCACTCTAGACTCACGAAGCGACAGCTGCGGATCCTGGGAGACGAGGGTCAATGGCAGTTGGCCCATGAGTTGGGTTTCCAGTGTCTGAAGGATCCAGACGGCGACTCCAGAACGTCCTCATCGTGCTAGTACAAGACAACACAGTGTCCGTGTGTGGATCGTCATTCGTGACGGTGCATCTGGGGGTGTGCAAGAGCCATCCAGAGCTGAGTCAAGTTCAAGCACCTGTGTCACGTGCTTGAAGGAGAGTGGGGAACCAAGAGAAGAGATCTGACTATCTCTCCAAATGGATAGTGTTATATAAGTTGATTAACAGTGTCTAAGAGTTCTTTTTTCTACAGGTTTACCCGAGGTTCGAAATACGTGTCAGAAGCAGATCCAGAGAGAAAAATAGAAACGCAGAGGTCATCTGACGTGTGACTCCGCCATGACACCTATTGAACGCCTCGTGATTGAACTTTTTGTGACCAATATATTGATGTGTGTGTGTGTATGTGTGTTGGTTACTATTTGGTTCAATCCGTAGAGGAAGAACTACTGTCGTTGTATACTTTTGTACATAGCCAGTTATCTTTAGAAAGGAGCAATAACTTGGATGGCGTGCACGTGCTTCAAGTCCCAGCTGTGTCTTTGGCAAGAGGGCATGTCAGAGCTGATTTGGATCAGTGCCTCGACACAGTGGAACTTTCCAGCACAAGGCACGGTAAGGCAGGGGAAGTCTCGGCATGGTGAAGAGTTCCAGCGAGGATAGAGTTCCCGCCGAGGAAATGCAGATTTGCATAACACAATTGGCCGATGTTAAATTATTCCCACGTAGCGGCTGGCAATTGGCTCGCTAGCCGTATAAAAAGTTAGGGGCATTTCCACCCTAGTTGGAGAACTCCGCGATTCCCCCTGGAGTGGAACTCCGGCAGCTTGATCACCTGCCAACAACTCCCCGTCAACGAAGCCTTGTGACGTAACCTCCGTGTTGCATGCCTGAGTTAGACCCGAGCTACCCGGTCTACAAGAGCTCCTCGATTAGCGACTAGAGATTAGAATTGTTGCAACTACGATTGCCTGCGCTGTATACAACTCTGCAGTGTAAGTAAAGCCATCTCTGTTTTTCCAATTGATACGTGTCTCGTCTATGCCTAATTCCGCTCCGGTGATAGAGAGTACCCATCTGCCCGTCACGGGATCGCAGCCGCAACCCCAGCTAGCGTTCCCGAGGATTCCCAGTCCTCGATCCCCCCTTGGCCCCCACAAGTATCATTGCAAATCTACCCCTCTTGCAACCACTGCTGAATTGGCAATAGCTTTGGGCTGAACAGCCAAATTCTGCTGTCCATTCCACAGCTGCTGTGAGAGTACTAAAACTCTAGCTTTGGCCTGAGCAGTCAGTAAACTGGTTGAGGGCAAGCAAACTGCTCCAGGCAGTCAGCTTGTCCATGACTCTGGAAAGGTCTTGTATTTTTTTTAGAGAAGGGACATATCTTATTCAGGGACATGTGGTATGCAAGAAAGTGCGGAATATGGGTGAGTCAGTGTGTAGATACACACAAGTATGTGCATTCATGCACCAACATTGATTTCACAAACACATTCTAGATATTCACATATAATCCACAGAACTGTATATAGCACAGATAGGAGGTTAGAGTGTTGTTGTAGCACTGGTGGCCGAGGAAGTATACAGGAAGCAAGGTTTGGGGGTGATTTATTGAATCAACTGTGTATTTAGAAGAGATGTCAGAAAAGCTTTCAGAGGCAAAGACTTAAAGAAAGGCACTTTGTGCATGTAAGTTTGTCTAACATCTCCCACTTAACTTTACAGCTGGTCCAATAAAAACTATCACCTATTTATACAACTTCTCTATAGTTAGACATAAAATATATTCCAACAGACAACAAACACTAGATGCAAAAACAAAATGGATGCTACACATTAGACAATGACACACTCCACACATGCATAAACATGCACATTTCATGCATATGCACAATTTGCACATATAGTGTGTGCCCACATACAATGAGTACAATGAGTGTGAAGGACTAGATAGATTATAAATCACACATCTTTGAGAGTCCTTTACTTATTCCATTTGTTGTTCTAAACCAAACCAGCAGATGGATTGAGAGCACTTCAGACTGATTTCTTGAAATAAAATACCATAAAGGAAAACAGCATGAAAGGTAGCAAAGAAAATAGGAAAAGGAAGAAGGGATGGTTTTAATTTTTAGAGAAGAGAATCATGAATATAAAAAAGCAATAGTTGGGGGAGAGTCAGGGGCACCCTGATTGCCTGATGGCAATTGTTATTAACCTTGTGATGAGTATTAAATTGCAGTGTAGATGCACAGCCCACCTCAAACAAAATCTCCTTGGTGTCTGATTCTCCCCTGTACTGAGTGATTTAATGTCCTGGCCCATGTGATTTATTTACTGCCTCTTGGTCCATTTAATTAAACACAGGGGCCAACAGCACAGGTCAGTAGTGAGGCTTTTGTTACCCTCACCAGACTGCATCCTGTGGGTATGAACAAGAGAGGTGTCCAACCATTAAAATGCAACAAAGCAACAGTTGGGAGTCTGTACAATGGAACATGTTCAAGTATATATTCTTACCAGATGTATTAAGCAAGATGTTAGTCTGATGTCTGGAAAACTTTTTTAGGGAAATGAGACAACACTTGAGCTGATATAGCAGGCCCTACGTGTAATGAATATGTGCACACAAATATTGAGCTGATATAGCAGCCCTGGTGTAAACTGCTTGGCCCTGGCTAAAATTGCTGTCCCAAGTGCACGTGTAGATGCTGTGCTTGGTAATAGTTTACTTCAGCTCAAGCTGCTCTGAAGTTTATTGTTTCATATTAATTGCACATGTAGACAAACTCAATAGGATTAAATAGAACCAGGTCTGGAATAAATTTGTAATAACTAAAAAAACAGCAGTCTGTGCTGGTACAAGATGTACAATCACAGACTGATGATATGGAGGGTTCTGCAATTTATGGCTTCCCTTTAAAAAGAGTACTATAGGGTACTGATGCTTAAGATCTTGGAGAACTCTACTTTCAGGGAGCGTTCGTTGAGAAAAGCACTCAACATAGAGGAATAAACCTGGAACAGTGTGCTCTCTTGACTCTATCTTTTCATGCTTACAATATAAAACATGTGGTCAAAAGAGAGGGGGGTGACTGAAGGAACATAGAATTAGAAAGAATTCCAGGGGAAATTAGGAAAGCGGGAAAGCAAGAAAGAACAATAATCATAGCAGCATACTAGAATCCCTGAGCAGACTGACACAAAAGAGGGATTGGAGGAGGGACAAATATGTTTAGCAGCTGGACATTCTTAACATCATAGTGGGTAAATTACACAATTGCAATAGGTTTGAATAAAAAAGAAAACAAAATAAGAATCCCACACTTCAAGAGGGATGTGGATAACCTGGAGAGGGTCCAGAGAAGGGCCACTCGTATGGTTAAGGGCTTGCAGGCCAAGCCCTATGTGAAGAGACTAGAGCACCTGGACCTCTTCAGCCTCCGCAAGAGAAGGTTGAGAGGTGACCTTGTGGCTGCCTATAAGTTCATCACGGGGGCACAAAAGGGAATTGGTGAGGTTTTATTCACCAAGGCGCCCCCAGAGGTTACAAGAAATAATGGCCACAAGCTAGCAGAGAGCAGATTTAGATTGGACATTGGGAAGAACTTCTTCACAGTTAGAGTGGCCAAAGTCTGGAATGGGCTCCCAAGGGAGGTGGTGCTCTCCCCTACCCTGGGGGTCTTCAAGAGGAGGTTAGATAGGCATCTAGCTGGGGTCATCTAAACCCAGCACTCTTTCCTGCTTATGTAGGGGGTCGGACTCGATGATCTATTGAGGTCCCTTCTGACCCTAGCATCTATGAATCTATAAGAAGGAGCACAGTATGAGGTATAATGGACAAAGGCTTCCACACACTCCACCAGGATGTAGATAAAAAAGAAGCCACTTAAAAAAAATGCCAGGAGCTCTCCTAAAGCATTTCCAACTCCCAAAGTACTACACAAAAGACATATTTTCAATAAATGTAATCACAGACCTGGAAAACACAATAGATCAAAAATGCTATTGTCAAATTGTTTGAGTGCCCGATGTGCAATTGTCAAATATTAAAAGATCAATCAACTGAAGATAAGGGAGGTAAAAGATATAGGACCTGGATTAAGAATTCACGGAAAGCTGACAATAACCCTATCAATGGTTGCTGACTTATGAAGACATGGTGAAAAGCCCAAATAAAAATGCAGAGCATAAGTGAAATGGACACAGAGACAATTTACCAAGGAAAGCATGAAAATACAAGCACAAATACACCAAAAAAGTGCAAAAACAAATGCAAAAATACAAAGCCAATGAGGCAAACAAAATGCAAAGAAAGAGTTGTGGGTAATATGGAGAGAAACATGATAATAGAAAATGCCCCTTATGTGGAGACGTATATAATAACTGTGACAAGAAAAAAAATCATTTTGCCAAAAGTTTTCAGAGGACAAATAAAGGAAAAATGCACCATACTGAGAGAAAGACATTGAGATTTGCATGTGTATGACATTAATTTAGTGTTAAACAGCAAAAAAAATCTGTTTAAAGAGCTCATACTAGCACCAGTTACAAAGTGAAATTGCAACCAAGTAAAGGCAAGTTAAATGTATGATAATATTATCATAATAAGCCCAGGGGACAATATAAATTGGCAGAAAATACAAAAGAAAGCATACAAGATGAAATTTCAAGTAATATGAATTACACAGAAACCACTGCCAAAACAACAATTTCATTCAACTAGAGAGACTAATTCTAAGACAAACCATTTATACAATAGGCGCACATGCTAAACAGAAAATTTCTT
Organism: Alligator mississippiensis; assembly: GCF_030867095.1. Lineage (NCBI taxonomy): Eukaryota > Metazoa > Chordata > Crocodylia > Alligatoridae > Alligator > Alligator mississippiensis. The sequence continues at coordinate 240,229,010 of NC_081824.1, forward strand.
GTGGGTGGACAATCCACTGGGGCATCTCTGCAGCAAAATTCATAGTTTCATAGTTGGTAGGGTCGGAAGGGACCTGAGCAGATCATCAAGTCTGACCCCCTGCCATGGCAGGAAAGAGTACTGGGGCCAAATGACCCCGGCAAGGTGTTCATCCAGCCTCCTCCTAAAGACCCTCAGCGTAGGAGCCAGCACCACTTCTCATGGAAGTTGGTTCCAGATCCTAGCCACCCTGACTGTGAAGTAGCGCCTTCTGATGTCTAGTCTGAATCTACCATCTACCAGCTTGTGACCACTATTTCTTGTCACTCCTGGTAGTGCTCGGGGGAACAGGGACTCCCCCAATGCCTGCTGGTCCCCACTGACTGGTTTGTAAATGGCCACTAGATCCCCCCTCAGATTTCTCTTGTGGAGGCTGAACAGGTTCAGGTCCCTTAGCCTCTCTTTGTAGAGCCTGCCCTGCTGACCCCTGATCATGCGGGTGGCCCTCCTCTGGACCCTCTCCATGTTGTCCACATCCCTCCTGAAGTGCAGTGCCCAGAACTGGATGCAGTACTCCACTCCAACTGTGGCCTGACCAGCGTCACATAGAGGGGGAGGATCACCTCTTTGGACCTGCTCGAGATGCATCTGTGGATGCATGACAAGGTACCGTTGGCCTTCCTGAACATCTCCCCACATTGTCAGCCCATGTTCATTTTGGCATCAATAATGACTGCAAGGTCCTCTGCACTGACAAGAAGGGAGTTCCCCAGCCTGTAGGTATGCTGCTGGTTCTTCCTCCCCAGGTGCAGTACCTTGCACTTGTCAATGTTGAAACCCATCCTGTTCTCATTCGCCCACCTCTTTAACTTGTCTAGGTCCAATTGCAGCCTATTCCTCCTATTCTCATCTGCGAATTTGAACAGGGTGCTTTTTACCCCCTTGTACAAGTTGCTGATGAAGATGTTGAACACTGCAGGCCCGAGGACCGAGCCCTGCGGAACCCCACTGCCCACCTCCATCTGGGTCGAATAAGACCCGTCCACCACCACTCTCTGCATGCAGCCTTCCAGCCAGTTAGTGACCCATTTGACTGTATAGGTGTCGACACCACACACTCCTAATTTTTTAATGAGAATGGGGATTTAATGAGAAGCGTGAAAGACTAATGAGATATGGAACTAGATAAAGTGATTTACACAGGGTGCATCTACACAAGATGCTACGTCACTGTAACAATGAGCTATGGCAATGTAGCATCAGCAGGCATGAACCTTGATGCCAATGCTATGGCACAGTAGCAAGTACTAAATGATCATGCCGTAACAACCATGCAGTCTAGTGCACTTGTAGACGCATCTCTCCTGAAGAGTACCCATTGTTAATACTACCCATTCTTCCTAATAGAGGAAAAAATAATGAAAGCAATAAAGCAAATGGAAAAGAAACCACTATTACTGAGGATAGAGAGTTCATGAGCTAGATAAGCAGCATGGGAGATATTGAGAAGCTAAGCAAGCTGTGCATTTTCATGGACCTGAGTAATTTAAAAAAAAAAATCATGCAATTGTAGAAGTATTACTTGACTTGGCAAAATCAAAAATATTCTCAGCAGTTGATGCCAGACAGACATTGGCAAATATTACTGAATAAGGAAAGCAGTTACTTCCCCACATTTTGAACACTAACAAGTAGATGCAGATGGTTGAAAGTGGTGTTTAAAATCTGCAGCAGAAGAATATCAACACTGCCAGCAAGATGTACTAATAAGACTACAGAGCTCAGCATCAGAACTGATGATATTCTGATACATGGACAGGGGGACAGTATATCAAAAGGTGTAGAAGAGCCAAACTACAACCTCATCTGTCTGCTAGGAAAATACATGGAAATAACTAAAAACAAAGTAAAATTTTAACTGACTTCAGTACCTTCCCTGGGACATTCACTGATATTTAAGGGCATATGTAGAGGAAATAATATTTCCTGTTTATGTCAATGCAACTGTGCTTGTGTTTGCATGACCCAGGATTTCTCATCACTCTAACATCCATTTAGAGCCTTAAACTAACACTACTCAGAGATGTGCTAATTTTCAGCGCTCTCCAGTTACACTGCTCCAACTGTGGATTTGTTTGTCCAAACAGCCAGAGACTCCAAAGACTTCTAATTAATCCTCTTCACCATGAGGTGGTGCTGTGTTCCAGCCTTTAGCCAGTAGGTGCCGCTGCGTGTTCCCTTTTACCCTCCTCACCCCTCCGTCCTCTCTCACAGCATGCAGTTCAGGTCAGGATGGGTCCACTCAGACTAATTATTATTTTAAATAAGGGGAGGCCAATAATCCCTTAATTTTCTAACCCCTCTTAATTCTTCCACCCCCGTCCCCTATTGTGTATGTCCTCCCCCACTGCCTTTGTACCCTCTTGTCCTCCTGCCCCCACCATGCACCCTCCACCTGTACCCCTGCACGCCCCCCATTGTGTGCTGCCACTGCATCGGACATAGCTCCCAATGAGAGCTGCAGCATCACCATAGTGGTAAGATTTTTTGCAAGTAATTTGAAACTTTGAAGTGAGTGGTTACATGACTTCCTTCAATATTGCAAACCTTCTGAACTTCATCACATTCTATTTCAGAACCACAACAAAAAAAAGTCTAGGGTCAGGATGCTGCCGGCCAGACCCGAGGCCCAGGATATGAAGCGCCCCAGGGATATTTAAATAATATGTCCCACCGACTTGGGGTGGGGGGGAGGAAGGGGCAAAAGTCCAGTTTTTTAACTGTGTTCCAAACCCCCATCCTCTTCCTCTTCTTCCTTTTTCCCCCTCCTTGCAGAAAACTTTTATGGGCAGAACTAGCCAGGGGCAGCAACCAGCCCAGTAATGAATGAAGAGAGTGAAAAAGAGAGTGAAATATCTTCAGATTTGCAGGGTGGTTTTTTGTTTGTTTTTTACATTTTGTATATATTTTATATTGTTGAGCTGCAGCATTTTTAATAAAGTGTTTTATTTTTGCTCTATATATGTGTCATGTTTTCTTTGGGGTGGACGGGTGATTGGGTTGATTTTCAGAGACTGCGCCCACCCCAGCATGGGGATGCTGTGCTTTGAGGGCATTCTATGGAGCCATGGCATTACTGGAAAGATTTGCAGAGTTTCAAAGAGTTGCAAAGTGGACTGTTATTGGAGGGAGGTCTTGCTAAGTGCTAACCAGGGTGCAGCCAGCATTTCTTGTAAGAAAAAAGACTAAACAACCGCAACCACTCCCACGGCAAGCAGGCAATCTGCAAAACTTCTCCATGCATGGACCTCCCAGAGCCTTTAGCTTTTAGCAAGTCTTTAATGCCTCATAATGCATTACATATGCATGGTCACCAAGGGGGCTGGGGGGTTGGGGTTAATGCCTGTTGCCACAGCTCCAAAACAGCTTTTTTTTTCTAATTTTTTTCTTTGCAGGATGTACTGTTATGGGAGGTATGATGCAAAAATGATTTTCTTTTCAATTCTTTCTTTGCAATGCAATATTTTCTTTACAAAATCTGGATACAGCACATTTCGGAGCGGGGGTTGCAGACTGCTCCCCTCCCCTCCCCCCCCCCCCCAGTCGGCTGCAACCTGCTCCCCTTGCTGGAGTGAGCTCATCATATTTTGTTCAGGTTTGCGTTTTCCTCCCTTGCCATCTCTCTCCTCTCAACCTTCTCAAAGGGCAAACCTTCTTAAACTACTTTCTGTTATCCTTATTTATTTAAAATCTTCCTTCCTTCTGCAAGTCAGAGAAGAAATTCTAGAGACAGAAGCATCAAGGAGACAGAGTTGTGCATGGGTATCAGAAGACATGTATCCCAGTCCAAATTTGTTGGGACATAGCCAGTAATCAGGAGGAGGGTGAGAAGACTATGAAATGGGGCTTGCAGAACTTGTGCAAATCAAGCTGATGCTCGGGCAAAAGCCAGTAAAGAAAGCTCATTTTCCTTTGTGACCATCAATGGTTCAAAAATTACTAGGTTGCAATGTAGAGGTGTAAGGCAGAGGTGGGAGAGTGACACGAAGAGCCTACCACCCAAACCCCGGAGGTCTTGGCCAGCAACCAAGAAGAAAGCCTCCACAAGGCATAAGGCAGAGGTGGGCAAGTGGGGTGAAGAGCTTAGTACCTGGACTCCAGAGGTCTTGGCCAGCCACCAAGAAGAAATCCTCTGTAATTCTGAAAGGAAACTCAAGCTTCAGTTTCCATTGTGGAAGACCCCACCTAAGAGCCCTCTGCCACTGCAGTGGTCATTGCTGCAGCTGTGCTCAGGAGCTATAAATGAAATGCACCTGCAGAACTTGTCCAGCTCATGCTGATGCAGGAGGCAGGGAGGGTTTTCCCCAGCAAGAAGCTTTTCCCCAGTCATAACACATGTACCCCAGTCCAAATTTGCTGGGACATGACCAGTAACCAGGAGAAGGGCAAGAAGACTATGAAATGGGCCTGCAGAATTTGTGCACATCGAGCTGATGCTCAGGCCAAAGCCAGTGAAGAAGCCTCAGCTTCTGCCACTACATTGGTCATGGCTCAGGAGCACAGCTTCTTTTGTGGCCAGCAACAATTCCAAAGTCACAAGGGTGCAACAGAGAGGTGCAGAGGTGGGCAAGTGGGGTGAAGAGCCCACAGGCCTGAGCCTACTACCTGTGGTGGGAGAAACCTCCCTAAGGTCCGTTGTCTAGCTGTACTTTGATTGACAGACAACACGGGTAAAGAAAGACAGCTGTTTATTTGCTCGAGCAAAGACCATAAAGCCAGCAAAAGGCAAAATGGCCCCCCCTCAAGGGTGAGGCGATCTTTTATACTTCTTACAACAAAGCAAGACTATATGGTTAACAAAAAGCAATACTTGGGGCGGTGCTCTACAAATCTTTGTAACAGCATATTTCTATTAAGCTGAACTAGCACTTTTTAAAAGCTAAAAGTTAAGTAACAGTAACATTATGTTAGCAAAACCTTACACAGCAGAAGATACTTCTCAAGGACACAACCAGTAAGCTCAAACAATGGTTTCTCTGTCTTATCTTACTTCTAGCTGTAGCTGATTTTTTTTTTTTTTTTTTTTTAGCACACAGACACAGATTCACTTTTTAACTCAGAAAATGCTTGTTGCAGTTAAAATGATTACTTGACACAAGCAAAGGCCTAGCTATCATTCTGCCTTGTGGTCAGCTGCATTACTAGGCCACAGGTCATGCCTTGTATTCAGCTGTGAAGCTAATACTTCTTAAAAATCCAAATTATTGTAAACCTAACAGTATGCTTTCAGAAAACTATTCTATTTCAGGGCAATGACAAACCTGCGGACTACATACCCAGACCCCAGGAGTGAATTTGCCAGAGGTCTTGGCCAGCAACCAAGAAGAAAGCCTCTGCATTTGTGGCCAGCAACAATCCTCCAATTACAATTCCATAATAAGCTACGCACACAGGGCCAGCAACCAGGAGGAGGTCTAGAATAATATAAAATGGATCTGCAGAACTTGTGCAACTCTTATCATACTTGAGCTGATGCGCGGGCCAAAGCCTGCAAGAAAGTCTCCACTATTCAAGTAGTACATAGAAGAGAAGCCTGAGCAGTACTTGTGGCCAGCAACCAGGAGGAGGAAGTAATACAATTTCAGTAAGAGTAATATGTAAAGCAGAAGGGTACATCTCTCTTCTCCAAGGGAATAGGAGGACTTAGGAAGGAACTTGAACCAGGAAGTGGGCATTTCCCTCCTCCCCCCACGTTAGGGAAGAAGGCAGGGAGGGCACATAATCACCTGCCTTATACTCATTATCTGCTTTCTAATCATAAGGAATCAAACAGTAATTATAAGCCTATATGACATGTCTAAATAACTTACGTAAGTCTATATAACATAAGTCATATATATATATATATATATATATATATATATATATATATATGATGGAGGTCCAGTATGTGTGTGATGTGTGCAGAGTGATAAGACAGATCTATCTGCTTTAAAATGCTGTGATAAGGAATTGAACCATTACAATTATTATTAACCATTAATGAATCATCAATATTACTAATACTACAAAGTCTTATTAATATATTAATATTGGAATTAATAGTATTATTGACTCCTAGTATTAGTATTACCTGTTATATTATAAAGTCTATATCAGTCAGGATGAAAGTCAACTATAATTATAATGCATAATAATTCAGTTGTTGAGAGAATCCTGAAGGAAGGTTGTCATCCTCTTCATCTTCTCTTTCTTCCTTTTTCTTTCTGCCTCTTGTCAGACCAACAGGGATCAATCAGCCTGTGGCTAGCAGTGGAAGGGAATCTAAAAGCCATAGGGAGGAAGGCTAGAAAGAGCATTGGAATTTATATTGGTGCCTCTTGTGCATCTCGTGTACCTTCCTTCACACCCATAAAATTCCACCAGTGCCATTTTCAATAAATTTGAACTAAACAATACATCCCCCCCCAACCAGAGATGACCCTATTAGGGTTCAGGGCAGTGGCATACCAACGGTGACAGGTGGCACAACGGCCCCAGCATGGGCATGAAGGGGGCGCCATTGGCAGGTGTGAAAGGGGCACCACCACTCCATGCTGCTCGACCCCCCTACCCTTCCTGCCACCAAAAGTGGTGGCTTGTCCACAGTGCATGGGACAGAGGGTGGTGTCACCACGTGCTCCCTCCCATGCAGAGCTGATCCTGCATTCCGCCACAGCAGTGGGGTAGGGGATTTGGCGTGCATCCAGATGTCAGGCCGGTGGTGGTGCTAAGGAGTCACCCTGTCCACTCCACTTCCGGTTTTGCTGAGCCCCCACAGCCCGGGGCAAAGCAGCCCGTGCTGCTGAGGCCCAATGGCCTGGGGCATAGCAACCTGTGTGGGGCCCACCTCCCTGTCCCTCAGGGCCCATGGGAGGGGCAGCAATGTGGTGGGAGGGGCAGTGATGCCCCAGACATGGCGGGAGAGGCGGCAGCCCGAACAGGCAAAGATGCCAGTTCAGGCCTCTCAGTTAACTGGCATATTTTGTTATCCAGCAGCTCCCATTCCCCATGGGTGCTGAATAACAAAGCTTTTGCTGTAATTTTATTATAGAAGCACAGCTTGTTTTCCTTAAAGTGGCAAAAGTTTTGAGTAGCCTACATTACCAGGAGAGAGTAGGCAAAACATTTTGTTTGCAAGCTTGATTACATAAGAATACCAGTGGCTGCTAAGCTCAAGATGAAATAATGTGCAAAAGCTCCAATGACCTGGGGTGCCGGAGTGAGGTGTTGAAACAGCACCTACACCAAGCTTCAGACCACACAACACCCTACAGTCCCTGCCCCCCCACTTGTTGCAGACGGACGAGACACCACTACTAATGGAGAGGGGCAAAATGGAGAATGAGGATGAAATACAAGACAATGGAAAACAATGCAATGAAGAGTCCTCCAACGTGGAGAATATGGAGGACATGGGCGAGCAGGAGGAGGAGGAGGAGGAGGTGGTAGTGGCAGTACTGCTTCTGCAAATGCTGTTTACCTGGGCATTACTGCTGCAATGCTTGAGGAGGATAAGAACTGTGCTACAGTGTTCACTGGCAATTTGTGTTTCTAGTTTAACAGCATTAATGACAAAAAAAAGAAGATACAGGTACTGAGAGAACTTAGACTATACAGAGTGGAATGCAAAGAAGTGGAATTTGAACAGGCTCTGTGCCAGCTCAAGAAGGAGCAAGAAAATATCACGGACTTTATAGTGGCAGCCTGTGTGCTGCACAATATTTATGAGAGCTGAGGAGAGGTTTTCAAGGAGTCATGGGAAGAAGTGTGACAGGCAGCGGCCAGACAGAGACATGTCCAGGCAGCAGCAGCACAGGGACTGAGAAGATATCCGCAAGGAGAGACTGGTTGTGTGTGATTGTCTAGAAAGATATATTGCTGACAACACCTAGAAGTGCTTTGTTCTTTCTCTTGGTTATGTTAAAATATATTCATTTACACTTTAAAGCTGTGTCTGCCTACAGAGTCATGCTGTGTTGTGGATGGGGCAGAAGGGAGGACAGTCAGGGGAAGGGGGAGGAAATCTGGACTGGGCTAGGGGTTTGTTGCTTCCACACTGTGAGTGGTTTGGGGAAGGGGGACATTATGCACACTTCACCCATATCTGAATGAGCCCTCCCACCCCTCACATGGGTGAGAAGGATAACTATTAGAGCTCTTGGTGGACTAGGCGGGTTGGGGACCAAGCGGAACAGCAACCCACATTTTTAAAAACACTTATAAAACAATTCACACATCTCCAAAAGCCATACGTAGCACTACACAAACAAATTGATGGTGTTCCTGGGCAGGGAACGGGAGGGTTCCAATGGGAGCCCCCCTTGGAAACTGTATGAAGAACAATGAACTCAGAAATGCTGGGAAATGTAGTTCAAAACCACCCCCCCCACCCAAAAAAAGCCAGAAGAGCTTGCCACCACCACCAACATTGACAGCAATTTCCAATCAACCAGGTGGCAATACCCACATGCTACTCTAAACCCTGAATATTTTATGATATCATAGCAGTTATCATAGCAGCTATAGTACATAAGAGAAAAACCACATATATTTGAAACATGGTGGGATGGGAAGGGAAAAGAATGGGAGGGGAGGATTCAAGCAACTTTTCTTTGGGATTGGGATGGGGTCTTTGGAATCACATACTGATGGAGAGAGACCAAAACAACCAAGCATAGGTGGGAGCGAGTGACCAGGATTTTGGGGTGACCTTGGCCATACCCAAGGGAGATTCCCAGTGAGAGTCCAGGGGTGGGGACTGGGGAGGCAGGTGGTTTATATGTGCCTCCTGCTGTAACACATTAGGAAACAAATTACAGGGGGTAAGTGGTAGGGCTGTGCGTAGCTTTGGGTGCTGATCCAACTTGGAGAAGGTTTGACCTGATTCGGCAGCTGAATCTCTGAATCTGAATCAAATCAGGAGGAGACCAATAAAAAAGTTCTGAATTGATCTGAAGCTCTCTGAATTGATTCAGAAAACATTTGGAGAGCTTTGAAGATTCAGGCTCTCTCTGCTCGCGGCTGAAGGGAGTTGGACCCGAACTCCATGCTGGTAAGTAGGGGGTGGGGGAATGGGGGCTGGAGGATAGGGGAGGGGATTATGAGGGGACCCCTGCCAGGCCCCATCCCCTGCCTCCTCTCCCAACCTCCATGATCACCCCACAACCCCCGCCCACTCTCCCAGCCCCTCCATCACCACCATGGCTGCCCCACCTGGCTCCAGCTCCCAGTTCTTAAAATAAAAAAAAAAAAAGGGGGGGGGGGATAAAAGCCCCCACTCACTGGTTGCTTCAGCAGCCTCAGGGACTTTGGGGACTCATGGCATAGCCCCCCCATGCAGCGTGGGGCAGCAGGAATCTCCACCCCCACTTGGCAGGAGCTGGTGAATAGGGTTTTGGGGTTTTTTTAAAGAGCTGGGAGTTGGGGACAGGTGGGGCAGCCATTGATGGGGCTGGGAGAGCAGGCAGGGCCTGGGGCCTGTCTGATTCAGAGATTCAGCAGTGGCCAAATCTCCAAATCAGATTCAGCTGAATCAATTTAAGACAGTGATTCGAAGCACTGAATCGAATCACTGTCCCCCAAATCAGCTGAATCTGAAGCAAATACTAGCCACTTTACACAGTTCTAGTAAATTGGTATTTGACTCCCCCTACTGAAATCTGTGGGGAATGACACATGAGGCTTAACTCAAAAGCACTATTCGTGCAAGCATGAACTCTGTGTCATGCAAACAAAAATGCACTGCACCAAAAAAAAGCCACGTTAACATTTTCAGGTGCTCTACCCCTAGCTCATGTCTAACCCTAACCCCTAGCCCATGTCATCTATACATGCCCTAAAGGGCTAAGACTAACCTTCTCTCCATCCCACACATACACCAAGCAAATGCAATACAGTGGATGTTCACACTTTGCGATAATCTGTCACTCAAGAGGCTCTGACAATTTGTAAACTATCTAGCAAATAGTCTTTCTACCCTCTTAAGGGTGTAAAAAACATTGTAGTGACTACCAAACAAAGAAACAGCATGGACATGGAACCTCAGCACAGTTCATCTGATGACCAACTGTCCTGAAAGACTCAAGTGAATGAAACAATAACATAACCAGGAGATACCCATACACCAGGAGCAGGGATATCACACTTGCCAAAGGAACTTTCTCAAGGCCACAGTGGAGCCATTATGAAAAAGAAGCATGTCTCCAGAAAGTCACAGATACCATGCAGAGGTCAACTATGACCATGAGTGTTAGAGACCTGATGAACAGTTGTGAAATACATGGGGAAATGCAGGCCCGTGGCAGAGCACACATTTTGCCTGCCACTTTAAGAGGTTAGGCAGGATGTGGAGCAGTTGGAAGGTGCTGTCAGACTCAATTAAGCAATCATATGACTGCAGGGGGACCACCGGATTGGATGAGGGCTGGGCAGCCAAGGTATAAGCCCAGGCCATAGGAGCAGAGTTAGCAGTTACATCTAGGGAGTCAGTGGAGTAACATCACCAGCCTGAGGAGAGCAGCTCCCAGAACATCTGGAGGTTATTTTAGGAACTATGTGGATGGAAAAGGTCCTGGGGATCCTGGGTAAGACCTGAAACTACATCCTGCTGGGGTTGGATGGTGTGGTGGAGCTGCCAGTGGTGGGGCAATCTCCAGAAAATTCTACATCTGTGCCTCTCCACTGAAACATGAGAATGGGGTCCTGTAAAGTATCAGCCCCTGTTGCCTTGTGGGTACTCCATGGAGGGGAAAGGCTAGGGGTACCCACAAGGCAGCAGAGCTTGATGCTGCCCAACAGAAAAGCACAGGGCCCAGGTCCCCTGAGTGGGGCCTGAGATGGGGTCCAGGTTCATGTAGTGGGACCTGAGACAGGAGCCAATGAGTGGGGCCTGAGGCTCAAGGGGTGTAAGTCCCAGGAGCCCAGTGAGGGATGGAGTAGCGATCCCAATGAGGGGTGGAGTAGTGGCCTAGAGAAGGGGCCAGGAAGCCAAGGCCCACAAAGTGGGGCCTGAGGCCAAATCATAGAAAGCTAGGTTGGAAAGAGACCCAAGGAGGTCATCTAGTCCAACCCCAACTATTTCATCCCAGCTAAAGCTTTGTTTATCCAGGTCTTAAAAACCTAGAGTTTCCACCACTCCTCTGGGTAACCTGTTCCAGTGTTAGTGAGAAAATCCTTCCTAATAGCTAACCTAAACTTCCCTTGCTGCAACTTGAGACCATTGTTCTTTCTTTTGTCCTCTGCTACCACTGAGAACAGTCTAGCTTCATCCTCTTTCCAACCCCCCCTTCAGGTAGTTGAAGGCTTCTATTAAATCCCCTCTCAGTCTCCTCTTCTATAGGCTAAATAAGCCCAGTTCCCTCAGTCTTTCCTCATAAGTCATGTCCCCCTCACCATTTTTGTTGCCCTCCACTGGACTCTCTCTAATTTGTCCACATCCTTTCTGTAGTGGGGGACCCAAAACTGAACACAATACTCCACATGTGGCCTCACCAGTGCTGAAAAGAGGGGAAGGATCAGTTCCCTTGACTGGCTGGCAACACTCCTACCAATGCAGCCCAGTATGCCTTTAGGCTTTGACAGGTCGTCACTCTGGGCCGCCCTCAATGTGGCCTATGCACCTGTCTCTGGGGCAACTGCCTGCCTTGTCTTTCCTGCCATGCCTTTGATCTTAATTGTTAATTAATTAATTAGTGGGAGGCTGCCCTTGTCCTGCCCCGCTACTAGGAGGCGCTGTCTGCGGCTCTGTTTCCTCCCCTACACCACAGTCCATGCCTCGCCGATGTAATCACAGTTGTCTTAATTCTATTTTCTCACTATATGGCCCCTTACCTTTCTCCCTGGGCCTTCTTTCTTTTGCTGCTGCCTCCTGGGGCTTTCTAGTGCCCAACTTGGGCCTCTCAATGTTGCCCCCTTTCTGGGGCTCTCCACGCCCACACTTGGGCCTCTCAATAAGTTGGCCCCCTTCTGGGACTCGCTGTGCCCAACTTGGGCCTCTCACTAAGATGGCCCCCTTCTGGGACTCGCTGTGCCCAACTTGGGCCTCTCACTAAGATGGCCCCCTTCTGGGACTCGCTGTGCCCAACTTGGGCCTCTCACTAAGATGGCCCCCTTCTGGGACTCGCTGTGCCCAACTTGGGCCTCTCACTAAGATGGCCCCCTTCTGGGACTCGCTGTGCCCAACTTGGGCCTCTCACTAAGATGGCCCCCTTCTGGGACTCGCTGTGCCCAACTTGGGCCTCTCACTAAGATGGCCCCCTTCTGGGACTCGCTGTGCCCAACTTGGGCCTCTCACTAAGATGGCCCCCTTCTGGGACTCGCTGTGCCCAACTTGGGCCTCTCACTAAGATGGCCCCCTTCTCTGGGGCTCGCCGTGCCCTACTTGGGCTTCGCCATTGTGCAACCCCCCCTCTCTGGGGCTCGCCGTGCCCTACTTGGGCCTCTCAACTATGCGCTCCCCCTCTCTGGGGGTTGGGGTCTATGCACCCCGTATGCTACACCCACCTGGGCACCGGGGTCCTCCCACTCCGCTGTGGGTTCCCCCTGAGGCCTCCTCCAACCCCTTATAGCCTCACCCAAACCACCGGTCTTAACAAACAGCAAACACAAACTTGAGCCTCCTGGCTATAACTCAAACATAAGCCGCCTGGCTAAAACAACATTGCTCAAGCCTCTGAGCTGCTATAAGCTGTCGCTGCAGTCAGGCTTTTCCTCACCTCTCCCAGAGCTCCTGCCTCTCTGGCTGCTGGCAGAGAACTGCCTCAGGCCTCTGCTTCTGGGCTTTATAAGGGCCAGGCCCTGCCCCTTCCAGCCAGCTGACTCTCATTAGTTGCCCCAGCAACCCACAGCTGTGCTCCCTAATCACTGCTAGGGCTCCTTCCCTAGCAGTTTTTTCCTCTTCAGGCACAGAGCGCCTCAGTGCTCTGTGACAGGCTTCTTTGCAACAAGGGCAAACGGTTGGTTCACATTGTCCATTGTAACCCCCAGGTCCTTTCCTGCAGAGCTGCTGGCCAGACAGTCATCCCCCAGCCTTTACTGATTGATGGGATTATTCCACCCTAAGTGCAGGACTTTGCGCTTGTCCTCAGTGATCCTCATGAGATTTCCTTTGGCCCAATTCTCCAATTTACCTAGGTCACTCTGAACCCTAGCCCTGCCCTCCAGTATATCTACTACTCCCCCCAGCTTGGTGTCATCTGCAAACTTGCTGAGGATGCACTCTATGACATCTTCCAAGTTGTCGATGAAGACATTGAACAAAACTGGCTCCAGGACTGACCCATGGGGCACTCCACTTGATACCAGCTGCCAACTAGACATTGATCCATTGATTACTACCATCTTAGCCCAATGCTCTAGCCAGTTTTCTGTCCATGTTACAGTCCATTCATCCAGCCCATACTTCTTTAGCTTGCCTGGGAGAATGCTGTGAGAGACTATCAAAAGCCTTGCTAAAATCAAGCCTTGCTAAAATCAAGATATACCACATCCACGGGTCTTCCACCTCCACAGAGCCAGCCACCTCATCATAGAAGGCAATCATTTTGGTAAGACACAGCTTGCTCTTGGTGAATCCATGCTGACTGTTCCTTATTACTGTTTTTTCCACCAAGTGCTTAGAAATGGATTCCTTGAGGATGTACTCCATGATTTTTCTAGGGACTGAAATAAAGCTGACTGGTCTGTGGTTCTCCAGATCCTCATTTTTGCTTTTCCTAAATATGGGCACTATATTTGCCGTTTTCCAATCAAACAGGACCTGTCCTGTTTACCATGAGTTTTCAAAGATGATGGCCAGTGGCTCTGCAATCTCATCAGCCAATTCCCTCAGCACCCTCAGGTGCATCCTGCCCAGCCCCATGGACTTGTATATGTTTAGCTTTTCTAAATAATCCCTAACCTGTTCTTTCACCACTGTTGGCTGCTCACTTCCTCCCCATACTGTGCTGCCAAGTGCAATAGTTTGGGAGCTGTCCACATGCCTGTGAACACTGAGGCAAAGAAGGCATTGAGCACTAGGCCTGAGTGAAGTGGTAATATTAACTTCGGATTTGGCTGATTCAGGGGACAGTGACTTGATTCGGTGATCTGAATCACTTTCCCGAATTGATTCAGCTGAATCTCTGAATTGGCCCCATCCCTCACCCACTCGCAATGGCTGCCCTGCCCACTTTCCCAGCTCCTGGCTCTTTAAAAAAAAAAAAAAGCCCCCAGTCACCAGGTGCTGCCAAGTAGGGGGTGATCCCTGCTGCCCCCCACTGCTCCGTGCTGTGTTAGGGGCTCTGCTATGAGCCCCCAGAAGCCCTGAGGTCACTGTCTGGCCCCTAATACTGGGGTCTTCCACCCTGTGGGCTCAGGTGGCTACCTCCATACCTGGCCCCCTACACTGAGCTCAGGAAGCCTGATGCTGTGCTTGCCTGGGTCCACTCTCTTCTGGTATTGTAACCCACCCATAGGCAGGGGCTGGGGTATTCAGGTGCCCCTCCTCACCTTTCACTGGGGAGATAACTGGCCTGGAATTTCTTGGGGACTCCCCTGCCACAGGGAGTCCCACCAGGCCACTCTTCCCTGGCACGGTGCAATTTTAGGTCATACCCAGGACCAGGAGCCTCCAAACCACCCCCATAGCTCTTGCCCTTACCTCCAAGATGTTCCAGGAGCAGCTCAGCCTGATGTTGCCTCCTTGCCTGCTCAGTTCAGACTGCTGCTTCTCTCTCTGAGGGTCTGGGTTAAAATGGAGGCTGCTCCACCACCTCCCCTCAGCCAATCCCAGGGTCTTCCTAGGGTCATGTGCTAGCCTTGAGGAGGCTAGCACCCACCTGCTGGCTGCTTCCCTGCCAACTTGAAACTTTAAAGTGGCAGGCACTGCAGGTGCCCTGCCACACTAGGCCAATGGTTCTGAACCTTTGACTCAAGGCATCCGTCAGAAAATGCAGCTCATAGTTTCCATTCATTTTTAATGCAGAAAAATAATAGAGCAATTCTTCTGTTGCAAAGAACTCAGAAAGACCACAACAGGTCAGAACACTTTTAACACTAGGAATTGCTTTGAAATCTTTGGTCATGCCAAGATGTGCATGGGCATTGGTTCCCAGGAGACAACTAACAGTTGAGCACCTTATGCTGCTGCTAGTTGTTCCCAGGGAATGCCAGTTTCACACACACTCTGGTGAATGGCAAGTAACCCTGGGTGGGGTAGGGAAGGCTGGAGCAAGCACTGAAATGGCCCTAGAAGCCTTACCTGGGGTTCTGGGGGACTCCTGGAGCTGTAGCAGTGATGATCCTGCTATGTAGAGCCTGTCCGGCAAAGGAGCATGATTCCAACTGGCCAGGCTCTGGTTTTGGGCAGCACACATTGCCACCACATGAGCCACTCCACTCTTTGTTTTTAACAGGTTCTCCTTGCAGTGTGGAAGACAATGGAACATGCAGTGTGTGGTGTCACAGATGTGTCTGCAGTGCCACATACCACACAGTCACACTCATCTGGATATGGTCTTTGAGTTTATCTTGTGAATCATGTTTACACACTGAACAGAGTTAATGTTGTATGGCACCCTGGTCCACTCTTGAAAGGATATCAATGGAATCCCAGGGTCCAACAGCACCCTGGTTGAGATTCACTGGTGTAGGCTCTGTCTCCATCACGCAGAACAGAGATGGTGTTATATGTGTCAAAAATAGACAAAGCTATTGAGATGCAATGAGAGAATGAGGAATGGGCAGGATTACATTGGTGTGACAGGACAGTGGCAATGCCCTGCCACAATTGGTCAGAAGACAGAGGAACGGCGGGAATGAGTGTGTCTTAACTGCATTGGGGAAGGAGTCAATAAAGCAAGTAATGAGCAAAAACTCAGTTTTATTCATTCTCTCTTGAGCCAGAGGGAAGAGAGGGCTGATGGAGAGCTGACCTAATAGGCTCTGGTAGCTGATCCAGAAGTAGAAAATCCCAGGGGCCAGGCAAATTGATTCCCTGGAGAGGGGAGATAGGCAGGAGCCTATCTCTTGTGCAGCTGCAAGAAGGTGCAGCAATTACCTGACCCCAGCTGGGGGTCAATGGGTCTTGCAGAGAAGAATCGGAAAACTGAAACTTACCTGAGGTGAGATCTGGCATGAAAGCATCACATGGGAGGCTGTCGCGGGGCACTAAGGTGCCTGCTCCTCTAAGACCAGAAACTGCCTGGGGAGAGAGCCCAAAGAGCCAGACAGAAGCCCACAGGTGCAGGTTACCGTGGCAACGGGCTAACGAGCAAATTAGCCTGCATCTGCACCTGGTCAGCTGACCAGAAGAGGCAGGGCCCTGGGCCCATATAAACCCCAGGACTGGGACTAGACAGTCAGTTTTCTACCAGCAGCCAAGGGGGAAGGAGCTCTCCTAGACGAAGCTCAGGGAAGAGGCCTGACTGCCCGTTCAGCTTCTGGTAAGATTAAGGGCCTTCAGGAGCTCACCAGATACCCTGGGGCATGGTAAATGGGTGGTTTGGATCCATGCATCTAGCCCATAGGGCTAAGGGTGTCCCAAAACATCCATTTCGGAGCAGGACCCAAAAGGCATCTGAGAACCCACAGGGATCAGTGGGGTCCATCAGGACTGTATCCAAACAAATTTGAGGGCAGCCTCCCTATTTATTATAGTTACACCAAGACTTGGCAGGAGAGAAAGAGGGTGCCCATTGGGCAGGGTTGTCATGGTCAGGGAGCTGTACAGGTATCAAGGCCATCCCCAGGGACCCCATCCTGTGACAGAGACCAGCAAGGAATCTGTCCAGTGAATGAGGCCCAATATTTACTTTTCCCTTCTGTAGTCTCTTTAACATCAAAGGTGTGGCAGGCGAGTACCAAAGAGGATTAGTATGTCCTGGGCACATTGGCTGCAACATATCTTTCTATGAGAGTCTCAGACTTCTACAAATGGATAGAAAAGCAGAAAACAAGTGTAGTTACTTACTACTGACCATGAGGGCTGCATTGACTATAAGGAGTCTGGAAATTCTCTAATGCTTTGTTTAGTGAGGAAGTTCCCTTTAACTGGTGTTGTCCAAAGTAGATCTGCACAGCAACAGCTTAAGGAAACTGATCTGCACTGAGCCTCCCAAAGGGCATGTCTACACATATATTTGCTGTGGGGTGGATTTACTTTAGAGTAAATAACTCTAGAGTAAACTCATCCTGAGCAGGCATGTGGAGGGACGAGGGATGAGATTTGCTGCTTATGGCAGCAGTCTGCTTCCACCCTGTCCAGACCTGCACTAATGCAGCTGGATTTTAAACCAGCTTGCTTTTAAACATGGCTGCTGGCCACAGGCAGGTGCAGCTGGGATCTCTGAAATAGTTTGAATCTATGAAATCCCTGTCGCCACCAGGGAGAACTGGAGGTTCCAGCTGCAGCTGCCTGTAGCCATCATTCATATTTAAAAGCCAGCCCCACATGCTGCTCCTGGGCCACCTGCTTTCCTGGTCTGGAGCAGGGTGCAGGGCATGGGGGCAGCACATGGCACCTCTATTGCCACAGCCTCTGCCTGCCATGCCAGGGCTGCTCCAACCCCTGACCCTATGAGTGACATCCAGTACTCTGGGTTCCTGCTCACTATGCTGCTTGCTCTGCTGGCTCACCACAGGGACTGCCATTTGGCTCAGGGCAGCGTTGGCCCTGGCAGCTGCACCATGCAGCACAGCTGCCTGGCCTGGCTCACCACACTTTCTCAGTTCCCCTGCCACCTTGCTGCTGCCACCTGAGCCCCACGCTGCCACATGGACCTCAGCAGGAACACTAAACATGCACTTCTGGTCACCACCATGGGGGCCATCCATGAGACCCTGGGCCTCCATCCCCGCTGCTTCTGGGCCCACCAGACCAGCCAAAACTGGTAGCTTCATGTCATCCAAACCACCTGGGACAATGAGCAATGGCTCAAGTCATTCTGGATGACCCAGGCCACCTTCCAGGAGCTCCTTGAGCAGCTCCACCAATACATGGAGTGGTAGGATACCACCATGTGTTGGCCCCTCCCTGTGGACACCCATCTGGCCATGGCCCTGCTCAAGCTGGCCATGCCTGCCAGTCTCCGTTACATCAGCCACATCTTCAGCATAGGCAAGGCCACTGCTGGGGAGGCCATCCTGGAAGTGTGTGGTACCCTCCAAGATGTGCTGGGGCACACCTTGCTCCATGTGCAAGACACCCTGACAGTGGTGGTGGGGTACATGCCCTGGGCTTCCCCCAGTGCATCAGGGCCCTGAACAGGACACACAACCCCATCACCTAACTGCCCTCTCGCAACTACCCCTACTACAGCCAGCAGGGCTTTCACTGCATCATGCTGCAGGCTGTTATCAACCACCATACTGCCTTCATGAATGTGAGCACCAGCTTGGCAGGCAGTGCTCATGACCCCTGTGTGTTCCACAACTCTATCCTGCCAGGTCTGGTGAAAAGTGGACACTTCGTGCCAGGGGTGCCAGACCTCCAGTTGGGTGTAGTAGTGCCCCCCTCATCAGGGACCCCACCTTCCCACTCCTCCCATGGTTCATGATACCGTACACCAGCCAGCTGACACCCTGGTGCCTGGGCCAGACACATGCCTTGGTGGAGTGTACCTTCAGCCACCTGAAGGGACACCGTTGTGCCACTGGTGTGCCTCAAGGACACTGGTGTGTCTCACTGCCTGCCTCAAAGTTGCTGAGGCCAGCACCCCCAGGTCATTGTCACAGCCTGCATGCTACATAACATCTGTGAGGCCTAGGAGGGAGTTCTTCCATGAGGCCTGGGCAGAAGAGGTACAGTCAGCACAGGATGCCAGGCACTGAAAGTGCCAGCTGTAGTGGCAACAGCAGTGGCAGCCCCCACAAATGTTGAAATCCTGGGTGAGGTGTTCTCGCACCAGCAGGATCCAGGGTACCAGGTGTGAGAGGCACTGGCCATCCTCCTGCACTTCCCACTTTTAGCCTGACTGGACAGCAGCCCATGGACCCCCACCCCACCGCACACCCTGAGCATCATGTTCACTGTGGACTGTTCTCCAAAAAGTAGTTTATTCCCCTCCAAAAATACAAACCCCACTCCCTAACAACAGAACCCATTCCATCTCCCTCCCCAACAACAAACCCCATCCCTTCCTCCCCACTCCCTACAGAGCCCCTCCACCACCCACCCCACCCACTACCAATAAAACATCCTCTTTCCTGTGCAGACTATTTACAGCAAGTGCTCTGTGTGCACCCTCCTAGGCTGGCTTCTGGCCAGTCTCCCATGGGTGTGCATGCCACGGCAAAGCCAGCAGGCAGGGGGCTCACCTAGGGGTGACAGCAGATGCTGCTCTGCTGAAGCACAAATACTCCTATAGCCAGTAGGCCAGGCCAGCAGGGTCTGCATATGGTCCTGGCCCTGCTGCAGGCATCTCCTACTCTGCAGCTCCATGGAGTGGGGGTGAGCAGTGGAGCTGGACCCAGCTGGGGGAGCTGGGTGGGGAGGGATCCAAGGCAGGGGCCAGGGCAGGGGTTCCTGGCTGGTGGAGGTGCCACTGCACTTCAGCCTAGGTCCATGGAAAGGGTGAGCTGCTTCTGGGCAGTGGGTGACTGCCAGAGGGAAGGTGGGGCTGTGGCCGGGAACAGAGCAGAGGGTGGCATGAAGGCAACTGCCAGAGCCAAGGCAGCATCCAGAACCCCGTAGTCCTCCTCCATCACCTACTGCCTTGGGCACCAGGACAGCCTGCTGCTCCAGGGACTCCACATGCCTCTCCTCCAGGGCCAAAAGTCTGACCCTGAACTCCTGGTGCTCCCAGTTCCTTCACTGACCCCTCTCCTCACAGCAGTCCCTGGCCTCCTCACAGACAAAGTTCTCTACATGCCAGGCCTGTGAGTCTGCCAGGGGCTCTTTGGTCACCGTAACCAGCTGGTTCAGCTGTTGGTTCTGGCCCTGAGTCTGGTGCTGCTGGAGCCAGTGAATCCGTAGTACCTCAGCCAAGGCTGGTGGTGACCATGATGATGCATCCTGGCTGGCAACTGGTGCCTCTCCTCTGCCCGCATCTGAAGGTCCTGCAGAGCCAAGAGGAAGAGCCTGTTTGTGAGAACTTTCAACATTTCTGAGATAAGATGCTCTGTATCAGGGGCAGTTCATTGCCCAGCCTCAGATCAGGGGTCATGCATGCAGACATGCCCATGGACCATGGTAAGATGCCCAGGCAGACCCTGGTCCAAGAAGTCAACAGCCGAGTCTCCATTTCTACTCAATCTTCAGGGAGACAGCCTGCCTCCCACACCCATTTCAAGGTCAGAACAGGCCAGACTCCTAGCAGCACCTGCTAGCACAGCTCTAGAGACATCCCCCCCCCCCCCCACACACACACACTTCTTCTCCTTTAGGCCAGCCTGTCTCCTGCACTGCTGCTGAGTCCATGGAACCTAGGTGTGGCAGGCAAGCAGCTTCCAGCTGACTTAGACATGGAGCTGCTGGCATCTCCTCCTTCCCTCCAGGGGGCCTCTTTGGGCAGGCACCTTGGGGTGAGTCCCGCTGCCCACACTGGCTCTGTGCCTGGACCATGACTCTACTGAGTGTCTTGGGCATGGTGCAAGGAGATGTTTGCGTGGACTGAGAGGTGCCCAACACACCATGCCTTGCTGCTACTGATCACCATGGTGGCCCAGGCACATGTATGAACCTGGCATTGTACCCGAAGCTTCAGTGATGTAGAGGACAAATGCACCCTGCCCCACAACCTTCATCACCACCTGGAGGGCTACCTGTGGCTTTGCTACACATCCCTACAACTGCTACTGAGGAAGACATCACCACTGGCATCAGCACATTCTTCAGTGTGTGAGAGGCCCATGCCTGCCTAGCTTCGGGGGCACAGGCTACTCAATAACTTTTTCAATAGTCTCCCACCTCCCTGCATGCAGTAGAGTTGGGGCCCCAGAGGCCAGGGGGAGCATGAGTTGGCCAGGCAAGTAAGGGGAGCAGGGACAGGGGTAGGGAGGCCCCAGTTCAAGGCTTATCAGGTGGGCATAGCAAGCATGCCTGGTGGCCCAAATTGATCCCCAGAGGCAGTGAGGACGTGTGGCTCCTGATGGTGTCCTGGCATTCAGGGACACACTGTCTGGCTGCCTGGGTAGGGGCACCCTCAGGGGAGGAGGTGGAGCTACTGGTGGCCAGTGATGTTGTGGCTGAAGGTCCTGGGCAGAGCTCAGCATGGCAAGCTGGAGGGGCAGGCAGTGTCCTAGGTTCCCAGAGCTGCTGGAGGAGGCCAGGGGCTCCTGGCAGACTGAGGGGCCCTCCCCTAGTGATGCATCACAAGGGGTACCAGGCTGTAGTGAAGGCTTGGGGAGGCTGCCTGTGCTTAAACAGGCAGCATAGCTCAGGACAGGGTCCTGGGGTGCAAGGATGCCATCCAGCTGCCTTATAAAGGACATGGACTGGTGGTCAGTCCCCAACCAGCTGTTGTGATCAGCAATGGTGACCCACTGTGCCCTCAAGGCCTTGACCTTTATGCAGAACTGGCTCGCTTACCAGTTGTGCCCATACTCCCACATATGGCCTGACAGGCTCTCTGTGTGTTGGAGTGCCTGCTCTGTGCAAATTGAGTGAGGACCTCAGCCTCTCCCCACAGCATGATGAAGTCCACGAGCTCCTCTTAGGACTACCTGGGGCCCAGGGCAATGATGTGTGGCATCAGGGAAGACACTGGCATGGCTCCCTGGAGCAGGCAAAGAGCCCTGGGGCTGGGTGGCAGGTGGCCCCTGGTGGTCTGGGTTAGTGTCTACAGGTGTATGTAGACAAAATGGGAGCCCTAAATTGAAGCGGTGGGTTTAAAAAACACTGATTCAATTTAGGGCTGATGTCAATGCACACACCCCGCTGACTTACCTGCCTCTCCAGCAAGGAGGGGAGGGCGAGCTGCCAGTGGGCAGAGCAGTCCCTGGGCTGTGTGGGGGTGGGGGCTGCTGCTTCCCTCCATGGCAGCTGCTCTCCCCCAGGTGGCATCCACCTGCAGGCACCCGGCTCATGCGGTTCCAGGGGGCACTGCAAATGCAGAGGAAAGCATCAGGGCCCCATACAGCTCAGTAAGGCAGGCAGGCTCCAGGGGTGGCAAGATCAGGCTTGCTGCTTTTCTTGGGTGGAGCTGCTTTCCTGGGCTTCTGTCAGGCTGCCTGCAGAGCTGTGGAGCTGCACAGAGCCCAGTACTTCATGCCACACCTGTAGGGGCAGCAAACTAAAACTCTTTTGAGGAGTTTTCGTTTGCTGTGCCTCAAATCATTTAAGATGCATTATGCCACCAAATTTCCTACAGCAGCTGGAATTAATGCACAATGTGCCTCCAAGCCATGCAAGCACCAACACCAGTAAAGAGGTGCAAAAGCATTTATCCTGCTTTAAAGTGTCATGCACACACCCCTCTCATTTCATCTACACATGGCCTAACTAATCACCAGTAAATTTTCTACTTGTATTTACAGGTAGCAAATTTACTCATGATTAGAGCAATTTACTGCTCAGTAAGTGTGTGCACATGTAGACAGTGATGTTTAATGTGCAGTAATTTAGACTAATCTTGAGTAAAGCATCTCATGTAGACACACCCATTGTGATTAATGCAAGTAGAGCTGTACAGGTGTAGACAAACAGTCAGACAATTTCTGAAAACCCCAGTTTCTGAAAACCCCCATTTTAAATACACCGTCTTGAGAGCACCTTGATCTGGGTCCAAAGGAAGGAGACCAAGCCTCCCTATAACACAGGGCTACAAGGGGGTTGGGTCTGAAGAAAGCAAACAATTGGAAACAAAGGAATCTAGTGTGCAACTGGAGGAAATTTTCAAACTACTTTTCAACATAGAGACTGGAAGTTCTTTAGGCCATAGCTAAGGTGGAGGAGCTTTATGGAACAGATTTTTAAATGCACTTAAGTCTCTCATTTCTATATGGATAAATATTTACAACAGCTTCAACAATCTGGCCTTATGTTCTTCTAAAAAAACCAAAAAAACCTAAGGGCCAGATTCTATTCCACTTCTTGGGCATCTAACTATACTTAGGCACCTAAGTATGATTCTATTCCTTCCTGTTTAAGCCCTGAAAATCCATCAGTGCATCTACTTTTGTAACATGTCATGATCTGACGCTTAATATTGAGTCACAATAAAGCAGTGAGAAGGAGAACTCATCCACTTTTTGCCTTAGCTGTTTTCTGGGACTCAAGCAAAGTGGAACAGAATCATATTTCAGTATGACTATATTTCTGTCTAATAGGTGGAATAAGACATTCCATTTTAAAAGATTGTCTAAATAACTTTACTGTCAGAGAAAAAAAGAGTACATCTTGACAAACAGCATTCACTGAATACATTATTAGGTTATGAACCATTTTTCCATCTACATTCTGCATCTGAAAATGTTGTAAGCAAGTGGTAAAACAAGTGTCTCTGTTACTTGCAAAGTGTCCAGCATTTGCATTTGATATCCACCCCCTGAGATTGGTCAGGCAAGTCACAAGATTTTTTTTCTGTCACATTACTGTGTGAGGTAAAAACTGAGGCAGAGCCAAGCAGGACACATTAGTGCTTTGATTACACAAGGAGCTAGTATTTGATTGCTTTGATTATCAGAAACAGACTTACTGGGCAGGTAGCACCAATGAAGAGTTACCAGGAAATATTCAATAAGCAGTAAACTTAGGAGACTATGAAGTGTTCTTTTTAAAATCATTTTCTTTTCTGTCATGCAAAAAGCAAATTATTTGGCTATCTGTGAACTGTAGAATGTAAAACAGCTGGAGTTTTTTGGATAAGAGAAAGGAGAAAAGAGGTTGTGTTTATACATTGCTGTTCCTTTTGTGATCAGGGTCTCTCATATACATCTCTCATGTACACCTGTATTCCACGAAGGGAAATTTCATTCATTCTCATGAGTGACAGGAGAGGCCCTGGGAGCAAGCATCATGCCCCCGGCGGGCCACCCAGAGACTGCCTGTACTCCAGGTCTTCCATATATCCCCTCTTTTCTGTCTTGTCTTCCATCCCTTGATGTTCTTTCTAGTTTGACTGGGAGGCCTCCCCCCACCCCTGTCCTCAAGTGATCTCCCTGGTGCCTAAGGGCACTTATACACATATCTGATGCCTGCTCCTACGTGGTCCAATTAGAACACATCAGAGCAGACTTAATTAATCACTCCAGCAGATTAATTGAGTCTGCTGGAGTGTTTTAATTAGAATGGTGCAGCAGCCTCAGCATCATGTGTATTCATCATCCCTGCATTTCCAAAAGGTGGTAGAGGCACTTCAACTAAAATTCATCAAACAAACTTTAGTTAAAGCACCCCACTGCCATTTTGAAGTGCAAGACACTGAATATACGAGATGCTGTGTTGTTTTAATTAGAGCAGCTCCCAAGAGCCACTCCAATTAGAATGCACTCCCTACCCCAAAAACCCTCTAAATGACTCAACCAGGTTCTGGTCTCTGGGGCCTCTGTCCAGTAAAGGAACCTCACCTGTTCCCTGTGAGCTGCTAACATGCCCAGTCAGAACTGCCCATGTCCTACTGGCACTACTAAAACTCTAGGATCACAGTTCATGACCCTAGTGTTTTTAATAAAACTTTAAGGGCTCTAATCATTATCATTTCCCTATAGCCACACCCATGCCTTGCAGGTATCACTCTGTAATCATCAGCCTTCCTGTATAGGTTTCAGCCCTCTTGGCCTTAACCTTCTAGCTACTCTGGCTGTAGCCTGGGCCCACTTACTCTGGTCCAGCTTCTCAGCTTCAACCTGCCCCTGTCTCCATCACTGTCTGGGGGCTGAGGCTCAGGCCCAGAACCAGGCCATCTCAGTCAGAGTCTGTCTCTGTCTCACTTCTGGGGTTCAAGCTCTGCCCTTCTGTAACAGAGAGCCTGAGACTCTCTGTTCCTTTAAAAGAACAGCAGCTCAGAGAGGGAGCCCAGCCATGGCACAGCTGCTATAGGTTGATAGGCATATAAGCCCAGGGCCTCAGCTAGCAAGGTAGTCTAGCCCTGCAAGCTACAAGGGTAGGAGCTCCAGAAAAGTTAAGTTTTAGTTCATCACAGGAGCACAGAAGGGAATTGGTGAGGTTTTATTCACCAAGGCACCCCCGGGGGTTACAAGAAATAATGGCCACAAGCTAGCAGAGAGCAGATTTAGACTGGACACTAGGAAGAACTTCTTCACAGTTAGAGTGGCCAAAGTCTGGAGTGGACTCCCAAGGGAGGTGGTGCTCTCCCCTACCCTGGGGGTCTTCAAGAGGAGGTTGGATATGCATCTAGCTGGGGTCATCTAGACCCAGCACTCTTTCCTGCTTATGCAGGGGGTCGGACTCGATGATCTATTGAGGTCCCTTCCGACCCTAACATCTATGAATCTATGAAAGCTACGAGGAAATAATAGATGGACTGCTGTGTTGCCTTAGATCCTGAGTGTGGGGAACTCACAGCAATATAACCCGGAACTGGAAGCTTATCCTGGCACAAGAGGTAAGGGAAAGTTTTCCCTTTTACAGGGGGAAGACAGCAGCTTCCCCTTTTTGTTGATTTTGGTGGGTCTGGATCAAAGGGTTTATGTTACATCCCAGGGGCTTAGTGTTTAGTTACAGTTTTCCCCATTGATTTGGGACTGTGAGAGATGGTATTTAGGGGTTCCATTAGTGTCCTAGGGGCATGTGATCACCTTGAAACCTGCCAGGGGCAGGCTCAAGACCAAATCAGTGCTGACCCCAGAGCCGGGCAGAGCGAGAGGCCTCAGAACCCAGGGCAAGACCAATGGGTGAAGACAGGGTCTCAAGAAGGGGAAGACGGGCCTGGCACTCAAGAGGGCAAGACTAAAGCTGGTGCCTCAGTGCCAGATCCAATATAGTGGTCCCAGACAGGATGGCCCAGCTAGAAGAAAGGGTTAGAAGCTGAGAAAGTCAATGCCTCAACAGGAGAGACTGATGGAGCAATGACACCCAAAAGGCTTGGGGTGTAGTGTAGGGGAGAAACAGAGCCACACAGTTAGCCCTTAAAGCTATAGGTGCCTTGCAAAGGAACAGTAAGGTTAAGAGAACCCACTGAGCTTGAGGGTGTATTCAAGACCAATGGGGTGCAGGGGAACCCCAGTGGGGATTTAGAATGAGCTCCAGTCCAACTAAGACCCATTGGGCAGGGTCAATGAAGAAGTAAGGGTCCTTTTTAATCCCATAATTACATCAAGGCATGGTGGGCAAGATAGAAGGGAAGGCACCCTTCGAGGCAGAGTGGGGCATGGTTGCAGAGCCACCAGGAGGCATCACAGGCACCCCTGGGACCCCAACTTGCTATACCCTGTTGGCCTCAGCCCACTCTAGGCCTCTGGAAGCTTCCTGGCTTCAGCCTTCTCAGGCTCTAGCCACACCAGCTAAGCCTTTAGCACTCTCAACTTTAGCCCAGTCTCTTGTCAGTGCACTTTTCAGGGCTCAAAAGCCTGATTGCCTCTCAGGCACCCCTCTTCAGCCTCCTAACCACTGCTACATCCACAACGGAGTCCTCTGATAAGACTGAAACAAACAATGCAAGTAAAATTCTTTAAATAAGACATTCAAAGCCCCTATGAGTCACCATGCCACTAGAAAAGCCTTCTCCCCAGTCACTGGCCCTCTCTGAGTCTCTGGTGTCCCTGACGTGGCCCACACCTTCCACTCTTGACATCACGGGCTGGCAGAAGCTTCTCTGACATTACAGAGCTCAAAGAATGCACTGCACTCTGCCTCAGGAACCCAGATTTATAATCCCTTAAGTGCCTCCTCTTCTAGTTAAGTGTTCCTCTGATTGTGTGCAAGCTTATCCTTTCAGTTTAATTAGCAGCCTACCACTGTTTTCTTTGAATGAGCTGAACTTGTTCCCCTCCTGCCTACCCAGTGCTGTCTTAGTGTCCTATTGCTACACAACTTGCCCAACACTAGCAACTTGCAGCTCTTTTGTTCCCTGGCTGCCTACTCTCCTGCAGTTAGCCCATGTTCAGGTGCCTACACCTGCCTGTGGACATTCTTGCTTCAGTTTCTCTTTTAAAGTAACAGGAGCCTCTGGCTGCCTGTTACACCATGCTTTTCCTCTGAGGACAGTGGCTCAGCCTTATTAGTCCCAGTAACATAGTATAATCACTTGGAATGGCATTCTATTCCCTTTCTGGTCATATAAGTATCCAGATGTGGTTATCTGCTTGGCATTTCTGATTTTCTAAGTATAAAAAATGCCATTTATGCCCCAGGTAGTATTTCTATTCCTGATCATGTAGCTCAGTGTTTCCCAACTGGTGTGCCATCAGGTACGTCCACGAATGCCATGACATTTTGGGCTGGAGCCACTCCACCCACCTGCTGCTGCTGCTGCAAACACAGACAGATGAGGAGTGTGGCTCCAGTGAGGCAGGGGTCATGGCTCCAACCCAAAATGTCATCCGGTTGGCTGCATGCCATCCCTCCCCATCGGTATCCGGATGGTCACGCCTCATCCCCTGCGCTCTGTGTCAAGTGTGCTGCTGTGCTTTTCTATTTAGGTAAGTGTGGTGTGTTGTGAAAAAGTTTGGGATGTAGCCTATACATGTAGACCCCTGTGTACATGCAAACTGGGTATGTGCAATAGATTGTCCACTGGCCATGTCCATAGTCAGGCATGCCCCATGTGGACATCCATATACTGCCTTTGGAGGTTCAAAGTGTAGGTGACCAAAACCCACAACTACCAGACTTAGATACAAGAACAGAAGAGAGATGAGGAGAGGAAGAACAAGACTTCCTGCCTTATAATCTTAAGAGTTCAGTGGCTAGGAAACTCAGTTCAGAAGCCAAAGAACATTGGTTTTAGGACACTTAGATGATCAGTATCGGAGGGAAGATAGGACTCCCTGGCTTCACTCAGAGCTCTCCTGCCATGACTTGGATGGGAGAAAAAATAAGAATTATTCCTTAAGTGAGGTACATAATCATTGGCCACCCAGGTAGATGTTAACAGAATAATTTTTATTGAGTAATGGTGACAAGCGGTAACAAACTGAGCTTGCAAACCCCTAACTAAGCAAAGGTTCCTTCACTGTCCCAGTAGGTTGCCGGTGTTCCTTCATGGCTATTAATGCTTCTAATCTCTTTCCATTTTTCTCCTTATAGGTTCCCTGGGACCATCTTCAGCAGTCTTCACCACTTCCAACAACCTGGGTGAGTATCCCTGCTTCTCACCAGTCAGCAGGGGATACCTGGTTCCCTGGATCCTACATGGTCCTGCCTCATCTAGTCATCCTCTGTGCTCTCCTCCTCTCTGCTGGTACCTTGGAGGCAAAGCTCCTTCTCTGGGTGCCTGTTTTTAACGTGGTTGGCAGAAGCATTTGTTTTAATATTCTTTACTTTCTCCCGCTGTGCTGTTGCTTGTCAGCTGGGTTGAGTCAACTATCAACCTTTGTTACCAGATATGTCCATCACTTGTGGGTGCGTTTATTTATTAGAGATACATTTCTGGGGTCTCTGTAATTCTCTCAATATGTTGGTTGTGTTACTTGTGTTTCTATATGGAGCTGTACCTCTCCCGTCTGAAAGTCCTCACCCCCAATGGAGCAATCCTGCAGTACTCAGTTTCAATGGGGCTGGGTTCCTCCAACCACAAAATCAATCAAACACATGTAGCCCATACACCCCCAGATTAACAGGGCATGCCTGAGCTGGGCCAGGTTATTCAGTATTGACATGCTAACACCCTCATATGCCTTGAACTCAGTTCATCAGGGCAAGAGTAAAATGCAGTCAGACACAAGCACATGGGTTAACAGAGCACATCTGAGTCAGGCCGGGTTATTCAGCATTGACAAGCTGACACCTTCATGTGCTTTGAACTCCGTTCATCCTTTATTTCAGCAGGACAATAATAAATGCAGTTAGACACACATACACATGCAGTAACACAGTAGTCTGAGCAGGCTGGGTCCGATCAGCACTTTCAGCTGATACCCTCATATACCTCGAAACTCAGCACATCCCAATCTCTTGTAACAATGGTTCTAGTAGTAACTCCCTTGATGAGCAGACCACACCATAGTTGTTGGGCATTACAGGGATCTTTAGGTAAAAGAAGCATTGCTGCAAAGCAAATGTGGAGGTCAAGGGGAAGGAAGAGTAAATGAGGTTCAGAAAGAGAATATAACAACCAGCTTAACCATAAAAGTTATGTGTTGCCAGGTATATGAACTTGTGAGGATGCCAGTATGAATATCCACAAAGAGAGACAAATAAAACAGTTACAGTATTAAATAGTTTCAATTAGGTATTTGGGGAAGACTAGCTCAATTTTGATCAGCAAAAAATCAGGTTTAGAAAGTTATGCCTGGAGAAAGAGAGTAAAAGTCAGGTTCCTGGAGTAAGAGAGAGAAAGAAAGAGAGAGAGAGAGAGAGAGAGATGGGGATCTCACCACTCAATAAAGCTTGAACCAGTCGAGGTTCCCAGGTGTTTGTTGGAGCTTGTGGACAGGCAGAGTCCTCAGCACACTTAGTGAAGGTGTTCCAGGCAGAAAAGGAGTGAAACTGGTGCAGCTTTTCTATCCAAGCCCCAGGACAGAAACTTGAGCTTTGATAGGGGTTTTATATAGAACTAACAATGGCTCAAGGAAGAACACTAGATTAGTTTATGGGTAAAGAATGGCTCATGTGCTGGACAATAGGACCTGATCACTCCTGGCTATTATGGCTGTGCAAAGCTTCGGGAGCTGATTCAATTCAGAGGAAATTTGGCTCAATTCAGTGGCCAAATCTCTGAATCTGGATCAAATCAGGGAACTAATTAAAAGGTCCAAATCAATGTGAAGCTCTCTCAATCAATTCAGAAAAGATCTGGAGAGATTCAGTGATTCAGGCAGTTCCCTCTCACTGCAGCAGAGAGCTGGACTCGGACTCTGAACTAAAAAATAGAAGGCAAGAGAGGGGGAGGCTGGAGGGGCAGGGAGGGGACCCCTGCCAGGTCCCATCCCCTGCCTGCTCCCACAGTTCCCCGACCCTCACCCATTTCCACCCCTACCCCATGGCTGCCCTACCCGGCCCAGCTCCCTGTGCTTTAAAAAAAAGCCCCCACTCACCGGGTGCTGCCCAGTCAGGGGGCAATCTCCACTGCCCCATGATCTGTGGGGGCTCTGTCACAAGGCCCCTGACCCCGCCCCACTCCCGCAGCAAAGCAATGGCTGCCCCGTCTGTCCCAGCTCCAGCCCATTAAAAAAAACCAAAAAAACAAAAAAAACAAAAAACCCCAGCAGCAGCCTCGGTGTTTCTGGGGGATCATGCAGAGCCCCCCACACAGTGTGGGACTGTGGGGATCATGCCTCCGCTGGGCAAGAACCAGTGAGTTCGGGGGTTTTTTTGTTTTGTTTTTCTTAAAGGGCCAGAGCTGGGGCAGGCAGGGCAGCTAGGGGGGTGTGTAACAGGTCGCCCTTCCCAGCGCTATCTTACTAGTACTCCGCGCCTTGCGTGGGGCACCCTTGGATCCTTCTTTAGGTTCCTTATGTCCTGCTCTATACTCTCCTGCCACGTCTTGATGGAAATTATGATGGTGTTCTTGCGGGAGGGAGGCTCCCTATTGTATTGGGTATGTTGGGGTCTTTCCCCTATGTGAGACTGACCCCTAGTTTTCTCTAGCTAGGCCTCCCCATCTAAACCCACTAAACAGGGTTTGACTCCAAGGCTTTAGCCTTTTCTATTGTCTTGAGGCCCGTGGCCCCTTCTTCCCACTCCAATCTGTAGCCCGGCCCCGAGTCCTGGGTGCCAGCCCCCCCAGCCAGAGGGCCGCAAGCCCCAAAACCCACTACCCTCTTGGCCCTCTCATAATGCTGCCCCCCTCGTGGGGCCCTCTCACAACACTGCACCCCTCGTGGGGCCCTCTCAACGCTGCCTCCCTCGCGGGGCCTTGTCAGCAACGCCGCCCTCTCTTGGGGCCTTCTTAAGTGCTGCCTCCTTCTCTGGGGCTCGCCACAATGCTGCCCCCTTCTCCGGGGCTCACCACACCCGCACTGGGGCTTCTCCACTGCCCCTCTCTGGGGCTGGGGTCAATGTACCCCAAATGCTGCACCCTCACTGGTGCTGGGGTCCCCACACCACTGTGAGTCCCCTATGAGGCCTCCTCCATCCCCTGATAGCCTCGCCCAAACCACCAGGCACAAACAGTAACACAAACACAAGCCCCTAGGCTATAACATAAACAGAAGCCGCCCGGCTATAATCATGCTCATGCCTACTGGGGTTCTCCATTCCACAGCAATGTCAGACGCTGCTCAGGCTTCTCTTCTCATCCACAGTAGAGAGCTCCTTTCTCCTGGGCTGCTGGCAGGGAACTCTCCCCTTGGCCTCAGTCCCTGGGCTTTATAAGGGCCAGGTCCTGTCCCTTACAGTCAGCTGACCGCTGACAGGTGGGCCTGCTTGTTAGCTTGGATGCCCTGGCAACCAACAGCTGGGTTCCTTATTCACTCACTGCTAGGGTCCCTTCCCCAGCAGTTTTTCCTTCATAGGAGCAGGGCATCTACGTGCTCTGCTACACACCTCCCCCCCTCAAAACCCAGACTCACCGAGGGGGGTCTTCACTCTTGTCCAATCACATTCTTCATCTAGAGTCTCTTATAGTCTTGAAGTGGCCTGCCGACATTTCCAACATGTAGAGATGGAGGTTTTGAGGTGCCTCCTGCTCGCCTTTTCCCCAAGGCGCACCGTGTGGAATTTTATGGGATTTGCCCTGCCACAGGCAGTCCCCCCCACACTAGCCAACCTTGGTAAAACAAAGTTACTGTCTTTCCACAGGTTCATAGTTATCACTTTTGGACCACTCACCAGCTTCTCTGTGGGGCTGTCAAAGGGGCATTCCTTTCCCTTCAGCTATTCTGCTCTGGCTTCTTGTCCGGCCCTTTTCTGGTTGGCTGACTAGTGGGCCAGAATCCATCCTTACCCCCTTCTACACCAGTACTCTGGGCCCAGAAAGTCCTTGTCTTAAAGGTATGTGCTGTCCTAGTGGCAGAGTTAGGGTTCCCTGTTATACACTCCCCCCTCTTCTTTTTTGTCTGGCGTACTCTTTTCTCCGCTCCCTCCTCCTCTCCATACTGTCTTGATAAAAAATCTGCACTTACATTTTTTTTCCTAGGGCAGTGCTCCACCTCAAAGCAGTATGATTGAAGACTGAGGGCCCATCTCATTAACCTTGCGTTACTGGTCTTCATACTTTGTAGCCACCGCAGCGGAGCGTGATCTGTGATTAACGTAGACCTCCGCCCTAACAGATAATACCAAAAAGTTTCTATGGCCCATTTGATCGCCAAACATTCTTTTTCTATGGTAGCATAATTTCTTTCTGGAGGGTGTAGCTTCCTACTTACGTATGCTTTCGGATGTTCTTCTCCTTCCACCATTTGGGCCAATACTGCCCCAATAGCCCAGTTGGATGCATTGATCACCACCACAAATGGTTTACTGAAGTCTGGTGTATATAGTAGTGGTTGTGTACATAGCGCCTCCCTCACTTTTTGGAATGCTGTTTCCGGTTCTGGTATCCATCTCACTTTGTTCAGGGCCTCTGCCTTTACCATTTCAGTTAAAAGTACCACTACCTCTGCGAAATGAGGGATGAATTTCCTTTAATAATTTGCCATTCCCAAAAAGGCCCTCACTTGCATCTTCATTCGCAGTGCTTGATACTCCCTTATGGCCTCCACCTTATCCACCAATGGTCTTACTTTCCCACTGCCTACCTGGAACCACGGGTACTGTGTCTCTTCCTTTCCAATTGTGCACTTCTTTGGGTTGGCGGTCAACCCCACCTTCCTTAAATCCTTCAATACCACCCGCAGTGCTGTTAAGTGCCCGGGCCAATCTGTGGTATACACAATGATATCATCTATATATGTCGCAGCATATCCCCTATGCGGAGCCAGGACTCTGTCCATTAGCCGTTGAAATGTTGCGGCAGCCCTGTGTAAGCCGAATGGCATGTGTCTGAAATGAAGTAGGCCCCATGGGGTGGCAAATGCCATCTTTTCTTAGTCCTCAGGTGCTAATGGGACCTGCCAGTAGCCCTTCGTTAGATCCAATGTGGAGATATAGCCAGCTTGCCCTATGTTCTCCACCATTTCATCTACCCTCGGCATTGGGTATGTGTCGAACTTGGCCACTGCATTCACCTTTCGAAAGTCAATACAGAGCCTAATTTTTCCATCTGGCTTTGGCATGGCCACTATGGGGCTGCGCCACTCACTTCAAGACTCTTGTATTATGCCTCTCTCTAACATAATCTCGAGTTCCTCTTTTATCTGGCCTTGGAGTTGTTGTGGGATTCGCCTCCAGTTCCCGCAGATCACCTGACCTGGAGGGGTGTGTATTCGATGTATCACGCCTCAAGCTTCCCCGGGGATCTCTTGGAACACGTCCCCATATTCCCTCACCAATTCTCTTGCCTGCCGCCTCTGCTATTCCGAGAGTCGGGGAGCCACTTTCACTTCACCTTCCCCTTCTCTCTCCCCCAGAGAGGGTCCTAGCTCTGGTTCTTCTGGGTGGAGGGCCATGTACATGCCCTCTCATTCTTGCCATGGCTTTAGCATGTTAACATGGTATATCTGTTTCTTCTTTTGTTTGTCTGGCTGATACATCTCATAATCCATGGGCCCTATTTGGTGTGTTATTTCATAAGGGCCTTGCCATCACACTAGCAACTTATCTCCTGATCTGGCAAGAGGACCAGTACACAGTCTCCCACTTCGAACTTCCTCTCCGGAGCCCCTCGATTGTAATAAATTGCTTGCCGCTCTTGGGCCTCCCTCAGATTTCCTAAAGCTGCCCTGCGTGCTGACTCCAGTCATTCTCTCAGTTGTATCACATACTGAACTAGGTTCTGATCTTTACTTTGTTGCTCTTCCCAACCTTCTTTAACCAAACCAAGAATTCCTCTGGGTTGTTGTCCGTATAACAGCTTGAAGGGGGAAAAACCAGTTGAGGCCTGGGGTGCCTCTCTTATCGCAAACAACAAGGGCGGTAACATCTGGTCCCACCTCTGGAGACTCTGTACCACAAACTTTCTCAGTATCTGTTTCAAGGTCCTATTAAATTGCTCGACTGGTCCATTGGTTTGGGGGGTGATATACCGTGGTCTTTAGGTGTTTGATTCCCAGTGTTTTACTTACTCCCTCAAACACCCGGGATGTACAGTTAGTCCCTTGGTCTGTCAGCAATTCTTTAGGGAGCCCCACTGTGGAGAATATTTTCAATAGTTCTTCTACCACCTTGGGTGTGGACACCGTCCACAGAGGTACAGCCTCCGGATACTTTGTTGCATAGTCCAGGAGGACCAGAATAAATTGGTGCCCGGCACTGCTTTTTGGCAGTGGCCCCACAATATCCACAGCCACTTGCTCAAAGGGGACTTCCACCAATGGTAGTGGTACTAATGGTGCTCTTGGAGGATGACTGGGGCTTACTTTTTGGCACATGGGGCAGGATGCGCAGTACTTAGCTACCTCCCTTATTAACCCAGGCCAAAAAAATCTTCCCCTAATGCGAGCCTCGGTCTTGTCTCGCCCCAAATGCCCACCCATAGGGAGCTCATGTTCCACTTTCAGTAGGGCCCTTCGGTAGCACCGGGGCACTAGCAATTGTACCACTTCCTCTTCCCTATGTCTGCGTTGTTCAACTCTATATAGGAAATTGTTCCTCACCTCAAATCGTGGGGTGGTCTGCATCAGCTCTGGCCTCAGCACTTCCCCATTCTGCTGGGCTAGGTGTTCCTGGGAGGCATATTGAAATGCTTCCTCCCTACTCTGCTCCAATCTGAAATGTTCATTCTCCCACATATGTGCCAGCTCCACCTCCCGTTCTGTTTCTTCCACTGGTAGCTGTAGTTCAGACTCCCCGGTGAATGCCCCTATTGTCTGCTCATCCCCATGGACCCCTTCTGACCTGACTATCTTGCACCAGTTTTTCTTGGTTCCAAGTGGTCTCCAACTGGGGCCTTCTCCTGCCCCTGCATTTTCCGCAGAGGTTTTCCCCCTGGTGTGCATAGGGTAGCGTTGCATGGTATCTCCCTTCTGCCTCATGCCACTCAAACTTTTTGCCTCAGCTATGACTGTCAGAAGCTCTGGCCAGTCACATCCCAGCATCATCAGGTAGGGTAAGCATTCAACCACTCTGATCAGCATTTGGCATACTTTCTCGCCCACCTGCAGAGTGACCCACACTCGGTCTTGCCTCCCCGCACAAACAATGGATGGTGATCTGGTCCACCACTTCCCTCTCTCCTCTCAGTAAGATGTTCCTCTACGCTATCGTGTGTGATGAGCTGGAATCTAACATTACTTGTGTTTTCTGTCCCTCCAGCATAACATCCACAGTCAGTGCGGGTCATTCCTTTCCTGGCTCTGGGTAAACCCTATCACAATACCCACAACTGCCCACAGATGAAGCTTGGTTTATCTGTATGTCCCTCACCATCTTCTCTAGCCACGCCTGTTGTCTTTCTGCTTGTTGCTGTAGACCCTGGACCACTTTGCACACAAGTTACAACCCCAGTCTTTGTGCCTTTAAATCCAATATGGGGGTCTGTCCTATCTTTCCTCTCCTCTCCGTAAACCCAACGGTTCTTTCTTTCATTCGGGTCACCCATCGTCTCAGGGTACACATTACTGTGTGAAACTTCTCAGCCAATGCACCACTGTAACAGGTCGCCCTTCCCAGCGCCATCTTACTAGTACCCACACCTTGTGTGGGGCACCCTTGGATCCTTCTTTAGGTTCCTTATGTCCCACCCTATACTCGCTTGCCACGTCTTGATGGAAATTATGATGGTGTTCTTGCAGGAGGGAGGCGAACTATTGTATTGGGTATGTTGGGGTCTTTCCCCTATGTGAAAATGACCCCTAGTTTTCTTTAGCTAGGCCGCCCCGTCTAAACCCACTAAACAGGGTTTGACTCCGAGGCTTTAGCCTTTTCTATTGTCTTGAGGCCCGTGGCCCCTTCTTCCCACTCCAATCTGTAGCCCGGCCCCGAGTCCTGGGTGCCAGCCCCCCAGCCAGAGGGCCGCAAGCCCCAAAACCCACTACCCTCTTGGCCCTCTCACAACGCTGCCCCCCTCACGGGGCCCTCTCACAACACTGCCCCCCTCGCGGGGCCCTCTCAGCAACACCGCCCCCCTCGCGGGGCCCTCTCAGCAACACCGCCCCCCTCGCGGGGCCCTCTCAGCAACACCGCCCCCCTCGCGGGGCGTTCTTAAGTGCTGCCCCCTTCTCTGGGGCTTGCCACAATGCTGCCCCCATCTCCAGGGCTCACCACGCCCGCACTAGGGCTTCTCCACAATGCCCCCTCTCTGGGGCTTCTTCACTGCCCTTCTCTGGGGCTGGGGTCAATGTACCCCAAATGCTGCACCCTCACTGGTGCTGGGGTCCCCACACCACTGTGAGTCCCCTATGAGACCTCCTCCATCCCCTGATAGCCTCACCCAAACCACCGGGCACAAACAATAACACAAACACAAGCCCCTAGGCTATAACATAAACAGAAGCCGCCCGGCTATAATCATGCTTATGCCTACCGGGGTTCTCCATCCCACAGCAGTCAGACACTGCTCAGGCTTCTCTTCTCATCCACAGTAGAGAGCTCTTTCCTCCTGGGCTGCTGGCAGGGAGCTCTCCCCTTGGCCTCAGCCCCTGGGCTTTATAAGGGCCAGGCCCTGCCCCTTACAGTCAGCTGACCACTGACAGGTGGGACTGCTTGTTAGCTCAGTTGCCCTGGCAACCAACAGCTGGGTTCCTTATTCACTCACTGCTAGGGGCCCTTCCCCAGCAGTTTTTCCTTCTTCAGAGCAGGGCAGCTAAGTGCTCTGCTACAGGGGGACAGAGCAGTAGGGGATTGGGCTGCTCATAGCAGAGCCCTCCATGCAGTATGGGACAGTGGGCGGGCAGCAGGGATCCCCCCGCCCCCCAGCCAGCAGCCAGTGAGTGGGGCCTTTTTTTTTTCCAATGAGCCGGGAGCTCAGGCAAGCAGGTCAGCCATTACCCTGGCTGGGAGAATGGGCGGGGGATGGGGCCTGCCTGATTTGGCAGCAGCCAAATCTCCAGTTCAGATTCAGCCGAATCGACTCAGGACAGTGATTTGAATCACTGAATTAATCACTGTCCCCCAAATTGGCTGAATCCATATCCAAAGTGAATACTAGCCGCTTTGCACAGGCCTAATGGCTATCGGTGGCATTCATTTGACAGAGTTCACAATATAGACAGGCAGATTCAGTGTTTTGGGTACCAATAAAGGAGTCATTACCAGAATTGATCTGATAAATGCTGAGCTGAGTGTGTGCAGATTTGGGTTGATTAGCATTTGGAGCAGGGATCCCCCATCATGCAGTGCTCCCCTGCTTCTCTGGTCCCAGAGTTCAGTGCATTCCTTGCCTTAGAATACATGTTCTCCATTCTGAATACTAATGAAAGTGCTTTCCTGTCCCATCTCCCATGTAAATAAGTTGCCATCTGATTCTATCTGTGATGTAAATGAGACCAGCGGAATTGCCTCAGTCCTATCACCCTTGTCTGGAAGGGTTTAGGTGTGTCTCCCACTGCATCTTCCTTGTTTTTTGTAACTCATTCCTCTAATCAGTTCTTGTTCAGGCAGAGTTGGGAGGGGTGAGTCCTTCGTGAGTCAGGTAGGCTGCATACTATGCTAGGGTTCCCCCAGAACACAGAGCTGACAGGTAACACCTTGCCTTTTCTATGACCCCTTTTTCCTCTCTGGTAAATGAATTCCATTGCCCTTTCTGTGACACCCCTCAGTCACCAAGTTTCCTTCTTCACCCTGTTACAATCAGAAAGGGAATAGACTACCGCCACCCTTGCTGCACACAACACTGTGGAGCTAAAAAGAAACACAAAACTAGATGACACCATACTTTGGGGTAAAGCGTCCACATCTGAGGACAGGAGGGTGATCCAGGCTGACCTTGACATGCTCAGGAAATGGGCGGACAAGAACCTGATGGTATTTGACACCGAAAAATGCAAGGTTCTCCACCTTGGGAAGAAGAACCCGCAGCATGCTTTTAGGCTTGGCAGTGCTATGCTGGTTAGCACTACAGACAAAAAAGGACTTGGGGGTCATGATTGACCACAAGATGAACATGAACCTTCAATGTGATGCTGCAGCTAGTAAAGCGAGCAAAATGCTGGCTTGCTTCTCAAACAAATCCCAGGAAGTCATTCTCCCATTGTACTCAGCCTTGGTGAGGCCACAGGTGGAGTACTGTGTCCAGGTTTGGGCTTCACAATTCAAAAAGAATGTGGAGTAGCTTGAGAGAGTGCAGAGGAGAGCCACGTGCATGATCAGAGGTCAGGAAAACAGACTTTATGATGAGAGGCTGAGAGCCATGGGACTCTTTAGCCTGGAAAAGCATAGGCTCAGGGGTGATCTGGTGGCTGCCTATAAGTTTATAAGGGGTGCTCACCAAGATCTGGGGGAATGTCTGTTCACCAGAGGGCCCCAAGGGATTACAAGGTCATAGATTCATAGATTCATAGATGTTAGGGTCGGAAGGGACCTCAATAGATCATCGAGTCCGACCCCCTGCATAAGCAGGAAAGAGTGCTGGGTCTAGATGACCCCAGCTAGATACTCATCTAACCTCCTCTTGAAGACCCCCAGGGTAAGGGAGAGCACCACCTCCCTTGGGAGCCCATTCCAGACCTTGGCCACTCGAACTGTGAAGAAGTTCTTCCTAATGTCCAATCTAAATCTGCTCTCTGCTAGCTTGTGGCCATTGTTTCTTGTAACCCCCGGGGGCGCCTTGGTGAATAAATACTCACCAATTCCCTTCTGTGCCCCCGTGATGAACTTAAAGGCAGCCACAAGGTCGCCTCTCAACCTTCTCTTGCGGAGGCTGAAAAGGTCCAGTTTCTCTAGTCTCTCCTGGTAGGGCTTGGTCTGCAGGCCCTTGACCATACGAGTTGCCCTTCTCTGGACCCTCTCCAGGTTATCCGCATCCTTCTTGAAGTGTGGCGCCCAGAATTGCATGCAGTACTCCAACTGCGGTCTGACCAGTGCCCGACAGAGGGGAAGTATCACCTCCTTGGACCTATTCGTCATGCATCTGCTGATGCACGATAAAGTGCCATTGGCTTTTCTGATGGCTTCGTCACACTGCCGGCTCATGTTCATCTTGGAGTCCACTAGGACTCCACCTTTCCACCTCTGCCACCCAGCAGGTCATTGCCTAGGCTGTAGGTGTGCTGGACATTTTTCCTCCCTGGGTGCAGCACTTTGCATTTCTCCTTGTTGAACTGCATCCTGTTGTTTTCTGCCCACTTGTCCAACCTATCCAGGTCTGCCTGCAGCTGTTCCCTAGCCAAATGTTCCCTAGGTCAAATGGTCACAAACTCCTCCATGACTGTTTCAGGCTGGACATAAGGAAGAACTTCTTTACTGTCCAAGCCCCCTCCGGAGGTGGTTCAAGCACCTACTTTGAACACCTTCAAGAGACATTTGAATGTTTATCTTGCTGGGATCCTATGATCCCTGCTGACTTCCTGCCCCTGGGGGAGGGGGCTGGACTCAATGTTCTTCCAAGGTCCCTTCTAAGCCTAATGTCTATGAAATCTATGAAATCTATTAAATATTTTGGACAATGGTGTCAGAAAAAAATGATATTTCTGTATCTTTTTCTCTTTCACTCACATAGGTGCGCAGCTTTAAACCAGTGATTCTCAGCCAGGGTTTTGAGAAGATAAGGAAAATGTGAGGGGATATGCAAAGTCTCAGGCTTGTTCCTCCCTAACCAGTGTCACATCCCCATTGCCCAGCCCCTTTGCAAGAAAGTAAACACTAATAAAAATATTAGTTTTAGAAATCTGATGCTGCTTAATTCACAAAAGTTATGGAAGTGTGCCTTGAGTTTAAAAAGAGGTGCCTTGAGTCTAAAAATGTTGAGAACCATTAGCTTTAGGCAAAAGGAAGTATGGAAACATGGAAGGCAGTGTGTGGTAGTGGTTTCCTGTATGGATCCTGCTTCTAAACAAACCTTCCTCACTACTAGACAAAACAGGCACTGGGAATGAGATGAAAGCCTGAGTTTCACGTGCTGGATTTGTTACGATTTGTCCGTCACTTTGGGGTGTGCTCATTTATTAGGGGTACGTTTCTGGGGGTCTCTGTAATTCAGTCAATGTGCTGCTTGTGTTACTTGTGTTTCTATATGGAGCTGTATCTCCCTTCTGCAAGTCCTTCCCCCCAGTGGAGCTATCTTGCAGGACTCCATTTCAATGGGGCTGTGTTCCTCCAGCCACCAAATCAGTCAAATACACACACACACACACACAGATTAACACCTGACCCAACCTGGTTGATCAGCATGGACAGGCTGACACCGTCATATGCCAGGAATCAGTTCATTAAGGTAACAACAAAATGCAGTCAGACACAAGCACACAGATAAACAGAATACCTCTGAATCCAGCTGGGTGTCCAGTTGACACCGTCATGGGCCAGCATTCAGTTCATTAGGGCACGTCTGAGCCAAACTGGGTCAATCAGCCTGTACAAGCTGATCCCCTTATGTGTCTCAAACTCAGCATGTCCCAATCTTTTGCTCTAACTGTCCTACTAGTAACCCCCTTGATGAGCAAACCCCACTGTGGTTTGGGGAATTACAGGGATCTTTGGCTTAGGTAAAAGAAGCGTTGCTACAGAACAAATGGGGAGGTCAAGGGGAAGAAAGAGTAGGTGAGGTTCATAAAAAAAGTATAGCAACCAGCTTGACCATAAAAGTTTTTTATTGCCAGGTATATGAACTTATAATGATACCAGTAATAATAGCCATACAAGAGAGAGGCAACTAAACAGTTACACTATTACATAGTTTCAATTATGATTTTGGGGAAGTCTAGCTTGAGTTTAATTAGAAAAAGTCAGGTTTAGAAAGCTGTGCCTGGAGTAAGAGAATAAAAGTCACGTTCCTGGAGTCAGAGAGAGAGACAGAGACAGAGAGCTGGGGTCTCACCACTCAGTGAAGCTTGAACCAATCGAGGTTCCCAGGTGTTCTTGGAGCTGGGAGACAGGCAGCATCCTCAGCACAATCAATGGAGAGATTCCAGGCAGAAAAGGAGTGGAATTGGTGCAGCTTTGGATCCAAGCACCAGGACAGGCACTTGAGCTAGTGTAAGGGTTTTTGTAGGGAACTAACAATGGCTCAAGGGAGAACACTAGGTTTGTTTAGGGGTAAACAGTGGTTCATGTGCTGGATAATAGGAATTGATCACTCCTGGCTATGGGTGGCATTACTCTGAGGGAGCTCACAATACAGACAGGAAGATTCAGTGTTTTGGATAGCAATAGAGGAGTCATTACTAGAATTGATCTGATAAATGCTGATCTCGGTGTGTATAGAAGTGGGTTGATTAACATTTGGAGCAGGGAACCCTCATCATGCAGTGCTCCCCTGCTTCTCTGGTCCCAGAATTCAGTGCAGCCCTTGCCTTGGAATCTATGTTCTCCATCCTGACTGCTAATGAAGGTGCATGCCTGTTCCATCTCCCATTTAAATGAGTTGTCATCTGGTTCCATCTTGGATGCAAATGAGACAAGAGGAGTTGCTTCACTCTTGTCACCCTTGTCTGGAGGGCTTTAGTTGTGTCTCCCACTGCATCTTCTTTGTGTTCTGTAAGTCCTTCCTCTAATCAGTTCTTGTTCAGGCAAAGATGGGGACAGGGAAAATTCTTTGTGAGTCAGACAGGCTGTGTCCTGTGCCAGGGTTCCCCAAGAACATGAAGCTGAGAGGTAACAGATTGGTTGAACCAACAGAGTTGCTTATACAGGCATTATACTCCAGGGTCCCATCAGGCCCTGGGGGATAGTCATGTGCTCAGGTCACCTTCTGACTTACCTAGGGAGGTTCTGCCTGATGCCCCAGAGTGCTTGGACAAAGGTTAAATAGACAACAAATGCTTACCTGAGCACACTAAAGTGTTGTCATTCATTATCAGTTACTGATTATTTTTCTCTGCTGGGGTAAGCCTGAAGGCCAAAAATAAACTTAAGTCAAAATTTGTCTTTTGAATATGCTTTCTTGGTATGTCTGCCATAAAACTGGCTGCATGATATCGTTATCCATTGTGCTGAGAGAAGTTAATGACTTATCCATTGTGTCACCAATCTCTATATGCCCAGAGTCTGGTAAGAGAGGTTATGTGAGTTAAAGCACTCTTCCTTTGTTTCATAGTTCATATAATTGTTACGTCTCAGCTCTGTGTTCTTGGGCAACCCTGGCACAGAATGCAGTCTGTCTGACTCACAAAGGACTCACCCCCCGCTCCCTCCCCTCCTCTACCTAAATGAAACTGATTAAGATGCAGTGAGAGACGCACCTAAAACTCACCAGATAAGGGTGACAAGAGTGAACCAACTGCCCTAGGTCTCATTTACATCTGAGATGGAACCAGATGACCATTCATTTACATGAGAGATGGAAAACAGAAAGGCTGAAGCAGAGACTGCAGTGAATTCTGGGACCAGAGAAGCAGGAGAGCGCTGCATGATGGGGAATCTGTGCTTCCAATGTTAATCAACCCATATTCACACACACCCAGCTCAGCATTTATCAGACCAGTTCTAATCTGGATTTGCTAAGGACTTCCCCCCCCCCCCCCCCCCCCCCCGACACACACACACAGCTCTAAGTTTAATAGGCATCTCGGGCCGTACATTCCCCGGTCCCACTATGGGAGGCCTATTTAAACTTGATTGACTAAAACTCGGTTGCTGGGTTAGGGAATGCTGAGGCAAGAGACCGAGTCAAGGGGGTATGGACAACATTGGAACAATGGTTAAGGGTTCATCACAGCATCCAGCCTGCTGGAGCCCTAACCCCAGGTGTTGTCATATCTTTCCCGAGACGACTGGTGGGAGTCCTCTCCACAAAAGGTTATGAGCACCCCAATAATTGTCTTAAGTCTGTTAAAAGACTATAGTAAAATCTGGAAAAGTCATGCTAAGCTGAGGCTTGTGCACAACAAGTAAAAATCCAAAATCCTGATGCTGCAAGCTATCTATTGTTCCTGAAGAAACCATGAGATATCCCATCAGGATATCTGCCATCCATAGGAATCTCAAGCTGGCTCCCAAGTATTTGGTTACTCCCTAATCTTAAGTGTTTCCTGATTATCAATCAGTTTCTTGAGATGGTCCAAACCAGATAACCCCTTGTCAATAGAAAAGACAATGATTTACACTACTGAGGGTGCTTCGAAGCAGCTGAACTGAGGGTATAAAAATCTGTAAGTGTGTGTGCTTCAAAAAGAAAAAGAAGTAGAAGCAGGGGAAAGAAGAAGAAGAAAGAAAAAACTCCTGTGCTGACACCATCCCCTGTCATTCTTGGGACGCTGGAAGAACAGATAATCTCTCTCTTCAAGGATTGTGCTACGGACTGTGCCTGTCAGCTTTGCAGCCTGAGTACCATGGACTAGGTGAGATCCCAGTGTTGTCTCTCTTCTTTCTAGGCATAAACTTCTGAACCTGAACTGTATCAGTTAAGCTTGAGCTAACTTTCCCCAAATACTTAGTGAAACCAGGGTAGTATTGTCATTGTTTGTGTTTGTTTTTCTTTTGCATGTCTATTACTACTAGTACTATTATATATTGCATATGCTTAGCAATAAATAACTTTTATAGTCAAACTGGTAGTAATTGGGTATATTTTTCCTTCTCTGCTTCTCTTTCCTCCCGTGCTCTGCAGCAACGCTTCTTTTACCTATGCTAAAGATCCCTGTGAAGCCCAAATTATTGTGGGGTCTGCTCATCAAGAGGCCAAAGATTGGGACGTGCTGAGTTTGAAACACATAAGGGGATCAGCTTGTACAGGCTGATTGACCCAGTTTGACTCAGACGTGCCCTTATGAACTGAATGCTGGCCCATGAGGGTGTCAGCTGGACACCCAGCCGGATTCAGAGGGATTCTGTTTACCTGTGTGCTTGTGTCTGACTGCATTTTATTGTTGCTCTTATGAACTGATTCTTGGCATATGAGGGGGTCAAGCCTGTCCATGCTGATCAGCCCGGCCAGGTCAGGCGTGTCACGTTAATTTGTGTGTCTTTGTGTGTATGACTGATTTGGTGACTGGAGGAACCCAGTCCCGTTGAGATTGAGTCCTGCAAGATAGCTCCACTGGGGGTGAGGGCTTGCAGAAGGGAGAAATACAGCTCCATATAGTAACACAAGCAGCACATTGACAGAATCACCAAGACCCTAGAAACTATCCCTAATAAATGAGCACACCCCAAAGTAATGGGCAAATTTGGTAACAAAATGGAGATTCTTGTATTTAAAAGGCAGCTCCATAGAAGGTTGGCTGATTGCAGTTGATACTTTCCAAGGGAATTCTAGTATGAGGGGTTTCCCATATTTAAAATACACAGGCTGAGGGAGGAAAAAGGCCACAGACCAGGTTTAAACACTTGACCTTATGTGAGTTGTGTGTGACTCCTGGACAGAGACTGAGATCTGAGGCAGTTCTTTTTGAAAAGGGGAGTTAATTTTTAAACAGGAGCTCTGAAAATTCCCAAACCCACATCACCAGTTTGGCTTTCAAAATCTTAGAAAATAGGGACATTTG
Organism: Alligator mississippiensis; assembly: GCF_030867095.1. Lineage (NCBI taxonomy): Eukaryota > Metazoa > Chordata > Crocodylia > Alligatoridae > Alligator > Alligator mississippiensis. The sequence continues at coordinate 240,273,629 of NC_081824.1, forward strand.
TGGTCAGACCAATATGCTTAGTCTCCTAGCTTATCTTTTATATCTTGTGTTCTTTTCTAATCACAATGTAGGTGGAAGGGAATCAATCTGAGAGTGTGAAGGAGTCTTCATACAGAACTCAGATATCCCTCACGCCATATTTTGCTAGCATTTGTCCCTCCAGTCTGACTGGATGACCACTTGCTCCCAGCACTTCAAGTACTATGTCATCAAGCCCTGCTCAGAACAAGTTTGATTGACATGGTGCTTACAACATTAGTGGCAACACATTTTCCCAGGTATATACAAAAATTTATGTCACTTGCAGCAAGAGGAGCAACTGCTGTGAGGAGGAGGGATGGAAGTTCCTTTAGGGCAATGTAAACCTCACTGAAGAATTGATTAGTACATATATTTCTCACATAAAGGCTCTGCTGAAGCATTGACCAGTGTAGGTCTCACTGGCAATGTGACTGATGCACAAACTGCTTATGCAAGCTTAAATTAGAATGTGCCCACAGGATTAAATTGTGCAGGTGCCTCACAAGGTTGACTAATAAGGCTGGTACCGGATAATCTAAAACACATAAATATAACAGTGTAATGCACAAGGAGTAGGATAATTTGTTAAAAATGTTTTGTTAAGTCCAAGATACAGGATGTGTATGGTATAAATCAGGACTGTAAAACTTATCCAGCCCTATAGGCCAGATAAGTGGTATGGAGCTAATCCACAGGCTGGATCAGACCCACAAACCACCCTCACATGCCAGATACAGCATGTGTCCTGGAGTGACCAGAGTGGATGATGCATACAGCATGGTCTTCTTCCAACCACTCCAAGGATGCTGGATGCAGCAGCCACTCTGGGACTTCATTGAATTCAGCAGCTGTTTTGGGGATGCAGAACCATGCTGCACGTGGCAGCTGCTCCATCGCTCTGGAGCCATGTTGCAGGCAGTGGATGCTGCCCCACTTGGAAGCCATATTGCATCTGGCAGCTGCTCTGCTATTCGGGGGGCCACACTACACATGACAGTTGCTCAGCTGCTCTGGGGCTGTACCACAAGCGATAGCCACTCCAACCCAGTGCTGCACACCATGGTCACTCCAGGATGCACTGCTCAGGGTTCCTAGCCTTTTTTTTTTTCCAGACAATTTGCAAGCTTTTTATTAGCAGCCAAAACTTTTTTTTACTGTCATGTTTTACTGATACATATTTTACATAATGTAAATGTAACTCCTTAGCCAGACACTGCCCAGCTGCCATTCAAAACTAGGGGTTTACCATTAGCCATAGTAAAAGAGTAAAAATGTTTGGTTGCCAATAAAAAGTTTGCAGTAAAAAAAAAATCTTGGGGTGGCAACCCTGCTTGACTGCAGCAATAGTTTTACACTGTACTGCCAGGGATCCCATGTTCAGCTTCATACCCTGATGCCCCCAACTGCACTCTTTACCATGCTGATCCCCTTCAACTCACCCCCCTCCCACTCCCCTGGTCTTACCCCTTCCAGCCTTGCTCCCCCTGCCCTATCATGGACTCCCCAAAGAAGCATACCTGTAACTCAGCAGCAGTGTTAAAAGTAGCTTGGATGCAGCAAAAGCAGCACATGGCTGAGAGAATACTTCATGCAGTGAATATGCACTCCCACTTGGACATAAAGAGGCAGTGATGCATTCTGCCTTACAGGGACTCAATCATGCTGTGGCTGCTTAGCCCGCTTACAGTCATGGGGGGAAAAAAAGCACTTTAAGCTTGGCATGCTCCCACAGCAAGTACAGCACATGACCAAAAAAGGCACAACATTAGTTTGACGCATCTCACCCAACATCTATATAGATTGTACACTTCAGGGGGGCTTTTTGGTGCTTTTATCTAATAGCTGATTAAATTAGCTATGACATAAAAGTGCCCAAAAGCCCTGCTGAAGCACCTAATCTATACAGATGCTGGGCAGCTGGATCAAATTAACACACTTCATCTTCTGGTAACACCCCGGGGGGTCGGGGGGGGGTTCTCATGTCTGTCATCAGCCGTAGTGTTTTTATTGACAGCTAAAGTTCTTTATGTACTTTACTACCAGCCATTTTAGCTTAATTTTTTACCAATGCTTGGCAACTCTGGTGCCACTGGATCCAGCATGGAGCCAATACATGCCAGAGCAGGTGTTGCATGCAGTGCAGTCCCAACAGCAGCTGGCTGGCTGGAGCAGCTGCTGCATGAAGCACAAGGGGGCCACAACCACACTTCACATACTATCTGTCGATCAACTCTGAGACCTACAGGCAGCACCAGGGAGCAGATGATAGGGCTCCACAGGTCGGATCAAGCCTGTGAGCTCTATCTTTGATACCTCTGATGTAAATGGAAGTTGTGATCGCTGAAAAAAGGAAAACTTTGGAAAACCTGGGAAGTAGGGCAGGGGTGGGCAAAATGGTGGATCTACCAGCAGCTGGACTCCATTTCCTAGCAGTCCCTGCCCACATGGCTGGGGCTGGTCTCCATGGAGACCACAGCCAGAGCTGTGCTGTGATAGTGCAATGCTGGGGTTGCCATGGAGACCAGCCCCAACCCTGCTGGCAGGGCAGGGCAGGGCAGGGCAGGGCAGGGCAGGGCAGGGGGCTGGTCCAGAGTGACTGGGATCTTGCGACAGGGGCTGCTTGGTCTGGGGCAAGGGCAGAGCCACAATCCACTGCCTGTGTACCCCAGTCTGGAGCATGCAGGCAGTGGATTGTGGCCCTTCCCTGACCCTGGACCAAGCTGCCCCCTCTGCAAGGTCCCAGCAGCTCCGAAGCAGCTCCCTGCCCTGCCCTGCCCTGCCCTGCCCTGCCCTGCCCTGCCACACACCCTGCCAGTGTGGCTGTGGCCAGTCTCCATGGCAACTCCAGCCTTGTACTATCACAGCACAGCTATGGCTGAGGTCTCCATGGAGATTGGCCCTAGCCATGCAAGCAAGGGCTGCTGGAAAATGGGGTCCACTACCAGCCAGATTCAGCCCATCAGCCAGATTTTGCCCACCCATGGCCTAGGGGATGATATATGCAAGTATAATGGGGCCCATACCCCATTAGTTAGGAGAAGGGGGTCAGAGAGCTACAAGCTGACTCCAGGACTCTCTAAGGACTGCTGGGTGTTAAGAGGGTCAGAGAAAAGCAGATGCCTGCCCCAGGTATAGGGAGCTCAATCAGAGTCTGGAACAGAGAAACTGTGGAGGGGTTGGGGAAGAGGCAGCCAGGCTGTGATTGAGAGAGGATATGCAGTGCAAAGGACTATGTGAGGGTGCCTGGAACCCAGGAGCATTGGGGCGGGGATGGGGGCAGAGAGACAAAAATAAAGACACACAGAGAGAGAAAGAGACAACCTGTAATACACAGGGGTTTGGCCTGGAACCCAGGAGAGCAGAGATAGAGGGGAGGGGAGCCTGAAGCCCATGTAGGCACTGAGGGCATCTTTACAAGTGCTCTGGGGTGGGGGGTGTGGCGGGCTAGTGGGGGGTGCTCCTGCGTTGAGCAACCCACCTCCCTGGCTCCGAGTGCCTCCCTTGGGGTGCCTCACGTCCGGCCGACCCCTTCCTTGGAGCACACCCGCTAGCCTGGGGTTCCCGCTGCCACCATCCAAGGCTCTGGACTCAATTCTGGTTCTGCACACCTTGGAGAACACAGGCCTGATTGTCCAATGGGTACTAGACCCAATACAGGCACTTGGGGCACTTCCCCAAGTCCGGGGCTTATTAGGAAAGTCTCCCTTAGTCTGCAGACCTAAGGGGCCTCCTCGGTATAATTTAGACCCACCCCTCAATAAGTCTCCCACACCAGTCACAAAGGAGAACTTTATTGATTCAAGGGGTAGGGCGGAAACAGGGTAAAAGGTAGAGCAATATCATAGAAATATCAGAGGAATCCCATAGAGCAAACTAGAATGGCTGAGGTAGCCATTTAAACACGCATCTGAATTACTGTAAACTAAATATCTAATCGGCTCTCGAGTAGCTTACTCACACGCATCATCCAGAGGTGGTTGGAGTTTTCCTCTGGAGGCAGGTCACTCTTGGAGCATGCAGTTATGAAGAGAGAGCCAGTTTCAGATTCACCTGGATGACTGCATGGCTAATGGCTGCCCTTCTTCCTGGCCCAGGCCTTTTTATCACCTCTCTGACCTCAGCAGCCCAGTCCAATCGAAGCTGCCAATACTGGCCACAAGCCAACCAATCTACCAAGCATCCCTGGGTACCTGGGCCTGTGTGCAGGGCCGGGCTTTTCCCCCCCTGCCCAGGTGACCAGAGCATCCGCCTCCCAGGCACCAAGCTTTTGTCATGCAGACCAGGGGGGGAGATCCCTGCCCTGAGGGGTTCAACACCAGCCTCTCAGGCTGGCAGACACAGGTCTCTGGAGAGGGGCACCGATGGCATTTCTGCCACAGGGGGCATTTTAATGAAAGTGGCTCTCAGGCACTGCTATTATTAAAATGCCCATAGCATCTCATCTATTCAGTGTTGCAAGAAGCTTCAAAATGGTGGTGGAGGTTCTTTAACTAAAGCTTGTTTAATGAGCTTTAGTTCAGTACCCCCACCATGATTTTGAAATGTGAGAACACTGAATACACATGATGCCAAGGCTGCTGGAATGTTCTAATTAGAACACTCCAGTAGACTCAATTAGTTGAGTCTTCTTTGATGAGCTGTAATTACAGCACGTCAGAGCAGACGTTCCACACATGTATAGGCACCCTGAGAGAGCAAGGGAGCCTAGAGCCCCACGTAGGCAATGATGAAAGATCAGGGCAGATAGGCAGCCTGGTGATGATCAGGGTAGACCAGGGACCAAAGTCCTAACTGGTTTCTGAAGCTAGCCTTCTAAGCTATAGAGAAATTTGAAAACCAAAGAATCATAGAAAATTAGGGTTGGCAGGGACCTCAGGAAGTCATCTAGTCCAACCCCCTGCTCATAAAGGACCATCCCCAACTAGATCATTCAACCCAGTCTTTGTCTAGCTGGGTCTTAAAAATCTCCAAGGATTCCACCACCTATCTGAGTAACCTGTTCCAGTGTTTTACTGCCCTCTTAGTGATAAAGTTCTTCCTAATATCTAACACAAGCTTCTCTTGCTGCAACTTGAGAGCATTGCTTCTTGTTCTGTCATCTGAGAACAGTTTAGCTCCAACCTCTTTGGAACCATTCTTCAGGTAGTTGAAGGCTGCTATTAAATCCCTCCTCAGTCTTCTCTTCTCCAGACTAAATAATCCCAGTTCCCTCAGCCTCTCCTCATAAGTCATGTTCCCCAGCCCCCTCACCATTTTGGTTGCCCTCTACCAGACTCTTTCAATTTTTCCACATCCTTACTGTAGTGAGGCCCCCAAAACTGGACATTGTACTGCAGATGTGGCCTCACCAGTGCTGAATGGAAGAGGAATCATTTTCCTTGATCTGCTGACAATACTCCTACTAATGAAGCCTAGTATGTCATTAGCCTTCTTTACAACAAGGGTGTTGGTCCCCAGCCTGTACCGATGCATGGGATTGTTCTGTTCTAAGTGCAGGACTTTGAACTGGTCCTTATTGAACCTCATGAGATTTCTTTTGGTCCAATCCTCCAATTTCTTGAGGTCTGTCTGAATCCTAGCCCTACTCTGCAGTGTATCCACTACTCCCCCCAGCTTGGTTTCATCCAGGAACTTGCTGAAGGTGCACTCCATCCCATCTTCCAGATCATTGATGAAGATATTGAATAAAACTGGCTCCAGAACCAACTCTTCAGGCACTCCACTTGATACCAGCTGCCAACTATAACTTGAGCCATTGACTACTACCCTACTATCCTCTGAGCCCAATGATCCAGCTGAATTTCTCTCCACCTTACAGTCCATTCATCCAACCATACTTCCTTAGCTTGCTTGTAAGAATATTGAGGGAGACCATATAAAAAACATTGCTATAATCAAGGTATACCAAGTCCACTGCTCTCCCTGCATCCACAGAGCTAGTAATCTCATCATAGAATCATAGAAACATAGATAATTAGGGTTGGAGGGGACCTCAAGAGGTCATTTATTTCAACCCCCTGCTCAAAGCAGGACCATCCCCAATGAGATCATCCTAACCAAGACTTTGTCTAGCCAGGTCTTAAAAGCCTCCAAGTATGGAAATTCAACAACCTCTCTGGGTAACCTGTTCCACTGTTTTACTGCCCTCCTAGTGATAAAATTGTTCCTAATATCTAACCTAAACTTCCCTCACTGCAACTTGAGAACATTTCTCCTTGTTCTGTCATCTGCCATCACTGAGAACAGTCTAGCTTCATCATCTTTCAAACCCTCCTTCAGGAAGTTCAAGGCTGCTTTTATATCCTGTTTCAGTCTTCTCTTCACCAAACTAAACAAGCCCAGTTCTATCAGTCTATCTTCATAAGTCATGTGCCCCAGCCCCCTCAACATTTTCATTGCCCTCCACTGGGCTCTCTCAATCTGTCCACATCCTTTCTGCAGTGGGGGACCCAGAATTAAACATAGTACTCCAGATGTAGCTTCACCAGTGCTGAATAGAGAGGAATAATCACAAGGCAATAAGGATATCAGGTTGGTCAAACATGATTTGCCCTTGGTGAATCCATGCTAACTGTTCTTATCATCTTCTCATCCTCCAAGTACTTAGAAATGGATTGATTGAGGGCCCATTCTATGAGTTTTCCATGGACTGAGGTGAGGCTGACTGGTCTGTAGTTCCCTGGATCCTCCTTTTTCCCGTTCTTAAAGATGGGCACTATATTTGCCCTTTTCTAATTGTCCAAGACCTCTCCCAATTGCCAGAAGTTTTCATAGATAATGGCCATTGGCTCTGCAATTACATCAGCCAACTCCCTGAACACACTAAGGTGCATCCCATCTGGCCCCATGGGCTTGTATACATCCAGCTTTTCTAAATAGTACCTACCCTGTTCTTTTGCCACTGTTAGCTGCTCATCTCCTCACCGAATTGTGCTGCCAGGTGCAGTAGTCTAGAAGTTGACCTTTCCTGGGAAGACAAGGTTAAAAAAGCTTTGAGTACTTCAGCTTTTTCCACCTCACCTGTCACTAGGTTGCCTCCCCCATTTAGTAAAGGACCTACACTTTCCCTGATCTTCTTGCTTTGCTGACATACTTGTAGAAATCCTTCTTGTTATCCTTCACATTCCTTGCAAGCTGCAAATCCAAGTGTGCTTTGGCATTCTTGATTTCATCCCTGCATTCCCAAGCAATGCTCTTATATCCCCACCCAGTAATTTGTTTCAAGTTTCCACTTACTGTAAGCTTCATTATTTGTGTTTTAGCTCACGGAAGAGTTCCTTGCTAAGCCAAGCTGTTCACTTGCCACAGTTGCTAGTCTTTCTGTCTATTGGGATGGTTAGTTCCTGTGCCCTCAGTAAGGTTTATTTAAAGTATAGCCAGCTCTCCTGGACTCCTCCTCCCCTCAGACTGGCCTCCCAGGGGATCCTGCCCATCAGTTTCCTGAGTGAGTCAAAATCTGCTTTTCTTAAGTCCAGGATCTGTACTCTGCTTCTCTCTTCCCTTCCTTCCCTCAGGATCCTGAACTCAATCATCTCATGATCATTGCTGCCCAAGCTGCCATCCACTACTACATTCCCCACCAATTCTTCCCAGTTTGTTAGCAGCAAGTCAAGAAGAGCACACCCATAATTGGCTTCTCTAATACTTGCTCCAGGAAGTTGTCCCCAACACACTCCAGAAACTTCCTGGATTTCCTGTGCACTACTATATTGCCTTCCCTGCAGATGTCAGGGTGATTGAAGTCCCCCATAAGAATCAGGCCCTGTGATTGGGAAACTTCAGCAAGCTGTTTGAAGAAATCCTCATCTACCTCATAGATTCATAGATGCTAGGGTCGGAAGGGACCTCAATAGATCATCAATTCCAAACCCCTGCATAGGTAGGAAAGAGTGCTGGGTTTAGATGACCCCAGCTAGATGCCTATCTAACCTCCTCTTGAAGACCCCCAGGGTAGGGGAGAGCACCACCTCCCTTGGGAGCCCATTCCAGACCTTGGCCACTCTAACTGTGAAGAAGTTCTTCCTAATGTTTAGTCTAAATTTGCTTTCTGCTAGCTTGTGGCCATTATTTCTTGTAACCCCCGGGGGTGCTTTGGTGAATAAAACCTCACCAATTCCCTTCTGTGCCCCCGTGATGAACTTATAGGCAGCCACAAGGTTGCCTCTCAACCTTCTCTTGCGGAGGCTGAAGAGATCCAGGTGCCCCAGTCTCTCCTCATAGGCTGAAGAGGTCCAGGTGCCCCAGTCTCTCCTCATCTTCATCCTCCTCATCTGGTGGTCTACAGCAGACACTAACCACAATATCACCCTTGATGCTCTCCCCTCTGACCCTCATCCAGAGACTTTCAACAGACCTGTCTCCAGTTTCCTACTGGAGCCCTGAGTAATCATACAGCTCTTACATAAAGGGCAACTCCTCCTCTCCTTCTTCCTGCCTCTCCTTCCTCAACAGTTTGTACCCATCCATGGCAGTGTTCCAGTCATGTGAGCTATCCCACCAAGTCCCTGTTATTCCAATCATGTCATAGTTCCATGACTACAAGGACTTACAATTTCTCCTGCTTGTTTCCCAGGCCCCATGTATTTATGTACAGACACCTGAGGTAATTTGTTGTGTTGTCCTGTGGGGCCAGGCCAACTCTCAGGATCTCAAAATTGTGCTGTTAGATGGGAGGGAAATAGAGAGAGTGATTTTCCAGTTCACACACACACACCACACCTACACATATACACAGGTGAGTTCCTAACTTGGGTGGTGTGGTGTGTATGTGTGTGCTTGGTGACTATGGGAGGAGGAGTCAAGGGTCAAAGATTTCCAGAAGGAGGGAGATGGATGGGGGTTAAGTTGAGAGAGGAAAAAATAAGAGTTTGGAATTGTCAGGAATGAAAGTTGCCAGAGCCAGAATTAGAACTGGAAGACTGGAGGGGAGCTGGGATAACTTGAGGTTAATTGGTGTTAACTGATTAAAGGAAAACACCCAAATCTGTCAGAACAGAGGAGCGATGCTGGGAAGAAGCTGGTACAGAGGCTGGGGCCAGAGCCAGAGCTGCAGAGGAACTGAAAGGTATGTAGAGAGAGGGAAACTGGGACTGGGGGGAACTGGAGGGGCTGTGCGGGAGCTGGAGAGGTTGCAGGGGGAACCAGGAAGCTGTGGGGGAGCTGGAGAGGATGGAAGAGGAACTGGGAGGCTGTGGAGGCTGGAGAGGCTGCAGGAGAGCCACAGACGTGGTGAGGGGAACTGGAGAGGTTGCGGGGGACCTGGAGATGGTGCGGGGGAGCTGTGGATGCTGCAAGGGGTGCTGAAGAGGCTGCAGGGGAAACTGGGAGGCTGTGGGGGCTGGAGACACTGCAGGGGAGACATGGATGTGGTGAAGAGAGCTGGAGAGGGGCTTTGGGGGAGAGGCTCCAGGTGAAGCTAGGGCCAAGGAAGCCAGGGGAAGCCAGAGAACAGAGAGGGAGGCAGGAAAGATCAGGGAGAGAAGGCAGAGAGAGACAGGGATCAGGGAGAAGGCAGAGGCAGAGAGCGAGAGACAAGCAGGAACGGAGAGAGAGAGAAATCAGGGAAAAGGTGGAGTACAGAGGGCTAGAGCTAAGAAACCAAAGAGTAGGGCTGGGAGGTCAGTGGAGAGAGAGAGAAAGCTGGAGGAGCTAGAAACAGCAGAGAGGAATGAGGCCCACAGGGAAATCAAAGAGACAGGGATTTAGTTGGGAGCCTGCAGCAAGACGCAGACCAACTCAGGGTGAGGAATATCAGTTTTATTAAACAGGCAGGATAGTATACAGCTCACAAAGTTATAGGTTCCTGCGCGCGCGCGCACACACACACACACACACACACACACACACACACACAAACACTCACAGATGCACCCACATGATGGTAGCAGGAGAGAAAAAGGCTTGGTGAACAGATTGAAGTTAAAGCGTGTAGGGACAGCGTCCAGATCCTTTGCTTTGGGGAAAAAAGGTGGGTGATAGCTACCTATCCTGGGCTGTGAGTTGATCCTTGATGGCCAGTCAGGGTCTTCTCCAGCAAGGTGTTGTCCAGAGGCGGTCACCGGCAGGGCCTCTGGGTGGATAGGTGGTGTGATGTAGTGCTGATACAGATGGAGAGGGCATCCCATTGGGTCTGTCTTCACTACCCCTCTTTGTAGGGGCAGACCTTCTATGACCCTAGTGGCAGGGGCATGACCAGGCAAGGGTCAGCCCTGGTGTACTGAGCATGTGCACTCCAGGCAAGGACGTGCAGTTTCAGGTGTCTGTGTTGCAATGGTGGGTTGTCTGGTTTCTGCAGCAGACTTTGTCTTTCAAATGCTGGGTTTCTGTTCTGTTCTGTTCCTGTTTGAGGTCCATGGTTCCTGAGTGAGTCAATGCAAGGCAATGGTCCAGTCATTCAGCTGATCATTCAGTAGAGGCCTGCTCCCATTGTACCTCAAGCACCCTCATTCATTTCCATTCACTCAGGAACCAATTTACATGAGACTGGTTAAACATGAGTCACAGTTACAACATGGGTTACACCCAGGCAGAGGACACAAGATGGAGATTTGACATACAAAATGGAAATTTGACATTACTTTATAGACATAGGCCTAAATCATATAAATTCAATATAAAACAGTAAAAATCAATACAAACATAATAGCACTATTTACAATGTAAAAGGGGCTTGTTACTATGAGGAAGTATAAGAACTTAGCTTACTTAGTATTATTTGTAATCATTTATAAGGGATAGAGAGGACAGGGAGAAAGTCAGAAATGGTTGGGGAAGGGGAGGGAATGCAGAAAATTTTTTAAAAAGAAAAACTGGGTTTTGCTACAGTCGATTGCCCTACTTTCTCACGAATAAGAAGGTCTCTCCTGTTGCCTCCTCCTGCATGTTCTTCCAGGTCACCCACTTCCCCACTTACCCCAGGGCTTCGAGTCTCCATCTCCCAGTGAAACTAGTTTAAAGCCCTCCTCACTAGGTTAGCACGTCTGTCTCCGAACATGTTCTGCCTATCATTGTCAGGTGGATCCCATTTTCCTAACAATCCTTCTTGGAACAACATCCCATAGTCAAAGCTGCCAGTGCTTTGCTGGCAACACTATCTGCACAGCCATACATTGATCTGTACAATCTACATTGATCCTTCCCCTTGAGAACCAGGATTCAGATAAACAGCACCTGAGCCCTGAGCCCCTTCACCCTGGCAAGAGAGGAAGTGAGTCCAGTTCTAGTAACTGGAGCAGGGATAGTGAGCTAATTTAAACATTAGGGGTGCCATGGGCACCCCTGGGAAACATTAGGCAGTTCCAGCAACTTTTGCAATTACCTTGTCACACGCATCCAATACTAATACCTTGTAACCCACTGGTCCTGAATGTTAATGAATAGATGCTTTGTAGGTACTAACCCTGGCCATGCCTGTGCCACTGAATCGAGCCAGAAGTCCTTCTTTTTATTAAATCAGGGCTTACAAAAAGAACATGCTTCCAGCACTGCAGAAAATAGTAGAACAGAGTATGTGCGCACAGATAAATACCCTGACCACATCCAGATTTCACAGTAAGATCACTAGTATTGTTCTTTACCTGGAAGTTGAACTTCGGAAAGGAAATTATTTTGATTCATGTTGTATAAAAATGTTTTTTATTTGTTTTAGTGAAAATATATTTAACTGATGCACCTCACAAACTGGAAAGAAAGCTCTTTGGTTAAAGATTGAGCAATTTCTTTCAATTAGGAACTTTTAATTTACACCTTTGGGTCATAGTTTCATAGTAATTTCATAGTAGCTAGGGTCAGGAGAGACCTGAACAGATCATCTAGCCTGACCCCCTGCCACAGGCAGGAATCAATGCTGGGTTCACAAGACCCTAGACAGGTGATCATCCAACCTCCTCTTGAATTGCCAAAGGTAGGGACGAGGACCACTTTCCTGGGGAGTTGGTTCCAGATTTTGGCGATCCAAACTGTAAAATATTCCCTTCTGATCTTTAACCTAAACTTATTCTTCATCAGCTTATGACCATTGTTCCTGGTCACCCCAGGTGGTGCTGGGGAGAAAAGGGCTCTACCTATTTGCTGTTGATCTCCCCTTATGAGCTTGTAGGCAGCCACCAGGTCCCTCCTCAGCCTCCTCTTGCTGAGACTGAACAGGTTCAGGTCCTTCAGTCTCTCCTCATAGGGCCTGTCCTGCTGCCCTCTCACCAAGTGGGTGGCCCTCCTCTGAACCCTCTCCAGGCTGGCCACATCCCTTTTGAAGTGCGGCGCCCAGTACTGGACGCAGTACTCCAACTGCGACCTGACCAAAGTCGCATAGAGGGGGAATATCACTTCTCTGGACGGGTTTGAGATGCACCTTTGGATGCATGACAAGGTATGGCTGGCCTTGCTGGCTGCGGTCTGGCGTTGGCAGCTCATGTTCATCTTGGAGTCAATAATGACTCCAATATCCCTTTCTGCCTCTGTGCTTTCAAGAAGGGAACTCCCCAGCCTGTATGTATGCTGTGGATTCCTTCTCCCAAGGTGCAGCACCCTGCATTTGTCTACATTGAACCCCATCCTATTCTCATCTGCCCACTTTTGTAGTCTGTCTAAATCTATTTGCAGCCTCTCTCTCCCTTCAAATGTGTCCACCTTGCCCCATATCTTAGTGTCATCAGCAAACTTGGACAGCGTGCTTTCCACCCCCTCGTCCAAGTTGCTGATGAAGAGGTTAAACAGTGCGGGCCTGAGGACTGAGCCCTGGGGTACCCCACTGCTCACATCTCACTAGGTTGAGTACAACCCATCCACCACTACTCTCTGGTTGCGCCCCATCAGCCAATTTTTTACTCATCTAACTATGTAGGCATCAATGCCGGAATCACTTAATTTATTGATGAGGATGGGGTGAGAGACAGTGTAAAAGGTCTTCTTAAAGTCTAGAAAGACTACGTCCATGGCGACACCATCATCCAAGGATTTAGTTACTTGGTCATAAAAGGCAATCAGGTTGGTCAGGCAGGACCTGCCTTTGATGAACCCATGCTGATTGCCCCTGAGCATGATCTTCCCTGCAGGCCCTGCACAGATGTGCTCCTTGGTGATTCTCTCCAAGATCTTCCCGAGCACTGAGGTGAGGCTTACAGACCTATAGTTACTTGGGTCCTCCTTCCTCCCTTTCTTGAAAATTGGGACCACATTAGCCAGTTTCCAATCCCCCGGCACCTGGCCAGATGACCATGAATGCTCATACAGCCGGGCCAAGGGCTCCGCAATGACCCCCGCCAGTTCCCTCAACACCCTTGAGTGGAGGGCATCTGGACCTGCAGATTTAAAAATGTCCAGGCCTTCCAGAAGATCCCTAACTACATCTGCACTAATTGAAGGCCTGACGGAGAAGAACTCTAGGAAAAATTAGACTTGATAATCTTAATAGTTTTAAGGTTAAAACAAGTGGAAAAAAACAGGCTTACAATAGCAAGTCCCATTAAGTCAAGCACTACAAATTCGTGGTAAGTATTTGTAGAATCAGGACCTGAAAAAACAAAAAACAAACATGCAGGCAAAATTAGAGAACAATAGGATGTCACACAAGCCTTTTCTCCCCACTTTTGGTTTCAAATGTGTTTTTAATTATATACACTAAGAGTGTATGAAATTTCACTGGTTGTTTCAATTCGACACTGTTTTGACTAATTTTGAGCTCGAAACAGTAAGATCGAATTGAAATGAAGGGTCTTTAAACAGCCTTGAAACAAAACAACGCTAGTCAAAATGTTTCAAAAGTTTTGCATTTCGAAGCCAGCAGTGAGAGACAGGGGAGAACAAGAGCTGTGCTCCCAGCACTAGCTGGGAGCTCAGGCCTGGCTCTCCACATCTCCCACTGCCGGAAGGCAATAACAGCACAGGGGAAGGGAACTGAGCCTGGGCTCACTTCCCCACCCCAGCGCTGCAATCTGGCCAGGGGTTCTGCGATCCAGTGGGGGGGGCATAGAAAGTCAGCCCAGCTGGGCTCACTTCCATCCCCCATGCTGTGATCAGGTGCAAGGCGGAGAGTCAGCTCAGATGAGCTCACTCCCACACCCTGCACTGTGATCGGGTGCAGGGATGGAGAGTCAGCCCAGATGGGCTTGCTCCCACCCACCAAGCTGTAATCGGACACAGGGCAGAGAGTCAGTGCAACTGGGCTTACTCCTCGCCTGTGCTGCAATTGGGAGGCCAGTTAGGCTGACTCTCTGCCCTGTACCTGATCGCAGTGTGGGCAGAAGGGAATGAGCCTAGTTGGGCTGGCTCTCCGCCCCCACACCCAATCACAGTGCAGGGTGGGGAAGTGAGCCCAGCTGGGCTGACTCTCCGCCCCTTGCCCAATTGCAGTGCGGGGGGCAGGAGGGAGTGAGCCCAGCTGGGCTGACTTCCCACCCCCAGTGAAATGTTGAAACAGCATTGAAATAGCCTTTCAGTTTTGACAGAATTGAATAGAATGGAACAGCTGTTTCAAATCTAAATAAAATTCAAAATGGAACACTGTTCCTTTGAACTGGCCAAACTGAAGGTGAAACAGAATGGTGCCATTTTGCACAGCCCTAATGTTCACCTGTAAGATTTCAGTGCAGGCCTAGGGCCCAGGGCAGAGCCATGATCTGCTCTCCATGGGTGCGTCCACACATGCAAGCATGTGTGCTTGCAGCAGCTCAAATAGAAGTGGTGCAAATTTGAGCTGGGGCTTTTTGTCTCAGTGCATGTGCTAGGACATGCACTTTGATGTGAAGCAAATGTGCCACTTGGGGCAAAATAACCCTGCCTGGCTACTCCCGGATCTGCATCCAGGGGAATCTAGAGCCTGGGGCCAGCACTTGTGCTGTACCCATTAGTACAAAAAGCTGCCCTGGCAAGTAGCTCAGGGCTACTTGCCCTCAGGAGCTTCTGGTGGAGGAGCCTCTGGGAGGAAGTTGGCCACACCCCTTCCTGTCCCAGGATGATGCTCCTATTACTGTTGCTGGTTGCTGCAAGCTTGGTCTCAGGAGCTTCTAGGGAGAAGATGGACAGGCCCTTTCCTATGCCCAGCTACTATTAACTGCTGGCTTGGTCTCAGAGCTTTTGGAGTAAGTTTGCTGCACTGCTTCCTGCCTTGGGCTGCTACTGCTGCTGTTACTGCCCACCCCCAAGGGTGGGGTCCTCTACTGCATGCTACTACCCCACCTCAAGGAGAGGCACACTGCACTGCACTGCACCACAGCATGGCACCCCAGCTTCTTCACCTGGTCCAGCCTGCTGCCAAGCCAAGGTCAGGGGACAACCTGGGGAGGGAACCTGCGCTGCCTGTGGGCCCATCCCCCACTATCACTGCTGGAGGCTAAAGGTACCTTGCCTGCCTTGGCAGGCCACCCCCACCTTCACCTCTACTTTCACCAGAAGCACACCCTGAGTGGCTGAACTGGAGGACTCCCAGCATCACTGCTGCTGTTGCTGCTGCCCCCTCTTAGGAGAGAGGGAGATTCCCTGCTGTACCACCTTGCACCACCTGACACCACGCCTGCATTGGATTACTTCCTAATTGACTGACTGCTCATGCCCTCCCCCACAGCTACCTCACTGCATATGATCCTGATTTGTCTTCCTGCCTACTTCTCTGCTGCCAAGCACCTGGCTGGAGGCCTGAGGGATTTCTAGACAGATCTTCCACAAACAAAGCCCCTCCACCGCACCAGCCATATTTTACATCTGCCTCAGCAGCCTTCCCTTTGTGTTTTTTTCCCATGTGTGGTAAATCCTGTGGTCCACTCCCCCTGCCCTAGTGTTTGTGTGTGGCTGAGTAAGCCAGCTCAAGTTTTCCCAGCCCTTGTGTGTGTTTCCCCTTCCCCCCACATTCTCAAAGCACAGGCCTCCCAGTTCTTTTCCTGTGGGATTGTAGCTCAGTGAGCTTCATCCCCCTTCTTCCATATCCCCCTTTTCCTCCACAACCCCATTCTGCCCCTACTAGATTCACCAGCCCCAAGGAATATTTTGTTCTTCTTTATATGAACATGAGCCTTCAATGTGATGCTGCAGCTAGTAAAGCAAGCAAAATGCTGGCTTGCATCCACAGAAGCTTCTCAAGCAAATCCCAGGATGTCATTCTCCCGTTGTGCTCGGCCTTGGTGAGACCACAGCTGGAGTACTGCATCCATTTTAGGCTCCATGATTCAAAAAAGATGTGGAGAAGTTTGAAAGAGTGCAGAGGAGAGTCACGTGCATGATCAGAGGTCAGGAAAACATACCTTACAATGACAGGCTGAGAGCCCTGGGACTCTTCAGCCTGGAAAAGCACAGGCTCAGGGGTGATCTGGTGGCTGCCTATAAGTTTATAAGGGGTGCTCACCAAGATCTGGGGGAATGTCTGTTCACCAGAGGGCCCCAAGGGATGATAAGGTCAAACGGTCACAAACTCCTCCGTGACTGTTTCAGGATGGACATAAGGAAGAACTTCTTTACTGTCCAATCCCAAGGTTTAGAATAGACTGCCACCGGAGATGGTTTAAGCACCTACTTTGAACTCTTTCAAGAGTCATTTGGATGTTTATCTTGCTGGGATCCTATAATCCCTGCTGACTTCCTGCCCCTGGGGCAGGGGGCTGGACTTGATGATCTTCCATGGTCCCTTCCAGCCCTAGTGTCTATGAATCTATATATATCTATATATATGTATATTGTCTTCCCTGCTCTTCTGTGAAACAATAACAAAGCAGGAAACTTCGGGGAGGGGGGGGCAGATGCCCCCACCAAGCTTCCTTTAGACCCCAATATGGGGGTGGATCCCAGCCAAGGCCCCAAGGGAATGCATGCCCCTGCAGCTTCCACCCTGGAAAGAGTCCAACCAACCTCCTCCAGAGGTGGAGAGACCTTCAACCTCTGCTGCAGGGACAGGTGGGACTCTGGT
Organism: Alligator mississippiensis; assembly: GCF_030867095.1. Lineage (NCBI taxonomy): Eukaryota > Metazoa > Chordata > Crocodylia > Alligatoridae > Alligator > Alligator mississippiensis. The sequence continues at coordinate 240,290,538 of NC_081824.1, forward strand.
AGGGAGCCAACAGGGCCAGGGGTTCTCCTCTGGCCAGGCCCTGCTGGAGGGGTTCCCAAGCCCCCTCTCCCATTATCAGGGACCAAGGGCAAGGGCAGTGGGAAGGGCTCCTCTTCAGCCTCCTCCACAGCTGAGGGTGGGAAGGGCAAGGGCCCTTTCCTAAAGCCTAGACTACCAGCACCTGAGGGGACCAGGTGCACTACACCAGGCAGCACACCCACTCAGCCTGTCCCTGGCCCTAGCCCCGGCCCAACCAATGTGGCCCCCAGAGGGGGGAACCACAGCTATGCATAGGCAGCTGCAGGGAGACCCAAAGCCGGGGGGTCTGGACCCTCTACTGCCGGCCCTTCCAGCTTGGGCAGCAGGGCCCCCTTTCTGGCACTCACCCTCAGGCATGCTGTGAAGTGACAACTGCCCAAGTGGGAGAACCTGCACTTTTGAGACCTGGGTGCAGCCCCTGGCTTGGGTAGAGGGGGCCCCCAAGATCATGGCAGCCTCCCACTTTCATGGCAATGGGATCTTTTTCCTTGCCTCGGAGGCCACAGCACAAAAGGCAGTGGAGAGGGGGCTTGTGCTGGAGGGTGAATACGTCCCCCTTGAGCCTCTAGAAAAGCTGGGGACCAGAGTGGTCCTCAGATCTATCCTTCCCTATATCCCCATTTGGGCCCTGCTCCTCCAGCTCCAAAAGCTGGGGAGAGTTACCTCTCCGGTGGTGGCCATCTCACTGGGGTGCCAAGACCCTGGCATCTGCCATGTGTGCTCTTTCCATAGCCAGGTCATAATCCAGCTGGCAGTGGGAGTGTGCATGGAGGCTGAGGTGTGCCTGGAAATTCTTTATCAGTGGGCCCTGGTGAGGATTTTTTATACATTGGGGGACCAGCGGTGCTTCCGTTGCCATGCTCTGGGGCACTTGAATCATGAGTGCCCATGGCCCAGATGGGGGGGGGCATCTGCGGGACCCACTGGAAAGAGGGGTGCCCCTACCACCCCTCCCACTTTTTCTATGCCCTAGAGATAAGGTGGGGGGCCAAGAAGTACATCACCTGCCTTCTGATGGGTGATGGCACCCCCCTCACAGATCCAGGTGAGATGTGCCAGAGTGTGCAGGCCTTTTATGAAGAGCTCTTCACCTTGAATCCAACTGACGCCAAAGACTGTCACCCTGTGGGAAGGACTCCCACAGGTCAGCATGGGTGACCAGGATCAGCTGGAATCTCCTCTCACTATGGCTGAGTTTTTGGCCGCCCTCCACCCAGTGCCTGGAAACAAGGCACCATGCATCAATGAGCTGACCGTGGAGTTCTACCGGGCCTTCTGAGATGTCCTCATCCCGGACCTTGCCGTGGTCTAGGCTGAATCTAAGGGAAGTGAGGAGCTCCCCCTGTCAAGCTGGAGGGCTGTGCTGACCCAGGGAGGAATAGGACCCCTGCTAAATGGGCAGAAACAATTGGTGACGGACAGGGGGGACAAGGCTGAACTCCTCAACGAGTTCTTTGCCTCAGTGTTCCTAAGCAAGGGGCACGACAAGTCTCTCACTGGGGTTGTAGAGAGGCAGCAGCAAGGTGACAGACTACCATGCGTAGACCCTGAGATGGTGCAGAGTCACTTGGAAGAACTGGATGCCTTTAAGTTGGCAGGCCCGGATGAGCTCCATCCGAGGATGCTGAAGGCACTGGCCGACATCATTGCAGAGCCACTGGCGGGAATATTTGAACGCTCGTGGCGCACGAGCAAAGTCCCAGAGGACTGGAAAAGGGCCAATGTGGTCCCCATCTTCAAGAAGGGGAGGAAGGAGGACCCGGGCAACTATAGGCCAGTCAGTCTCACCTCCATCCTTGGCAAAATCTTTGAAAAAATCATCAAGGCTCACATTTGTGAGAGCCCAGCAGGACAAATTATGCTGAGGGGAAACCAGCACGGGTTCATAGCAGGCAGATCGTGCCTAACTAATATAGTCTTTTTTTATGACCAGGTTACAAAATGCCTGGACACAGGAGGAGGGGTGGATGTCGTATACTTAGACTTCAGGAAGTCCTTTAATACGGTATCCCACCCCATACTGGTGAACAAGTTAAGAGGCTGTGACTTGGATGACTACACAGTCCGGTGGGTGGCGAATTGGCTGGAGGGTCGCACCCAGAGAGTCGTGGTGGATGGGTTGGTTTCGACCTGGAAGGGTGTGGGCACTGGGGTCCCGCAGGGCTCGGTCCTTGGACCGATACTCTTTAATGTCTTCATCAGCGACTTGGGCAAGGGAGTGAAATGTACTCTGTCCAAGTTTGCAGGTGACACAAAGCTATGGGGAGAAGTGGACACGCCGGAGGGCAGGGAACAGCTGCAGGCAGACCTGAACAGGTTGGACAAGTGGGCAGAAAACAACAGAATGCAGTTCAACAAGGAGAAATGCAAAGTGCTGCACCTAGGGAGGAAAAATGTCCAGCATACCTACTGTCTAGGAAATGACCTGCTGGGTGGCACGGAAGTGGAAAGGGATCTCCGAGTCCTAGTGGACTCCAAGATGAACATGAGCCGGCAGTGTGACGAAGCCATCAGAAAAGCCAATGGCACTTTATCGTGCATCAGCAGATGCATGACGAATAGATCCAAGGAGGTGATACTTCCCTTCTATCGGGCGCTGGTCAGACCACAGCTGGAGTACTGCGTGCAATTCTGGGCGCCGCACTTCAAGAGGGATGCGGATAACCTGGAGAGGGTCCAGAGAAGGGCCACTCGTATGGTTCAGGGCCTGCAGACCAAGCCCTACGAGGAGAGACTAGAGAACCTGGACCTTTTCAGCCTCCGCAAGAGAAGGTTGAGAGGCGACCTTGTGGCTGCCTATAAGTTCATCGCGGGGGCACAGAAGGGAATTGGTGAGGTTTTATTCACCGAGGCGCCCCCAGGGGTTACAAGAAATAATGGCCACAAGCTAGCAGACAGCAGATTTAGATTGGACATTAGGAAGAACTTCTTCACAGTTCGAGTGGCCAAGGTCTGGAACGGGTTCCCAAGGGAGGTGGTGCTCTCCCCTACCCTGGGGGTCTTCAAGAGGAGGTTAGATAACCATCTAGCTGGGGTCATCTAGACCCAGCACTCTTTCCTGCCTATGCAGGGGGTCGGACTCGATGATCTATTGAGGTCCCTTCTGACCCTAACATCTATGAATCTATGAATCTATGACCCTCCTGCTAAAGAGGGAGAATCCCTGTGACCTGAGGAACTGGAATCCTGTGTCCTTCCTCTGCATGGACTACAAGGTGGTAGTGAAGGCCATTTTGCTGTGCCTGTGGTCTGTACTGATGGACGTGATCCATCCTTACCAGACATACATGGTGTTTGGACGTTCCATATTCGATGACCTGTACCTGGTTCGGGACCTCCTGAAGCTAGTGCACCAGGAGGGCGTGTCTTTCACCCTCCTATCCCTGGACCAGGAGAAAGCATTTTACAGAGTGGATCACAGGTACCTCACAGGCATGCTGCAGGCCTTTGACTTCTTGTGGGCTCTCTAGGTGCTATACTGTCCCAGCCACCAGTCAAGGGTTTGGGATTTATTGAGAGTGCGGTCAGGTAGCAGAAAGGTAAAAAAGGTTTATTGACCTAACAAAAACACAACTACCAGTAGTAACAAGACAAACAATGACAGAGAAGCATAATTCACATTGGCAACTTATCGGCACTCCCCTTTGATGCCTGATATATGACAAGTTTCTCTTTCCACAAAGCTCAGCAAAGTCAGGCATCCCCAATCAGCGCTATCCAAGAAGTACCAGGAAGAACCCTGGTATTCAGTCCTTGAGTTCCTCAAGATCCATGGGCCCACTGATCCATGTCAACAGCTAATTAATCCTCTTCACAAAAAGAGCTGTATCTTCCTTCTGAATGATTTCTGGATGTTTCAGCCAATTTATAACTTCTGAACTGTGCTGATAACTTACAGCCATTCAGATTCTTTTTATTTCAACTGTCCTTTGACTGACCAATAGAATTACAAGCCTTGCATTCCTTTGATAAGGTTAATTTTAACTATACCACAGGGCCTTACTACTTCAAGACTTTGCTAAATTTACTAGGCCTTACTTTATACAAGGCCTTACTACATCTTAAACTTTAATTAGGCTCTTAGCAACAACATATAGCTTAATATTTAAGCAAATAACAGAAAAATACTTGTTCTAATCTTCATAGAGCCTTCAGCAAGCACTTTTATTACACAGACATAATTTTCAGCTGTCACACTATACGTCTCTGCAGAATGTTTTGTCAAGCTCAACTGGACTCTGTTGGAGTCCATCCCATTCAGGAGAGGGGTGCATCAAGGCTGCCTGCTGTCAGGCCAGCTGTACGCCTTGGCCCTGGAGCCCTTCCTCTTTCTCCTGTGGAAGCAGGTGATGGTGTGGCTGGTCTTGTCATCATATGCTGACAATGTACTCCTCATAGTCCAGGACTAAGGCAACCTGACAGAAGTGGAGGCCTGCCAGGCACTCTACTAGGTGGCCTTCTCTACCTGGGTCAACAGGGTCAAGAGCTTTGGCCTGGTGGTGAGTGATGGGTGGCAGATGGGCTCACTCTCACCCGTGCTCCACTGGATCAGCTGGAGTGCAGACTTGCTGCTTGACTTGGGGGATGTCCCCCACACACTCCTCCCTGCCAGAGAACTGGCACCAGCTGGAGGCAAGGGTGGTGGAGAAGCTTTGGGCATGGGCAGGGCTCCTGAGGTGTCTTTCCTTGCCTGGGACAGTGCTGGTGCTGAACCAGCTGGTCCTGTCTATGCTCTGGCACTACTTACACAACCTGCCTATGCCCCATGAGGTCCTGTAGGGACTCCAGAGATGGGTGCTGGAGTTTTTCTGGCTGGGAAGGCACTGGGTCTCTGCAGAGGTCCTGAGTCTCCCCTTGCGGGAGGGCGACCAGGGCCTGGTTGACCTGTACAGCCAGGTCCTGGTGTTCTGCCTTCAGGCCCTGCAGCAACTGCTATACGGTGTCGGTGGCCTTGTGGCATGGGGCCACCTCAGGTGCACTTTCCTCTGCCATTTCTGGGGGCTCCAATATGACTGGCAGGTCCTCAGCTTGCAGGGCTTCTCCCTGCAAGACTTGCGAGGGCTGCCAGATTTCTACCATGACCTCTTCTAGGCCTGGAGGCTGGTCTCTGCCTCCAGGTCCCCTGTGACACTCACCCAGGGTACCGACCTACTTGTCGAGCCCCTCCTCTGGAACCACCAGCTAGAGGTGCTGGCAGCAGAGGTGCCCCGGTTGCAACACACATTAATTCTGGCTGGTGTCACCAGTATTGGGGACCTCCTGGACTACAATAGGAGGGAGTGGGTGGACCCCGCTGCAGTGGTCCAGCACATGGGTCTACCCACTAGATATGTGACTTCCCATCTGATCCAGGAAGTGAAATCTGCTCTACCTCCCAATGTCCTTGCCCTTTTTGACCAGGTCCTGTGCATCAGCGGTCTTCCCCCCACCCCCCCAACTGTGTCCTCCAGCCCACCAGAGTTTGTCGTGGAGCCAGAGCATCGCCCAGCTTCACAGCGCTCCCTGCTCCACCACCTGAGCTGCCTGGAGGACACCAGACCAGTCCACTTTTCCACCATCCATCACCACAACCTCTAAATGCTCATGCTCCACTCTGTCCATCATGCCACCCTTGCATCCTGCCCAGACACAAAGTGTCTGGACACAAAGTGGCAGGACTTGCTCAGTGAGGGCGTGGCTGGGGCACCCCAGTGGCTGAGTTTGTATTCCACCCTCATCCCAAGAGCCACTGGGGACCTCAGCTGGTGGCTCCTACATGGAGCCGTTGCCATGGGCATGTATGTGGTGAGCTTCACAGACACCCCAGTCTTCTGCCTCTTCTGTGGGCAAAGGGAGACCTGTTAGTGTACCGGGCTGCAGCTCCTCCACTTCCACCTCCAGAACCTCTTCCTGAGGGTCTGGTTGAACTTAACCCCCCACCTTTTTGTTTTTGGTCACCCTATACACAACCCCCCCAAGTCCTGGCACCTCCTGGTCAAACTCCTCCTAACCCCTATACTTGACCAGGAAGGAGGTTCCGGCCAGGAAGGTGCTCTGAGAGTATGGGGCCACTTTCCTCTCACTAGTCTGAGCACGTTTCTAGGCAGAGCACCAGTGGAAGGTATCCACCATCTCCTTGGATGCCTCTGAGGACCAATGTGTGCAGCCTGGGGGGGGTTCTGCTCAGTGTCCCCCTCAGGGGCACTTGTAATCAGATGGACAAATAGACAGGTGTTTCTGGGGCCCAACCAACTGAAGCAGCCCTGAGAGCTCCCTGCACCTTTTACCCACTGCAGCAGTCTAGCTGTGGGGGCTGCTGCCTGCCTGTTACCCGTTGAGCACCTGCCAGACCCAGATAGGGACCGCACAGCCAGTAGAGGTATCTGCCCCTCTGGGCCAGCTTCCAGTGGGCTGTGGGTGCACGGTTGGCCTTTGTGTGGCACTACTGCCATGTGTGCCCCTGCCCAGCCATCTGGGTAGCTATTGCCTGGAAGATGTTCTGGGTGTGGTGGCCTGCTTTGAACTGTCAAAGCATGTCCTTCTGGCCCCATTTGGCCAGGAGGTCATTCACCTTCACCTGGGTCCAAGATGCCAGCTCTGAGTAGACAGGATCCTGCCACTGGCCTCCCTAGCAGGAATTCTGGTGTTCCATATTGGAAAACTGGAAAATCCCCAATAAAAAAATCCCAAAGTCACTCTGTAAAATATCCCGAAATCTATGTTGCTCCATGATTAAAACAAGAGAGAGAGAGAGAGCAATCAGTTGGGCATGTTTTAGTGATATAACTACAGTGTTAAAGCAATTTGGAAGCCTACCAGTGTCTCTATCATCATAATAAAAATGAATTCTAAATACCTATATGTTCTGCTGCCCCCCCTCCCCACAGGGGTAACAGCCCCCCCCCCCCCCCCAACAGGGGCCAAATGGCCTTCACAAGGGCTATCCCCCCCTGCATTTTGTTATGAATGTGATTTTATGTATATGTGTGTGTGCCGGCTATTATTTGATTCGATCCCTTGAGGACAAACTTTTATTGTTGACTGATTTTGTTTATGTTCGTTTAGTTTCGCGAACCATTGACAGAGCAGTGAATAACCCGGATGATAGGTTTGAAGTATAATTCTATTGTGCCTTCAGCAAGGGGGGATGTCATGACCCAAAGGTCTGATTTTTTTGTCTGTGTGCTTCGGCACTAAGAATTATCCCCGTGGGTATACAGCTTCGTTGCACGGAGGAGTTCTGCTGCGCAGAGAACCCGCGTGCAGGGAAGTGTTCCCGCCACTTGGCAGCGATCTTTTCAGGGTGCATTTCCTTTGCAGCACAGAAATGCACGGTGCAAAGGTTTCCCGCTCGTCGTATGCAAATTCGTGCCCCGCAATTGGCTAGTTCTAAATTATTCACACGTGGCGGCTGGCGATTGGCCTGCTAGCCGTATAAGAGGCTTGAGCAGTTTCCGCCCAAGCCGAAGAGGACTCCACATCCATCTCGTGGGGACTCTGGGTGTGCACGGCACGGTAATAGAAACCCTGTGTGTCGCTCAGAGGAGTTTGGTGGCCTGATCCACTGCCCACCTCTTCCCATCTTCGAACGGAGCCTACTATAAGATGTAACGACGAGTTTAATGCGCGCTTGTCCTGGACATCCGGAGTTTGTCTGCGTGGAGCCTAGCAACCTCCACATGATTGTTCGTGTTCTGTCTGCGTGGAGCCTTGCAACCTCCACGTGTGTTCATGTTTTTTGTTGTAACTGCAACTCAAGCAAGTTCTCAGCCTACACCACGACCATCTCGGTGTAAGTAAAATAATCTTAAAATCAACTGTTACGTGTCTGTGCCTAATTCTAGCTTGGCGCCCACCCTCTCCGACCCGGCCTGCCCGGGCTGCTGGCCACAGCCCGCGTGCAGAGTGACGTAAGCGACCCGGGGTCAGACCCGGTGCGCACAAGATACAGCCCGTGAGCCATTTTTTGCTCACCCTTGGCTTAGAGTTTTGTTACAGCCAGGCTTATATTTTGGTTTGCAGTTTATACCAGTGATTTGAGTTGGGACTATTAGGGGTGATACAGAGGTGCCAGTGGCGTCCAAGGGGCATGTGACTGTTTTGAATTCTGCCAAAGGCCAGGCCTGGGGCACTTACAGGTGCTAGCTAGTGACAGTTGAAGCCTAAGTCAGATGAGGCCATAGTTCCAGAGGGTGAGAACTAGGGCCAGGGAGCCCAGTGCCCAGGGCAGGACTGAGTCAGGGTCAAAGGGCCCAGTGCCCAAATGAGGTGGAGATAGGGCTAGGGAGCCTGGTGCTTGAGATTAGAAGACATGGGACCAGAAGGTCCAGTACCTGAGAAGGGCAGCGATGGGACCAAAGGGACCAGAGCCCTAGGGGAGCAGAACCAGTGCTGAAGCCCAAAGATGGGAAGGGCAAGACAAGGGCTGGTGCCCAATAAGCTAAGGTCCAGTGCAGTAAGCCAAGGCAAAAGAGGCCAGCAAAAACAGAGGAGTGGAGGCTGAGAAGATTGAAGCCCCAAAAAGAGGAAGTGATGGAACGGTAACACTTGCAAGGCCTGGACATGGCTGTAAGGGAGGATAGAGATCACAAAACTGATTAGTACCCTGGGGGCACAGATAGGCCAAGAGGACCCACTCAATACAGTGAGGGACAGGATAGGGACCAGAAGGGTCTGGGAGAGACATGTTTGCCTAGAAATGAACAAGAGCTCAACCTGGGGCTCAAGGGCAGCCTTCCTTGTTACTAGGGATCTACTTAAAATGCACACAGGGGAAGTCAAAATTGCAGACCATTCCTGGTGCCTAGCACCATTTTCATGGTCTTTTCACAGTAAGCCACCCTTGCTTCTGTTTGGCCAAGAAGCCCTGGTGGCCCCACCCTTCACTGCTGATTGGCAGAGAGGACTGCCCTATATATGGCCCTGCCCCTCACTGCTGATTGGTGGAGAGGGGCAGGGCTGCATAAAAAGCAGCTCTCTTAGCTTGTCAGCAATAGAGGGAGAAGGGGGCGGTCACCATCTTGACTTCTCCCCTTTATGCCAGCCACTCCTGCCCATCCACCACTTTCTCTGGCAGGCTGCAAGACTGGGCCCCAGTCGGGAGCCATCTTTTTAGTTTTCAGTAAGTTGGGGGGGTTGGCAATTCTGCACAAAATTATGGGGAATGTGTTTTTGTGGCTATCTTAGAAGCCATCTTTTTTCATGATTTCCACAAAAATCACAAAATTGTGAATTGAGTAAATCCCTACTTATTACCCATCAACTTGTTACATCATGATGTGGCAGGTGGGAAAGAAAAAGGGAAGGTACCCAAGGAACCAGAGCACAGCAGAAAATACAGTCATCAGAGGGTGTCATGGCCACTCCTGGAGCTCAGTCCTGTTAAAGTCTGGTTTAGAATGCAAACAGAGGAATCATCTGACATAAATTTCAAATGACCAGTTTTCAAATAAGCAATATGAGCAGAAGTGTGTGGAGCAGTCAGGGTGGTTGGTTGTAGCTGTATTGATCTAAGGATATAAGCAGACAAGGTTCTTTAGGTAGGTGTGATCTTTTATTATACCAACAAAATAGTTGGAAAGATTCTTCTTTGCAAGATTTCAGGCACAAACACCCTTCTTCAGACATAGGGAGAGTCTGGTGTTGATTTCTGTGCTCTCATGGATAGAATAGAAGCCAATATGCAAAATACAGATCTGTGAACATGCAAATGCATGGCAGTGAGAATCAGAGACCATGGGAGACAACAGGTGTGAGACAGGTGGGCAAGGGCAGGGGAAAAGGTGGAATGTTGAACTGGTGATAAAAGGTAGCTGGTAAAATGGCTATACGAGGTTATCAGATGGCAGGCAGGTTATAATGTGCCATTCTACCCAGGACAGCACACAAAACAGCACCAGACTCTTCCTATGCCTGAAGAATGGTATTTGTGCCAAAAAGCTGCAAAGAACAATTTTTCCAACTATTTAGTAGGGCTGTGCGAAACGTCACCTTCCGTTTCAACTTCTGTTTTGACATTTCGATGGACAGTGTTTCTCCTGGTTAGTTAAGGGCTCCTGGAAGCAGAGATCCCACTGGGAGGGCCCCCCTAAAGTTACCAGCTTCCTTGTAGGGCTTGGGAAAAGCCCAAGGGCATTAGGGCATCCCCTTGGGATTAAGTTTATCTTTGGGGTTTTTGCAACATAAGTGTCATGCCTTATATTTTGTGAACTCTCATGTTATAAATTAGTAGATGAGTAGAGTTCTAGGGCTCTGGTGGGTGGGTGGGTGCCCCCTGTTGCTATTATTTCACCTGTTGTTCATTTGTATTTCATAGACATTAGAGTTGGAAGGGACCTTGGAAGAACATTGTGTCCAGCCCCCTGCCCCAAGGGCAGGAAGTCAGCTGGGGTCATAGGATCCCAGCAAGAAAAACATCCAGGTTTCTCTTTAAGGCCTTCAAAGTAGGTGCTTGAACCACCTCTGGTGGCAGGCCTTTGTGGCTTATTTATTGTTCACCCATACTTATGTATAGTTTATCCGTTGGCTATCTACTTCTATTTTGGGGTTTATCTGTTTCAGATCAGATACTTACCTGTGACTTACCTGTACCTGGAGCACTGGTATAAGGTTTTATGGCATTTACCCAGAGGGTATTGTTTATGTTATTTGTTTAGCTATCTTGAGTGTATATATGTGTGTGTGTGTGTGTGTACACATCTATATACACACATACATACATATATATGTACATATGTGTATATCCATGTTTCTTTTTCTTGTGATAAATTAATGTAAATAAATTTGTATATAGTTAAGTCCCCTGACTGTCCTGGCATGTTTCTATAGGGACAGAGGGAAACTGAGCAGTCTGGATGCCTCTGGACCCCACCATAGAAGCCATGCCCTTGGCCCACATTGGCAGCGCCTGTGGTGGAAGAGGATACTGGCTGGTGGATGGCATGCTAGTATGGGACAGTAGATGCCCTCTTACATGTCCCCCCACCTCCATCATTCTGCCTCTCTGACTTTCTTCACCAGCACCTCTGTCCACTGATTTAGGGTTTAACTACTGCATACACTGCCCTTCACCCTCGGGTCACACATGGTAGCCAGCACATGGATTGTACTGGACTGCAAGGGATCAAGCCTTTTCCTGATGCCCTCCTTCAGCCGCCTCACCAGTGCCTGCACGTCTGGTGACAGCGGCTTGCCCCAGCCAGGAACGTTGATCCCCTGGAATCTCTCCATTTGGCTCTGAAGTTCCCTCACTATGGGGATCACCTGGATAAGGAGGGCATCACCACTGCTGAGGTCTTGGTGGCCTCGAGGAAGGGCTTGAGGACCACCAAAATCTGGGAGATTGTATGCCACTCAGCTCTGTTCAGGGGGCCACTGATCCCAATCTCCCTGAGCAAGCCCATCTGATGGATGGTTTTCTGTTGCTCCACCAGCCTCTTGAGCATCAGTTATGTGCAGGTATGTGCATGATTTTGTGCTGCAGGATGTTCAGCTCTGCTTGTTTGTCCCACAGCATCTTGCTCTGCTTGATGCTCTGGTGGAAGTAGCCTGCCACCTTCCTACATTTTCAAATGAGCTTGCTGGTGGTGTTGGTGCTGTCACCAGCAGCCCTGTCCCCCTCCAAGGCATCCCTGACAATGAGGTGCAACTTGTGTACCACATGACAGATGCCAACAAAGTTGGCATCATAGACCACCTTGACCATATTGGCACCACTGTTGGTAACCATGAACCTATGAATCAGCTTGCCCTGCCCCCTGCACCAAGCAGTTCATGGCTGCCATGATCTCTGTTGCCATGTGGGACTCATCCAGCCCCTCAGCTTGAAGGACAGCCCACTGTGGAAGAAATCAAACTTTGCGTTGTGGTTGTATTAGAATTGGCAGAGCCATCTAGGTTTATTTAAAGCTGTACAAGTGATCACAGGGAGAGTTCTCAAAGGAACTCTGACCTCTACAAGTTTACAAGCGTATTTATACTTTAGACAGTGAGAAAAGATGCAGGGTTCAGACAAAGCAACCTTGAGAGAAACAGAAAGATGTTGATCATTCGTTTGTCACACGTAAGCAGTTTACTTATTTAGAAAAAACACTGTGTTTTGGGAACAGTTATCAGCTTCCGGTTCGGAGGAGAGGAGGAGGTTAAAACCTACACACAGAGCTTAATATATCAAGACAAAACAAGGCATGAAGGTTTATTCTTATCTTAGAACATTTTAAAACACATAGCATCAGCATCAGCATCTTTTTCTCTTCTCTTTCTCTCTCTTCTTAGTTAAGTAAGAGGCCTGGTTAAACTTATTTCCACAACACCAACAGCCTGACTGATCACACCAGTGCCTTGTGAAGGAAAGGTAGGTGTGACCTCCACCCCAGCTGCTCCAGATGTCCAAGGTGAAGTGTAAGGTCACCTGCAAACCTGCCTTGTGCAGCTCGTCCCTCAAGTAGTCCCTGCATGCCTCATACAGGGAGGGCACCACCATCCTGCTGAAGGTGGTGTGTGTGGGAACTTGGTAGGATGGGGTCACAAATGCCATGAGTGTAACAGGGCGCCTTCTTGGGGCCAATATTCCTGTGGCCTGCCCACCTGTTTTTGGGCTAGCCACCCGCTTTCTCACCCACCATGCCTCGTTGTTAATTATTTAATTGATGTTAATAAAATGGGTGTTACGCCTCAGCTCTGTGTTCTTGGGCAACCCTGGCACAGGATGCAGTCTGTCTGACTCACAAAGGACTCACCCCCCGCTCCCTCCCCTCCTCTACCTAAATGAAACTGATTAAGATGCAGTGAGAGACGCACCTAAAACTCACCAGATAAGGGTGACAAGAGTGAACCAACTGCCCTAGGTCTCATTTACATCTGAGATGGAACCAGATGACCATTCATTTACATGAGAGATGGAGAACAGAAAGCCTGAAGCAGAGACTGCAGTGAATTCTGGGACCAGAGAAGCAGGGGAGCACTGCATGATGGGGAATCTGTGCTTCAAATGTTAATCAACCCATGTTCGCACACACCCAGCTCAGCATTTATCAGACCAGTTCTAATCTGGATTTACTAGGACTTTTCTCCCCCAGACACACACACACAGCTCTAAATTTAATAGGCATCTCGGGCCGTACATTCCCCGGTCCCACTATGGGAGGCCTATTTAAACTTGATTGACTAAAACTCGGTTGCCGGGTTAGGGAATGCTGAGGCAAGAGACAGAGTCAGAGGGGGTATGGGCAACATTTGAACAATGGTTAAGGGTTCATCACAGCATCCAGCCTGCTGGAGCCCTAATCCCAGGTGTTGTCATATCTTTCCCAAGACAACTGGTGGGAGTCCTCTCCACAAAAGGTTATGAGCACCCCAATAATTGTCTTAAGTCTGTTAAAAGACTATAGTAAGATCTGGAAAAGTCATGCTAAGCTGAGGCTTGTGCACAACAAGTAAAAATCCAAAATCCTGATGCTGCAAGCTAGCTATTGTTCCTGAAGAAACCATGAGATATCCCATCAGTATATCTGCCATCCATAGGAATTTCAAGCTGGCTCCCAAGTATTTGGGTTACTCCCTAATCTTAAGTGTTTCCTGATTATCAATCAGTTTCTTGAGATGGTCCAAACCAGATAACCCCTTGTCAATAGAAAAGACAATGATTTACACTACTGAGGGTACTTCGAAGCAGCTGAACTGAGGGTATAAAAATCTGTAAGTGTGTGTGCTGCAAAAAAGAAGAAGAAGCAGGAGGAAAGAAGGAGAAAAGGAAAGAAGAAGAAAACTCCTGTGCTGACACCATCCCCTGTTGTTCTTGGGACGCTGGAAGAACAGATAATCTCTCTCTTCAAGGATTGTGCTACGGACTGTGCCTGTCAGCTTTGCAGCCTGAGTACCGTGGACTAGGTGAGATCCCAACGCTCGCTCTCTCTCTCTTCTCTCCAGGCATAAACTCCTGAACCTGAACTGTATTAGTTAAGCTTGAGCTAAGTTTCCCCAAATACTTAGTGAAACCAGGGTAGTATTGTCATTGTTTGTGTTTGTTTTTCTTTTGCATGTCTATTATTACTAGTACTATTATATATTTCATATGCTTAGCAATAAATACCTTTTATAGTCAAACTGGTAGTAATTGGGTATATTTTTCCTTCTCTGTTTCTTTTTCCTCCCGTGCTCTGCAGCAACGCTTCTTTTACCTATGCTAAAGATCCCTGTGAAGCCCAAATTATTTTGGGGTCTGCTCATCAAGAGGCCAAAGATTGGGACGTGCTGAGTTTGAAACACATAAGGGGATCAGCTTGTACAGGCTGATTGACCCAGTTTGACTCAGACGTGCCCTTATGAACTGAATGCTGGCCCATGAGGGTGTCAGCTGGACACCCAGCCGGATTCAGAGGGATTCTGTTTACCTGTGTGCTTGTGTCTGACTGCATTTTATTGTTGCTCTTATGAACTGATTCTTGGCATATGAGGGTGTCAGCCTGTCCATGCTGATCAGCCCGGCCAGGTCAGGCGTGTCACGTTAATGTGTGTGTGTTTGTGTGTATGACTGATTTGGTGACTGGAGGAACCCAGTCCCATTGAGATTGAGTCCTGCAAGATAGCTCCACTGGGGGTGAGGGCTTGCAGACGGGAGAAATACAGCTCCGTATAGTAACACAAGCAGCACATTGACAGAATCACCAAGACCCTAGAAACTATCCCTAATAAATGAGCACACCCCAAAGTAATGGGCAAATTTGGTAACATGGGAGGTTGCCCATTTCTTGCCCCGATGCCAGGGAGCACTATCTGTGGCTCTGTTCCTCCCCTACAACGCAGCCCAAGCCTCACAGATGGCATCCAAATGTTATCCCTATCACTGGCCCCACACTGGGCCCCAGAATCCTACTAGTTGGACCCCACTTGGATCCCTCCATTCAGGCAGCCTATTCCACCTTCATTCCAGGCTACATAGCTCCCTGAGCTGCTCCTTCTTATGGGTCTGGTCCACCTGGGACTTCTGGCTCACTGACCCTGGCCCACTTCCAGGCCAGTCGGAACCCCAGGCCCTCAGATCTTGGGCATTCCTTGCAGTGGGCCCCTGGCCCTTTGACCCTTCCGGTCCTGGCCCCAGCATTGACCATTCAGGGGGTGTTCAGACAGGTTCTTGAGTCTATGTCCTGACTCTCTCTCTCTCTGGGGTCCACCTTCCAGACCCTACAAAGGGAATAACCCACCCAGTTGTAGGGGCTAGGGGTTAAGGTGTCCTGACCTACCTTTCACCAAGGTGGTAACTGGCCTGGCATTTCCTGGGGGCTCCTCTGACACTGAGAGCGCCACAAGGCCACCCACTCCTGGCAGGGAGCAGTGTTAGGTCATGCCCAGGACCAGGAGCCTCCTGACCATCCCCTAGAGCTCCTCCCTTACCTCCAGATGATACCAGCAGCCCTGCGGCCAGGCAATGTTGTTGCCTGGCCTCCCAGCAGCAAAATGCCCTGTTTATATGGGCAGCCCTGAATCTAAAATGGCTGCCCTAAACAGGCACCTGCTGACTGCTGTCTTCTGGCCCTTAAAGTGGCAGGCACAAACAGTGCCCTGCCACAATGAGCCACCTGAACCCTGGCCACTCAACTAAGGCGAAGGGCTGGCCATCAATAGCAAGCCTTGCCCCAATGCTCTGGGTGATCTTGCTTGCCTTTGCAATGCACCCTGCTTTCTGTCAACCTTTCCCCCACTGTTCCAGGGTGGCCTGCCTCTGTTTTGGGAGGATGAGGGCTTTGGAGTGAGAGGGGGACTTCCCTTTGGGGATGCAGCCATTCATGCCAGGGTGAGGAAGAGCAAAGGCAAGGGGGTGCTGCCTGCAGAGATGCATCAGCATCCCCATGGTGCTCATGTGTTTTTTTCCCTTGCCGCAGCTGATTTTGGCTCAGCAGTGCAGGCAGATAGCATATGTGGGATCATCTGTCAGCTCAAAATGATCCCAGACCACACTACCTGCACCTTCTGGGGTGCAGGTGCATGTGTGGATGCTGCTGCACTTTCCCCCTCCTCAGCAGGCAGAGGCACAGTAATAGGAGGAATGGACTCAGTTGAGCCACTTGCCTCCACCTCTATGTCAACCTCCTTCAAAGTCCCTTCTGGGGAAGGAGACTTGACGCTAGGGGAAAATTGAGGGGTGTCAAGCACAAACTCAAATGATTCCCCCTCCTTCCCCAGAATTTCCCTTGCTAGGGCAATGAGATCCAGATCCAGCTCCAGCTCTTCCTCTGGCATTGTAAGGCTCAGCATGGAAAGTGAAATGGGGGTGGAGGAGGCTGTCATACTGGTGGTGCTGCTTTTCTGTTTTTGTCATGGTGGCGGGGGGGGGGGGGGTTATGGCTGGTGCTTATGGAGGGGATGCAGTCTCAGGCATAGGCAGTGGCACTGCTCCCCTCGCTTTGTTGCTTGTGGAAGCCTCATCCCTTCTAGATGGAGGAAAGAGGCTGTATCTCAGCTGGGGGGAGGAGGACTTACACCTCTCCCTCTACCCCCTCTTCTACCCCTCCCTGAAGGCTTGCCACCACCTGCCTTTCCACCATGCTTCATAGTGAGTTTCATGTCTTGCTTTTCTACAGATATATGCATTTATTCATGTTCCTATATAAATTATATAGTGTGTGTGGGTGGGTGCAAAGAAGAAACTATAAATGTATAAAACCAAATATAATTTGTCTTGCTTCCTATATAAATTATATAATGTGTGTGTGGTGCAAAATATAAATGTATAAAAACAAATATAATATATCTCTCTTCCTATATATATTTGATAATGTATGTATGTGTGCTGCAAGGTATGTATAGAAAACAAATGTATCTCCATTTCTATATACATTCTACAATGTATGTATGTATGCTGCAAGCTTTAAATGTATAGAAATAAAATACAAATGTGTTTCTTTTCCTAAATAAATTAAATTCTATAGTGTAATCCTATCCAATATAATTATAAAATTGAAAAGAATAAATCAATGAATATAAGAATAAAATGAAAGCATGTGGAAGGAAGAAAAAGATATTCTGAAATCCCTCTTGCTAGGCTAGCAAGTAGGAAATGAATGATAGCCGTTCTTGTCTGATGCCAAGGCAGAAAGCAGGTCAGTTCAAACAATGCTGCCTTTTATGCTGTTTTTCCATCCTTCCCCCAGAGCACTGGGATTGGAAGGGACCTCAGGGAAGGATCACAGTCACTGGCCAGCTACACAATCAATATGAGAGCAGTCCTTCCCTGCTCTTCCCCCTCCCTCCTCTTACTTTCTGTTTCCCTGCAGGTAAGCCCAGCTTCAGCTTCATCTTTAGCTTTGAAACTCAAAACGTTTTGAATCTTTTAAAATATTTCAAGTGCCCTCATTTCATTTTGAGGCTGTTTCAAAGCCCTCCATTTTGTTTTGATGTCACTGTTTCAAACTCAAAAATAGTCAAAACATCATCAAAACAAAACAGCTGGCAAAGCTTTGCAGAGCCCTACTATTTAGTTGGTCTAATAAAAGATACCATATCTACCCAAAGAACTTTATCTGGATGCAGTCACACATACAAATATAAAAAAAGTGCACTTGAACAAACACAAATTCACATTCAGTTATACACCCCCCCCCCACACACACACACACACGCACCCTTTCAACAAGTAACTCATCCAGATTAAAGACGTATTGATAAAACACTGACCAGGAAAAATCTTCTTTACTTTAGAATGCATCATTTTCTTTGCCTAGGGAAATCCCTTTATAATCACAATCACAAAGCAGCTCTCTCCAGATGGGTTACAGGGTGCATATGTGTAATATGCATATTTTGACAAGAAATTCTGTTTGCTCACATACAAGGGGGAAAAAAAGCTTTAAAATGTATCTTTCCCCAAAAATGTATAATTTCTGGAGATAAAATCATTTGGGGGAAACTTTTGCAGAGAAATGTGATTGAAATCTTCTTTAGTTAGAGAAATGGATGTATTCAAAACAATTTTAAACAACAATAGTCCGAAATCAGAGGGACTCTCACTTTCCCTTAGCTCTTATCTTCAGTGTCACTTACTCCTATAAAAAATATTGCATTACCCACTACCACTTCCATATGGATGCTTTTGAATGGCAGGGCTGAAGTCATGCAGTGGTGTAAACATATCAAATGCAAGTTAAGCCCAAATCCAACTGTTCTGTACCAGCCATTGAGTCCTAATCTTAAAGATTAGTTCTGCTGTCTTCTAACCACCTGAGCTACTAATATAATGTCCAACACAAGATATCACAAGGTTTCTGAACTCTAACAGGGGTCAATATTATCTGTTAATACATTCAGAAAGGTCAAGACAGAATCATAGGCATCAACTAGTTGCAAGCTCTTATTGCACCATACACCTTAAAATGCTATATCTATTCATTTCAGGAAGTATTCAAGGTAGGAATCCCTGTGTTCACTGAACAATGAGGTTGGGGGCTTGTGCAGCAGCAGTTGGATATTGTGGGGGTATTCAGATTACTGAATACCCATTACTAAAATTAATCTATTGACAATATAACAATTTCTGTATTTATCATGTGTTTTGAATGTGTGGTGTGTGGTCACCATTTTGGGGAAATGGAAATAATAACTGGTCAGTACCAAAGGACATGTTGTTGGACTTCTGCCATGACAAGTTGCTTTGTTTGTCATGACTTGTTGACATGTTTACACAGAGAACCACAAGCCCACAATAGTCACTTTGGTAATTGAATGAGTTTTGGTGAAGGGTACTGACCAAATTACAGACTTAACATAGTTAAGACTTAACATAGTTAATGATTGACCATCCACTGATTGGAAAGAGGACACAGCTGGAGAAAATCATTTTCTGTGCATTGTACAGTGGAAGTAGCAGAGAAAGAGAGGAAGCTTCTTCCAAGAAGTAAGGAACAAGAAATTCCTTTTGCTTCCATTAGTAAGATTATCTATGACATCCTTCCATTCGTGCCAGGACTACATAGAAGTAAAGACCATACCAGCTTAGCCTGCTGAACACAAACAAATGCTGGACTCAGACCATAAGTGTGCACCCTGTCAGCATTCATCACACCCAGGCATGCACTAGAAGCTATAAAATGTGACTTGAAATATAGTTGCTCCATACTTGAATGATGGGTTTTAGTTCAGAGAGACCGAGAGAACCCCGGGGCTGGGATCTGAGCATTTCCTCCTGAAATATGCAGCTGTAAAGATCACATTACAGGCCTAAACAACTTGACAGGATCCCTTCACTAAATCAGCAACCCCTGATGAGAAGGAAGGGCCACTGTGGCTTAATTAACTGTTAATGAAGTGCCTGGTCCTTCCCAGTGCTTATACAGAAGGGCAACTCTTAAAGTAACACAACCAGCTTGGGAACAGTATTGGAGAAGCTAGAGCCCCCTTCACAAAGACAGAATTTATGTGCATGGGAAAGCATGCCTATCCAAAGCCTGGAGGCTGTAAGGCCCTAAACTTGAATGTTAATGGATGCTAAATTCCCTTCCCATCACCCTTCTGTGACTTCCCTCTCCTCACACCCTTACTAGATAGTCTGTGCTCACAAATTGTTTTGATTTGTCCAGCAATTGTTGATTTACAGGTAAAGTGTATTGTTAATTGTATAAGCGTACATTAACTGAAGGATACATGGACCTACATTAAGTGGCAGCCCCAGTAAGTTGAGTAATCCTTAGATCCTCAAGAGTTAGGTGGGACATGTCACATTCCTAACTATAAACTTGCTTTTGACTCATACTTAAGGTTCTGAGACACTGGCAGAGTGGTTACCTACTTGGCATTCCCCTGCTACTATTGCTATGTGTGATCCAAAGTGGGTCTACTGGGATAAGCAAGGGATACTGTCTTTCAAGCCTATCTAAATAGGTTGATCAGAGGGAGCCAAAAATGCACCCTACTCAGCAGTATTCATATACCAGTAGTGAAAATTTCCTTTGAATTGGTTCCTCTCTAGTAGTCTTCAGTTTCTGTATATGATCAGAAAATCACAGAAAGTAGAGGTGGAAAAGTTTGTTGTTTCCACATTTCCCTGGGGCCAATGTAAGAGTTTTCCTTCTTGTGCGTTCAACAATACTGTATCAGCAATATTAGGGGTGCACCAATACAGATTCTTGGGGCTGATTCTGATAGGCAATATTTAAGGAGGCATATTGGCCTATACCGATCCAATTTCCAATACAGCTGCCTCCAACTGGTGTGGTGGACAGGGAGGGAGGAGGGAAGGGGTGTGGGGGCAGATCAACACCCTCCACAGTGAGGGAGGGGGCCAGTGAAGGGGCAGGTGCTGCCCAGGTAGGGTGAGGGGACGGAGCCACGGCTGGTGAGGGGGTGCAGCTCCCACTGCTGCTTGCACCCCAGAAGTGCACGGGGGGAGTGGCACGTGCCCCTGGATCTGAGTGGGGCGGGGTGGGCTGCAGCCAAGGCTGTGCGGGGCTCTTCTCAGTGGTGGCTGTGCTCAAGTGGGTGTCAGTGGTGCTGGGAGGATTCTGCATCCACCCAAATTTTGCTGCCACTCCACTCCCAGCGCTGCTGCCACCAGCCACCCAGGGCAGCCTCGGCTATTCCCAGCACATGGGTGGAGGCAGGGAACTGAACCCCCTCATGCCCCTTCCCTCCTCCTTCCCTTTCCACTACAATGGACTTACCAGCTGGAGGCAGGTCTCCACACTGCTGGTTGTGCTCCTTGCTGACTGAGTGCTGCACTGCAGCTACATGCAGCACAGGCATTTATCGGCCAAATTATTGGCCAGATCAGGCCAATATCCAATTCATCCAGTTTTCTTTATATCAGTACTGATCTGATATCAGACCAATGTATCGGTGCACCTCTAAGAAATATTTTAAATGACTCAAGAATTTCTATCAACCTTTGTCTTTGAAAACTGTTCTACGGTGTTACTCATCCTGTAAAACTTCTCACTCTTTCACATTTACATCCTTCAAGTCCTCATAGATAGTACGTACAGATTTATAGAACCAAGAGATTATGAAGGCCATCTAGTAGACTGTTCTCCTGCATAACACAGGTCATAAGATTTCTTCCAGGGATTCCTGCATTTGCCCAATGACTTGTAACTGCACTACAGAATATCTTTTAGAAAAATTGAGAGAGTCCAGCTCTAGGTGACACAAGGTAATTGTCTCCATAATACTTTTAGCTTTCAACCTTTCTGATAAAAAGGCATCAATTGGAAGTGAACTAGAATGAGAAATTATAACTATTTATTCTGCAATATTTATTGTGTACTTTTTTTTATCCTAAAGGGGCTTATTCTTTATTATAACACTAACTAAATAAAATCCATTTTTGCACAAAGAGCAGCAACTTAGAGAACATCTGGCTCCTAGGATTCAGTTCATCAATGAGAGAGAGGGAAAGTTTTGGCATGGGACACTACGCTGCACAACACTACACTAATACCCACCTAGTGCAAACAAGAGTTTGGTTCTTAAAGGGTCATCCAAAATAGCTCTAATGTAGACTGCCCTAGGGCAGACTTCCCTAGACAAAGGGGTAGGTTGATGTTGAGATCTGGCCCAGAGTCCTTCCTCTGTCACAATTGGGTACATTTGCAAGGCATGGGCGTGGGGAGGTTGGAGGCCATAAAATTAGCCCTTGAGGTAGTTAGTGCATTGGATCATGGATGGGCCAGGAAGGCCCCAGCTAGTGCCTAGGGTCAGCACAGAGATCGCAGAGTTCTAGAAGAACCCACAAACTGAGGACAAAGGGTTTACTCTTGGACCTTGGGGCAGCCTCCCTTTTCAGAAACCAATAACAACATGGGCTTCCAAGGTAGGTGGTGCTCTCCCCTACCCTGGAGGTCTTTAAGAGGAGTCTGAACAAGCACCTGGCTGGGGTCAGGGGGTCAGACTCAGTTATCTACTGAGGTCCCTTCTGACCCCAAAAATCTATGAAATATCATGGCATGACAGGTAGAAGAGGAAGGGTACCTTAGGAGCCTGAGCAGGGCAGGAGCTGCATGGCCACCAGGGGGTGTCGTGGCTACTCCTGGGGCTTGGTATCCTTACACCAACACACAGGAAACTGCAGAGAGTTTAGTCTAACTGTGACAATAACTATCACCAACATTTATGTTTGCAACAATTTTCAGAGTTAAGGCTCCCCAAAAGTTTTATAAACTTAGGCCTGGCCTTCACAGTCTCCATACAAGTATGACTATTTTAGTTACAGCAGTGATTCTCAACCTTTTTTGTACCAGGACCCATTTGTAAACATTGGTGGCCACTCCCAACCCAGTTCCCCTTACTCCCAACCTGCTGCCACCTGCCCAGTGTGTGGGCCAGGGGTGCCCCCAAGCAGCCCCTAACAGGCTAGAACTCTGCCAGCTTGCAAGGGAGAAGCCATACTGTCCCACGGTATTCTCCTTTACAGGAGAATCCATTTTTAAAGTTTGTTCATGACACTTTCATGTATTTCTGCAATGCACTTTTGGGTTGTGACCCGTGGGTTGAGAAATGCTGAGTTGGAGAAATGAATTTTTACCAAGTGATGCACAGGTATAATCAATAGTAAGGCTAGGATTGAGCAAGTGAGGCAGCAGCCCCACGTGTCGATTTAGAAGGAATGCAACAATGGCAGCTACTGTCACTACTGAAACAGCCACCATTGCCTGTGACCCAGCCACCACTGTCATCCTAGCTGCCACTGCTGCTCAGTGCACAAAAAATGCTTGTTACCCATCTGGGTACAACCCTCAAAATGAATGCACTTAGAGTAGCATAAAGGTGCTTATACCAGGATACTTTTGCTCCCCCTTTTGGAAGGAATGAACTCTACCATCATAAGCACCTTTATCCCAGTTTAACAGTATCCACAGAAAAGGAATGTACAGTACAGGAGGGGCTTCTACCCCTTTAACTGTACTGGGATAACCTTTATATTTAGACAAAGCATTTGCACAGTAAGGAAACTATACACATGGGGCTCTTTGCTAACAGTCAAAGTGCAGTCATTTTTGGGATGAACTATACAAGGTATTTATTTGACAGCACCAAGCAAAACTGCCCAGTAGTGTAAGCAAGAAAATGAAGGAGAATAATGTATTCCACTGAAAATGCAGAGGGAAGTCAAGCAGGAAGAACAAAACCCACAATTGTTTGGGTCTGACACATGGGTAGCCCACTGAGTTCAGGTCCAGATTCAAAATCCTCACCAAAGTGATGACTGCTTTGAGGTAAGCTTTTGTATATGGTGTGTTTCTACCTTTGAATCAAGCTCAGTTTTAAAGAGAAATCATCAGGACAGTGGTGGGGAAAGGGAGGAAGGAAAGAGATGGCATTTGATAGATTTTTAAGTCTGTGAGAGTTGAACTACACCCACAAAATAAAGCAGTCTCATTTTAATATGAACTGGTTAATTTCCTTTATTTTTCTCCTGCCATGACTTTGATGGAATAAGGTATGGAAATAAACACAGGCCTGAAAGACAAATAAGATATTGTGTCTGCGGTTCAGCAAGACTAACACTTCTGCACAGTTATTATGCGACTCTTAGACAACTAACATCTTAGATATATTTAGTTCCCTCTCTCTTTGGGAACTTTCACTTCCTTGGTTGCTTGCCCCATTCTCCTCCACAAGGGTCCCAAGCAAATGGCAATCCTGTGCTACCTTGTATTTTCTACTGATATCAAAACGTTAGGTTCTCTTCCCTTTGTTAATCCTCATCCACTCTTGTTTCTTTCTTTTTTAGGTCCCCGGGAAGGTACCAGACATCCCCTCAGAGGTCTCTGTCATCACCTCACTTCGTCAGAATGCTCTTCTTCATAATTTGTGAGACCTACCCCATCTACTTATCCTGAAAGGACCCTGCCATTTGGAGGATATTTTGCTGGTGTGATCTGGCAACATTACTAGGACTAGATTACCCACTTGGAATTCTCCTTCTGTAGTCATATCTTTGTTTCTGAATGGCTTGATTTCTTTCTAAGTTATCTTGAGTGATCTGTCTTGCTTTCTCTAACCATTCTCGCAACTCTATGACTTGTCAAGGTCCCTGTTCATACATAGACTCACTCTCCTTCGAACCTTTGCATATGATGTTGATCAGGCCTTGTGGCTTATGTCGGTATGTCAGCTCAAATGGAGAGCATCCTAATGATGCTTGGGGCACTTCTTGTACTGCAAACAGAAGAGGGAGAAGACACAGTTCCCACCTCCTAGTATCCCCTTGAATACTTTTCTGGATCATCACCTTTAATGTTTGATTAAACCTCTCAACTAGACCATCAGTTTGTGGGTGATATACCGATGTCCTAAGGTGTTGTATATTAAAAGTATCACACACTCCCTTGATTACTCGGGACATAAAATTCATGCCTTGGTCTGATAGTATCTCCCAAGGTATACCCACTCAGGTAATCCACCTGACCAACTCTTCCACTACCTTCAGGGCCATCACAACTTTTATGGGGATTGCATCAGGGTAGTGAGTTGTGTAATCAACTAACACAAGGATGAACTGGTAGCCAGCAATGCTCTTAGGGAGCAGGCCAATAATATCTGTGGCGATCTTATTAAACGGCCATGTCACAATCTCTAGCAGTTGGAAAGGTGTCTAGGGCTGTTAACCAATCTGAATACCATTGACATTCAGAACAGGATTGGTAGAATTGTTCCACTTATTTTATGTAGGCCCGGCC
Organism: Alligator mississippiensis; assembly: GCF_030867095.1. Lineage (NCBI taxonomy): Eukaryota > Metazoa > Chordata > Crocodylia > Alligatoridae > Alligator > Alligator mississippiensis. The sequence goes on from NC_081824.1 coordinate 240,315,221, forward strand.
AGTATGCTCGTAGTATGAGCAGCGCAGTTGTTTTATCTCAACCCATATGTCCACCTAGGGGTAGTGCGTGGGCTATTTTTATCAAATCCCTCTGGTATCAATAAGGTACCAAGATCTGATCCACTTACTCCCCAGCTACCTTCCCTTTATCTATGTGGTAGAGAATATGATCCCTTAACTCAAAGCGAGGATAACTTGTCAGTAGCTCTGGCCGCTCCACTACTCCTTCTCATTTAGTGATGCTTTCTGCATATACCTGCTAGAAAACAGGATCTGTGGCTTGTTCCTCCCTGAAATTTTCACCAATGATCTCTTCTAGATAGATGTCAGGATATTTCCTCACCTGGTCTGGAGAGTGAGCCTCCTATTCATGGAAACCATCTTCTAATTCCTTTTCTCTCTCTGTCTCCATCTTGTCTCACACCCTCCTGCCTCCAACTTGATCTAGTACTTCATAAAAGTATAGCCAATCACTTCCTAATAGCACAGGACATGAGAGAGTTCAGGCAAAACCTACTGACATTTCTTCTGATTTATTCATAACAGTAATCATAAGTTTTCTATGGGGATATATATATGATTTCCTATGGATGCAAACCATGCTGATGCTTGTATCCAGCTTAACCTCTTGAGGGTCAATTACTGCTTCTCATATCATTGTTTGTGTACAACCTGAATCCAGTAGAGCTAGGATAATCACTGAACCAACCCAGACTTGTACTATAGATTTTGGTACCCCACTTGTTCTGTTAAGCCTTCCAAAACTACAATCCATTTGTTCTTCATGATCCAGTTCTGAACCTTTCCCTCTCTCTATTTCAGACTCTCTTTCCCAGGGTCGCCGATCCCCCAGCCTTTTAAGGCATTGTTGGCCAATGTGACTGGATACACCACACCAAAAGCATATTATTCCATGTTCTGTTGGTGGCTTCCCTGTTCATAATAATTTCCATTTTCTTTACCATTACTGCTGTTTTAGAGTCCTTTCCCTTTGTTCCAAGTTTCTCAGACATTGACAAGGCTTCTGCAAGTTGCAAGGTGTCTTTCAAAATCTGAGCCAGTATCCTGGGTTGCTTCTCTTCTTGTTTCTTAGGTGCACAGAATTGTTTTCTGTAGAGTTCAGGGGATATTTCTAGTCAATACAAAATAGCTTTCTTCACCATGGTATACTCATTGGCCTCTGCTCGGGAAAGTGTCCTGTAAGCTGCTTCAGATTGCCCTATCAGTAGAGGTCTAACAAAGAGGCCCACTGGGTCAGATCCCATCCGGCTGCAATAGGAGTTCTCTCAAAAGCCTCTAGGTAGGCTTCTATGTTGTCCTCTCTAAAATCCTATTTTAGGGATTCAGAATTTCTCTGAGGCCCCTAATATGGCCGCTTGTTGAGCCTCTATCTTCTCACTGAGCTCTTGTTGATCACTAAGCACTGCCATTTTTGCTGCAGCCTCCTGGCTCTTTACTCATACTAATTCCCCCACCTATACCTGTTGAGCTTGCATTATCTGCACCACCACTTGATAAGCTTACTGGCAATCTTTTAGAGCAGCCATCCCCACATTGGTTGCAGCACTCTCCAATACTGTCTCCTTAGATTAAGGATGAGTCCTCGTAATTTTCCACCTGGTTTCAAATTCCTGGCCAATGCACCATTGTGAGAGTTGAGCTACGCCCGCAAAATAAATCACAGTCTCATTTTAATATGAACTGGTTAATTTCCTTTATTTCTCATCTGGCACAATTTTGATGGCATAAGGTAGGGAAATAAACACAGGCCTGAGAGATGAAAAAGATACTGCATCTGCGGTTCAGCAAAAATAACTCTTCTGCACAGTTATGATGTCCCTCTTAGACAATTAACATCTTTGATATATAGTTCCCTCTCTCTTTGGGAACTCTCACTTTCTTGGTTGCTTGCCCTGTTCTCCTCTGCCCAGGTCTCAAGGAAATGGCAATCCTGTGCCACCTTGTATTTTCTACTGATACCAAATGTGAGGTTCTCTTCTTTTTGTTAATCCTCATTCACTCTTGTTTCTTTCTCTTTTAGGTCCCCAGGAAGGTAACAGATGTCCCCAGGTATTGGACTCACTAACTCAGAGGTCTCCATCATCACCTCACTTCAGCTTCTCTGGGACCCTTCTTCTGTACCCTTCTCTCTGCCATCTGTCGTCTCTCCCTTACAGTCTCTCCATATTTATTCTGAGTTTTTTTCTTCTTCTCTCAGGAACTAATTCTGGGCTCCATTCCACTTTAAATCTTTATGGCTGTCTCCTGCATCTCTTGCAGCTGGCACTCTCCCCATGTTCCCTCTGCACATGCAGCTCTTTGTTTTTGTTTTCATTTGGGTCCCTCTCTCCTTTATCTGAGTATCCCCACCTCATTCTCTCCTCAGGCTCATTGCCAAGGTAAGTTCTCTGTTTTGCTTCACTCCTCCAGAATTCTATGATGGGGCAGACTTTTTGCCCTGTCACAAAGGCCAAAAAGGACAATTTGACTTTCTCGCCTGTATTGTACAGGACAACAAATTCCATCCCATTACCCCAATAGGGAGCCCAACAATTTTTAGTTAATGGAACCTTTCCAAGTGAGCAGGCTATCACAGGACAAATGATTTCTTTGCAAGCTTTTGGAAAATAGTTTGTTCTACAGGTGTCTTGGCTGAAAAATCACTTCCCCCTCTGGGCCCCATTTTTCTCTTTGTAAAACTTGGGTAACAGTGTTTGTGTATCACCCCACCAGAGGGAATTACCACCCCCATTTCCCCTGCCCAACTCTTGCTCTAGCACAGGGGCGGGCAATTATATTGGGCAGAGGGCCACTTACTGAGTTTTGTCAAGCTGTTGAGGGCTGCATTGGTAGCCCTGCCCCTTGAGAGGTGCCCCACCCCTGGTCACCACCTTGTGCCTGGAAGTCCCACCCCCTAACCCCTGACCTTTGCCACTAGAAGTTCCTACCTTTGCCCCCAGAAATACTCCTAGCTTCATAGATTCATAGATTTTAGGGTCGGAAGAGACCTCAATAGATCATTGAGTCCGACCCCCTGCATAGGCAGGAAAGACTGCTGGGTCTAGATGACCCCAGCTAGATGCTTATCTAACCTCCTCTTGAAGACCCCCAGGGTAGGGGAGAGCACCACCTCCCTTGGGAGCCCGTTCCAGACCTTGGCCACTCTAACTGTGAAGAAGTTCTTCCTAATGTCTAGTCTAAATCTGCTCTCTGCTAGCTTGTGGCCATTATTTCTTGTAACCCCCGGGGGCGCCTTGGTGAATAAAACCTCACCAATTCCCTTCTGTGCCCCCGTGATGAACTTATAGGCATCCACAAGGTTGCCTCTCAACCTTCTCTTGCGGAGGCTGAAAAGGTCCAGGTTCTCTAGTCTCTCCTCGTAGGGCTTGGTCTGCAAGCCCTTAACCATATGAGTGGCCCTTCTCTGGACTCTCTCCAGGTTATCCACATCCCTCTTGAAGTGCAGCACCCAGAACTGCACGCAGTACTCCAGCTGCGGTCTGACCAGCGCCCGATAGAGGGGAAGTATCACCTCCTTGGATCTATTCGTCATGCATCTGCTGATGCACGATAAAGTGCCATTAGCTTTTTTGATGGCTTCGTCACACTGCTGACTCATATTCATCTTGGAGTCCACTAGGACTCGGAGATCCCTTTCCACTTCCGTGCCACCCAGCAGGTCATTCCCTAGGCAGTAGGTGTGCTGGATATTTTTCCTCCCTAGGTGCGGCACTTTGCATTTCTCCTTGTTGAACTGCATTCTGTTGTTTTCTGCCCACTTGTCCAACCTGTCCAGGTCTGCTTGCAGCTGTTCCCTGCCCTCCGGCGTGTCCACTTCTCCCCATAGCTTTGTGTCATCTGCAAACTTGGACAGAGTACATTTCACTCCCTCGTCCAAGTCACTGATGAAGACATTAAAGAGTATCGGGACCCCACTGCCCACACCCTTCCAGGTCGAAACCGACCCATCCACCACAACTCTCTGGGTGCGACCCTCTAGCCAATTCGCCACCCACCAGACTGTGTAGTCATCCAAGTCACAGCCTCTTAACTTGTTCACCAGTATGGGGTGGGATACCGTATCGAAGGCCTCCCTGAAGTCTAAGTATATGACATCCACCCCTCCTCCTGTGTCCAGGCGTTTCGTAATCTGGTCATAAAAAGAGACTAGTCAGGCATGATCTGCCTGCTACGAACCCGTGCTGGTTTCCCCTCAGCATAATTTGTCCTGCCGGGCTCTCGCAAAAAATCCTTTCAGCAAGGTAAAGTAAGTACCAGAAAAGTACCAAATTATATTCTAAAAAACAAACATCTACAGCAGGGGTTTTTCAACCTTTTTGAGTCATTGTACCCCCAGCAGCCAGTTGAGAAGGCATGAGTCCCCTGGCAGCCAGAAGAGCGGGTTGGGGGGCATCTCCCAGTGGCCAATCAGTGAACAGCAAAAGTGCCAGTGGCCACTGCCGAGTACCCCCTGACCCACAGGTACACATACCCCCGGTTGAAGTCCCCTGATCTACAGCATTCATTAATATGGTTTCAAAAAAAATTTTTGTCCTGATTTTCATGTGTTTGTGTAGTGTATATAGAGGTGACTGCACAATAGCTTAAAATGAAGTTTTACTCTTGTATATTGTGGGGGGGTGGGTTTAGGTTTGTGGGGGGCTGTGGGGTGAGAGAGCATGTGTGTGTGTATGTGTGGATATGTGGGGTGTGAATGGGTATGAGGTTTTTTGGGGGCTGGGTGTGTGGGGGTGTGAGGGGATGTGGGGGGTCTGTGGGTATGGCGCATCAAGGGGATGTGGGTGGTCGTGTATGTGGATGTGGATATATGTGGATGTGGGTGTGCACGTAGGACTCAGCCTATGAACACACACACACACACACACACACACACACACACACACACACAGAGTTCCTGCCTGCATACACACACTATTCCTACCTGCATACACACCCACATACACACACACACACTATTCCTGCCTTCATACAGACACACACACAATCCTAGTCTGCATACACATGCACACACTGTCCCTGCCTACATACACACACACACATGGATGCATGCACACACACATCCCTCATACCAGCACAGCCCTGTGTTCCCTGGTCCAGTGATGCAGCCAGCAGCCACCTGCTGCTGGATCAAGGCGGGGGCAGAAAGCAAGTGAAATGGCTGAGGGTGGGCAGGGCTGAACTGTTCAGTCCTGCTGAGGCTCCCCCTGGATCCTAATGCCCCTGGCTCTTGTCAACTTTGACAGGATTCCAGGGCAAATAAATATTAAGTTTCTAAATTTTTTAGGGGCTCCATGGGCCAGATATAATGGCCTGGCAGGCCGGATCAGGTCTGCAGGCCATGTTTTGCGCACCCCTGCTCTAACACCATGCCTTCCAGAACTGTGCCAAGGCATTAGAGTCAGAACTGCTATGCAGACCACCAGACTCAATCATTGCCACCAGTTCCTAAAGCACTGACATTTTTCCTTGGAAATAAGCTGAGCACCTAAATGTTGATCCAGCCCTAATCTGCTTAGAGAAGAGCTAATGAGATCACAGTGACATCTCTCAAATAATGGCAGGAACTGAAATTCCAAACTGACAGAAAAACCTGAATATCCAGAAGCAGTGAAGAATAATTAATAAAGTGCTGTTTCTTTGCCATAGGATGAACTGACCTCACTGGTAAGTTCCAGGATTTCTGCAAGCCTTAAAGAGCTATTTAAGTGAAATAAAAACTTTTCAAAATAACTTTTCATAAATAAACAGTTTACTGCCCAAACTTAGCAAGGCCGTATCTCTTTAACACCCCAGGGAAGGATTGGCTGAACTGAAACAGCCACACTGAGACAAGACTCTCTCTTCAGGCCTTCAACACCTACAAATCTTCCAGGGCTTGCTAGGCTGCTCAGAAACTGACAGCATTTCTTCAATTAAAATAAACTGGCCAAGAGTCAGCTATACAAAAGGAGAGTGCAGGGTCTCTTTCCAACTTATTCAGGGGAGGGAGGGGGGCACCAAGCTGTGATTACAGAAAGGTGCCCTTTGTTGCACTGAGTACCTAGAAAAAGCTGAACTCTTGGCAAGTGAGAAAAATGAGAGTCTGTCTATCAAGAAAAAGATTTTTTTTTAATTTTGGTGTTAAACACCTTGTTAATTTTTCATCAATTAACAGCCATTTAGCACATGGAGAGCATGGTGGGCAAACTGTAGATGAATAAATTGAAGCTGAGAATTCTTGCTAAAATGAAAATCAAAGCTGTCTATTTTATTGGAAAGGCAAATGAGAAGGCAGGAAATGAATATCTCATTAAAAATAGGGGTGGAGGTGGGGAACAGAGGGTTAGAGGGGGAAAGCCAGAATCTCATTAAAACAAGTATGATGGCTGTCTTAATTGTACCTTTCCATGTGTTAACAAGGGAACATTTGTTGTAGGTTTGGGGAACTTTCCACTCTAGCAAACAAATGCTATTAATGACATTATTTTGTCTCTGGTTCTGTAAATCTTTTTCAAAAGAAACACTTTAACACTGGAGATCAATAAGGCAGTTAATGCAGACAAAAAGGGTCAATGCCTTTTTTTCTCTAAATGACTCATTTGAGAGCACCAGCCTGACCTTTACCCCAGCATATGTTAAATCCAGGTGGGGTCAAGTCAGAAAAGACTCAGTTCAGAAAAGAACTGTGGTCACTTGGCTAGTGAAGGCACTCTTGTTTTGCTCTGACAAATAAGCCTCTGCATCATCCTCAACAAGTCCCTATATTTTGGACAGAAAAGATCTGTCACCCTCCTCAGCTTTTAGAGATAAATCACCCTGTCTACTGGTTAGAGCCGTGAACTGAGAGTTTGTGAGGTCTGGTCCAGTTTCTACTGTGGATTCTCTCTGTAACTTCATGTTTCTGCCCTTGCTTTCTCCTTGTACAAAATGGTGATAATAATACTTCCTATAACTCAGTGGGATTGTGAGTCTTGATTCATTAGTGCTTGCAAACTACTACAAGATCCTCAGATAAAAGATTATAGAAATGTGCAAAGTATTACTAAAATCACCAGGGGCCAGTCTTCCCTAGGAAAAAAGGTGTTTTTTTAATATAGTAAAGAGAAGAGGTGAGTGTTGATTATTACTATGGTTGTTACAGCATTATTCATGTAGTAAATACTTATATTACAGTTGGGTCAGAAAGTTGCAGTTAGGTTGGGACTCCATTTGAGTTATTCAGTGTGCATTCATACAGGACAAGGTTCTCTTTGCCCCAGTGTTTCAGTCATGGTTGGATCTAGGATTTTAAAAAGAGGGGTGCAGATGGTGTGGCACATCATCACATATACCACAACATAAATTTTCCCCAGTTAAAGAGAAACTAGCAGCTTTACTAATATGTTAGGGTGCTAGAACTATATCATCCCGTTTAAGATCAAAGCAAAAACAAACATAACTACTGGAATGTGCGCTAATTTGCTAGATTATAGATAGTTTAAAAAAAAAAACAGCTAAAATGTTTGGTGCGGTAGGAATCCAAGATAGGGGTACAACTGTACCACATCACTCCCTCCCTCCTCCCTGCCCCCCCCCCCCCCCCCGCCCATCCACCCCGGTCTCTAAGACAAAACACAAACAGGGAAGAAATGAACAAACAGAAATAGCAGAGGTGGGGATCTAAATGACCAATGTGATGATATCAACTAGAAGATGGGTTTTGTTTTTATTATTTTCCCCAAAATATAAGATAAAGGTAAACAAATTGGGTAAGCACTAACCAAAATGTGTGGAAAAAAGGAAACAAAGAAAAAGCTGGAAGGAAGGGGACAGAAGTGAAGAAAGAATGCCAAGAGGAGTAATGATATGACAGGGCTGGTGATGGGAAGAAAAGAAGAAACATGAAGGAGATTAAATAAGAAGGATTCATAGCTCAGGGAGAAGAAGGGGCTGGAAATTTCTGCAGAGAAAGAGGCAAGCCAGGTTCTTTGAGTAGATATGATATCTTTTATTAGACCAACTGAGTAGTTGAAAAAAGTTCTTAGCAAGCTTTCAGGCGCGGTCACCCTTCTTCAGGCATAGGGAGTCTCTGCTGTTCTGAGACTCCAAAAAATGAGAGAAGCTAAAAGTGTGGCAGGCTGTCAGTGGGAATGTAACTAGGTAGAAATTAGAAAGACAAAAGGTAAAGCAGAGAGGGGAGGGGAAAGAGAGCGAGGTGGGGGAAGGCTAAAGGGAGACATTGCAGTGATAGAATACAAGGTAGAAAAGAGGCTGTCAGTGAAAAAGAAAATAGCTGGAGATCAGGAAAACAGGGATGAGAGAAGCTCAAAGTATGAGAGGATATAGCAAAAATATAAATAGCTAAAAAGGAGAAACAAAAGGTTAAGCAAGGGAGGAAGGGGGAAGAAAGCAGAGGGGGAAAAAGGCACAAGGGAAACATCACAGGTAAGAAAGGGGCTTTCAATGAAGAAGGAAATAGTAGGAAATCAGGGAGACAAAGGACAGAGAAGTAAGGGAGGGGAATGGAGAAAAGTTTGGAGAAAAGAATGTAAGAGGTCAGGTCAGGCAGGTACCTGTTGAATCAGATGCCAGGCAGGTTGTAATGTATCATGAAACCAATGTCATTATTAAGTCCATGATTTTTGTATGCAGTAGATTTACGAAGTGAAGTTGATAGGATCATCTCCAGAAGGTGTTTTGTAAGTTCCCTTTGAGGATTAGAACTGAGAAATCAGAGAGGGAGTGATCGTCCTGTGAAAAGTGTGCTCCCACAGGTAGTTGGGTATTCTTGTCTTGGATCTATTTTCGGTGTGCATTCATTCTGGTACACAGTTTTTGTTTGGTTTCTCTAACATGTTTTCCAGCAGGGCATTTTGTGCACTGGATGAGATATATAACATTTCTGGAGGTGCAGCTGTAAGATCCAGGAAAGGTGATGTTTCTTCTGTGGGGTATAGTTGTAGTGGGGGTGGCAGAGATGTGTTGGCAGGTTTTGCATTGCTTGTCCTGGCATGGTCTGGATCCATTTGGTGTGGTTTGGGTTATAGGGAGTTTGCTTCTGGTGATGATGTTAGCAAGGTTTGGTGCTTGTTTGAAGGCTAGGATGGGTGGTTCTGGAAAGATCTCTTTAAGAGAGGGGTCTTCTTCTAGTATGGGTTGCAATTGTTTGAGGATTTTCCATGTAGGTTCCAGGGAAGGGTGATATGTCATAACTAGTGGTGTGAGATTTCTGGGGATTTTCTCTTTGTACTGCAGCAAATCTTCATATTGTGTCCTGGTGGCTCTTTCAAGAGTGTGATTTATCTCTCTGGAGGAGTGTCCTTTTTGGGTGAAGGCCCTTTTGAGATTTGTGAGGTGGCGATCACAAATATTCTCCTTGCTGCAAATTTGATGGTATTGGAGAGCTTGGCTTGGGGGGGGGGGGGGGGGGGGAGGGTTACAGCCACACCAAAATTCACCTTAGCTCCCCCCCATAACCACACACCCCAGCACCACCCCTGTCCAAGGCCCCTGCTTCCTCCCCCCTGCTGCCACCTACCCCACACAGCTGAGCCCACCCCGCTTCCATCCACAGCCCACAGAGGTATGGCACTCCTGGCCCACCGGGCCCATGTACCTCCTTTATCTGCGTATTGCCCCAATTTTCTTTCTAGCCTACATTAGCCCCACCCTCTCCCCTGGAAAAGGCTGGTGCTGCTCCTGTAGAAGACTCATGACTTGACTCCAGCTTCAACCATGCTCAGATGTGGGTGTTTGAATTTAGCCTGAGGATACAAAGAAATGATGGCTCTGTAATGCTGCTGCATGATGGCAATGCTATTCTCTGCCTGGCTCTCGGGATCACTAGCAAAATATGTCCAAAGCATAACAAGGAAAAGATGACAACCCCCCCCCCCCCCACACACACACACACACACACCTTTTTGGCATCTCTGCTTAGGGCACAAAAATCACTAGTTACAACTTTGGCAACGAAAATTAATTGTGTAGTAGGTAGGATGATAATCTGGGATACAGGATATCCATGTTCAGTTTCCTGCTCTCCTAAAGCTTGCTTGTGTGTCTTTGGAAAAGTCACTAGTCTCCTGTTGTGCTTCAGTCCCTCATCTTTACTACACAAGGCTTATTGGGAGAGAAAAATACATGACAGGCTGAGGCACAAAAATATTGCAATAAAAGCTCAGGACCAGGTGAATATGAAGAAAAAATGCCATTATTTTAAACTAGGAAGTACTGCTAGACTGAAGGAAATATGATCACTACAGGCATTTAGTTTTTAGTCGAATAGTTTCATAATGTTAAAAAAAGCCTATATACAGTGTGTTCAGATAGAGGTATGAGAGTTAAGAAGAATCCACAGCAAATCTAAATCCATTGTATGATCTGATTATTATCGTGCCTACAACCCATGTCCCATAGTTTGTTGTTTTTTACTTTTTGCCTACCGCTTGATTATAAGCAGTTCTGAGGGAATGCCATGTCTAATGTATGCACCTGTGAATTACCCAGTATATAGCTGGTGTTATGTAGGTATTGATAACACCTCAAGTGTTTTCAATGAAATCAGAAAAAAATATATGAATGTCTTGTGCAGTGACTCACAGGAATACCCAGGATGCAATGTCTGGAGTTACCTCTGCAGCCCTGGCATGAACCTGAATCATCTGACACTTCTTACTAGTTTTATTTTCTCACTTTTTTTCAGAGCATTTCTCTGATAATCCAGCATGCTGGTATTACCACCAATTCACAAGTGTGTCTAAAACCTTGATGACAGTAATTAATGTATTCCATCAGCACCCATGTCTCGCAGCCAGCTGTTTTGTTGTGAAATCTGCCAAGTCCTAGAGTCAGAAAACTCTGCCTCCCCCCCCCCCCCCCCCCCCCCCCCCGGTAACCTCCAACATTATCTGGTGTAACTTTCACTTAACGATTAGTGGCTTTATTCAATCTATCAGCATAGGGCAAGGGTTACACTGGTCTCAGGGTCATCCAGAAAAACCTGATCTGATAGAAAACAGTCTATTGAAGGAGAATTGCTTATCAAAAGAGTTGCTGCAGGTGGGAAAATGAGAGGGGTCATAGGGGAGGCCTTTCAAGGAAAGAAAAATACTTCTGTTCTGGTTCATTATCACAGCACACAATGAAAAACTCTGAAAACTCTGAGGATGGATGATCTTCGCCATCACAGCAAGCTGAGGAGGTAAAAGCTCTGCCCGATTGTTAGAATGAGACACTGAATGGTAATGCTAATTTTCTGGTGTTTTTCTAACATACATAAAGTACGAGAAAGCTATTGGTCGCTACTGAGTCACCATATCACATCTGTATAGCTTAAGTTGCACTGGCCTTTGCACTTAAAACAGGGATTTAACTTATTTTGGTATCTATTCTTGAAATATAAAATGAATTTTCAGAGCACTTACATGCAAATCCCCTCATTTGTTTGGAATGTAGAATAATTTTTAAATGACCTTATTTTGAAATTTTTCAGAGTTTTCATCTAATTTTATTCTTTTCCTTCTCCATGCCGAAGGAAATACAGATAACTGCGGTTTTCTATTTATTATTAACATAAGCATTCTTATAGCAGGGAAAACTTAATTAACGGGATGCGGTTGGGGTTTGGATTTGTATTTTGACCTGAAAGCAGTCAGGTTTGAAGGAAAGAGTAAGTTATGCTACCTTAAAGCCTTTTCCCCTTGGAATATGAAGTTATAAACAAAGCAGATATGATGATTTCTCCAGTTTCTCTAGCCCTGTTCTCCAGCTAGATCACCAGCCCGTCTCTGCTTCCTACTTTAAAGTTTTAACGAGGTTCCCCACAACATCTCTTCCCTTTCACACCCATTCACTAGCAGCTATTGTCCTTGGTTCCCAGGAGTCTTCACCTTCCCAAATCCCTCTAGCTTCTCTCTTTCTTTTTTTCACAGGTTTGAACTCCACATCCTTGCAGTGGTGACAGCCTGGTCTGGAGCAGGGTACAGAACCACAAGCCCCTCCTTGCACACCCCTGCCCAGAGCGTGCAGGCTATAGATCACTGCTATGCCCTGACTCCAGAGTAAACTACCCCCATTGCAAGATCCTAGTGGCTCCAGAGCAGCCATATGCACTGCCAGCACAGTTGTGGCTGGTCTCCATGGCAACCCCAGCCTTGAGCTTTCTCCTGCAGCTGGGTTCTCCATGGAGACCAGCCCCAGCCTGCAGGCAGGGGCTGCTAGGAAATGGAGTCCAGTGCTGACAGGATCCAGCCTGTGGGATGGACTTTGCCCATCCCTGCTCTAACTGAAGTATTTTGAAGGCATGAACCTTTGGTGAATGTAGCAAGGGGTCCCTATCTCTGCTACTGGAAGAATGTAAGAGTATGGGTGGGGGGATACTGCTGACAGAGAAATAAGCTGCAAGGCACAGGCTGGTCAGAGTTAGATAAATCGGTGACCCTAGTACTGCCAGTGAGAGAGCCAACAGAGGAAATGCAACTTGCAAGAAGCCTACCTGTACAGAATAACAGGAACAGACAGCCTGTAGGAAAGGTCAGGGGAATGGGAGGCTGCCAATTGAGATAAGTAGCAGCAGCTGGGCCCTGTTGACAGATGTTGTGATTGCTTATAATACCCTTTCTTGCGCTTGCCATTATTTTATGTGTTGGTGGTTGTGGAATCAGAAAAAATATATGCCTTAAACTTTGATTATTTTAGTTATAAGATGACATAACCGCTTTGTGTAGAATTGCTGGCTCGGTACAGTAGAACAGATAAGGGCAAGTGTTTGTTCTTTGTAACTCTTCTGCAAATGTTTCGCTCACCACGGCCTTGAAGGTAAAAAAAAAAAAGTATGTACAAAGTAGATTTCCAGGTGCAAGAAGGAGGTTTGTGAACTAACCCTATCTCCCCCATAATTCCCATCCTGATAACAGCAAAGAAATAATGAAGTAATATTATAGCCGCTTTTCATGCTAATTTCACTATATGATCACGTGAGTTGTAAGCGACTGTTAAAAAGTATATAAGCCTCCTGATTTTGCTCTTGGGGGGGGACCCCTTCCAAGTGCTTGGGAAATCCATGTCACTTTGGAACTCCCCCTACAGCTGTAGTTTCTTTTGAATAAAAGCTTCTGCTGACCTGACCCAAAAGTACTCTGTGTGTGTTTCCACGACAATTCCTGGTGCTGTGACTCGGATCCAGAACACAGGCTGAGGAAGGAGGACCGCAGGCTACCCCCCCCCCCCCCGAACCCTGAGGCGCCAAACTTGAGAGGTAAGAGACCTAATTCAAAATCTCTATTGGGGTTTCGGAGGAGGACTGCCTGTAGGCTCCCAACTTGGCCGTGGTAACTGGATCTGAACCTTGTTAAAACAGGTCAGTCTGAACCTTACTGCCGGCTAAAATTTTCTGTCTGGTAAAGGATCCCATTTTGTGTCTGGTAACGTACGTTTTAGGGAGAAACTGTTTGAGGCACCTTCATCCAACAGCACATCGGGCTTGTAGTTAATTAACTAAGGCGGTGTGGGGTAGGAGGTCTGGCTGACTGAATAAATGTGCATGTGTGTGTGTATTTAGAAATATGAGCCACTGACCAGGACTGAGACTACGGTTGGGCTCAGCCGCCCCAATTCTGCCTGACAGGGCAGTTTTGAAAGCAAGGGGGCCCAACTGGAACCTCGTGACCCAGTGGACAGGGCTTATTGAATGAATGTGTGTGTGTATTTAGAAATATGAGCCACTGACCAGGACTGAGACTACGGTTGGGTTCAGCCGCCCCAATTCTGCCTGACAGGGCAGTTTTGAAAGCAAGGGGACCCAACTGGAACCTCGTGACCCAGTGGACAGGGCGTCTGAGTGATTTTGTCTTTTCCAAACCCCTCGTCCCAGTAGCTTCTGCCGAAAGCAGGAGTGAAAGGATCCCTCTAGTGTTTCCCTCCCCATTTCCATTTTATGAGCCGGTGTCGGGTCAGAAGCCTTTTGTCTGGGCAGTGAAAAACTGCGGGGCAAGGCACTGAGCAGCCCGGACATCCTAAATAAGCCTCTCCTACGTCTCCCTGTGTGACTGAAAATGGGAACAAGTCAGTCTAAACAGGTTCCTGTCCCCCCTAAGGGGACTCCGGCGTACTTTATGTACACACACTATTCTCCCGAGACTTGCAAGTACCTGGATAAGTGGAACTGGTATACTAGGGATGATCCTGTGAAACATTTTCCACAGGAAGGAACATTTGATCAGGATAAAATAGTGCACTTGAGAGGGGCGTTAGAGTCCCGTGGATCCAAAACACCACAAAACCAGTGGGACGCGTTCTTTTATTGGTATGATGAAATGTCCAAAAGGCGGACAGAATCTCAAACTAGGAGCCTAAAAGACTCTCAAGAAAAATTAAAACAGCAGTTAAAAGCTGTTCGGGAGAAATTGGCTGCTCCCCCAAATTACACGCTGGCCACCGCTCCAATGTATCCAGCATTGCCCAGGGCGCCCCCACCACCGGAGCCAGCAGAGGATATCCTTGACCTTTGTTCGAACCCCGCTCTCCTGGGACTCCCACATCAGCAACAACCGGTTCAACATCAGGCTGCAGCCCAGGCTAGTGACCCATTAGCTGAAGCTCCTTCAGTAAATCCATCCACGGAGCTTAATAGTCCGGACTCATCCACCATATCTGCCACTCAATCATCACCAGTGTGGCAATTTACTCCTGGGTCACAACCCACCACAGGTGTATTTAGAAGAATGGGAATAGGCATGGAAAGATCTCCCATCAATCTGAGATCCCGAACTGCACAAGTTTACCCCCTAAGACAAATGCCAGGCATTGGTACCGATGGACAAAATATAGTAACTGTGCATGCACCCTGGACTCCAGGTGATCTCTACAATTTAACTCAAAAGTTCCCAAAAATCAGGGAAGACCCAGAAAAATTTCAGGAAGAATTGCAGACTGTTATAAATTGTTATAATCCAACATGGGCTGACATTAATCAGCTCATGCGATCCATTTTGCCCAAGGAGACTATGCTACGTCTGTACGCTGCCTGTACTTGGCCAGATCAAAACCCAGGGATTGGCCAAGACTTTATTGACAAGAGAAATGCTTTGGTTCAGGCAGTTCTCACAATTTGCCCAAAAAAGGCAGACTGGACCAAAATAAATACCTGTAAACAAAACAAAAATGAACACACCAGTGACTATTTAGAACGCCTCAAACAGGCATTTGAATGATACTCAGGAATGGATAACCCAATCGGAAATGCTAAACAAGCAATAGTGGCAGCATTCGTCCAGGGACTTAACCCTAAAATTGCTGAGAAAATTCAAACAGTAATTATTGGCTGGGAAACTAAAGATTTGACCCAAGTCCTTGCTGCGGCTAACCATTTTCATAACAAATTGGAACGGTCTAAAGACAGTGCCGAGTTTAAGTTAATGGCCTTACAGATTTCTCAGTTGCAGGGTCCAGGTAGAGGAAGGGGACGAGGATGGGGAAGGGGAGGCCCGGGTAGATTCAGGGGAAGAGATAGATCCTTGAGCCCACAAAACCCAGGCTATGGGAACCAATGTCATTATTGCAAGCAAGAAGGACATTGGAAATCAGAATGCCCCAACCGCCCCGGCCAAGGACCCAGACCCCAGCCCCCACCTCCACTTCCTGTCAATTTTCCCAGTGTTGAATAGGACAGCCTGAGGGACAGTGACATCATTGCTCCTTTGCTTGCTACTGACCAATCTGGTCCGTTTGTTGAATGCCTTATTTCTGGTAAACCTGTCTCCTGTCTTGTCGACACCGGAGCATCCCGCTCCACGCTAAAGGCTGCTGAGTTTCCTTTTCTACCTTATTCTCCTGAAACTGTAAATGCTGTCGGTATAGGCGGACAACCTATCCCACATCCCGTCTCTGAACCTGTCTCCATCTCTATTGGACCTTTGTCTGAAAATCATGCCTTTCTTCTTAGCCCCTGTGCACCTGTCAACCTTCTTGGTAAGGACTTGCTGTGTAAACTGGGATGCGTGATTTATTGTAGCCCAGATGGTTTACCTTGAGGTACCGGAACATAGGGAAACCGAGCTTGTGGCTTTGCTAACCCAGGAGTACTCTGATTCTGACACTTCCTTCTTGCAAGAGGAACTGTTGGCACAAGTACCTCCACAGCTGTGGTCCACCCATGCGAATGAAGTGGGGCACATGCTGAGTGCTGAACCAGTGCGTATCATCCTGAACCCTGCCAAGCCACTTCCTCGTGTCCCACAGTACCCCATCTCAAAGGAAGCTGAGGAAGGGATGAAGCCTGTCATTTCCTCACTCCTTGAGCAAGGGATTATTGTCCCAATACGCTCCCCTTGCAACACACCTATCCTACCTGTCAAAAAACCTGGTAAAGATACTTATCGCTTTGTGCAAGATCTTTGAGCTGTAAATACCGCTGTTTTACCCGCTTTCCCCGTGGTCCCTAACCCTGCCACTATTCTCTCCTGTATCCCTTCAGATGCTACATATTTCACAGTAGTGGATCTTTGTTCTGCTTTTTTCTCTATCCCCATTCATAAGGATAGCCAGTATCTGTTTGCATTTACTTATCAGGGATTTCAATATACCTGGACAAGACTCCCTCAGGGATATACAGAGTCCCCAACCCTGTTTTCCCAGATCCTAAAAAAAGATTTGGATCCTATCACGTTCAAAGGGGGGTCCACCCTTGTTCAGTACGTTGATGATCTATTGTTAGCCTCACCCACTTTAGAGGCCTGTGAGCAAGATACTTTGACACTCCTCACAGCTTTAGCTCAGAAAGGCCACAAGGCCTCAAAATCTAAATTGCAGCTCTGCAAGTCTAAGGTACATTATTTAGGGCATGATATCTCAGCAGGAGAACGACACCTTTCCCCTAGTAGAGTTGAAGCTATCCTCAACATTCCCAAACCTATGACTAGAAAACAGATGAGGGGATTCTTAGGTGCAACGGGTTATTGTAGACAGTGGATCCTGGGTTATGCTGCTTTCGCAAAACCCTTGCAAGCATTCACTCATGATACCACCCCGGAACCCCTCCCTTGGACTCCTGAAGCCGAACAAGCATTTGTGGTCCTTAAGCAAGCCCTCACTCTTGCTCCTGCTCTTGGACTTCCTAATTATAAGAAACCCTTTACCTTGTTTTGTCATGAACGGGAAGGAATCGCTTTAGGAGTACTCACTCAGCTGCATGGTGAAAAGCATTGCCCAATTGCATATTACAGCTCTGCCCTTGATCCCGTAGCTGCGGGACTTCCTCCTTGCCTCCGTTCAGTTGCAGCTGCTGCCTTGTTGGTTGAAAAGGCAGATTCTCTAGTTTTGGGACACTCTTTAACCGTTGCAGTTCCACATGCTGTGATGGCCCTTCTGCTCAAGGGCAAAACTCAGCACATTTCCAATTCCCGTTTTTACTAAATATGAGAAACTTCTACTGTCAGCTGCAAATGTAACCTTAAATCGCTGTTCAATTCTGAATCCTGCGTCACTTCTGCCTATTGCCTCTGATGGTGAGCCTCATGATTGCCTGTCTATCACAACTCAATTGTTAACCCCTCGAACTGACCTCAAGGACATTCCTATCCCGAACTCTGACCTTGTTTTGTTTGTTGATGGTTCCTGTCTTAAAAATGATGCAGGCAAATTAGTTGCGGGATATGCAGTATGCACTCAGTATGCTGTTTTGGAAGCCTATTCTTTACCCCAAGCTCGTTCTGCTCAAGTTGCTGAACTCATTGCTTTAACACGTGCTTGCATTCTTGCAAAAAATCAAACCACAACCATTTATACTGACTCTAAGTATGCTTTTGGTGTTGTTCATGATTTTGGACAAATCTGGAAACAAAGAGGGCTCCTCACTTCATCAGGGACCCAAATCAGTCATGGTTGTTATGTAAAAGCGCTCTTAGAAGCTGTTCAATTGCCTCTTGCTATTGCTATTGTTAAATGTAAAGCTCATGAGAAACCGTTTGATGATGTCACACGAGGAAATGATCTGGCAGACCGTTCTGCCAGAAATGCGGCCCTTTCTGGCCCACAGGCTCCTAACTCTGTTTTTGTTTGTTTTTCAGCAGACCAGTCTCCTTTGGCTAGCCTTTCAAGTCTGGCCCTTCTTCAAAATCAGGCCCCAAAAAAGGAAATAAATGACTGGCTGCGTGCAGGATGTTCACTGCACCCTGACTCTCTCTGGCGCTCCCCGGACGGCCGCCTGGTGGCGCCTAGAGAGCTTTTGCCACATCTTGCTCGTTTAACCCACTCTGTGGCCCATACGAGCAAAGGAGGAATGATTGCTACAGTACAGAGAAATTGGTTTGCCCCAAATTTTCCTTCCATGGCACAACAGTACTGTAGCTCCTGTCCCATGTGCTTAGCTCACAACATTGGGCAACGGGTAAAAACGACACCCGCAGCCCATCCCCCTCCATGGGGACCGTTTGTAAATCTGCAAATTGATTTTGTGCAGCTACCTAAGTGCTGTTCTTATGAATACATTCTTGTTATTATTGATGTGTTCTCTGGATGGGTGGAAGCCTACCCATGCGTACGTGCTGATTCCATCACTGTAGCAAAGAAATTGCTCAAAGAATTCATCCCTAGATTTGGATTGCCTCTCACAATAGATAGTGACCGTGGCACCCATTTCACAGGACAGATAATAAAAAACATCTGCCAAGCACTCAACATACAGCAACACCTACACTGTAGTTATCATCCACAGTCAAGTGGTGCTGTAGAACGTAAAAACTCTGATTTAAAAACGCGCATTTCGAAGATTTGTGCTGAAACAGGCCTCAAATGGCCTGATGCACTGCCCATTGCTCTTATGCACATTAGAAACACTGTTAACAGAAAACATGGCCTAACCCCTTATGAAATACTCATGGCACGACCCATGAGGATGCCAGCTACACCACCTGTTGCCCCTCACCAAACAGACCTACAATTAACTGATGAAACTGTACTAAATTATTGCAAGGCATTAATGAAGTATGCCAGGTCTGTTCATTCACAGGTCCAAGAAGCCTTACCTCAACCACCGGATGTTCCCTGTCACAACCTCGAACCAGGGGATTGGATCTACGTAAAGGTCTATCAATGGAAAAACGCACTTCAACCCAGATGGAAAGGACCTTTCCAGGTACTTCTAACCACTAATTCTGCTGTTCGTTGCCAAGGTCACCAAACGTGGACTCACGCCTCGCACTGCAAGAAGGTATCACCTCCATTGGACCCCGAAGCAGCTGTATTCCAACCAAGGTTGGGATCTTTCCCTGAGGCCAAGGACAAAGACCCTCAGGACCTCACTCAGGCAAGTGAGGAGCATCAGGGTGCAAGTGCTAGTAACCTCTCCCCTGCACCCAACACCTCAGCCCAGCCGGATTCATCAGTTGAAGAATGAAGATATCATCTTCGGCCTCGAAGAAAGTGAATGCTCCCATTCGGAAGATCACCACCTCGATCAAGACCAAGAGCCGACATTATCAGTCCTTTAGGTAACTTGAGCCCAGAGGACGAAGAAAGACTTTGGCTGCCATCCTGGGTTTGGCTGGTAGTGTTCTTTTTCTTACTGGTGCTGGTTATGTTTGTTGTTAAGATTCTTTGTCCCTCCTGTATCTAAAAATGGCACTGATATCCTTATATATCACACTTGGGTATCTCAGTATCACCCAAGGGGGGTGGGAGAAAAATTTGTATTTGCAGATCTCCCATGCGGTGGCTCAAGCTGGAAATAAAAGTGACTGCTGGATATGCTCTCACAGCCCAGCACACCTACACCAAGGAATCCCAATGATCGGAGTACCAATATCCCTCCAGCAATGGGGAACAATAAACGGCGGCTTCGTTAGACACTACTCGTTAGCTGCCCATCGGTCCGCTCCTAAAGAATGGAGGGCCGCCCCTGCTAACTGGATAATCTCCCCAAGAGTAGAGGCACCTTTCTGTTACAGATCCAACAACACCGGAGCTTATAATAAAGCCACACCTGTAGGACACTACCCTCATTGCCTAACTACTCTAGATTATAGCCCTAGTAGCACCAGTGGAATCCTGTTGGGTAACGTACCCTCTCTCAATTGTACAGGATTCATGGTCTACAACTTTTCTAAGGAACCTCATGTTGCTCTCATTGCAAACAGATCAGAATTTTACATTCACTCCAATTTTACTTCTTGTAATATATCTCGGTCCAGCAGAATAACAGCTGAACGTGGACCATCCTATACGATGCATATCAATCGAAAGTGCCGGATAGGGCACAACAACTGTCGAGATTTGAGTACCCTTTCTGCCCCAGGCCTTTACTGGCTCTGCGGAAACAGGGCTCATAAAATCTTGCCCTGGAATGGGTGGGGGCATGCACTCTTGGACGTGTTATCCCTGGTTTCGAAATGCATAGTGCAATATATATCTGGAACAAGTAAAAAATTTCAACCATCACATGAAAAGGGCGGTTAACCCCTTAGCTACCAGAAACACAGGGTTCCATCGATTTGTGAGAACCTTCATACCGTGGCTTGGAGTAAGAGAATTGGAACTAGCCATAATTAACATTTCAGCCACAATGGAAGCTATGGGAAATGCCACTGCGGATGCAATTCAGGCTCTGCAAAAAGAGATCTCCCAGATCTCACAAGTAACTATACAACACCGCATAGCTCTAGATTACCTATTGGTATCCCAGGGAGGAGTATGTGCCTTAGTAAACTCCACCTGTTGTGTCTATGTCAATCAGGACATGCGAATCGAAACTGACATTCGCAAAATCCGAAATCAGTTAAGGGTCCTACATCAAGTGGCCTCAGAAAATACTGACTGGGGTCTAGAAGAAATGTGGTCTTGGCTAACCACCTGGCTCCCAGATTTCGGGGCCCTTGGCAAGAAAATCCTGTATGGAATATTGTTTGTCTTGATAGTTCTGATAATGTTCTATGTCTTAATGCAACTGATCCTCTGCTGCGTGAAAGCCAGCAGGGGAAGCTTTAGCAAGGCAAGAAAACCCACAGCAGAGTCTAGAATAATGGTGTTACAAAAGTGTGAGCAGATTGAAAGAAAACATGAAAGGCTGCATGATGAAATAGAGGGGCTCATGAGAATGGAAATTTAAGGCTAAAGTGAGACTAAATAGTCTCAAAGGGGGGGGCTGTGGAATCAGAAAAAATATATGCCTTAAACTTTGATTATTTTAGTTATAAGATGACATAACTGCTTTGTGTAGAATTGCTGGCTCGGTACAGTAGAACAGATAAGGGCAAGTGTTTGTTCTTTGTAACTCTTCTGCAAATGCTTCGCTCACCGCGGCCTTGAAGGTAAAAAAAAAAAAGTATGTACAAAGTAGATTTCCAGGTGCAAGAAGGAGGTTTGTGAACTAACCCTATCTCCCCCATAATTCCCATCCTGATAACAGCAAAGAAATAATGAAGTAATATTATAGCCACTTTTCATGCTAATTTCACTATATGATCACGTGAGTTGTAAGCGACTGTTAAAAAGTATATAAGCCTCCTGATTTTGCTCTTGGGGGGGGACCCCTTCCAAGTGCTTGGGAAATCCATGTCACTTTGGAACTCCCCCTACAGCTGTAGTTTCTTTTGAATAAAAGCTTCTGCTGACCTGACCCAAAAGTACTCTGTGTGTGTTTCCACGACATGGTATAACCTGTCTTTTTCATCTGCCATATCTTTGATGTTATTATTATTAATATTAACTGTATATGTTATTAGTCAAGAGGGTTATTTTTGCTTAGTTCTCTTTTATCACAATCTTTTAATATGAGTGCACATGTGGGCTGTATAGATCATTAACTCCACTTACTCATGTAGGAAACAGAACCTGAAGTTAGATAGTCAATCACAGTTTGGTTAAGCTCAATACCAAGTCAGGTGACCAGAAGTGGGAGTAGAAAAGGTCATATGAGCCTGAGGTTTGAGATTTAGACTGGTCCTGATACTGCAAGAGGTTAGATGTCTGCTGAATTACTCTATGAAGCAAGTGGTTCCTTACTGTAGTTGTTTTTCTTTATAGTTTATGGTTTGAACAGAGGTTTTGGTTATGGCTAAAAGGGGTGGTTTTCAAGACTATAGGTGATGTGGCAGTGCATTCTGTGCCATAGGAGGGCTGAAGCCAGGACAGAGCCTGCAGGGGCCTGGGACCTGGTGGACTGTGGCAGCTTAAACTGGGGCTGGTCCAAGTAGGGCCAGTACAAGAGAGACAGAGAAGGGTCATAGTTTCATAGTAGTTTGGGGTCAAAAGGGACCTGAACAGATCATCTAGTCTAACCCCCTGCCACTGGCAGGAGCATATGCTAGGATCACACGACCCCAGACAGGTGTTCATCCAACTTCTTTTTGAATTTACCCAAGGTAGGAGCGAGGACCACTTCTCTAGGAAGTTGGTTCCAGATCCTAGCCACCCTAACAGTGAAATAGTGCCTCCTAATCTCTAACCTGAACCTATTTTCCAGCAGCTTCTGGCCATTGTTCCTAGTCACCCCAGGTGCTGCTGGGGGGAATAGGGCCCTTTCTATTTGCTGCTGATCTCCCCTAACAAATTTGTAGGCAGCCACCAAATCCCCCCTCAGCCTCTGCTTGCTGAGGCTGAACAGGTTCAGGTCCCTCAGCCTCTCCTCACAGGGCCTGCCCTGTTGCCCTCCAACCAAGTGCGTGGCCCTCCTCGGAACCCTCTCAAGGCAGGCCGCATCCTTCTTAAAGTGCGGTGTCCAAAACTGAACGCAGTACTCCAATTGTGGCCTGACCAATGTCGCGTAGAAGGTGAGTATCACCTCTCTGGACCGGCTTGAGATGCATCTTTGAATGCACTACAAGGTGCGGTTGGCTTTGCTGGCTGTGGTCTGGCATTGGCGGCTCATGTTCATCCTGAAGTCAATAATGTCTCCAAGATCCTTTTCTGCCTCTGCACTCACAAAGGGGAGCTCCCCAGCTTGTATGTATGCTGTGGATTCCTTCTCCCCAGGTGTAGCACCCTGCATTTATCTACATTGAACCCTATTATCTACATCCATTTATCTACATTGGATCCTATTACCATCTGCCCACTTTTGTAGTCTGTTTAAATCTAATTGCAGCCTCGCTCTCCCTTTGAGCGTGCCTACCGCTTCCCACATCTTGGTGTCATTGGCAAACTTGGACAACGCGTTTTTCACCCCCTCATCCAAGTTGCTGATGAAGATGTTGAAGAGTGTAGGCCCCAGGACCAAGCCCTGGGGGACCCCACTGTTCACATCCCACCAGGTTGAGTACGACCCATCCACCACCACTCTCTGGGTGCGCCCCATCAGCCAATTTTTGACCCATCCAACTGTGTAGGCATCAATGCCGCAGTCGCTCAGTTTATTAATGAGAATGGGGTGAGAGACAGTGTTGAAGGCCTTCTTAAAGTCCGGAAAGACTACGTTCACGGTGACACCATCATCCAGGGATTTAGTTACTTGGTCATAAAAGGTTGTTCTGGCAGGACCTGCCTTTGATGAACCCATGTTGATTTCCCCTGGACATGATCTCCCTTGCTGGCCCCTCACAGATGTGATCCTTGATAATTATTTCAGGGATTTTCCCCAAGACTGATGTGAGGCTTATGGGTACCATTCAGCAGCACTATGAGGTACATAACTTAACACACATGACCAAATGAATATATACCACTCATCTAGACAGAAGGTATATCCAGTCAGGGTTAAGGACCAGGTGGGCTGAACCTGTAGGGAGAGAACCTGGACTGGAGGACCCAGTGTGGGTGGGGGGGGAAAAAAAAAAAAAGTAGTGTGAGATCTGTGATATACAGGGGTGGCTTTGGGGCAGCTGGAGGCCATTATTGATGCTTGCAAGATGACTAGGGCCAGAAGGCCATGATTAGCATCAGCTGGACATGAGTGGTGCCCACAAGATACAATGAGGCAGAGCTGATGAGCCTGGAGCAGTGATTGGAGTCAAGGATGAGCAAGGCTTACTCTGGTACTTGATGGAAGCCGCCCATATTTATCCATTGGACACTAAAGGCCTTGAAACACATGCAAATGATTAATCTAAATGTGTATTCAACTGCATCCAATTTAGATATACCTTCTGTCTACAGGAGTGGTATATATTCTTTTGGTCTTGTGTGTGTTATGTACCTCATAGCACTGCTGAATGGTGCTTACATGCCATGATGGTTTTTAAAGAGTAGATTCATGTAGTTCAAGTTCTCATCTTTGGGTGGTGCTGTTCCAAACAAAAAAATCTCTCTCTTTAACTTTAATTTAGCTTTAGTTTTAAATACTACTCCAAAAGCTTAAATATTTAACCTTAAATAAATGAATGAATATCAAAAGCTTAAATATTTAAGATTTAAACATTTAGCTTTAATAGCTTAGCTTTAATTTAGCTGTGTGTGTGTGTGTGTGTGTGTGTGTGTGTGTGTGTGTGTGTGTGTGTGTGTGTGTGTGTGTGTGTGTTTTTACAGAACAAAGACATTTATTTCCTTGCTTTTCTGAGGCGGGGGAGGGCACTGCAGTTGAGAGCCTTAGCATTGGGGTAGGCAGACCGGGTAGAACACAGCTACAGCACCCTCTGGAGTCCGACATGGAAACATGGGGCTACAATGAAGCATTTTCTCTGGGCAGCAAAACAAGGTGGCTATATGATAGTGTAGTGTGCTCAAAGGCCGTGGGGAAAGTTCTCTGAACCAAGGAAGCACTTGTTCCAGAACCCTCTTTATTTGGAGGATCTTTATTTGCAGACCTTGCAATGATTTCAGGCAGAGAACGGTCCCTTTCAGTACATCACAGGCACCAAGTCTCTGAGAAAAGACAGCAGTGGTCTGTCTAATTGCTATCTCACAGAGTCTTTTGTTGCTAATATGATTAAGGCAGAGGGGGCGAAGGGGGATGTCTCTGGCTGACTCTTGCCAACATGAGAGCAGCCAAACCCCCAAACAACAGATGGAGATGGCCATCCCACCATTGTGAAGTCAAGTAGCCCTTGACCAAAAACAATGGTAGCAGTTACCAAGTTGATTGATCACTCATTGCTCCTACCTACTAGCCTTACAGTTCATATCCATTTATTTGCTATCACAGCTCTTCCTTTGTTATTGATTCTTCCCAGCTGCCACTAACCATCCTCACAGCCCATCTCTAGTCTCAAAGGGTGCTTGTACACATGATGATTTACCCATGAAAATGTGATGAAACATACTGAAAATTTGCCATTTGGCTAGCATAATGGCATCACCATGTATATGCGCAGAAGGTTTTGTCATGGAAAACTGTCCTTAGATTGTGGTAACTTAGACTACCTCTGATGTATTTTAATTTCATCATGGTGAACTGTTCCATTGTGGACAAAAAAAATCTATCATGTGTACATGTATCATACATGTCAACTTGCCAAATTATGTGCCCTGAGCTCCCTTTACCCACCAAGTATCACTACCACTATAATTCACTGGTACTTTCAGCTAATTTGCAGTGTAATTTGCTGGGACACCCATGGCTGAAAGCCCTCCCCCCCCCCCCCCACACACCCCAAACCATTGATTGAAAACACAGAAACTTACAAGAATAAAATTTAGTTCCTTTATAAATACCAAAGACAAAAAAACCCATTCCCCACCTCACCCCCTAGCACAAATGTCCCCTTTGTGTAGTCTTCTGTCTGCCTTTCTGAAAAATAACAATGACAGGGGACCCATATCAAGGAGTGCTTGGTGTGCTGCAAGGGAAGAAAGAAGACATTGGGGTTTGCCCCATACTCCCCAAATCAGTTTTTCTCACCTCCCATTGCAGTAGATTTCCCAAGCAATAGGTCTCCAAGTCTTTTGTGAAAATACCTATGCCATTAAATATCCATCTGTAGGAGTTTGTATGGATGTGTTGGCTGTCAGGCAATGCACAACTGGAGGGCAGTTGTGGGAGACACATGGCAGTTAGCCTGACATGTTCACACCTACACTAACCAAGTTCTTTCATTGCCTCCCCTATTACCATATCCCCAATTCTACCCGCCCCCCCCCCCCACACACACACACAAACAATGAAAAACTTACCAGCTGCTAGGCTTCAGCCCCTGGCTCCTGGTTCCATACATGCTGCTGAGGGGATGGGGCTGGAATGTGTGTATTTAAGGGAAGCTGGTGGGGAGGGGGGAGCCACACCACACCACAGTGGGTGGCAAGAGAATGACCACTGTTGGGGGCAGGAGCATCACCATCATGATAATACGAGTGTGTAAGGGTGTAGGGTGAAGCAGGACAAGAATAGAGGTGGGGTGCAGTGATGGAAAATGGGGGGGGGGGGGTGCTGATATGCTTGCCTCCTTGGCAGATCTGGACTCCCTGCCATGGCAGTTCTAAAGTAGGCTTCTGTAAAGCCACTCCTAGAACTTGAATTAAATCAGATTTATGCACAGAAAGGGTTTGTGCTCAGACAGAGCATACCTCCTCTGCTACTGAACTCAGCCTGGCTCCCAAATGACCCAGATGAGCCCCTTGGTCTGGTGCCAAAAATGGATATATTTGCAGAGCATGTCTGGTCTTCAAACTTTGCTCAGGCACTACACGGTCAGGGGGAAGGGTATAGAACTTTCCTTGGACAGGGAACCTCAAGACCTAATAAATAAGCACAGCTCTCCAGGGGTGGTGGGACCCTGTATTGATCTGAGCTGTTTTAGGTTTATGGCAGAAATGAGCGGCCAGAAGCTCATAGGTCTCCGTCCACTTGGATGCTAGGTGTGCCCCCATATCTTCACAGGTCCTATTATCGCAGCCAAAGCCCCTCACATTCAGAGACTTCTCCCTCCCAGCACCCTCTTTTTACATGCAGCTCCCTCAGCACTAAAAAATGGGGGTTGCTCAGAAGCACACTTTCTCAACCAAACCTCGACCTCAGAGTCTGGTGGGTATTGCATGTGCCAAGGTCTTCACAGGTGATTTATGTCTTAATAGGTCCCATTTTCAGAGCTACAGCCCTCTCAGTTGTTTCACCTCTCCCTCCAAACACCCTATTATTTCCATCCAGCTCCTTCAGAGCTAAAATATGAGGGCACTCAGCCACACACTTCTGCAACTGAACCCTGACTTTGGGTTCTGGTGGGTACTGCATTTGTCATATTTTGTGCAGGTGATCCATGTCTTAATGGGTACCATTCTCAGAGCCACAGGCTAGGCAACAGAACCCAGGAGAAATGATCCTTGCCCTGGCTCGACCCAGTCTGCCTCAAAAACAACCCCTGTGAACACCTCACCCTGGCACCAAAAATTGCACCAGTTTTGCACCATGTCTGCTCTCCTAACTTGGCAAAGGCACAATAAGGGGGTGGGGGGGTTGAACTTTCATGGGAGAGGTGACCTCAAGAACTATAAATAATGTGCACAGCACACTGGGGGGGAGGAGGGGGCGGGAGGTGAGGGAGTACCCCTTATTGACCTGACATGTCAGGTTCATGGAAGAAGTGATCAGGCAGCAGCACACAGGTCTGGGTCTGCATGGACTTTCACCAAAGTCAAAAGCCATGAGAGTGTGCGGGGGGGGGGGCCTGAGGTCATGGGACAGTTCAAGATCAGCCTACAGGCCACCTGGCACGTCTTGATTGATGGTACCCACAGAATTTCAGAGTGGGAGAACAACAGGAGTGCACAACAGTGCCACGTTAAGGCTAAGATGCTGCAGGCAAAATTCCATAGGGATGTTGCCCTAGCATGGCTCCTGGACACCCTTACTCATCAAGTGCTTCACTACTAGCACCTCAAGCTGTTAATGGAGGTACTGGATTGACATGAACTGAGAGTGACCAAGTCCTTTTCTGGTTTTGAATTGTATTTCTATTGTTTGCAAATAAAATTTTACTGTGGTCTTTGGATTTTCTACTTCATGCATGCCATTTTTGTTTAAGATAAGCAGTGCACTTTGGTGGGGGTGGGGTTTGGTCTGTGGTCATAATATTAAATGCACTCAGCCTCCCCACAGTGGAGGACTTACCAGGGTCAGGACCTGCCTCTCTCACTCTGGGGCTGATCCCCATTCATGCAGCCTCTGGCCCAAAACCTCAGCCGCAGGCATCTGAGGACTTACCTGGTTCTACTCCCCTTATTTGGGGCTCCACATTGCCCCCCTCACTTGAGGCTCCAGGTCTCCACCCCTCACTCAGGGCTTCACACCGCCTCCTTCACTCAGGGCTACTTTCTCACCTGGGGCTCCAGACCACCCCCTCACTTGGGGCCATGGGGCTTCACTCCCCGGTGGGCTCAGGTGGCTGTAGCCATGCCTGGCCCCAACCTTCCCTCTCACGGTCTCACACCCCCACAGGGCTTAGGTGACCACAGCTGTGCCTGGCCCCCCCACTCTCCCTCCTCAGGATTTTGCACCCCACAGGGCTCAGGTGGCCACAGCCATGCCTGGCCCCAACTACCTCTGGTATTACTCAATCCACCCAAAGGTGAGGGCTGGGGTTAAGGCACCCCAACCCACCTTTAACCAGGGTGGTAACTGGCCTGGCATTTCACTGAGAGCCCCACCAGGCCACCCACTCCTGGTAGGGTGCAATTTTAGGTCATGCCCGGAACCAGGAGCCTCTTAACTATCCCCTACAGCTCCTGCCCTTACCTCCAGGATGACACACACAACCTCACAACCAGATAGTGTTACTGCCTTCCCTGTTAGTAGGCAACTGTTCTGTTTATATGGGCTGCCAGAGATCTAAAATGGCCACCGCAATCAAGCACCTGCTGGCTGCTTGGCTCCGGTCTTAAAGTAGCAGGCACCAGCAGTGCCCTGCCACACGTCTTCCCCCTTTAAATGGTACCTAGGGGTTTCCCCTGCTGCTCCTCCAAAACAGGCTTCCACTGGAGCCTGTGGGAGTCCCCAAGTGGTGAGCACCCTCAAAGGTACTCTGCCACACACCTTTCCCCTTTGAATGAACTCTGGGGGGTTTCCCTAGGCTGCCTTTTCTGCTGGGCTCTACCCCAGCCTATTGCAGCCTCTGCCACGTCGTGAGCACCCCAAAGGTGCTCTGCCACACCCCACAATGCAGACTTCCCCCCACCCCCAACCTCGCTTCTCCCAGCCATCTGGCTGAACACCATGTTTGAGAGTGAAATAAAGGAATGTGAGCAAGAGGATTTTAACAGTAAATAAACTTTACTGGAATAAATAGAAGAAGAAGAATTAAAAACATTTAAAATATAAAAAATAATGATTAATTCCAAATAAGTGGAAAGATAAAATTGCTTTAAAATATGTGTTTTAAATTATGACAGTAATGAAGGTACTGAAATTACAATTAAGTCAAATATATCAATTAATAAAACTAAACAATTCTAGCTGATCTGCACATATCACTAGTGCCCCCTCCTGTAATTTAGTTCTAAGAGGTCATCAGGGTCAAATTGTTATGCAATACCCCCTACTGTATTTTACTTGGAATAATTCCTGGAGCAATTTGGAGATTTTTAATCTGTCACCCATAACTGAGTGACACGAAAAATTGACACCAATCATGTCACTTTGAGGGACACAGATTGAGAAAATGTAGAAAAAAACCCTGTCGTGTAAAAGGGTCCAAAGCATCTCTTGCACTAAATCCCTTGGTATAAATCCCTTCTTTATATCTCCAGCCCTCCCACACATCTGAAGTGAGTTCATGAGCCTAAATTCACCCTGAGTTTCACTCCATGGAACCACATTCTCCACTGCCTCATGGCAATAAGTCAGCAGCAATTCTATGGTCACCAGTGAGATGCAAAACTGATGCCATTAGGGTCCTTGCAGGGCACAGTACAATTGAATCAGGCAGGCACTTGACCCTGCCTGTTTATGCTGTTAATGTGCAGAACGCCCAGTTCCTCCATTCAGCCTCAGGCAGAAGTGGGTCAGGGACAACAGCTCTGTCTGTCATAGCCGTGGTTGTCACATGACATCCTGGAACCAAGAAGGTGACTGGCCCTGGGATCTGAGAGGGTTTGCAGCTGTTTACATTAGAGCCCCCATGTGAGGAAGCATGGAGGATGAGACTGTTTACTTCACAGCTGTGGAATTGTTTGCAAGATGAAGAGGAGCCCTGCTGATACTTCCCACTGGGCCTGCAGTCTGTTGCACTCCCTGGAAGCTGCACCATTGCCCTCGTATGTCACTGTAGCTATTTTTAACCTGTACATTCCCCACCTCCCACCCTCAATTATTTCTCACAAATTTTCGGCCTGAAAGTAATAGATGGGGAGTTGATGAGTTGTCACTGTTTACCCTGTAGGAAGAAGGAGCAGTGAAGAGGATGTCTCAACCCAGGGACCACCCAAGAAGTGTCTCTGCTTCCAGGGATAATCTGTCCTTCTGGTAAAATTTACCCCTGAGCAGATAGGCTATGGCCAAGCCTGCAGAACACCTAAACATTCAGCCTATGGCTACACTACTGTAGAGAACCCTTGCCAATATCATGGGTGAATTCAGCAGCTTTTAGGTACTAGGAGATGGTGTGAGAGGCAGAAGCAATGGGACATTCTCCCATATAACAGCCTGAAAGCTGTCCAGGTGCAGACCATCAGACCCCCACAGCTTGGGCCCCTTAGTTCAACAGCTCAGAGTTGTCCTTTTTCCTACTGGACAAGCAGGTGGCAAAGAGTAGTGAGAATGAAAAAAGCCAGGTGTAACAGGAGAGGTTCAGGAGGGCTTTGTCCTGAATTAGAAATAGGCTTCATGTGTCTGCAGGGAGCCAGGCTCTATGCTCCAGAAAGAACCTGGCTTCTCCAGCCCTTGGGGATAATTTTTGGCTACGTCTATTGTGGCTGTTAGCAGCACAAACACTGAGCAACTGGCCGTCTGTAGGACCATCTTTCAATCCTGGGGTCCTGCAGACAAGAGGAGCAGGTAGATGCAGCTGTGCCTGAGGGGTTATCTGCCACCAGTCATGTCCAGGGAGACAGGCAACAGCAGGGAAGTTGTGCAGACTGTATCATGGAATTTCCCCTAACCACATCAGGCAGCAGCTAAGGAGATTCACTCAATTCTTGGGTAGAAACTATCTCATACCTATCACTGAGCCTGACCCAGCTCCTCTTCTCTTATTGTTCTATTTTACTTTGGAGACTGTCTTTTTGCTTGATGTGTGTGCAGCACCTGGCACAATGGAATCCCACCCCATAGCTGGGGCTGCTGCATGCTCCTGCAGAATAAATATTTGTCATATCTGAGCTTGACACTGGCATAAAAAGGGATGAGAAATGGGAGAGGGTTTTAATGAATACTTTCATATAAGTCAAAGCTTTCCTTTAGTTCAAGTTTTCATGACTGTTTTTTCCAGTTTTTCATCTTTCTTCCTCTTTCCTCCCCTGCTGGTTCCTGTGCAAGTGTGTGTATCTTGGAAGAGCAAATGTATGTATGTATTGTGTGTCTTGTATATTTGGAAGCATGTGACTGGAGAATGAATCTGTATGTGTGCTTCTGACTTCCTGAGACAGGCATCTCAGGAATGACAAGTAAGCAAGATTTGATGGCTCGTAATCCTCTTGCTACTTTGTCCTGGGAGCAGTTAGACACCGCATAGTTCACTCCAGACCAGGGCACAGAGGCTCAAGTGTATAACTGCAGGACAGCACAGGATCCCACTGCTGAAACATCCTAGCTTGTGCGGCTACTTGAATTTTCAAGTTGGCAAATCCCAAGGTGATAACTGAGTACTTTACTCTTCCAGCAACAAAATATGCTTTATATATTTAACCTCATTCACAACCAGCCAAAACAAGGAAGTGTGGAGATAAGAAATTATAGGCTCTGGAGCTACACCTGGTGGACAAGCTACATAACTCTCAACACAGACAGACCCTAAATCATATTTTCCTGATAGACATTACAAAACCAGTAGCAGAACCTTGTTCAACTACATCTGGTTCAGTTAAACTATGTCCATCAAGCTTTAGTTATCACGCGATGATCAGGCCCCTAAACAAGATATAACCCCATTCATGTGTATCATGTTATGGGTTGTAACACATTATCAAGTTGTAAAGTGTAGCATCTATCATTGTCTCAAGATGTGAGTTGAGTTTAGCATGGTATCCTGAGAGACTAGTGGAGCAGGACAGGATCAGGGTGGATGCAAGAGACTGCCACAGCTCTCCTTTAGAGAGCTAAAGGGACCCCATTCCAGCAGCCCTCTACCTTTTTGCAAAATGCTATAAATTTGCCCTTCATTGTAGTTGTTTTATAAAGGTCATAGATACTTATGGCATTTAAATACAAACAGGGATTCCTTCCCATGGAGCTTGTAAATGAGGGGTTTCCATAATATCTGAAGGATTGCCATAAGGAGGGAGAACAATTTTGCTGCAGAGGGTAGGATATGTAGTGATGGATTGAAATTGTAGCAAAGTAGGTTTAGATTGGATATCAGTAAATGTTTCTTCACTATTGGAAAGTGAAACAGTAAAACAGACTGCCTAGGGAACTGGTGGAATCTCCTTCATTGCATGTTTTGAAAAAGAGCTTAGAGGACCATTAGCAGGAACCTACAGGAACCATAAAGCCTGCAGTGTGTTGTGTGGTGGGTCGGTAGGGGGAGCTCTTGCATTGAGCCTCCCACCTCACTATGCCTGTCCACCTTCTGGACTCCACGTGTCTCTCCAGGGGCGCCTAAGCCCTGGCAGACCCCCTTTCGAGCCCCACCACAGAGTCCAGGGGTAAGGTGTGCTGCCACCACCCCGAGAAGGGACTGTCTGTCTGGGTCCTGTGTCCTCAGGGAAACACAGGCCTAATAGTCCTACAGGTACTCAACCCAATACAAGAACTTGGAGCACTTCCCAAAGTCGGGGGCCAAAAAGGATAGTCTCCCTTAGTCAGCAGACCCAGGGGGCCTCCGGAGCATAATTAAACCCACCCCTCAATAAGTCTCCCACACTAGGTACAAAGGAGACCTTTATTGGTTACAGAGGGTAGCGTTACAATAGGGTACAGGGTAGAGCAATATCAGAGAAATCCCATAGAGCAAACGCCTGTGGCTGGGGTAGCTTTTGATCTCGCATCTGAGTTACTGCGAGCTATATATCTAATTGGGTCTCAGTTAGCTTACTCACAAGTATCATCCAGAGGCTGCTGGAGA